>NC_141340.1:14740000-15340000 GCF_037954235.1 Aulostomus chinensis
GCTACAGTAGAGTCGAGCAGAGATACTGTCCTGTCAGACCTTCCCAACCGGGGTTCCTCTTATGCACGAATTTATGAGCCTATTAGTGATGTGATTTCTCTCGAGATGGTCATTTTACAACAAAACTTCAACCGGATGTGTCTTGAGATATTTCTCATACGTTCTGTAGCCCTGACATCTGCCGTTTCTACATTTTATCTAGTTGTTGTTTTATTGCTACAAACACAGTGACTGAATGTGTTTAGAACTTTGTAATATATCCATTTATTCTTTGTTCCAGCAGCTTCAGGATCAAAGGCCCTAAAGATGGGCATTTGTGCGGTGAGATGTCTGCCGTGTCCCTCGGCAGTAAGCGTAAGGTGAGCCTGCATGCCTGTGTTTGTGTGGAGAAGTCAGGTTATGATAATTCAGGAAAAACACACACACACACACACACACACTGCTGAGGGCTGGTACATAAGCTGCTAAAACGCAGCTACATGTGTGTACCTAGCAATGGTTCACTATCAGTATAGACAATGTGTGTATGTGCCTTTGCTTTCTGTCCAGAAAGCACGAACGACCCCTATGACCTCTGGAAGAGGTGAGAGAAATTCATGTGATCATTGACAACCATATAAACTATCATGTCATGATTTTATCTTTCTCATATTTTTATGAAGAATCAATGTCTATTTTAACCATAGCATTTTTTAAAAACTCCTGTTTAAAATCGAGTGGTTCCTTTGATTGATTTCAGTCAGACTTGCAGCATTTGAAAATAAAAAGGTCCATAAATAACTACATAAGGATTAATCACAGGGACATCAGTCGACATTCATTTAACACACACTATTCTACTTAAGCTGCCCAGAGACAGACACAGTGTGTGTGTGTGTGTGTGTGTGTGTTCCTTCTTTACTTTCTTCTTCTTTTATTTAGCTACACACATGTATTTGTGGTAAATGTACAAAGGGCACGAGTGGCGGCACGCTGAGAAGCCCAGAACAGAGGGACAGATAACATTTAACAGCTTCAGGGTTCAAACTATGAACGCTGCAGACACGTTGTGTGATCATGACGGGAGGATTCCTGTAGCTCCAGTTGGTGATTTGAAAGCTTCTAACCTCATGAAAAAGCCTTGAGCGAGACACGGGAGGCAAGTGAACACAATGGGAAATATGTTAAGTGTTTGTTTGAGCATTTGTAACAAAACAGACATTTTACTTTTGGAGAAGACATCAAAGACTAAGTTAGCAGCCCTGCTTTGAGGGTGAATGCTAACGCTAGCGCAAAAAAAGCTAGCTGGATAAAGCAGGGCTGGGGAAGATGGACAAAATCAAATACCACAAACATCTCTACATTAATGTTGTGACAATGCTGTTGGCATGACTTTTGCCTTCACCAAAAAAATAACACAATGAGATCTTTGAAAGGTAATTGTTCATAATGTGGGTAAAAGGCAAATATTACAGCAGCTAGAACCGTTCATTAAAAATTCATAAAATAACTTAAATGTTGCTGTCATGTAGCATTTAAAAAGCAAAATAGACATTCACACAATATCACAATGTGATCAAATTCAATATCAAAGACAATATCTGAAATCATAGCATAAAATGTTGATGTATAAGGGAGTATTATACTTAAAAATACTTGGGAGTAATTTGCGATGAATGACTTCCCAGGAAAGTTTATTTCAGGACACTAAGGGATCATTCTATTATTATTAAAAAAAAGGAATTGAATTTTTTATTTTTCAATGATAGAACCAGCGAGTTCTAGTTCTTACAAGATGTGAATTGAAGTTACTGTGTAGTGCAATGATGTCGTAATTTTGGATGTGTATCGCTTGAATGTAAATGACCCTGCCTGTGTTTTTGTCACAAGAAAAGGAACTGTTAAAAAAAAAACAAAATAAAAAGGGCATCAGTTTTTCATTTTTTTAAATTCCCGTCATCTGCATATGCTTGAAGAAAAATCCCGTATAGTTCTAGCCCTACCACAAAAAAACCAAATACAACTTACAGCTTGGTCTGATTATTATTTTTGTGATGTTCTTTATAGCTGGTAATTAGCCAGCACGGCTAAGAATCAGCTCCTTTCACACCTAAAGTGCAATTTCTTTATATAAAACTCAATCTTCTGCTCTCATGGCCACTTGTTGACTCAGATGTGAACATATTACAACAGAGGAACTAAAACACAACGGTTCTAGAAAAGAGAAAAGGTTCTCCTTCAGTCTCATCTGTGATATCTGATTAAACACACACTCTCACACACGGTAAATCAACATGTGATCCTAATCATTTGGTGGCATGCATCTAATTTGAGGAGTCATTCAGTGGGTGGTGCTGGGTATTATCTCCAGTGTGACTGAGATTAGGGAATAAAATAAACTGGATTGAAACCGAAGCAAAAATAATAAATAAAAAAAGGTAGAGGATGAAATTCGGTCGTCATCGACTCTCCCTCGTAGCAGCGAAAGGCGAGGTGAAGTTATTTTTCATCCAGAAAATACTCCTGGACTTTCACAGGAAAAAAAGGCGCTGCAGCAATCTTCCAGACAACGACAGTGAGTGGAGACCAATTTTAGGTTAAAAACATGACCTGACAGTGACCTTTTTAAAAAAACAAAACAAAAAAAACCTATATTTATTTCACATTTATAAATTAGTCCCTATTCATTCCATCAGAATGAGTGAGTAAATCGCGACTCCATTTTCAGTTTTGGGTGCACTCTCCCTGTAAAAGAGCATGAAACTGCTGAGGTGTGGCCACTGGCCGATTCAAGTGAGGAACCTGATGAGATTAAAACCTTTCTTCTTCACTCTTTGCATCAAAAAACCCCTGGGTCTACTCAGCAGACCTTTGCCCCACCCACTCACTCATTCATTCTCTCATCCTTTGTCTTCTCACCCCATCCCCCAAACCTGATGAGCACAAGCCTGCAGAAGGAAACTTTTCACATGGGGCTACTTGAGTATCCACTGATGTTCTCCAGAGGGACGAGAGATAAACCCTCTAAGCTATTTTTCCGCACACAAAACACACCTCTAAACCAGCAAGCCAATCCTTACACACTGCAGGCAGACACGCCTACACTCCCACTTCATATTCCAGGTCTGGTCAGGGCCAAATTCACACATGAAGAGTCTCACTGTCACTCAGAACATGCGCACGTGCTGCATTCATTAACGTCACACATGCTGCGGCCAGTACACTGGGGGTAGGATACAGGTGCTGTGGGGCGTTCAGACAAACAGAGGCCACAAAAGCTCTCAGGCAGAAACACAAACAGAATACAAGAAACACACGCAGGGTTCATAACGACTTGCCAGGGTGATGCAAAATAATCACAAAGCCTAGAGGGAAATAAAAGGCGGTGATGAGGAGGAATGAAGAGCAGTGATAGGGGCCTAAATTCTGAAACATCCTCTGTGGTATTTCACAGTCTGAAGATCAAGTCTGACAAGTCTCAGGCAGAAGCCAGTCGAGCAACTGAGAGACAACAAGGATTTCATAAAACCACGTCTAAAATGTTTCACACTTAAAAATTAACAACCCCCCCCCCCTGTTTTGTGAGTTTTTGTGAATTTATGTTTTCCAAGACTCCACTGGTGAGAAATAAAGCTCTAAGTGCTGTCCAGAAAGCCATGACTACACTTTTCATGCCAATTGGTTATGCAGAAGTAGGAAGTGATTTTGAATGAATGAGGCGTTCAGGGTAATTTTCTGTAATCTGAAATCATAAACAATAACATGCATTGTCAGGACAGCTTGTGCTCCAGCTGCAAAATAACACGAATTAACTTGGAAAAAACACACACACACACACTTGAAACACAAAGTAAAATTTACTCACCTTCGTATAACTCCTAGCAAAAGACAAGACATGTTTGGTTTGAAATAAAACTAGTGTATAAAAAGTCGAAGCGTAGAAAGGCGCATGTACGCTGGTAGTGGAGACGAGGCGAGGAGCGGCGGCTACAGCTGGTCACGGCTCATATCTGTGCTCGGAGGGGACCTTGCACTTTGCTCGACGTGTACATTCACACACATACACCTTCATGTAACTAGTAAACTAAGACGGTAACAGCAGCAGCAGCACAGAAAGTACCGGTGTCGCTTTATAAAGCACCGACAAAAAGACGAGAAAGAACGCGAAGTTTTTCTTCGTGACAGAGCTTTGTAGTCTTCGCTGCTTGTTCCATATTATTTTGTTTTCTCTCCTCCACACGTGGCTGATGCAAGTTTCCAGAGTTTCTGCAGCAGAGCCGCACATCCAGATGCTGGAGTAAGGAAGGGAGGGAGGGAGGGAGGGAGGATCAACCCGGAAACACCGGGAAATAGATCCGCATCGTGGAGTCAAGAACAAGACCCACCACCCCCACGCTAAATCCGCTTGATGGGCCAGGAAAGTAGAACGCGACTGTGCGTGCGCTCACACGCAATCGTTCCAGCTGATGGCTGTGTTTATGAAAGGACCAGCAAAAACCAGCAGTTCACCCAAACATGAAGAAAGCAGCAGAAATTCAACGTTACGTAACTGATGTTCAGAAATTTGTGGAAGAAGACACTTTGTTTTTGTTTTTTTTGTTTTGTTTTTTTTTTTAGAAAAAAAAACGAATCCAGTTTATCTTGATTTTTTTTTTAAAATTCTGTTTCTGACTATGTATGTCATGGCAAATATTATTACATACTTCAACAATAAAAACACATTTGTTTTGTAATGTTTAAATTGTATTTAGCTGTTTAAAATTAAAAAAAATTGATCTTGTTTGGATTTGTTTTAACTAAGATCATAAATCACATCCTGTATATGTGAAATGTTTACGTTTTTTTAAAAAGAAAAATTTCCCCTTTGATTCACATAGGCCTTTTGTTTTGTAATGTGATACCAACACTATCAGGTCCACCAGATATTAAAATACATAAATAATGACAGCGAAATAATAAACGTATAAAATAATTCTGAATAGGAGGGAAATGCTGTTTTCCTTTTGTGTGGAAATCGGGCTGTTTGAATATGCTGATCCCTAATAATGAATTATTTTTCTTAATTTGGTGAGGCACCAGGGGGGCACTGCTTAAGCCGTAACTTTAGGGTCAGTAAGAGGTGGAGATGATGGTACACAGACAAAAAACATTTGACCAACATACGTTTGGACTACCATCAATTTAAGCTGTGGCCCTCAAAGCCTTTTGGGAACCCTGCACTATCGTACTGTTTATTTTCTTTTAGTTAGAAAGTAGATAGAAAAGCATTAATTTTGGTCAAATATCCTCTGGAACTATTTTTTTGGCCTTTACGATGTGATCATTCTCTCCGCTGTCGCGTCACTACAGCCAGGTACACTCTGTGTGATGTAACTCTGAAATCAGATAAGAGATGTTGACAGACAGAGACAAATGTGGAGCTGCAGGACACTGAGACAGTGGGTCATGTGATCCTAAGGTGTTAAATACAAGTTACCTTCTTAAAGTGAGGTGTGGCTTTCAGAGCTGCTCATATTAAACACTTCATTGTGCGTCAATAAATAAATGTATCCCTGTGAACTGACTTCTGACTTCCCTGCCGGGCAAAAAAACGTCTCCAGCTTCCTGTAATTGAAGGCCATGAACCCTAAGCAAAAGAGAGTTCAACAAAAACCTCATGAGACGTGGTTCATTACTGCAAGGAAGAAGTTTTAGTCACTTTCTTCATCTCCTAAATAAATTGAAATACAAAGGTATGCACTTTTCAACATCACGTCTCATTATTTAAGCTGCTTCCTCTTGCTGCCATTGAGGAATCAAAATTAATCCTCTCCAGAATGTTCCTCCAGGTGTCTCTACAAACAACACGACCTTCAGAAGTGGACTAGCACAGGGCTTCAGCTTTATTCTGACTGCTCAGAGCAACTGAGCTTGTCTGCTCTTTTAAATTGGGAGTTTCCTTATTCCTTCCTCCTCTAGGGACTGGGGGAGGGTCCTCTAGAACATACAGGAGCCGTGTGAGAGAGGGGAAGTAATCGTGTGGGGGTTGGACAGTAGCATACACTGAGAAATGGAGATAAAGACTGATAAAGCAATCTGGTCAAACTTCAGCCCCTCTTTGTCATATTCTCTGATAGGGCCAGCGGAGTCAGCAGCCAAGCACACACGCACACACACACAGACACAGACACAGACACACACACACACAGACACACACACACACACTCACACACTCCTGCAAGCCACCCACAGAACTGTTATGCCACGGTTATGAGAGGGAACATTATGAACTTCATCCACTGGCAAAGACACAAAAAATGCTGTGAGATATTAAACCCTTTACGTCTTTGGCCTTTTGGAGATCTTTTGAATTGAGGGGTTGTTATTTGTTTGTGTGTGTGTGTTTGTGTGTGTGTGTGTGTGAGTGTGTGTGTGTGTGTGTGTGTGTGTGTGTGTGCATGTGTGTGTGTGATATTAAACACTCAAACACACTAAACACACTAGCCACAGAAAATAAGACAACTGCAATGTGAGCTTAGCTGTAGCTGCAGGAACAATTACACACAAGAAGGTAAATTGAGGTTTGTAATGCGACCATTCGTACCAACTGACCTCAAAGTTCAAATCCAAATTTGAATATCCAAGAGAAAAGTTCCATATTTCCAATTTAATTTAAAAAAAAAGGGGGGGGGGCATTATGTAACTGTCAAATATCTACTGATTAAACAACTCATTGATTGGGTCAATAACTTCTGTCTCTTCCCACAAGACTGAATAGTATGAAATGTAAAAGACGAGAACCCCTTTAACTTCCATTCAGCCAAAACAAGACGTGAATGTTCCACACGGTGAGGAATGAATACCAGCCTCTCCAGACATATGAGCAGTCTGCTCTCTGACCGCTCAGAGGATAATGTCCAATCCATCACATGTCCTGCATATAGAATACAACCTCTTGCCCTCTGGCAGACAAGACAGCAACGTAAACACAACCATTTTTAAGAACTCATGTGTTCTCATCGGGGCCTTGCGACGGACTGGCAACCCGTCCAGGGTGTACCCCATCTCTTGCTCAATGTCAGCTGGGATAGATTCCAGCAGCCCCGTGACCCTTAACAGATAAAAGGTATAGAAAATGCATATATGCATTGTGGGATACATGCATTTTACTGTTGTGATTGGTACAGATGATGCTGCACTGAGGTAATGTCTCCTTTCCATGTGTGCAGCGTTCAGGTTCCAGATACGATTCCCCGAGGGGACAGTATAGAGTAATGCATCGTACGGCGTCACATCGCATCATATCGTTTCAAATTGTGACCATGAGATGTTGTGTATTTTCTAGAAATGATATCTTCTTTTCATGAATAATTGAAATTGCAGTAACAATTGTGAGAACAAGTTATATTTTATGTGCACATATTATTGAAATTGGGGGAAAATATGACTTGCTGCTGCCACCAAAAAAATGTCTCTCTCTCTTCTCCAGTTTTATTTACCTGAATCTTTATTTTGAAAGGGTATGCCAGCTTTTTTAACTTTCAGAGTGATGCGAGCTGTTAATTTCAGGCAGACTAAAGCAATTTGTAGTCTCTATTAATCCTCCTGGCTATCTTTCAGAATGGTGTTACATGGCAAACAATCTTACAATGACTGGTTTTGAGCAGTCCTTCTTTTCTACAGTGACTCAAAATAGATGGAAACATAACACAAATATGGTTCTCACTCTCTCTTAAGAGTGATTGAAGAGAAAATGTTCTGCTCTAATAAAAAAAAAAAATCCATCTTAATTTGACCCGTATTCTGTACCAGAACATTTTTATGGCGAGTGGTGACTGATGGTCAACAATCAGGACCAGACAAAGATAATAACATTTGATGCAATTGTGCGTGCACCTTCAGTCATCGGCCCTTCATACTGTACCAAAGGCCAGGTCAAAAACCTTAGGGTTATCTTTGACTGAGCCTTGAAACCTTCATTAGAAATCTAAACATGTCATAAACATTTCTAAGGGAGACAGCTTCCCTCTCAGGGTGACGCAGGAAAACTACTGCTGCTTTTACATCTTCTAGCCTCGACTATTGCAATACCTTCCTCTTGGATGTTGCTCAAACTGGCAGCCTGAGTTCTGCTGAGTACCACAGAGCACCTAATTAGTAATTGAGGGGCTGTGTATCGGTTTTAGAACTGGTTTTAAGCATTTTTTAAATCACTGACCGTCTGGGTGCTGGCCTGGCACAAGTACAGGTTCCTCTGCAGGCAGTCTCATTGTTATCCCAAGGATCTTAAAAGCAAACAACAGCTAATTGGGAAATATACAGTTTCTTAAAAAAAAAAAAAAAAAAAAAAAAAGAGCCAAACAAGAAAATAGATACTTTTCTCTCTTGTGTGTGTGCTGCAGGAGCCAAGGGAGTTAGCTTAGTACAATTACACGCAGGGAATGGGAAGTGCTAGCATACACTCGTCAAAAGTCACCCAAGGGATAAGGATCGAGATCCTGTTCACGAACAGTAACAGCAGTCGCTCTGCTTGTCATCAACAAACGCTTCTTGTTGATCAGAGTTACAATGAAGCTTTTCAGTTGCTGTGTGAAATCATTGCTCCCGGTTAGACAACTCCAACTTCAGACTGTTGCGAATTCAAAAATTGACTTGTAATTTGTAATTTTAAAATTGTTATTTCATCACAGAGGTTATCCCCCATGTCAGCACTGGAAAAGATGGAGAAACGTGTATTTGATGACTTTTGATGAAGGCGTGCGCTTCCCATGCACTATCATTAATTTTGCTAAGCTAAGTAGCTGTCAGCTGGTTTGCGGGTCTAAGATCCCGAATGCATTGACAGAAGAGAGGAGGGTATCTATCGTCTTGACTGGCTCTGGAGAGAATGACAAGAAAAATAATTTCCACAAAAGTTGATGTGTACTGTTAAGAAAAACACATTGGAAGACAGCTTTTAGTCAACGCGGCCCTGGTCCCTGGAACACGTATTTGAAAGAAAACTTGACTTTTACTCTGAGGGCCCTGCCATATGCTGTTTCATTTATCCACTTTATTCTTTGATTCATTCTTTTCTTTTTGTTTCACTTGACTGCTGTTTTTTCTGGGTTTTTTTAAAAAATTATATTGTTTGTTATAAATATTGGTTAAGCTGTTAAAAAGTGAATTTGAAGGCATGAAACCCCGACACACACACACACACGCGCGCGCACGCGCACAAACACACACGCAGTTTCATAGTATGTTCATTCAGTCATACGGTCTGTGTGTAACTAGAGAGAGAGATGGTGCAATGTTGTTCAGGTGTGTGAACTTTGTCCGTACTGTTTCTCAACAGCTGCACAAAGACGAATAACCCACTGAAGAGTTTTAATCGCCCACTTGATCAAATCAAAGAATCATCAACTAATGGTCCTTCTATAGTAAACAAGTGCAGCCTTTGACCTTTGAACCTAACCTTGAATAATAGCTCATGTTTGAAGAGTGATCCTCTCCACTGCGTCAGAGTAAGTTAGCAGGTTCCACTGCAGACAAGCAGGATTTTGTTGACAATTTGGGAGGCTCTCATGTCCTTGTATTCAATCAGGATCCTGTGTTTGTTTAAGGCCTTAACGTCACTTGGTTGACCCCAGATCTGACGAGAACAGCACGCACACACACGCGCACACACACACACACACACACACACACACACACACACACACACACACACACACACACACACACACACACACACAAACTGTGGCCCCAGTTTTATTGAGGTAAAGTCTGGGACCTTGTGGGTCCAGACTGGGATTGTGTAATTCTAGACACTACATGTTTGTTTTAATGAGCAATTAGAGAAAATTCATGTTATAAAGGTATTTGTGTCAATGACTACCTCTGTGTTCACGCACTCACCTACTTGTTTATTCATTAATAATAAATCCTGGACTTTGTATCATAGCACCTTTACTTCATTTTGGACAAGCAGCATCATCTAGTGGTCACACTCTCAGAGTACAGCCCGGAGTATAAAGTGCGCATATTATATAAATATAAAAATTAAGCCCTAATCAAGGGGTAAATACTGAAAATGCAAACTTTACTGCTTTTGTTTCTAGTTTTTGACGATGGAGGGGTCCCACAACTGAGTGCATCATGATAGATTAAGGCTGTGTTTCATGTTTATTTGAACATACTGAGAAAATCTGTCCCAGGCCAGGAAATAGTTCTGATGATGCCATTGCAAATGAAACAACGGCCTGGTATTGAATTCAGTGCTGTTCTATTTTAATTCTAATATGTCTTTACCTGATGTGTGTATATATTTCAGTCCTATTATTTTTTGGACGGGGAATTTATTCCATATAAAGTCAGTCTAGTTTTTTTTTTAACTTTACATTTGAATCGTTTTACTATGGATAAAATATATTATTCTCCATAGGTTCTTTTTCAAAAATGTTAGTAAAAATGCAAATAGGCTATAGCCAATTTAAGTTTATCTAAGGTTAAATATCACATATAGCAGCTTTTCCCCCAAATACGTAAATGGAACCACAAACAATACAGTTGTGTTCATTTATTTTGAGACATTTAATGGTTAAATTCAGCGTCAAGGGATTTATAAATAAATGAGTAAATAAGAAATAATAGGTGCGTTGGAGTTTGCATGTTCTCCCTGTTCTTGTGTGGGTTCTCTCTGGTACTCCAGCTTCCTCCCACAGTCCAAAGACATCAAGAGGGGACGAGGCTGATTGATACTCTAAATTGACTGTAGGTGTGACTGTGAGAGTGAATGGTTGTCTGTCTCTATGTGTTGGTCCTGTGATGGACTGGTGACCTGTCCAGGGTGAACCCCGCCTCTCGCCCGTTGACGCTGGGATAGACTCCACCCCCCCGCGACCCTTAATGTGTAGGAATAAGCGGAAGATGACGATGGACGGATGGACGTGCGTTGGACGGTGAACAAAACTACAAGTCCCACAATGCAACAGACTCGCTTGCTGTGACTGTGGAAAGTACGGAACCGTCGAGTAATGCGCTGTACTTTCATTTTCACTTTTTATGCTGCGTGACTGCGTGTATCATTCCGTGTGCTACCCAGCGTTAAATTACAAAGATAGAGACTGTTGTCACTCTGTCTCACCGTTCGCCTGGAGTTTAAACATCCTCGTGAACATAATTAATTGACGTTTCATCCTCATTAACGACATGGCTGCAATGGATATTTGCCTCGACTCGAAGAAGCAGGTGAGCTCGACTGGTTGCTCGAACCGAAAATGTTTCCACCAACATGTGACCTTCTTCTGTGTCTCTCATCACCTGATGGCTCACCCAGTGGGTGTAGGACAGTGTCCAGGTCATAGGGTCAAGCTAACCAGCTGTCAGAGTGTAGATAGTCATCAGCTAGCTAGCTGCGAGTCGAAGGTAACTACTAGCTACTAGTTCTAAGATAGCTTATAACTTGTTACCAGGTAGCTAGCTAGCTGCTTGTTTTCAGAGAGTTTATTCGTCATCAGGTAAATAACTCAGAGATCTCGCGTAACTTGCTCTAAGTATCTAGTTAACTTGCTGGTAGTTTTCAGATTATTAGCTACTACTTCTAAGGTAACTAGCTGGTAGATTTCTGCTAGTTTCCTTCTACTTTCCACATAGCTAGCAACTAGTTTTCTGGTAATTAACTCCTGAGTTATCAGGTAGGTAGCTGCTAGTTGTCAGGAATCTAGCTGCTAGTTTTAAGGTGGTTATGTGTTAGTTCCAAGATAACCCACTGCAATACTACTTGTTGAGTTGTGATGAAACAAGTCAGTCGACATAATATTATCATTTCTTTCCAGGTAGATGACTTCTCCCTGAAGCTCACCAAAGAGGTAATGTACCACGTTTTGTTTATTTGTTTAACTCAAAGTGTGCAGTGAGGGGTACTCATACTTGTTTCTTTTGATAAATAACACAGGCAGAAGAGCAGATCGCCCGATACTTCCCTCAGAAGATCGAGGAGCTGCAGATGCTCCTGAAGGTTGGTCCGTTTTAGCCACACTGAGACTATAAAGTCAGTAATGTGTCCCATTTTAAGTAATCGGTCCTGTCCTTGCACCAAAACTGTTTTACAGTCCACCAAATGTTTTCAGTTAAAGTTTTTAAGATGTAGACACTACAGTAATAAGTTGCTGATTGTTACATATCTGAAAACCTCTCCATAAGTCGTCTTTTCAATGAAAGCGTATATGAATCGCTAAAAAGTTCAGAGAGAGAGAGAGAGAGAAACAGGATATTTCTGATTTCTGTGTCTCTCTCAGACGTCTTTCAGCTGCAACAACCTGGAATCATTGAAAGCTCCGCTGGACATCCCAATACCGGACCCAGTGAAAGAGGAGGCCAAACGCAAGAAGAAGGAGGAGGTGCGGCAATGCCAGAACTTTATCTGTTAGAGGCTTTTGTGTGCTTCGGCAAATTTCAAATTAAGAGGTCCAGTATTAAGGTTTATTCATTTGTGGCATACGAATAATGAAAAGAAAGCAAATGCTAATTTAATACAAAAATAAAAGCAGGTGCAGGAATCCAATTAGCTTCGAAAAAAAACCACCTCATAGTGAAGAATACAAACATTTAAAAGATTAGAAGACCGACGTAGAAAAAGGAAAAAACAATATATACTTGTAATGGCAATGGTATTTCTGACTCCTTCTTTAAATGAATAAATAAAAATGATGTGCTGTATGTTTGCGGTCTATGAACCAAACAAACAGGTTCCCTAATATCTGAAGAGGCTGCAACACCACGGTCCCTCAGTATGGAACTTTAAGACCCATTTGACCGTTGGATAGGATGTGATTTATGTACTGCACACGACCACACGGAGTTTTTAATCATGTTTCAATCATTAAAAGGAATAAGCCGCAGTTTGTGGAAGTAACAGGTTTCGTAAGAGGCAGCTTCAAGGGTGCTGCTTGGAGCTGCTCAGCAGAGGTTCCCAGTCATGGGATTATATTTAGTTTCAGTATAGTATCAAGACAAATGGAGGGGGGGGGGGAGGGTCCCCCTAGTTACCATGGAAACCAATCGGTGTTCAAATGTCGCACAGTTGTGTAAATTATTACCCTCTAATGTAGCAGAGGATGTCACGATGCGAGCTGGGCGTAAAGGAGAGGGGAATGTAACTGACAGTCTGATGAAGGCAAAGCCGGTCGTAAGAATGTTCTGGCTCATGCAGAAGCTCTTGAGAATAAACCTGAAGCTGTAAATAAGCTGCTGGATGTGGGTTACACTTTGTATTTAGAGAGAGAATCCAACACGTCTTAATTGAATTGATAATTAAATACCCTTTGATCGTTCTGTTGCAGAAGAAGCAGGCGAAGGAAGGGAAGAAAGACAAGGACAGTGACGAAGAGGAGGAAGGTAAATGGGAAGCGCAATAAAGCCTCTTGCTGATTGAACACACACACACACACACAAAAATTCTTAAAATTTTCATCTTGTGCACCTTAAACAGTCCATGTGGGACAAAGGTGACAGGTTGAAAGTAATCATATTTAAACATTTATTATTTCTGCCATAAACTTTAGGGAAATCCATCATCAAAAGACTGTTGAAGTCTCTGGAAGTGACATTTCGGTGTCGTCTGTAAGCGGGTAAACATTTCCAAGGGCTTCTCAATTGGCTTCCTTTCTCAAATTCTGCTGTCATGCGAACATTGGAGATTCAGATTGAACAGAGAAACCCCTCATCACATCACGAGTCTCTAAACGTGAAGGAACACGCAGCAAATGCCTCCTTAGCAGAAGTGGTACATTTATAAGATCATTTGCAGCCTCTTTTGTACAAGTTTCGAGTCGCAGTGGGGACACATTTTTGTAGTCCACTGCTGAAGCTAGCATCCCCATGAGTTCCCTTGAACAAAGCTAATTGTGTTTTGACTCTGGATATTGGATGATTGATGTCAGTAAGACCTGTGGTGATTACGTTTTCTGAAAACTTTGCTTTTGAAAGATTATCTTGACAAATTAACACGCATTTATGATTTTTAACATTTTTTTATTTAAGCGTAAAGCCTGTCTTCAGGAGTTCAAAGCTAACATTTGGCGATGAATGAGCTCCACTTTGAAAACTTGACTTCAGTGTAAAACAACAAGCCTGGAGCTTCCTCTGTTTTTGGCGTCATGACACGTAGTCTCGTTTAGCCACTTGTTAACAACCACCTTTTTTAAGACTCATAAACTCTTGCTTGTGTGAACCACAGACCTTTTTTCAGGCGTTTAACCTAGAATCCGTTCAAATCCACCAACTTTGACAGGAGGGAGCCTGCTGCCGAGCCCCACGTTCAACAGCACTGATTGACTTCTGGGTTTTATGACTCATGACTGCGTTCCAACCAAGTTTGGAGCCCAAGCGAACAAACAACTGTTTTGTTTTCCAGGGCCTTCCTGTGGTCCCATCTGCTGTAACGAGCAAGTGGAGAGTCTCCTGAAGGAGGTGAAACCTCAGATCCAGACACTGAAGGAGAAGCTCAACATGGTCAGTCCCATTGTCACATGACTTGTCACTTTTGGTTGTGACTACTCGGAGCTACCTCCCACATATGCAACGTTGTGCACACCGAACCACTGTGAAACAATCCACATGTATCTGTGGGGTTCATTTGATTTGCTCACGCACAAGCAGAAAACAAGTAATGGATGACTTTGTCTTTCACTTGTTATGATGACATGAAAGGAGCAAAAATAGACAGCAGAGGGGTTTTTCTCTCTGAAAGCATTTTAATTAAAAGAACAACAGCAGGTATTGGCTTTACATGGCACAGTGCACCTCTGCAGGGATGAACTCATACAACATAGACTTGGCTAGACACAGTGAGACAGGAGCTCGGTGCCACATTGAGCGACGTGTTGATTTAATCTGTTGTTACAACTCCTACTTTTATCTCTACAATAAGTGAGTTCACATTTGACAGATTGTACTTTGATTTTTGATTTTTGATTTTTTTTCTGGCAGGTGTCAATGTGGGTGCAGCTCCAGATCCCTAGAATCGAAGATGGAAACAACTTTGGCGTGGCTGTGCAGGTGGGTACCTGTCAGCAGACTGGCGCTGTCTGTTCTCCACCTTGTTTTAATCTATTTTAGCCGGCTTTGTGTCTCTATCTTGATTTCTGTCCGACAGGAGAAAGTGTTTGAGTTGCTGACCAACACACGCACAAAGATCGAGGGGTTCCAGACACAGATTGCAAAGTAAGAGCCCAAATTCACGTGAGACACTGTTGCACTCTTTGGTTTGAGGTCAAGTTGCCATTGGGCACAGTAACACAGTGACGGAGATCATTAACTCTCGTTGGTCATGCACGTGTAGCTCCCACACATCCACACCCATGTAACAGTGGTGGTAAATATGTCACAGGAGAGGGGTAGATACTTTAAAGTAAGTATCCTGTTGACGACTGTTATGAACATCTCCCTTCTCTTTGGTGTGTTAGATATCACAGTGAGAGAGGCGATGCTGTGGCCAAAGCCTCCAAACAATCCCATGTGGTCAGTATCTCATGTTGTGTGTTTTGATTGTGTCAGCTAAGGATAGTTCTATAGTCTCGTGATGATGTTCTACATTGACCTCTTACTGCTTTTTATGTAAACTTGTGCATGACGTTTGTTCCTCAGGGAGACTACAGGCAGCTGGTTCACGAGCTGGACCAGCATCAGTACTGTGAGCTTCGCCTGATGGTTCTGGAGATCCGCAACACATACGTAAGTCAGCAGCAGTCTATTGTTTACCACTGGGACTCTCCAGGGACACTCTCCATTCACTTTCAATTCCTCATCCACGCAGTTCACTTAGGCATATTAATTAGTGTCGGCTTACTGGAAGAACGAGTTCCCACTCATACGCACATCAGGGATTTGTTTGAACCGCAAATATCACACAGTGGCAAGTGTACGGAATAAAATTTCTGCATACGAGTAGAAGCTGTTATAGATTCACTACATTTGAGTCTCCTCAGAAAAAAATGTTCCCGACTCACGTCAAAGGAACGTGACAACTTTTTAGGAAATTGCTTGTTTTCCGTCCTCCGCAGAGCCAGACAAGAAGAGAGACGCCCTCCTCTCTTCTGTGCCGCAGTAGGGAGCTGAGACCATGCTTGTTAGCTTAGCATAATGAACTGTAGAGGATGGGAAGTATTAGCAGGCCTCTGTGAAAAGCCATCCAATGGATAAAGTTCAAGATCTTGTGTGCAGCGCT
The DNA here is from genome assembly GCF_037954235.1 of Aulostomus chinensis. NCBI lineage: Eukaryota > Metazoa > Chordata > Actinopteri > Syngnathiformes > Aulostomidae > Aulostomus > Aulostomus chinensis. The sequence continues at coordinate 14,756,169 of NC_141340.1, forward strand.
TACAGGATCATCCTCTCACAAAGTCAGCCCCGAGCAGCATTAGTTGTTGCTTTTCTTGTCGTCAAACAAACACTTTGTTTTGCCGGCTGAAGTTTTGAAGGTGTTGCGTCAGATCACTTCTCCCACTCTACCTTGTGATTGTAGATCATTTCATAGCATATTAGTGTTAAGCACAACTGTACTCATATTTATGGCAAAGGAACCTTTGGAGAGACGTGTATTACAGGAACATTTATTGCACTAAGCTGACTGGCGATCTGCCAGCTGCTGTGGGTCTCTGCGCTCTCGTGCAGCACAGAAGAGAGAAGGGTTTCCCAAAAGTTAGGATCTTCTTTTGCCGCCCCCCCCCCTTTTTTTTTTGTGCTGTTTTTCCCCCAAATATGTCTGCGTGAAAATGAATGAGTTAAAGCCTGCGTGTACACTGCAAGCACGAAATTTGAAATCGTGATCAGTTCTCCTGTACGTGTGTACCACCATCTGTCGTCATCATGCTCCACATTTACAAGGAAATCACTGGCGTACAGCAGCAGGGATGATGTCTGACAGGAATTCCTCACTTCCTATTTGAAGGGTAATTAGAATAATTGCTGCGTTCGCGATAAGTGGATTCCGTCCTTTAATCTCTGTTTTGTCTCTCCGTTTCTCTGTATTGTTCCTCTGTGTTTGATGCTGAACAAGGAGATGCATGTGTTGATGAAAGGAGCTGGATCTGGGTGCCTGGGCCTGTTCTATTACTGTCTCTAACCTCGAGTTCTCTTGCACTCTTATCTTTCTGATATCTTGCTCACTCTAATAACATCCGCCTTTTATTTTCTGGCTCTCTCTCTCTCTCTCTCTCTAGGCTGTGCTCTTTGACATCGTTAACAAGAACTACAACAAGATAAAGAAGCCGAGAGGAGACGGCAAAGCTCTCATCTACTGATTGCAGCAAACTCTGAGTCTCAACTGCTGCAGCTAGACACAGCTAGTGTTGTATGACACTGTCATATCAGTAACAAAACAACCACCCTGCCAAATATTCTCTTAACTTTGAGTGCTTTTTGGTTCTGGTTACAAAATAAAGCAACCTGATTACTATAGTTCTGCCTCTGCTTGCTTTGTCTTGTAATTTGGGAAAGTGATGTTATAAGTGGTGTGAGTTGCAGTGCAGTACCAGTATTGTTTTCAAAGGTGCTAACAGATACAGGACTGCACCAGCTTTAGGTTAGCTGATTCTCCGACATCCTCAATCTCACTGTTTGATGCTCTTGTCCGCGTCCTGGGCGGCGGGTCCCTCTCCTGGCAACCCGGGGCAGCCCCAGCTGGGCTTGAGTCTGTACCATCCCTGATAGAGGCCTCTCCAGCCCAGGTAGCCCACAGCCCCTCCCATCTGCTGGGAGGGAAACTTAGGAAAATGGGCCAGCAAACACAGCAGCAGAAACACCCACATGGCAAGAAGAACCACACACAGGAGGAAGATGAACCTCAGTGGGGCTCCGGGGGAGCTCTGCCGGGCTTTCCCTTGACTCAGGTGACGGCCAAAGACTGACAGCTCCTCTACAATCAAGAGGCAACACAAGCAGAGGATGAGGACATCCTGGGAGACCTCGTAACCTCGCCACATCATGTTGGCTTTGAGGCAGGAGGCTTTGGTCTGATCTTCATGGAGGAGCAACAGTGATTGTCCTGAGGAGGTGGCGCTCTGATCCTCTTGATCAGGAGTCATCGGTTCATAACAGGTCCCCGCTGCATCTTCCAGGAGGGTCAGAAGGCACTGGCAGGCCCACCACAGCAGCCCCGCCAGCCCAACACGAGAGAGGTGACGCAGGCAGATGGACGCGGAATGACGGGCTGAGAGGGAGAGGAGGATGATGAAGGAGCCTGTCAAGGTGCAGGTCCAACCCCAGGTGGACCTGAGGAACTTCCTGTGAGAAATTAGAAATTCAATTTGGGAGTTTCTGAAAGAGGTGATCAGAAGTACAGAGTTGAGATGAAATATAAGATCAGTGGAAAATTGTTTAGCCCTGATGAGAGCTTCCATGAGCCAACACCAGGAAGAGAGTTGTTTTAAATCATCACTGCATGATTTCATAAACTGTCATGATAATGAGTTTATGAAATGTCTATTCAATACTTTGTAAATTGGTAATAGGATGCCGCAAGCTTCCTGCTACTGCTGCCAAACATCCAGCAGTGCCCTAACCATAACTCTCTTCCTGGTCCAAAATTTTTTTTTTCAATAACAACAAATAAGATCCGTGTGAATAAAAATGAAATATAACATCGCATGACAAATCTTTAGTTTTTAGTTTTCAGCTCGACACAACAGAGCATAATTTCATCACATGAAAATATGAACCTCTTCAGCTAATGTGGTTTTACTTGTTCAATCTTGGGAAGGACGCGTTGCACAAGAAACAGTAGTTGTAACCAAACCAAATAAAAGATAGAACTCGTAATTTTTCTCTAAAACTCCTCCAAGGTACACAACCACACACACACACACACACACACACACACACACACACACACACACACACACACACACACACACACACACACAAGGGTAGATGATTTTTGCAAAAAAACAACAACAAAAAAGCCTTTATGTCACATGGCAAAATCTTTTAAGAACAGCCCACATGTGGATACAAGTTCACACACCTGTACTGTGATAGATTAATGACCTGAGTGGGGGGACGGGTCAAGTGATGCATTCCCAGTAAAGTCGGGGGGGGGGGGGGGTGGGAGGGTTATAGTTTATAGCTAAACCAGGGCTGTCATTTTAATGCATTAATTAGAAATTAACGCGTTATAAAAATTAACACAAGATTAATTATAGCCCACTTGAGTGGCAATTCACTGCGAATTTTACGCAGACACGAGCATTTTCAACTTGACCCACTGAAGGAGCCCTACTTGGCAGCGGCTCGTCACCTCACACATGCGTCGCCAGCCAAAGTCCCCGTTTGAGACTCCGCCTTCAGATGGCCTGACTTAGGTTTTAATCAATCACCAAGAAAAATGTGGATTTCAAATCTTCTCTTCTAATTGTATTCATTTGATTAGTCATGCATGGCAATTTTGTAACCTCCTAGGATTCAAATCTTTATTTGGGGCCCTTAAGCAGATATGAGATTAAAATGCGATTAACTAGATTAATTAATTACAAATCCTGTAATTCTATTATTTGATTATTTTTTAATCGCCTGACAGCACTAGTCTAAACTAAATAAATTAGGCAGCAAATTATAGCTTGTACACTTTTTTATATGCCAATTACAAAAACGAAAAATCTCTTTTGTCACACTGAGATCACACCTGCAATTATAGCTCTGCTAATTATTTTCACTTCAGCGTGTCCTTCCTTGGACCTATACGTTACCACGAACAAAAAAAACAACAACTACAAATAAAAACAGCAGTTTAATCTTATCTTTCAGAGCATTGGCATTTTTTTTTTCAACTCAAACAGGTTTTACAACTGTAGGAATTCTTGGAGTTTCTCCTTTCACACATTTCCATGTTCTACATAACGGAAGTAACTTGCTTTGTGCCATGAAAGTCTCACTGGTGCATCCTCAGCTCCGGTCACGCAACCCTCCCTGTTTTCTGTTATTAGAAAGCAGTTGTTTCCACTCAGCGAAATATTCCAACCATCTGAGTTGTCCCAGCATGTGCTGAGCATTATTTTAGATACATTCCTGTGAATTACTCTCTAGCAAGATTCAGACTTGCGGAGATTTAACGAGGGTTTAAAATTAAGCTGAGTGAATTTGACGGAAGTTTGGATCGAAAACATGAGTTTGGCACACCGCCAGGGGGCCAAATAATACCTTTACAATATTTGCTTGTACTTCACATGTTGACTTAAAGTGTAGTTTGGAAAACTTCCTATTTTTACTTGCTCCTACTGTACCATTCCTGTTGAGCTCTGTATGACACCCACAGGAAAGCATGCAGGTCAAAATGAAGCAGCCAAAGAATGTAACTTACACACGAACGTATCTTTCTCACCTGTACAGGTAGTGGTTGCTGTTTGCGAAGATGCTGTACTTTGACACCCAAAAACTCAAAATGGGCCCAAACAGAAGCAGACCAGACAGCAGGAGGTGGAAATGTCTTCTGAAGGGGTTGCTCCCCAAAACTCTGCCCATGAGGTTTGTCTCGAACACCAGAACAGCATTCAGGAGTTGGACTATGAATCTGGCTGGCAGCAGCAGCCCTGCAGCCATCTTGTGTGTCTTCTTCTTCTGTCCTCTTTGAATCCAGTCACAGCCCCGAGGTGGAGTCTCCTTATGCGTCTTTGGCCTGGGAAAGTCACACCAGCTCTACTGTGGAGGACCGACTACTGTATCACTGTCAGGCGTGAAGGAGAGCACATGCTTTATAAAAATACAACCCCTCTGTCCCCTTCACCCTGTCAAACCCTCCCCCCTCCGAAACTCACTGAGCAGACAGACATGCTGCTGCTCCTGCTGCCGCTGTAACTCAAACCCATTATTCTCCAACACTTCCCTTATCAGATGATGGCTGCTGGAAAATAAACCTGCTGTGACGCAACCTTACCCACATCAGAGGGTCTGTATTTCACATCTAAAAGTCCTGTAAATATAATCATCCTGAGAGAACAAGGATGAGAAGTTCCTCCTTTAGTTCTCCAGCTATTAAAGCCAAAACTAATTTAGATGATAAACTGTTGCCAGTCTGCATTCGGTGCCACGAACAGCTGCGTTCACTCACAGCCCTTTTTATTTCCAGACGCAAGCGTGTTCAGACAGTGCAACACAAAAAACTGCAGTAGCTCCAGATAATACGCACAAATACACAAACCACTCAGAAATGCAAGAGTTTTTCTTCTCTGAAACACAATAAAAACGTAGGATTGCTCCTTTAAGTGAAAGGCCGATCAGACCACTGCTATCAAACCTGTACTGGCGAGTTTTGTAAGAAGAGACATAAAAGTGAAAATGAAACCAGACACGCCAAAGAACTGTGGTCTAATTTTAGCACATATACAGCATCGCTGCCATTACAATGACCTTCCAGGGACTCTGTAGCAGTTTATGGGAAATTGTCTCTTTGTGTGTGTGTGTGTGTGTGTGTGTGTACTTGGTTTTTGTTATTTTTTGGAGACCTTTTCTGGTATAAACACGAACCCTTATCAGGACCCCAAGTCCTCATGGGGACCAAAGACCGGTCCTAATACAGCAGACCTTAATTTATGACCACCTGGTCAAAGGTGGAGTGGAGGTGTGAACTGCAGTTAGCTTGAGGTTGAGGTTAGGCATCAACTGGTTAGGGTTAGGATTAAGATTATGGTTTGGGTTAAGATATTCACATGAATGGAAGTCAGTGGAATGTCCTAATAAGGATAGCTACGTTAAACCTGTGTGTGTGTGTGTGTGTGTGTGTGTGCAATAGTAAAGGTACAATTTTACAGCAAGTAAAAAACAAAACAAAGTTTAATAACTGAAAACTTCTGAGTTTGATTGTTTTGGTCTGGGCTGGATGGCATTACTTTAGCATCATAGTTACTTCAAACCTTTGTTTTCTTTTGGATGAATAACTAATTATTTATACTCCTTCTTTTTACTCTGTCCTCAGTAAGTATTGCAAGGTAACTTAGGGTTAGTACTCACAAGTGTCAAAAGTATCAGTACTTGAGTGTTTGAATTTAGGGGACTTTTACTTCATGACATTTCAAAGGCAATATTGTCCTTTTTAATCTATTAGATGCATCTGAACCTGTCAGTTACTTTGAGAAATATTTTGCATTAGAAACCTGATCAAGACTTTTAAATGTGAGGATATGAACTGAATGTTCTTAAGCATGGAAACACACAAACATCATGTGGAATGTGTACTTTTACACTTGAGCAAACTAAACATCAGCCACTTCTAAAACCTCAAGTCCCCCTCCAGTCAAGAATAATAGTTTTGGTTTTGTTCCTATAGTTGCATGTTTGAGCTCGACTGTATAGAACAGGGGTGGGCAATCAGGTGCCATGGAGGGCCGTGTGTATGCAGGTTTTCCTTCCAACACAACACTTTAAAGAGTGATTCCACTGATTAACACACCTTCAGCCACAGAAGAGTGTTAATCAGTGGAATCACCTGTTGAAGTGTTGGGTTGGAAGGAAAACCTGCATACACACGGCCCTCCATGGCACCTGATTGCCCACCCCTGGTATAGAACAATGTTTTCATATTTGCTGGTGAAGAGATTTTAGATGGCGGGCCTACAAGCAGGATTTGTGACATCATTCATAATTTGGAAACTGATACTGGTTGAAAATATAAGAGATATTATAAAAATAATACACTTGATTTCTATAGCAGGTCAAAGTACTTAACAGCAAAGTTTAATGTTTTATGTGCAGCTTTGAAGCTTCCAGGTTACAAAGAGAAGCAGTAGACGTCTTGTCTCCAGCTGCAGTATTTCTACTTTTACATTAGCAAAGGAATTGTGTATTTCTACCACCACTGCTCATAGTTCTAAATCTGCTGACCTTTTAATGGGAAGTTTTCATTAAATCAAACATAATCAGCGAGAGGTTGTGAGAGGATACATTTTCAATTTATTGCTGTAATATGTTGCATCTTCTCAGAGCCCCACATTAGCGTGACGTCAGCAGCGCGACGTCAGCAGCGCGACGTCAGCAGCGCGACGTCAGCAGCTGTATTAAAAGACTCATTCATGGAGAAACATTTACAGAAAGGTTTTATTGTTACTGTAAAACAACAGTCTGAGTGGGTGTCCGTATAAATACCTGAAAATTGCATAAACAGATCAGATTGTAAGTTTTCATCCAAAAACACATTTCCAGTCCCTTTCAACTGAACAAATCACACACATTCGAATCCTTTGGACAGATCCCAGGTTTATATTGGTTAACAAAACATTTTTTTGTTTGTTTTTGTTTATTTTGACTTCATCGATTCAGTAGGGTTTAAAGAGTTGAGGGCTGACATGGGATCAATAAGGTCTCAGACTAAATCTGAGATGAGATTACATCATTACATCGGCCCCTAGCGACACACATATAAACTAAGACTATATATTCAAGTGGTCACATTCCTGGTGGGTTAATCACAGGAAATGGACTTGGAACAGCTGTCCAATGCGGGGAGCAACGCTAAAGTCAGGAAAGATGCACGACAGCCAGCTTTATGTGCGACTTACAAAGAAGATACTGGATGATTACTTAAGCGTATTTGTTCTTGTGTTGTGTTTGAACGTAATGCCCTCAGAAATAGGACACAACTTCGTGACAGCTGAATACACCAGGCACATGCGCAGAGCAACACGGCAGTTGTTGCAGCGCTCTTGAATATTTTCCCACTACTCACAACTACACACTATCTTGGTAAATAATACAACACAATCTAATAAACACGAAACGTGTTTAATTACGACTTCAATTATTTATATGAGGCAACGAGGCGGCAGCGCCACTTTGTGGGTTGTTTTTTTGTCTATGCATTAAAATAAATCAATGTGTATTCATGGTGTTGCGGGTTTGCCGCGTACATGCCCGGTGTATCTGAAACTACTGATCAACCATCTCTCTCTCTCTCTCTCTCTCTCTCTCTCTCTCTCACACACACACACACTCGCACACACACTCGCACATTAAAAATACTATTCATTTATACAGATTTACCAAAGTCACTTTCTCCTTGCAAGATCTGACAGCGACTTGTACAACTAATTTACCATTAGATTCAACAGCTGATGAAGGAAGTGCAGTGCTTCAGCACGGAAGTGTTTCAGGCCAAACTGAAAATCTTTGGCCTGTTGGTTTTGTAAAAGACAGTGAAAAAGAAGACAAAAGGAAACAAAGAGGCCATCTCACTGTCATATTCTGCACTTGACAAATTCAGGTTTCGACGCCTTCCAAACAAACACTTCACAACCACTCGAGATTATAATTATTAATATCCAGCATTGAATTGAAAAGATATTGAAGTATCTCAAAGTCTGTGTCAGCTTATTCCTATGTTTGGGCTGGCCTCACCCCATCTGTGATGTCACTTCCTCTGACATCTTTGTCTCTCTCTCTATCGCAGTCTCAAGGACTTTCAGTGACTGTCAGTCGGTCTCCCGGTCCTCTTCTAGAGGGTGGGTTTGTCTGTGCTCCCACATTCGCACTGCTCCATCCCACTGGGAAGAAACACAGGAGGGGGGGGTTCAGAAGTTACAACAAAAAGAGACAAAATTGCTTTTCATGGTTATTGTTCCTGGTTACATTCCCACGCTAGCTTGATTTGTCTGTTCAGGGAGTTTCACGTGTGTCAGTCTCCCAAAGTTCACATGTAGAAATCTGTATTTTACTTGAGATAAAAATAGCGGGTGTTTTCACCATAAAACTGGCAATTTTGCCAAGGCTGAAATTCACTCTATTCATTCTGTGTGCTGGGTGCAATGCTGTCCCAGATGACCTAATTCGCTCTATTTTTGGTAGTTGACGCATTGAAATCATCAGCAAAATATGAATAGTGAATACACTTATCAACATGTCTATGCATCAGAACACTGCATGTTCCATGTCACAGGTTAAGGTAGACATAATTCCTTTTTAAGATCAATTTCCGAAACAGCTAAATGCACACCTTAACAACAACTTAATCTAAGCTGTTTTATCGGAACTGCACGCAAACATGAGGATAATTTCAGACCGGACTCTGCATGTGGGTTTTCCATGGTAACAATTCCAGCTGTTGACTTTCTTTTTGTACAAATTACACAGCGCGTGTAGATATCGCCTGGTCACTGTTTCAGACATGCTGCGAAATCTTGGCTCAAGTCTCAGTGAATTTACACTTCCTCATGTTGTGTGGGTTCTGTGGCAGCTAACTGGCAAGACAGTAGTTCTCCTTCTCTGAGCATCCAGGCAACAAAGAAATATAAATATTGTTGGTTCGGATCTGCTTAGTGTTGCTGTGAGAGATACACTGTTACTTATCCTTTAAAAAAAGTTACCAAGAGAGACTTAAATATACAGTGTCGGAAAGAAAGCAATTTATTTTCTCAGTTTTAAGTAAGTAATATTACTTTGAAAGCTGCCAAAGCAAAATCAAATAGCAAAATTTTTTTTTTATTATATTTTAAGGTTGTTGTCATTATAACTAAACCAAATAAGCGTAAACTTTCCTAAAAAAAATACAATTACTGCAATCTATATTATTATTTGGACATTTAAGCCTTTCTTGGTTAGTAGCAGAGAAGAGATGACACGAAACAGGGACCAAACTGTGTGGAAAAAGGCATCTTTAAAAATTAATATATTCTATTATATTATAATATCAATATCAAATTAATATTGACACATCGTTTAAGTGTTAAGATTATTTTGTGATGAAATCAAATTACTGGAGTGCTCAAATTGAATGCAGTATACAGATAAAACCCCTTTTTTATTCCTGCTAAAGGTCAAACTGGCTCAGAGAAAACCTCCATGCCGGAGGGAACACTGCTGTGTTCCTTCTTGATCCTGAAAGTCCCCTTTATGACCGCGAGCTTTTAACTCACAGAGCTGCTAATGATGTTGTCCTCATACGGGTGCCAGCTGACATCCCTCACACAGGCGTCATGGCCGGAGAGTCTGGAGACCACGCTGCCAGTCAGCACATCATAAACTGGACAAACACATAAGGAGGTTAAGTTACACTAAAAATGTAGAGTTTTGTAGTATCATGTTTGGACATGTTTGGGGGGGACGGGGACTCACTGATGATTTTGCCAGTGGAGCAACCAGAGTAGATAAACCTTTGGCCTGTGCTGAACTCTGGAGAGAAACGGCAGCGAATGAGAGTGTGGAGAACGCCGTGACCACGGTACGTCATCACAGAGGTGTCGCCGGTCAGCTTGTGTCTCTTCAGGGCTGAAACCCACAACATGAACAATAAACTTTTGCCTCATCAGCTCCCTAAAGTGATTTTTGTAACTGAGGTCTGTTGAGAACAACTGTCTTCCTGGACAGCTATGATCAAATAGCAATGTAGGTTTTATCATTTTGTTTCTTAATCTCAATTACCCCCCCCCCCCCCCTAGATCTCTTGACTTCTTTTTCTGCTCTTTTCCTCTGATGTTCCCATTAGAGGTCTTATCCCCTTCCTCTCAACACACACTAGCATTTCACCTTTCTATTTCCCTGCTCTTCCCACATTCCAGCTTTTTTCTCTGCTTTATATTCCTGCATGCAGCTTCTCCTCCTCTGGTCCTTCATCTCCCTCCTCACCTCTCTGGGGAACCTGCTGCCAGCGATAATCCCAGTTCTGCTGGGTAACAGCCAAGCGTGAGGCTGCCAACCCTTCTTTGGGTGAGAACTTCCTGACGTCCCAGAGCTTGATGGACTGGTCCTTTGAGTTGCTGATCAGATAACGTGCGTCACCCTGGTAAAAACATAAAACAAGTAGAGAGGAGAAGATTTTCAAATGGAAACAGAGGGGAGAGACGGAGGGTGCAGCCGGCCTTTGATCCCCGGGTTCCACTTATAATTAACTGGATATACTATACAGCTAATTTTGGCATGAATTCACATCTTCACAAAATGCAAACCTCTTTCACTCAAAAACTTCCAAATATGAACACTGGGTAACGTGTCATTACCAGACAGATAAAACACTCCCCCCACCTTGCTGTGGATGAAGGTGATGCCGTCTCGGTGGCCGGCCAGCTGTCCAACAGGCTGCGGTCTGTCCTCCCGCAGCGTCCGTCTGTCCCACACTTTGCACAGCGCGTCGTCACTGCCAGAGAAGAGCAGCTGGGATGAGCTGTCAGCGAACGCCACCGCATTCACATCATCCTCATGGGCATCGATCTGGTGAGGAAAGAAGAGTCAGTGAACAAGAGAGGCATGCTAGCCAGCAGGCCGGCTGTGTGAGACAGTGTGTAATGTCGAACATGAGAGGGATTTACAATACGAACATGACAATACATCTTCAGCTCTCTGCAACAGATGAGCACAGGAGCGCTTTATCAGTGACTTATTAGGGACTAATTCAATCTTTTTCAGACAGCTCTCTAAGCGCTAAATTAAAGCACTTTCAAGGTATCTTAAACAAACCTGACCAGTCTCAAAAACGTGAGTATCACATCGAAATTGGAATTATAAATGCAAAGAGGAAGAACAACATCCTAACAATTTGGGCTTCAGGAGAATAACATGAGGAATTTCTTAAAGACTACAGTGAAGTCATTCACAGGACTTCAGCCTCCTTCACAGCAAGCGTTTCCTCAAAATCAATAGAAAAGCCTTCATTGTTTAAATAGGATTAAAAACAAGACTAAAACAATAATTAAAAAAGCAGTTTACGATCAGGACTATGAACTTCCTAGCATGCATGCTTTTAAAAAACACTCAAACTCTAACCACTGAGCCAATGCACCACTGAATACTCACAAATACTGTGATGGAATCATGTCGTTAGAATCGTGACAACATTGATGTCTAGTTGGAACATGAGAATGTTACATTTTTCAAACCTAAATAGAGAAATCGTCAACATTTTTTATGAAACTGTACAATTACTTGTGTCACGCCAACACCCAGAGAGTAAATATCAATAATGCTGGGAAATTTCCTAATATTGTTTAAAAAAAAAAAAACCTCGACAAAAGGTCAAAACGATTTGTTGGCTTTGTTGTCACTTAAGTGCTTTCAAAATGTTTTGACGAGAGCCATGATTTTATTTTTAATTTTTCTCCTTTTTTTCCATCAAAAGATATGAAATAATACCGACTTATCCATTTATTCATCCCCACACATGATACAGGTGAAGGAAGGACACAGTGAGGGAGACAGTGATGAAGCAGATGGTAGAGGTCAGCTACCGACTTGTACACAGAGGGGGTCATGGGAGGAAGAGGAGGAGGAGGATGAAGGTGAGTTTAACCCACCCTCGCTGTTAATTCATTAGTGACAACAGGGTGATGTAAAACTTGATGTGAGCTCACCTTGACCGCAGGATGAGGTGAATGTAATAAGGAAACAGGTAGATAGGAGCATGCAGAAGGAAAAACAGCAAAAGCACTCAGAGACACGAACCTTCAACGTCCGTTTATTCTGGTCCAGGTCGAAAACGTACAGGCAGCCATCGTTCGCTCTGAAAGGAAAGAGGGAAGGACTTTGAATGAACCGGTTTTGCGTCTCGTCTTCCCAGACTTGGCATTTTATAAGTCAGGACTCACGTTGAAAATTTATATAAGTGTGCGAATGAGAAGAAAGAATTCCACATTGAACAGTTTACACTTATGCCTTGGTTTCAGCTGGAAGTCTTCCCAAATCCACCTCGACCCAAAGTCTCAAGACCCAATCAGAGAGCCGTATAGGTTTGATACCGCATTTTATTAGAGTCAATTAGGATGGGTCAGTTCTGCTGTTTATCATTATGTGTAATCTTCTAAATGCATGGGGAAACGTAGTGATTTGTGACTCTCAGTACTCTGAAAATAATCAATTATCATGCTACATCCAACAAAATGCAAAGTTGTTTCTGAACCTGTTGTACAAGCAAGGAAGTGCATCATTTTGAAATGAAAGTCTTGCATGACAAGTGGACTTACACTGAAGGGATTAGTCATGCTGAAATAACAAAAGATGTGGGTTTATTTATATTACTAACGTTCTTAGCAAGCAATTAGATCATTGACAGATTTAATGAGTCACCTCACAATCAGGCAGCACCGGATTGGAAGGCTTCTACATTTGGTAAGACACAGAAGTTTTGTTTGATAGTGAATAAGAAATCGTGTCATTAAGGGGTGCGTGTCTCTCAGGGCTGACTGGGTCTCAGTTTTCTAATAATAAAAGGTGCTGTTAGATTTTTGAAAGTACATTTCAAGGGCTCTTTGGGTTCAGGAATTAACTTCAGAGCCCATGAAGGCCTTTAATTTAAACATAGAAGCACACCGTACTCACCCTCCCAGGATCTCTTTGCCATCTGTGGATGCAGCCAGTGAGAACACACAGAATCTCCTCTCATCTGGACTAAAAACCACAACAATACACATTCAAGTTGAGACCTGAGCAACTGAGCAACAACTGCAGCGTCCATCCAACACCAAAAAGCCTGATGAGGACATGCATCACCTCATCGTCACAATGCTTCTGTTAGCAGCACTATGAGTGTCATGGTTGCTGATCTCTCCAATTAAGCACACAGAGCAAGCGGATGGACGTCGGATGTCATGGCATCATTCAACCAGGGGGGTGATAAAGGGAGAGTAGGGTCGGATGGTAGGGAATGATCAATTACCTGCTCCGTAATGTTATAAGTTACTATGAGGGAAACACTAACTTGAGGTCCAGGGCGGTGTGGTTTTCACTGTCTCCATCTATACTGCACAAATGAACTGCAGGGAGGACACACAGAGAGAAACAGATCAGAGGTAATGTGGTTAGACTCAATCAAAGACTCTTCTGGTCTGAATAGTTAAAAACCCCAGCCATGTGTTTCCTGAAGCAGTTTAGCCAGTTTCAATCAGTCTGCCCCTCACTGGTATAAACCATTTTTTAATATATCCCTATTGATCTTGCTCAAGTCTCTTTACAAACAATGTGATAAACATAGTGTCCAACGGACTTTCAAATGGTGTACAAATAAAGAAAAACATTACTTTTCCAATTATTATTTGTTCCACAATGATGGCATACTTCATATGTTTATTTTCAGGGTTTCAGAATGGAAAACAATTTATATTGATTCTATTCAGATTAAATCATCATCAGTAAATATTGGAGATCAGTCATTTCCATTGTTAATGATCAGCATATCAGATATCCGAAGAAATGATATTCAAATATTGCCCATCTCCAAATATCACATAACAATGATGGCGCAATGGTGCCCCAATAAACTGATGACCAGACAGTTATGAGTGACAATGTCAGAACACAAATTGTTCATATCCAGAAGTGAATTCTTCAGATGCTGTATTTTAGTCACACCAGGCATTTAAATTCAAACAACTGACCAAATTCCTTTACAGTTTTTTTTAAAACCTCTAATTAATGCCAAGTCCATTGAGGAAACTCCCTCAAGATATTCCTGAGACATCCAATACAAAAAAAGGGACTTATGTACATACGGACAACTTGAAAACATGAAGGGCCCTCCCTATTTAAGCGATCTGTGGTGCCAGGCAGTTGGCATCATGTGTGCACCTAATTATTCATATGAGTGTTCCAGGTGTGACATCACTCAAACCAATCAGACTGCCTCGTGTCAATCCCTTTAAAGTCCAAGTTGCACCAGGACTTGGTGTGTTTCAGAGGCGCACACATTCCAACCCTGGAGAAGTGAGCACTTCTCATCTGAAGAAACGGACCTCCTCGTGCGCCAAGTGAACATGTGCAAGCCCGACTTATGTTTATGTATGGAGGCAGCAGGCATCCACCGAAGCCATCAGAGTGAAGCAGGCCTGTGAGGAGGTGGTGGCCAATTTTTCCATGTTTTTGGGAATCAATAGAACCCCACAGCAATGCTGCATATCTGCTCATCTGATTGATGCACCCTTTATATCGCACTTCACGCATAACACCATTGACCAGATACCATCCTCCTCTTGGTTTAGGGCACAAATATTCTCTGATGTCCCCAAATAACCATACTTCATTAAAATACATGGCACCTGTTGGCACATATTGAGCAAAAGTTCACTTGCTGGTTAAAGGGCGATGGGGCCTGGCATGAAAACTTTACAGCTTTAAACTAGCAATGACGCTCGCGCTCGACCAAGTGCGAGCTTGCGCCATGCTTAAAAGAGGGCCTAGTGATTACAAAGGTTATGTGTTATTAAGGTCAAACTTAACATACATAATAGTACATCTTAACTACAGTGAGGCGATGCAGTGTTTCTAGTTCAGTATGGAAGGTTCTCTGGCAGTAAACAGGACCATACAAAAACTGTCACAGCATCGTGTTGTGTCTCAAAGGGCGTCCTCGCCTTACTGTAGTCAGACCAGCTGGAGTAGAGCACATGTTGCGCGTCAGGGGTGAAGCAGACGTCCAGCACGCTCCAGCCGACGTCTCGAGCCTTCACCTTTTGCCGCAGGTGAAAGCGCCCCCTGGTGGTGTCGTACAAGCGGATGTTCTGATCTGTCGCGAACAACAGAAAAACAAACATTCCATTAAATATTAGCTGGATTGATTTTTTTTATAAGGATCTCAATTTCAATGTCAACCTAGAAAATAAAAAACTAAAGCAATTCATAATATCCATTGCACACATTTCTGTCAAATCTGCGTTTTTGAATAGTTCAGGATTTTGCTTGTTGCAGAGTTTGCGGCTACAAATACTGCAAGCCTTTACTGACCCTACATTCATGACACTATATAAATTGTCCTTATTATTCATTCTCATAATGAGTAATTTTCAGATAGAATTTAATTGACAGGAGTAATTTACCTTGGCAGGCAGAGAGAAAGATGTTGCCATTCTCACTGTACACTCCACAGAAGGCTTTCTGTTGGTATGTATCCTTGTGAGAGACATAGTTTGGCAGGAAACTGAAAGAACATGAGCGACAACATCATTTGACAGATGACAACACAAGTCTTCTTCAATGAGTCCCACCTGGAACAATGATTTACAACACAACACAACTGATTCTTGCTCTTCGATGCTGAGAATTTGGAGAGAAATTGTATTGTAAGATAAAAGAACACTTACTGTGTGCGGATACGACTGCATTCTCCGTGGGAAAAACTTGAGCCTCTACATCTTCCCTGTTCCCTCTATAACGTTGATAAGGAGAACAACAGACAACCGCTTTATATCTACTGGGAAATACACAACTGACAAGCTGGATGAACACTTGAAAACACACCATCAGATGCGTAAAATCGATCTTTTAGCTGGATTTCAGCCTCGCGTACCTCTGTTAACATGTGGGTGAAACTGTGTTTGTTTTTCAGGGCGGAGGACGCTGTTGCTAGCAGGATCTGAGTTCGGATCTCACTACAGTCCACCTCGTGGGTATCAGGTTGGGAGTCCACTGCAAAGATAACACAAAAAGGGTAATAATTATTATCTCACAACAAACTTTCAGAACATGCTATATTCAGTTGTGTCCTTGCAGCAGTAGTTCCCCCAAAATGCAATAGACAGTGAAGCCAGATTGTTTGACTGAATGCACCATCTGGTCACACTCGGTGCTACAGAGAATGAAAGATAAACAGAAAAAGTATTGTATTTTTGCTTGAGCTCAAATCACAGTGTTTGTGGATTACTGACCACACAATGCACTTGAGAGTTTGTAAGCTGATGGTTAACAACACCTTCACTGTAGTTAGTACTTGGTGGTTAAGTATTGCCATAAGCTTCAAGCTAAATATATGTCTGGCTCCTACTGCATTCTCTGTGGCAGCGAATTAAATGTCTTTGACCTCAAGACATCGATTTATCAGTACTTGACAGGCAAAATACAGTGTTAGGGTGGGAGTCAGAATACCTGGGGGATTGTAGCGGTCACCCAGCCGACCTTCCCAGGCTCCATCGCTGTCCTCATCAGAGTCAGAGTACGACTGGACCAGCTGCAGCCCCGTGGCTCCACTGCCATGGACCAGTCTAACCTGGCCCCTGCACACAAACTCCACTTTAACAGTCCATTCAGATGGGGATATCCCATTTTAGTTTCTCTCTATAGTAGTGGGATTAACACTAGTGAGAATTTCAAGGAACACTTGATAACAGTAGAACAGAAATCTAAATATTGATAATGGTGTTCAAAAAATCTGTGACTTTCTTGTTCTGACTCATCAGGCGGGTTATTATCAGATCCCCTTCAGCTGTCACAGCTTACAGACTGAACATTAACCGAGGAAATTCTGATATTCCAGCATCTTTAAACGCACTAAAATAATTATGCTGGTGGGAACATGTCTAATTCCACTCTCTCTCTCTATACACATATATATCACTGGAGCTAAAAGAGGACCTACATAAGGTACCACTCGCTACTCGATTATTCACTCTCAGACTCAGGTAGGTATTCAGTTGACCTGAGCCCACACAGGCACAGAGAAACGTCAGCCACACACTCATGGCGGCTGCAGACATGCAAAGTGGCAAACACAAACAATTAAAGGTTCAGCATCTTGCTCAAGGGCACCTTGAAACAACCACTGAGGATTCTGAGACCTAACCAGAAAATCTCACTCAGCTATAATTTATATTGATTGATCAGCCTCCTATTGTATTAACCAATATTTACCTCTTTGACTGGGGTCGGTTTAAGACAAAAAAAATAAAATACTGCTACTGACCAAATGGTAATACTGTACACCAGCATCCATAATCAGCATAGAATTGCACAACTGAGGTATCCCCAATATCTTACATATAATTTATGCTGATCAACACAGTTCAACGAATCACACTGGAATGATCATTACATGGTCAATTCTACATCAGTGTGTAATTTGATGAGGTCATAAACTCTGAATGTCAATTTTCAAGTCTTAACAATACAAATGTACCATAACAGAGGAAGGTGGTATCTAACCTCAGCAGTACCAGACTGATGTCCTGATCCTGCTCTAATAAAAAAAACAAACATATTAAGACGATTTTTAGGGATCAAAGAAAGAAAACTGTAAAAAAAAAAAAAAAAAAAAAAAAGGGGACTTCAGTATCTTCAGTGATTTTCGGGGAATTTTTCTATTCGTAAGCCTGATATTATTACTTTATATCTGGCAGGCCAAACATCACCTGCTGGCCACACTTTGGTCAGCCCTGGTGTACAATATTTGCCTCGTCACTCTCACTGCACTGTTCTTACATGTTAAAAGACCAGATCCACAAATTCCTGGACTAGTGTACGGTATATTGTGATTAATTTTCTTCTTTGAATCTACCCATCTGTCAGTTGTAGTTTCTTGGATTTCTCTTTATACATTGATGGGAAAAAAAAAAGATTTTAGATATGCAACAGCAATCTTTTTCTCTCTTCTCAAATGATGTGAAGCTGAAGCTTCATTCTTAGAAAATGACATTGGTGTGACGATGTTCTACTGACAAACAAAATATAACACACCGGTCTGGGAAAGCAGGTAACAATGTCATGACCCGAGTAACTGTCAGGGTGTTTGTTCGCCTCCCCCTGCACTATTTACCTCCTCAGTAGATAAGCCAGCACTTCAGCTAGATCTACGTCCTCCTCTGAAGCTGGCTGCCTGTCGCCTTGCTGCCTGTCAGCCGTCCTGCGGCCCCGGCTGCTGCTGCTGCTGCTGCTTTGATTCGGTTCTGCTGCGTCGGACTGCTCAGCTGGGTTGCCACTGGAGGAGCCCCTTCCACCAGACATCCCAGAACTGGACTGAGAGCCCATAGACTGTGGAGGGCCTGGCGGGGAGAAAGAGACGAGATTTAAGTGTCAACTGAACAATTACTGATAGGAAAGAGTCCAACTAAAGTGTTTTTAATGCGTGAGTGCACTGAAGAAGCAGACAAACACAACAATTCAGTACGAGTTAGATAATACAATATCAGTGTCAGGCATGTGGAAAACCGTGACACTCCCTGTGATTCATGCTGGAAAACTGTTCGTTGTGTAAAATGAAGTCGGCACGCATATTTGTACTGTGCGTTTGCGTAAATATTCAGGATGCGGAGGACTTTGGTAAGCTAGCAAACAATGCTAACGACCAAACGTTACCGTCAAACGGTCTTCTTGACAGCTCGTCGGCCCAGCTCTATGTCGTTTCCCGGTGAGCCGAATTTATCCGGTTTAATACCTTGGCTCGGTTGGGCGTATAATTCTAACGTTTATTAAAAAAATGCTGAGGATTGGCAGCAGTGTTTCATCACTCGGCTAAGGCCAGTCCGTGAATCGCCATGTTGTTTACAAAACTGTGGAAGAAACCCTGCGCGTGCCCCTGCACTTTCGTCGTCACGTGACGACCATCATAATTGTGCAATTAAAGTTGGTGTGTGTCGAACTCGGAACCGAGTGTTACCGAGGTGAACTACACAAAACAAACGATAAAAACAAGAACATGGGAATAAATCACGACAGACACGAGTCAAAACGGTGAAGCAAAATGCCTCAAAAGTTAGAAACATGTCGAGCAGCCGAGAAAAAAAATAAACAATGAAAAATAAACATCGGTAGACCACACAAAGTAATCGATTAAAAATGCCTTTCAGAAAATCATAATCAATCAAAATTCATGTTGCTTTTTTTTTCTTTTCATAATTTTTTCTTTTCAGAAAAATAAAAAAACAAAAAACTCCCACAAAACAAACAATACCATCCCACCTCCGCACTAATCTTAATGCCAAAAAGTTATGAGTGGAACTGATCAGATGCCATCTGCTATCATAAAACAACAGAGGTAGGATATATGAAGAAATTTGACAAGTTTTGTGTGTGTGCGTGTGTGGTGGGGGGCAAGATGAGAACATTCCAGAGACACTTTCAAATTTGAGGACAAAAAAGTAAAAAAAAAATAAAAAAAATTACAATTCAAAATAGTACACAAGTACAAGAATTAAAGTTAAACTGAAAAACAAAAAGGTAAGTTTTAGGTTTGTTTAAAAAGAAGTATCAGCTTTTATATTACACACAAATGTTTTCATACATACTGAGACTTTTTTAACCCATTAACTTGGTCTATTGGACAGGAAGTAAAACCTGATCCTGACATCTGCTTTGTACCTCTCATCACACTAAGCCTGTATAATTGCCTGGTATAAAGAAGTACAAACAAGATGTCAGTAGCAAGAAGTTACTAAAAGCAATCTGGCTTTGCCTCCTGTCTGCAAGACTGAATAGAGGGCTAAATAAGTGCAATCGTAAATAGGAGCTAATCCATGCATAAGAGCATTTCATGAATGAGGCCCATTTTCAATCAAATCATTTAACTTTGCTCAATACAGACTGTGTTGAGCTCCCCAATTTAACTGTCAGATTTAGTAATATGGGCTCAGAGGTAGAGTGGTCGTCTGGCAACAGAAGGGTCGCTGGTTCAGTCCTCACTTCCCCTGGTGGCCATGTCCAAGTGTCCTTGAGCAAGATACTGAACCCCCCAGTTGCTCCTGATGGCCCTGTGACGAACTGGCGACACGTCCAGGGTGAACCCCGCCTCTCGCTTAATGTCAGCTGGGATGGGCTCCAGCCCCCCCACCCTCCGCCCTGTGACCTTCAACAGATAAGCGGTATAGAAAATGGATGGATGGTGGTTGTGTAATTTTACCATGTTATACATCTTTGTTTGCTAAACTTTGTCTTTACAAACCTCAGAAAAATGTTTAGTTTCATTTTTCCTTTTTTTTTCTAGAAAAGACAGGACGGGTATAAAAAGGGTAGGCAGAATTGTGTTGTCTTACTGTCTTTATATTGGAGCTTTATATGAATTGCTTAATTTTTTTTTGATGGTTGTCAACATCACTTTCTGACTGAAATCATTTCAATTTCAACGTCTTGTTTTGTGTCAAAGGTTCCTGTCAAAGTTCTGTGACAACCTTCTCCATTTTTGAAGATGTCAGAAATAAGACACCTGCTGTTGCATTTGGCCAGACAGGCTTTGTGTCATCTGTGCTCAGGGTTTCATCTTGTATAGGCAGCTCAGAAACAATCTCATCAACTACAGTTCCTTTGTTGTACACGGCAGGTTTACGGGGGGGGGGGGGGGGGGGGGTCCCAAGGTTCACTGTGTGTTATTTAGTTTATAATGATTTACTCATTTGAGAACTGTGGATTATTGTGCTGCTGCGCCACATCTACTACAACGCTGAAAGCCACGTGACAAATCTCACTGCTGTTTAGTTCAGTTTGAGTTCCCTCAAGTGAAAATTCTTCTTTTGCAGAAAGGGAGCATTAAAAACTCCCAAAACATTAACACAGTGGTAGTAAGTTAGAACCAAGGTAGTTCCTACCAATTATATCGAGAAAAGGAACCGCATATCAACATTTGTACATTGAAGGCCACGGCAATCAGTTTGACCCCCTCGTGTTCTGATGTCTGTATGTTGGAATGTGTGCACGCTGTAATGGTTTTGCGCTGTTACAGCCCCCCTGATGACATCCAAGGGGTCCTGCAGTCTGCTCATGTTCACTGCCGAAGAGCAATCAGAGCTACTGGCTGATGGTAGTTTATCCCAAGTTGTTTATTCCAAGTAATCTCTGTTTGATCTCTAGAACCCAGACGATGTCACAGAGCATTAAATCTACCCAGGCGGAATCCCAACCCCAGTCTGCAGTTGCTGTTATCACCATCATCAGCCAATCACAATGCTTCAGTGGTTAGCATCTCCCCCAGTGAGTGAGTGGCTGTAGTGAGTCCAAGCATGTGATTTATTGCTTACTTTACATTCGCGTTGTACATATTCCTCTCCTGTCCTTTCCATCAAATTAGAGCAAACAATATTTTGGGGTGTTAAAGTTCCTGGTTGACGTACTGACATACTGACAGAGTGCAATGTGGGATCTGCGTGGTACTTACAGACTATTTGAGGAGGGGTTTCATAATTGACGGAGAGCACCAGGTACCTCATACAGGCAGATACCAGGAGCCCAAAAGTTCATTTTTTTGCCCTTAGACCCTACAAAGGGTTGGATCTCATGTTTGATTACATGTTTTGGACAATTTTAAAGACGATATTACCTGCATAAAGAATAAGACAACGCTATAATCAGACTATATCATTAAATGCACATGGTACAGTATGTAAAGGAATAAAGTACAGCAGTAGTAACTTTACAGGATTTTATAAATGTCATGCAAAAAAACAGAAAATGTATTCAAAAAGATTATGATTAAAAATAATTTATAATCCATGAAATTTCATTTTAAAACACAACACACAAAATATGATATGCAGTTACGGAACCACATATTTTCTTTGATTTTAGTTGTTATGTTTACCTCCCCTAACACAATCGGCCTCACACAATTAAATCGATCAATTGAGATTTACAGTATAATTTCAACCTAAATTGCTGTGAGTGAGGAGGGGCTCCTGTAAAATAATCCTTGATGGTGTGCATATATTTGTGACATCACAAAGTAGGGGGCCAATCATGCTTCAACCAATGTGGATATTTGAAACTTCAACAGTAAAGGTACTTTGGGAGAAAGGAGTTGGAGAGGAGCTTTGGTGTGGTGGTGAAGCAGCTGTCAGTATGACGGAATGTGCTGTTTTAGGATGTAGACCA
This sequence comes from Aulostomus chinensis, assembly GCF_037954235.1. NCBI lineage: Eukaryota > Metazoa > Chordata > Actinopteri > Syngnathiformes > Aulostomidae > Aulostomus > Aulostomus chinensis. Next base: position 14,778,311 of record NC_141340.1, read on the forward strand.
GACACGAAGGCCTCATTTCACTATTTACCAAGGAACCCTGCGCTCAAACGGCGATGGCTAGACTTTATTTACCGATGGCGCTTAACTAGACCTTCCAATACAACGGGACTCCGCGTGTGCGGTGCTCATTTTAGGAATGACAATTTTTTGAATTTCTTCCAAAGGTCGATGGGGTTTGCCAAGAAGTTGGTTCTGAAACCAAACGCAGTGCCATCCATTTATCCCGGGCTCCCGCCAGATTTGGAACATGTAAGTTCAGTTTTTATTACTGCTCGAAGTTTCGCTCACTCAACGGGGTTTTTGATGCAACACTGTGTAATGATGACGGCTTCTCAAAGTCTTTGCTTACAGCAGCGAACTTACCGATGACGTCACACAACCCAAAAGCATATAGGTAATAAAACGCTCGTCTCTCGTGATATCAGTGATAATGCCAATCTGTTAGTACCACGTTTTAAATACTCCAATGCGCTCTCGGGGTTCTGGCTGCTTGGTGTTTTGTGGAACCGTAGCTGCAGATCTGACGTCATACGTAATGTAGACGCAGGCGCGTGTGTAGTGACGTGTTACGTACGTGGCTTAAAATCTTTTCTGTTCTAGCGACTTTTGTGGTTACCCGTACAGTATATGAGTAAACTCCGGTGTAAATTCACTGCCAATTTATTTACTTAAATGCTGTGAAATTGCTTAATTTAGTAGCGTTGTTTTGAGGAAAGTCAAACGATGAAGCTCAGACAAAACCGAACTCTGTTCGTCCAGTGGAGCTTCCTGATTCCTTCAGTTCTGTCATTGTAAACACCAACAACAGATGGACTCTTGGCCCTTTTAACAACAGCTGTAAACAAGCTTCCACAAAAAGATATCTGAGCAGAACTAACGAAGAGTAAATATGGACTTGGTTGAAAATATTAGCACTGGTAATAAATACACACTTTGTGAATGTGACTACAATGCTGTGTTTTCCTTTCATGAAGGGGGCAGCAGGATTGTGTCTACAAAGAGCAGATGTGGCTTGTCAGTGCAATCTTCCTGTGATTCGGACTCGGACTGTGGGAACCCAGCAATCACAACCAAGACTGATCTACAGGAGGCCACGCGGTGTGTTGTCCTTTTAACGATAGTTAAACAGTTCGGTACATTGTTGTGTGCTGCATTAATAGATCATTGTGTTCATTGTGAGCCTATCACAGGTGATCGGACGAAGCTCCTCGCAGCAGGAACTGGTATAAATACAGAGGAAACACGACTGGCAGGGCTAGGTTCAGCTACAGAGGGACCACCTCCATTGCCTCCGCCTGATTGGTCACAGCCTGAAATAGGAGATGACGACCAGTGTGTGACTGTGGTAACTCATCTTTTCTTAAAAATCGCTCTCATTAAATTATCAGATCATGTTGATAAAACTCCAGGAATAGTTGAGGGCTAGCATAGTTTTTCTTGTTAGTCAGTATGCATCATGTGATAGTTGTTAGGCTGGCACCATATTGTCTGTTCCACTGTATTGTTAAGGGGAATTATTTTACTTAATTGAGTTGCTTTTTTTTTTCCAACTAGAGTGACATTTGGGATGTTTCATTTGTCTTTATTCTGGGATCCTTAAACTATCACAGATCAGGCTCTGTCTAAAAAACTGGACAAAAACCTAAAGGCTAAATTCCTCCCTTCTCTTATCTATTATTTTGTTCAACTAGTCACTCCACTTCAGCACAAGATTTATTTATTTTTTTTTTTTTTTAATGGTAGTGGAAAATTTCTGTCGCAATAAAGGCTGCGCAATTCTCAATGAAACCCCCATTTAAATTATTTATGGTCGGATTTTTGTATCTATCAAACAGAGACATTTTATGCAGTGTGAAGTACTATTTTCAGGACAGGACATCATTGCAGCACCACAAAGTTTAATTTATAGTTAAAAGTATTCCATCCATTTTCTACTGCGAATCCTGTTCAGGGTCGTGGGGGGTGGAGCCTATCTCAGAAGCCTTCGGGTGAGAGGCGGAGTTCACCCTGAACAGGTCATCAGTCCATCTCAGGGCCAACACATAGAGACAGACAACCATTCACACTCACAGTCACGCCTACGGTCAATTTAGAGTATCCAATTTACACAACGTGCACGTCTTTGCACTGTCGGAGGAAGTCCGGAGTACCGGAGAGAACCCACACAGGCACAGAGAGAACATAGAGACTCCACACAGAAAGATTCCAAACTCGAACCCAGACCCTTCTTGCTATGAGGCGACAGTGCTGACCACTGCACCGCTACGCAGCCCAAATTAAAGGTATTTTTGACGCAAAATTTGCCTTGAACCAATTTTGCCCCTTCCTTAGATATTACACTCTTGATTATATTTCAATTAATTGCGCAGCCCTAGTCATAATATCACAGCAACGTGCTTTTGTTAACCAAATAGGCCCAACCCTGCACACTACATGCGTATGATTTACAATTTCATGTACCGTATGTGACTTATCAAAAACTTATTCTACAAAATAGAACCTGATCTGTTCATTTATGTCCCATTGACAAAAGGAATATTAATACTGATGGAAGTTTTTTTTTTTCAATTTAAGAAAATCAGTTACTTACTTATTATCAAGCATGTTTCTTATTAAAGCGACGCACAACTTTGGATTTCTCCCAACATTTTCAGTTTGCCATATTTTAAGGCAGACAGTTGAAAAATGACTTATTTCTCATCAACAACGTGTCCTATCATATTGTCTTAATTTCACTGAGATGGAACAGTCTCAAACACCAGCTGTCTTGGCTTTGATATGAAACAAAATGGGAAAATTTGGGTTTGATGGCGGATTTCGGACAGTTAATCTAACGACTGGCAAGGGAGTCTAATTTGATAAAAACAGACAGTCGCCTTGATTCTGCACAAAAAGAATGCAACCGTGGCTGTAAAAAGTAAGCACTTCAATGAAATATCTAGAAAGGGTTTATCACTTAGCTGATGAGTTGAGCAACAGATAAATAATCAGGAAATATTTGAACAGCTGATTAATTGCACAACTAATTTCTCAGGCCATAATGCTGAGCGTTAAAATGCAATATATTTAGGTTTTCAACCGTGCTGCCATTTTAAAATGTCGAAGTGAGCAGTGGGAAATTTTATAAATTAAATTAAAACAATTAAAGAAATAAGTGAAATTCTATACGCAGGTGATAAAGCTTTAGAACTTATTTTTCTTACATCAAAAGAACATTTCGTTTTGAAGAAAGATGACAGTTAAATCATTGCTCATACTGTGCAAGATCATATTTTTATAATTCTTTGCAGAAAAGTTTGAATTATTATAATGTTGTCAGGATAAGGATGCACTTTTCTTCCTCGGCTGGTAATATTTCTCAACAATAATGTGAAAGAGATATCCCCAGACCTAGAAATGTAAATCAAATGCTCCGTTGTGGAAGTTGTATGATTAAAAACCAGATCATCCACATAAACTGCACATCAGTAAACACTGAACATGCACCGACCAGTGAGAGAGGGCTCTAAATCCCCCGCTCCCAGGGACAGGGTTGAGACTTCTTGGGTCAGCAAACAAAGTTGAAGAATGTACTCCACATTAATTCAAGCTTTACGTCCTCCGTATACCAGTGAGACTCAAATTCACTTCATACACCTTCATTCTTATTCAGATTTTGCAGTTTACATGTCTGATTTAATGTTATGTAGTCTAAAGGGACAAAGCGATGCAAAAATGGTCGGCGACATAGACATATATGATGTTGTAGATGAAGGAACTGTTTAATACACAACCTGAATTTGACCATGAAGCGAAAGTAAAAAGAGGATTTCAGACATAAGTCAAGTAGAAACCATAAATGAAAGCAAAATGTAGTCTGTATTTATCCATTTTAGATCATCATGAGTGTCCGTGTTTTTCTGGGTATTTTTTTGTGCTCATTACTGTACAAAACAACCTGACACTGACATACTTGACCCAAAACCACAGTACGAAACCAAACCATGGCCTCGCTAACCTGCTTCACCCCCGACGGAGATTTTGAGGGCGCTACAATTAATGCCCCCGATGCATCTGTACATTGATGGAGAACATGCTGCTCTACGATAGAAGTTAAACTCTGTAGATGACATCACACTGACTGACAAGCTCACCAGTGAGCGGTTCACACAAACCCGCTGTTGAGACAAATACATCAATAAAGTCAAATCACAGCACAACACAACTTTTATTCCTTGAATTCAGTGTTACTACATTTACATTGTCCCTTATATATATGTGTATATATATATATATATGTGTGTGTGTATATATATATACACACACATATATATATATACATATATATGTGTGTATATATATACACACACATATATATACACATATATATGTACACACATATATATACACATATATATGTACACACATATATATATACACATATATATGTACACACATATATATATATATACACACACACACACATATACACACACACACACATATACACACACACACACATATATATACACACACATATATATATACATACATATATATATACATACATATATATATACACATATATATATATAAAATTATATATGGAAAGCACATAAAATTCCAACAGCATGTCACAATTTTAGGCAACTTTGACTCTTTTCTAGTCGGAAAACTTTGAGTTAAGCTCATGCATGCAGTTTTATTTTACTCCAACTGCAATCACAAAATGTTGCATTTCCAAAGATGCGACCCAAGCAACAGCGTCATTTTGCTTGAATCATGTGCTAGGGTTGTTATTAACAAAGTATAATAAAATAAGTCATTTTCGGTTGTAACTGTATTACAGAGTGGTTTGGTGGAATAACTTCAACATGTGAGAATATGTATAACCAGAATTAAATTTTCTCTTCAGCATAACACACTTTCAAATGACCTTTTAAACCAAATAATAGAGCTATGACGATCTACAACTCAATTGCTATTATTCTGTCCCAGATAATGTAGAATATCATTTACAAAACATGCATACTCAGCAATTTGGTAAGGTGGTCAGGGTTATGTTTTTTAAGGTAAACATTCATTTTCCCCTCAACTCGTTGATCTCCGGTCAGACCTGTGAGGAGGACCAAAAGAATCTGTTATGTTAGAGAAAACCACGCAAGGGTTGGGTTTCATTTAAAAAAAATGGAAAAATGTCATGACACGTTTGATAGCAAATCTGTGGTTTTAGTTTTAAGCACCTTTGACACTCATAAGATGAAAATGTAAACCAATTCACTAAAAGTGTGGATGGATTTAATTTGTGTTGTGTTCCGTTCCAAATCTTCAGTTTGATGTCTGTCGTTCTTCAACTTAAAGATTTCCAACATAAAATATAAGTGGCACCTTGGATATTTACTCTAAAGGTGTTGAAGTTTGGTCTTGAAAGTGGAGGCATTTTTGTGATGCTCAGCAGTACTGAAGCAGTTGGTCTGTACCATGTCAGAATTAGATACCCAGGCCTACCGAGAGTGTATGAATAGAGCGCTGCAGGGATGAGGTAATTAGCCCAATCTGGAAGCTAGCATTGCCATGGATTCCCTCAACCAAAGGCTAAGTGGGTATTCATCTTTACATTTTCACTAAAGAGAAGAAACTCTGCGGCATACAAAAGTTTGTGAGTCTACGTCATCAGGATGATGATCGTCCACAAGTGATTTGGAGGCACACGTTATAAGTACAAAGCAAATGTTATGCAATGAACAAACTACAACACAGACAAATAACTTCAACGTCACCACAACTAACGTTTGCTTCTTCAGTTTTTGGGCATGACGACATTTAAAATCTGCGGCAACCTCTACAGTCGTGGTTACACTGTATATAGTTTCAAGACTCATTTCCGTGCTGCTCTTTATGTGACGTGATGAATGGAAAAGCTCTGAACTCACCCAGCTTCAGTGCTGTTCGTTCGATCTTCTTGAGGGCGACCTGCATGTCTCCTCCCTCTGGTACGAGGACTTCTATCTCTCCCACATGGTAGCCAAAGTCAGCTTGGTCTAGATCTACGTGCACACCCTCCTCCTCGAAAGCAAATGATTGCCGTACCGTTGTAAACTCTGCAAAGCAAACTAGATTCATTTCACTCAGCCACGACTCATCCTCCTGTGTTTCAAGTTCATTTTGGGCAGGAACTGTCTGTCTCTGCTTCTGACGGCTTTCTGCTGTGGATGGCTTTTTTTCCTGCAGCGTTCTGTCCATGTCCTCATGAACATCTTTCATCACTTCTTTCAGTTTCAGTCGAATATCAGGGAGATTGGTTATTTCCTTGTAGCGGGAACACAGTGCAGCCGCTTTCGATTGTTTCCCGCTTGTCTCTTCTGTCTCTTTGACCCTTTGCATTGGACACTTGAGCTCCCAGCATCCTTTACGTTTACGCAGCCACACGTCTCTCAAAGTGAGGTCAAACTGTGGAGTGTCAAAATATTGGTCGTGAAACTGGCGTTGACCAATGCACACTGCTGAGTATAAAGAAGAAGAGAGAGAGGCATGTTTAGAAATAGATGATTTTTTTTTGCAATTACAGTATAAAACACACTTTCCCCCCAGTAAATACTAAAGAGGCTGATACAAATAATTGAAGTTATTTACTAACAAGGGACAGATGGCCAGTGTCACCGCAGTTACGGCACAAACAACATCAGTTAGTGCTATTAAATGCTTGAAAAGCCATGAGAGAGTTTTGTTTTTTTTAAATGGAGAGTTGGATCACAGCATTAGCTAAATGTCTCAATTCTAAATTTACCCACGTGAAAGGCAGATTTAACACATACCCCCAATCTCCTCCAGTCTTTTCAGCGTGTCAGCATTGCATAAAAACTTTCTCTCCACTTCAACGCACATCTGAAATGAAAGAGATCAACATCAACATCAGTAGTACTTCCAAATTACCCCTATACATATATCTCGCTACATGTTGTTTAGTATCTGGATTTAATGTGATTAAATTTGAATGCAGTTAGTTGGTCTTTGAGTCCGTCTAATATTCAAGAATTCAATTTTTTTTTTCCACAAAGTTGTTTTTTTTTCTTCTTCCCATTAACCGATAAGTGGATGAAGAGTTTTTAGGTTCTTAATTACTGCTCTTTCATTTCGATAAAATACATTCTAGAGTGCAGGAAAAGCTGTGGTCACAGGGTCGTTAACATTTACCTCCTGTGTTTAAAATTCATACACACAGACAGACAGAATTTGTATAAATCGTAATAAGATAGTTCCTTATGAGCAGAATTTTCATTCCTTTCTGGAAAAAATGTCCATAGAAATCTATGTCAAAATATACCACATTTTTAATGCAATTAATGATAAAACAGCTAGGTTTGATACAAAAAATCGATTTAAAAATGAGTTTATTACAGCAATATTCGTATTAACGATTACTGACTTTCTCATTTGACCTTAAATGTACCACATGCTACAACCGTACCTGTATTTGTGAAACAGTTTCACAACCCTTTCAAAGAAATCTGCTGTATTTATTTTTCTCTAGGCCTGAGAATTGCCCCTTTCCAATGCAATAACTTTTCCAAGTGTTTAGTGACCCTATAATCATTTAAATCAATTAGTAGAAGCTTGATTTGTACACCATTTAAACGCTGTTGATGCAGTATTGTAACAGTAATAATGCTAAAAGTGCTTCGTTTTTTTTTAAGTAATTACAAGAATTTTGGATGTTTTTTTTGTGAAGTCCATTTTTATCGCTTCATTTACTTTATCGAGTCAAACTTGATCTATAACTGTTTCAGCTGTAGTTTTCTTAAGTTGTTGTATTCTATCTATATAAAATACTCGTGCTCCAAAAGGTTCTAGATATTTAAATAAGTAATGCAATGATAGCTTTATCTACCTATTTATTAGCCTGAGTCAGTCATATGTGTTGTTACCTCCTTTTTTTTTAATCAAAATAAAGTAACACAGTTGTTACCTGGGGTAAACTGAAGTATGCCAATACAGTCACAGTTGTTCGTTTTACTACAAATCAAGGAATGGCTGTAGTTGCCGCACCTGTTCAGCTATAAACAATCGTTAGTCTGGAGTCCTCTAGCAAAGGAGCTACGGCCAAGGATCGTGCATGAACTGCATTTCCAAATCATTAAACTGGACAACAAACTGTTTGGTCATCACCAGGACGCAGCGAACTGCACCATCACACACCTTCTAAAGCCAGGTCCTCAAATCCACATAAATCGGCGTTAAAGGTTGAGGGACAGATCAATCCGTGCAGCCTCTACACGTCAGCAAAGTTAATTTTGCACAGGCGCAATTAGAGACACCTATTAGGGCATTCGGGAACATCACTTCCTGTCCCAGTAACGCAGAGGCATGCAGATGGTGCAGTTTTAATCTCCCCTGCTCTATCTATGTTTATTTCTCGTACTCGACTGTTAATATGCGTAATACCCTTTGTTGTTTTGAAAATAATTCTTGCGCAAAGCGATAGCTGAAGGTTTTTGCTGCTATACCTCAATTATTAATCATTAATTAACTCGTCTCACTCTTTGTGACAATCCAAACTGGCAGAATGGGGACTCATTTTTTATTCACTTTTAATGTGAAAATGACGACGAGTAATGTATTAAAAAGGATTAGGTTGCCAGTTTCCAGGAAATATGTGTGTTTCCCTGTTTTGTAAATATTGCTCAATAAGTAATCAGTGTTTCCGCATATATTAATAATCTCTCATATTTAAGGGGTTACATAAGGGATTTGATATCCGTGTGTCCCTTCTGAATGTCAGCAATCAGCCTTGGGGGGAGCTGTGGTCTGTTTACTAGAGGGAAGAGGGGAAGGAGAGAGGGATAGGGCGAATGAAGGGAGGGGGAGAACAGGAGAGAGAGAGAGGGAGGGCAGGCAAGAAAACTTTTCACTTCTGAGGATCCACAGAGGAAGCGTGTGAGTGTGTGCGTGCTGGAGCGGCGACCATGCAGGTAAAAACGCATTAGCTAATTGCTCCGAACTTAATTAAAACGCCAATCGTGATCGGTTAATTGTACCGATTTGAGTGCGGAGAGTGGCCTGCGACTGATAGAGGATCGAGCAAACGACGGATTGTGCCTCATACTAATCCGATCCTTTATAGAAATCCAACATTAAATCCCAAACTTTTTCTGCTTCTCGCCTCTCTTTCGCCTGCTCTCTGTACACCACCCCCATCGTCGAGGCGACCGCGGCGCACGTACTCCGCTCCCAAGTAGCTTTTCAGCGTTTAATTCCTTCGCCAATTACGACGTGAAGCTGTTAAAATGATAGTTTAAATGGCCATGTGTTGCACTGTAAGTATTAAAGGTATGGATTTGAGCGCAAGGACGCGTCAAAAGGAGGTCTGCTCGGCGGAGAGGGAGGAGGGGAGCGAGTGTTTTCTAACACATCTGTAAGCGGAGCCCACGTTCATTAATTAAATGGCTTTAGTCCGGCTAGGCCTCAATTTGCGCTGTTGAGCAGCAGGCGGCGGGCGGTGCAACACTAGATGCCCGATTGGCAGCCCACAATCAGAGGGGTAAGGAAATAACTCGAGGCCGAGGTTTTTGATCTAAAGCCAAGGGAGTGTATTTTCTACACTGAGTGAACTCAATCGGCGTATTGGAGCTGCAGTTCCCACCTGGAGCAGGCAGAGTTAGTAGGGAGTGGAGACTCAGCCAGTTGGAGACAGTTGGAGGAGCGGTTAATTATATGTGCCTGCTAACAGGCTAGCTAGCAAAGTGACACGACTGTTAACCTCGTTTTGTTTATTAACCGTGCAGCCTTTACCGAGAGCCAACTACACAATTATGGTGACGCCTGCTCGGTCTTTGGCAGATTCAGGGAAGTGTCTGGCTACTAAAGCTGCATAAATTTCAATAAACTACCAGCTAAGCAGCGTTTCCAGAGACACCTCTGTAATGCGACGTTACAGGGGGGCTGCTCAACCTAGCTCGCTAGCTAATTGATTCATCTCTGCTCGGCATAGCTAATTAGACTGCCCATTAATTAGCTCACTATGAGCAGAGAGACGTGTGTCTAGTTATATATTGGCTTTCAATTGTGAAACTCGTGACGAGGAGCGTTAAATAATGTACTGTTACTTTGCAGATATAGAGTTGGTGAAATATTATCTGGTGGTAGAACGCTGCTAGCTTGCTAATTGGCATGACGAGGAAGTGAGGATTGTTGCTGTGTAGATTTTTAGCTTGTATTACTTCATCTTGGAACATGAAAGATACATCGTAGCTTTGTGGTAAATGTAAATAAACTGTTTAGGCTCGCCTAAAGCTGTGTGGCATGAATGTTGGCATTTAAGTGACCATGTTTTTGAGCTAATGTATGACCTTAAATCTGATGAAGTATACTGGCCACGTGTTCCTTGTATTTAGCCAAGAAATATAGATTTTTAGGCGGTCTGTGGTCGTTGCTGTTTCGCTCCGGAATACATGTACGTAAGGCAAAGACGAATGAAATAACCCACAGCAGAGCACTGCAATGTACACAACACTGGGTGGATATTCCTTCACATTTCAAAGGTATCATGTAAACGATTGTATTACAATGCAGATTTATGTGGCCATGGCAGGCAAGTTGTTGTGAACCTGCCTACTAAGTGTTGAAACGAACTTGAAAGACTACAGCAGGTAGAGTTACCCTCTTAAAGGATATGTGAGCATCTTACCTGGGTTGAAGTTGCAAGTACAAATTGATAAACACAGCAATGCTTGATGAGTAAGTTCCCTCCTGATCTTGCAGAATCCCTCCCCGAAAATAAGTCCGCTTCATCCAATCTCTCGTGTATCAAAATACTTCTTGTGTCATTTGTGGTGAATATAAGTGGCTTCTCAAATAGTTTCTCTAACAGCATTTGTATTTGTTAGGAGGAGTCTGGAGAGAGGGTGAGCAGTGAAAGCAATGGGTCAGCAGAGTGGCTGTGCCCCCTGTGCCAAAAAGGGCAAGCAGACAGAGCCTCCCTGTCTCTTCACCTCACTGACCAACACAGCGTACTTCCAACTTGTGTTGACAGACTGCTGGATATTGTAAGTATGCCTGTGCAATATTGTTTAAAAAAAAAAAAAAAAAAGATTGTCAGTGCCATAATTTGTCTCAGAAAAAAATAGTTTATTTTGTAACACAAGGATTTAAATTCAGTGACTTTATATACATTTACCTGCCAATGTAATTGTTACTGAGTAACGCAGTATGACGTGACAGCTCCGACGTAAACCCTCTGAGAATACAAAGGAGTGTAGACCAGTACAGTTGGTTTAACCAACACTTCTGAGAAGTTTTCTTTATTTGCGGTTAATTCAGGACCTCTACTAAAAACTGAAAACAAGGTTGAAACAATTAAAGACATGTACTTTTGCCGACTGGTGTACCTTTTTTATTAGACGAAATCGCAAACAATACTGTTGCCCTATTGTAAAACAAATCAGTTGCAGTATACTTAACTTATTTCTGGCTGGCAGATGACAAGCCAGCATTAGAACCCTGTTTGTTGTCGAGTGATTAGGTTGCAGTTTTGATGCAGTAGCCGTGCCTTGGTGTCTCCTGTTAGATGCTGCTCTTTTTTTAAAACAAACAAAAAAACAAAAAAAAAAACAGCACAAACTGTTCTATGTTATAGATTAGAATATAATAAGTCATAACGGGGCATGCAGCAACCTGTTCTCAATAGGAGTGTTAATTGTTTTGCTCGCAGCGGGTTCATCGTTTGTTTTTCAGCTGTCGTGACTGTTGAGATCTCTAGTCTGGAGTCTATTAAAACCATCAAAATAATAAAAACATGACACATAAGTCATCAGAATCTCATCATGAACAGATCAGCACAGTTCTCCTCCAGACTTCCATCTGATGATTTCACACACAAATGTTTTACATCATTCATGTAGTACAGACTCTCTTTTAGAAAGTAAGCAATTGTTCTGTCGGTGTCCCTCTTGAGAGTCCGGTCAGACCCTGCTGCCCCGCTGTGACTTGTCTCTGTCAGTCTGCCAGATAATTTAATGTACATCGTGGACGAGCACAGCATTGAGGCCAAGCTCTTCTCCAACCTAGTGAATGATCTGTTGGTCCAGGCAACAGTGTCCTTCCCCTGCTGCTGGTTTGAGGGCTGGTCGAAAGCAACAGTGAAGCCAGCTTTGAGCTACTCGCGAACACTGACAATATGTTATCCAGCCAGATTTAGAATAAGTCTTGTTTCCCTGAGACCCTATTTATGGAAATTGCAAAAGACTAGGGAGCTGATTCCTGACCTGCTTGGGTTCCTGTATTAAACTCGGCAAAATACGGCATTGTAGCAAGGTGAGAAGTTTCCAGTAAACATGGATACAGAGATGGGTCACAGTTTGTGAGGAAAACAGTTTTCCTGGTAATGTAAACACAAGTATTGAATTTTCAGTGATATTACAATATTCCTTTAAAGACTTTCTGCTGAATATAGACGCAAAACAATTTTTTATTTTTTTTTTAGTTTCGAAAGATTGACACACAAACACACACACCCCCGTGGTTTGGTCCCCTGCCTTTGGTAGAAGTGTCTATGGAGCAATCAAAGAATAAAACATTATTGCAACATGGAAACAAGCACTACATCTAACTATTTGTTGCGAAACAATTTCTCATGTATCATCTTGATAGTAACTCAATTTGTAGCTAAATGAGAATCTTTTAACAAACTCATCACTGAACGTTTTTTCAGTAAGGTGATATTTTTGGGTTCATTTGAGGAGTGTGGTGGTGATAGAGGAAGCTGGGGTGTGGAGGAATATTTTGAGGCTACCTTTCATGCTCAAACCTGCATATGTTGTTTGCTCTCCCCAGCGATGTGGGTCGGGAGATTTGGGATTCTGTATTTTCATCAGTGTTTGAATGCTTTGCATCCTTTTTGTTTTTGTAAAACTCAAACTTTATCCACTCGTAGGGTTTGTGAATGTTCAGTGGCGCATAGTCATTTTCTTTGCTGTCAATTTTTTTTGGAAACAATGAGAAAGTGTGGGGGGCGCTTGTTTCAGTCAGGGATCAGCGGCAGGTGTCATGTCAGTCAGAGAGACAGTGGTGCAGGGCCAGAGAACAACAGAACAAAAAAAACATCAGCAGTTCGTTGCTAAATCACTGTAAATTTTTAATACATTAGAACTTTTGGTGGCGCCCCACATACATGCACACACCCACAGAACTGTGAAATTCAATATCTGCCCTTGGATAGAGAAAACCAAAAACAGGAAACTGCTTCAGCAAAGAGAAGCCACAAGTCAAATCAGAAGAATTTACATATTTTAAAGCATAACTCTTTAGAAAACACACTTCCCCGTGTCTGTGTTCAATGATGGGGTCCTACTCAGAAAAATGTTGTCAATCACCTCAAATATTGAAGTGCCATGTTTTTGTTTTACTGCTACAAATGGTGTAATGTTTTTTCTTGTACAAAAACCCTTGGACTGAAATATTTTCATGTTGGATAAGAGGTTATTTACGTGTAGCTACAGAAAATCTACACATGCTTTATTTTTCCATGATGAGGTTATTCTTCCGTAATGGCTCTAACAATGAAATGATGTGTGGAGGTTTATTTAAATTTTACTCAAAGCGAGTAGGACTTATATTACGCTGATGTCATTTAGAATATGCAGTTGTTTGGAGTTATCAGGTCCAAAGAAATTCAGTTTGTTGTCCTCAAATTTGAAGAAATTAAGCAAAGAACTGAAAGCGATGTTTGTGTTAAGAATCAGAGGGGAATTTATTGTTGGATTAATCAATGAATGACAGCTATTATGCCTTTAGGTCATTATTTTCAAAAGACTTGGCAGACCAGCTAATAAACAGACATCACACTCAAATATTGTGGCTCTCAAAAGTTCCACAGCACTCACAGCTCATCCGTTGGAGCTGTCACAGAGGTAAATTTGGCTTATTTTTGCTGACTTCTTCTTTTTTTCATTTTCTTTCAACAGGCTGTTCTGAAACATAGTGCCCGAGGAGAAGAGGACAAAGGTGATCCAAAGTCTGCTGGTGAGTGTCAAAATGACTTTGTTCTTTCTTTCTTTCTTTTTTTTTTTTTTTTGGTTTGCTTCATGAATAAATGAAAAATCACCAACATCAAAATTATAGTAAATTTGAAATTGTACACAACTTTCATTAGTCTTGCAATTAAAAAAATAAATAAATAAAAAAATTTTAAGCTGGGCAAATGTGAATTCCTTCATAGACTGATTTGTGAAATTGATAAGAACCCGATCTGCATTTTCTGATTGTTTTTGTTGTCAGTTGTCAATCGTGAATATTTGATCAGCCAAAGTTGAAGAAGCTCATTATATTCTCTATCTCCTACTTAGATGTATTCAGATGTCTTTTAGTTTCACCAACAGTCCGATTCAGTTTGCAGGGCTTGACACCAGTGATTCTCTGGGAAAGATAAATCTAAGTGAGTTACTCACTTGCTGGTGAAGTAGAACACGAAGGTGGGACATGGCAAGCTTCAATTTTAGCGGTTTATTTCCTTATGTTGCATTATTTTAGACTACTGCAAAGGAATTAATGGAAAAAAAACTACATGAGGGGGCAGAACGTGGTCAAACTTCACAGTAACTGTAGCATTGATCTCCTGGTTTCACATTCAGGCTGATTTAGATCAGATGACCAGTCTCCCACCGCACTGAGCTGTGAATGCCATGTTACATGGACTAGGAATCGGTACATTGTTCACATAAGACCAATAACAGAATTGTTTTGGATCGTTATCTTTGCAGGTTTTAAAATGAAACGCATTTTCTCCCCTTCTGAGGCAGATATCTCCCCTTCTGTAGTTTTTTAAAAACTTTCCAGTATTATTTCCCCATTTTTACTCTGAAAGTTTTAGCGAAGGGTTTGTCTGCATATCAGCCATAGACTGAGTTGAAGAACAACCTGTTCTCAAAAAATAGCAGAGAATATTTATTTCAGATTTGGGCAGAGATTTTGCAAAAGTCCCAACTCCATTTTTTTTTTAATTGACTCTAATTTGGCAACATAAAACGAGAATTTTGAACTTGGATTAACCATATGTTCAGATTTCTGTTCTGGAGGTTTATGCAAATTTAGAAGTGAACAAAGCTCTAAATGAGTTTTGTAAAGAAGGCACACGGAAAATATGTTTATTTTTTAGTTTAATGTCATCTGATTATTACTGGTATTAATGACATTTGCCACTTACTATCAGACACACTCCTCATTAGAGTAGCTATATTACGAAATCAAGTACAAGAGGTATGAAAATAGTAGGCATGAAGACTACTGCCACCTGTTGGTATGGCAAGGTTTTTCCTGATGTAGGCTCAGAATGTCTGTGGAACTGACAGGATAAAATGAAATCAGTTTCACCCCAGTGAACCACCTTGACAGCAGCAAATCCTATTTGAGGTCGAAGTATTTTTTTGTCTGAAAACTCGTCTAAAATGCTCGATTGGCATAATTAATATTTTTGTTGATTGACAAAAAAACTGTATGACAAAATACATTCTTGTGATGACTCAGTAACCTGTCACTGTTTGGTATAGGTTGTAAACTATTTTGGGCAGATTTTGTAGTATTATGTCCCGCTTCTCCAAAGCAATGTTTGGGGAAAAATCTGTTCAACATATATCCTTTTCGTTAGGTGCTGAATTGTTACAACTGAGGCCAGCTGAAAACGCCAGTTCAGAGCCCTGCCAGTCTAGTTCAGACGATACCCAGACACTTGGAGACAAAGAGATGGAGGAAGAGAGATTATTGGAACGGGAGGGAGGTGAAGCTGAGCCAGAGCCAGAAGATGAGGGAAATCAACTCACAGGAGCCAAACAGCAATATGCAGCTGAAAATACAGAAATCCCAGATGGTGGTGAAAAGTCAGCTGGTAAAAATGGTGTGCCAGCTGAAAATAACACCCGGTCATTCAAATGCAATGCCTGCCTGGAAACTTTCCCCAGCAGAACTGCCTTGAGTGTTCATTACAACTCTGCATCCCACATACAGAGAATGACAACAGGCTCTGCAAATCAAGGAGTGGAAATTGATCAACAAACTCCCTCAGTTCCTGTCCTGTCTCGGCCATATATATCAAACAAACCCTACCAGTGTGCTATATGTCGAGTCTCTTACAATCATTCCATCACCCTTGAGAGCCATATGAAATCTGTTTTGCACCAGACCCGCAGCAGAAATGCTGGCATTGTTGCAAATGCTGTAAGTGGTGCAGTGGCTGCAGGGGGTTGTGGGGCCAGCGCCACCAGTGCTTCAAATGTTGTGAGCACATCTGGAAGTGGAACCAGTCAGTTAGTTACTACAACCAACTGTGCTGCTCCTGGGACACTTATGATGACCACTGCAAGAGATGGAGAGCAGATACAAACTTCACAAGTGGCTCCCTCCCTCCTCACCTCCCCTGTGGCCTCAGCGCAGGCAGTGTCAGCCTTTCTCACCCTCCTCACATCTAGTCCCAGCACCCTTCCGCACTCCCTCCTCCCCTCCCTGTTTGCACCTGGTGCTGCTCCTGGTGCCCCTGCACCTCAGCTTGTGCCTCAACCGCAAATGGTCATGCCCTTGATCTTGAATGGGCTCCAAGCCCAAACCCAGCAGCATCCAGAGAACCAGCAGGGACAGCTCCTTACCCAGTGTGTGCCATTCGTAGGTCTCAGCACAGCCCAGCAAGCCCTCCTAGCCCAAAGACTTAACAGCTTACAGAGCCAGTGGCCCTCTGCTGGAGTTCCAACAAACATACAGCCTTGCCTGGAGGAGCAAAAACAGAGTATGAAGAGTGACAGAGAAGAAGACCAGCAGGACAGTGATGGGGCAGTTGAAGACAAGGTCTTAGATCAGATTAAAGATGGTGATAACTGGACTACAGAGAATATTAAAACAGAGAAAGGTGAGGAAGAGAACATTAGAGAATTAGCACAAGGCTCTAATACAGAAAGTAAAGTTAAGGTTGAGAGTAATGAAGACAGTGGGAAGGCACTTAAAGGTATGAGAACAGATGGAGACAGCTCAAATAACCAGATGGACCTGGATGTTGATAAAACAGCTAGCCTGAATCTCTCCCCAGCTGCCACTGAAAAGAGCCTCCACAATAACAACCTCTCGCCTTCTGCATCTATGGCCAGCCACTTGAGCCTCAGTCCTGTGAATTTAAACCTTACACTGAGCCCTGATTCTACTCCTCAGAAGTCACAGTCAGGCACTAGCCCTTGTGGTTCTCTTGCGACCCCAAAATCCAGCCCGAGTACAAATGCCTTAACTAACAACCAAACTCGGCCACATTGTAATACAATGGCATCCATTTATCCAGACCTTCCAGTGCTGTCAGAGTTTCAGACTGAGGTTCTTTGGGCTTTTTTTGAGTCACGAAGTGAGGCCGATGCTGCAAGTCCTCCACGCGAGGACTGTGAGGCACTGGGCAGAGAGGTAGGGCTCTCTGAAGAAGAGGTGCGTAAATGGCTTGGCCAAGCCCGACATGCCAAACAGAGGCAGAGGGCCACAGATCTGGAAAAACGGCAAGGCCTGACTGGATTTGGAAGAAGTGGAACTCAAAGTTCTGACAATGACTTTGATGATGAGGAAAACTCACTGATCATAGCTGAAGGTGAGGATGATGCTGAAGCTTCAGGTAGCCAGGCAATTGATTTGTCAAGTACAAGAGGGAAGCGCAGACAGAGAGGTTTGGGAAGAGATGGTCAGGGGGATTCTTGTCTGACGTCTGACTCAGAAAATGAGGTCTATACTTCGGTCATTGTGTCAGATGAGGAAAGTCAGACTGGATCTTTGAGGGAGGGTCCTGATAGTCCTGCCAAAGATGAAGCACAACGTGAAGTCCATAGCGATAAAGGGTCAATTGGAGGCAAAGTCTTGCGCTCCACAACTGTTTTTCTTTCGGATGCAGAGGATGAGTATGAAGATGAGGAGGGTGGAGTGGGTCAGAGGTCTAAGAGGAAAAAAAGAAAGGGGGAGTTTGAACGTGATGAAGTAGAAGCAAAGAGAGAGAGACAGGACCCAGATGTGGACCTTGAGTTGGAGGCCCAAGGGGATCCTCCGAGTTCACAGTCCCATTCTATCGATCAGATTCCAAGTGGTGCTCTTCACTCACTTCCTCTGTCTCTCACTCCCTTTTCTACTCAGTTTTTAAGCCCCTATGTCCTCTCTCTTACTCCGTCAGTTGTTGGAGATGGGACCAAAGTACCCGTCTTTTCAAACCCACCTACCATAACACGTTTCACCAGCTCTCTTCTCTCTCAGTCTCTCTCTTCCCATAGCCATACTTTACACTACATGCCTAATGGGGGTGACTGTGAGTCTGCTCTGGATCTCAGCATGGGGAAAAACAATTCAAAATCTGCTTCTTCCTCATCTTTAGCTGATAAAGTTGCGGCACAGAAAGGACAATTGCTGGATGGGCTTGGCCTTAGACCGACATCCAAAGGTCTTGTTGTGGTCCAGGTAAAACCTGAATCTGTTACGGCAATGCCCTCTTCCAACAGCAGTTTGAATCTGGTCAACTGTAATAACATGACAAAATCTAGTATTTACATGAGGGCAGCAGAGAAAGTGAATTCCACATTACTAGAGAGAGAGCGAGAGAAGGAGAGACCGAAAGACAAGGAGGGGGAGCGTGAACAACAGCAGAGGAAGGCCAAAGGAAAAAGGTATCGGGATATGCGACGTTCACGGACCATCATTCAAGCTGAACAACTTGACATACTGTATGGCTGCTATTTCAAAGACCCAAACCCTGGGAAGCATGAGTTTGAACAGATCTCAGAATGGGTCCATCTTCCAAAAAAGGTTGTTCAGATATGGTTCCAGAACATGAGGGCAAGGGAACGCAAGGGTGAGGTCCGATTCATTAGTGATGGGACTCTGGCAGCAGTTGGGAAACCTCTTATCAAATTTACTTGGCCTCTTTCCAAACCCATTTTCTCAAACAAGCCTGTTTCAAACAATACTGGATTTGTGACAACTTCACCAATTGTGCGCACCCTTATGAAGACCGAGCCTGTAAAGGAGGTGGGCAAACCAGCTCTGGTTAAAAAAATGACCCCTGTTCCTATCAAACCCAAAGAGATTGTTTCTTCAACTACAGTCTCTCCTCTGAGCAGCAGTGCCTCTGCTGTGCCAAAGACCAAGCTTGACACCACCACCAGCAATGTTACTATGGTCAAAGTTGCACCCAAACTCAACTCCCCTGTGCTTTTAGCACCACCCAAGGATCCCATTCCCATTGCCCCACGACCAACCCAGAAGATGAAGCTAGAAGAGGAGAGTGAGGAGGAAAAAACTGATGATGAAAGAGACCATGAGAATGAGATGGGTCCTGGGCCACGGACAACTAACCGCATGGTGCCCAAGCTGCCCACAACACCAATCAATAACAGGCCTCCTGCCACAGTGTTGCCACAAAAACAGAATGGGCTCAACTACTGGACTCCAAAAGTCCCCATTAAGATCAACACCCTGTCGAGGGACCAACTGGTTCTTCCCACTCACACACCCCCTCGCACCATCCCCCCTCCTCCGACCCCCAGCATTGCTCCAGTTAGCCCAAATACCCATAGCTCTGCCAAAGCAGCAAGCCCATCCACCCCAGTTGTAGGAAAATCGAGTCCATCCGAAAGCAGCTTTCTGACTCACTCCTCCAGCCGCAGGCCCCGCACCCACTTGTCTTGCCTACAACTGTCGATCTTGCAGTCCTGTTATGAGACCTGTGCCCACCCTAATGGCTTGGAGTGTGAGGCCATCGGCACAGAGCTGAACCTGCCGCTCAAGGTGGTGCAGATCTGGTTCCAAAACACCAGAGCTAAGGAGAAGCGCTGGAGGCTGCAGCAAGAGAAAATGGTAAGCTGGCAAGTACACATGCGGTGGGCACATAAATGATGTGATGACAACCTTTTCGTATTTGACAGCATATTAACCTAACTTTTAGAGAGAAAATAGCTTAGTTATTATAGGAAATTCATCTAGGTGCATAACTGACTGTGTTTCATCACCTGACACGTCTCTGTGTGTTGTCTGATTCTACCGAGAAACTTGAGAGCTGCATGTCATCCTACCGCTGCAAATGAGGAGTGTCTAATATTCACCACTAACATGAGTTTGGATTCTCAGGCAGATCATTCATATCAGGGAATTATTTAGACATTGCTAGTTCACTTCCTGATTTCCTTCCGAACGTTGCTGTTCAGATGAGCTCCATATATAAATGATAAATGTGCAGCAAATGAATGAAATATACACACACACGCACACACATACATACAGAGGCAGGGCCAAGAAGTCTCGCAGAGACATACATTTATTCTCCTCACATCAGTCATCTACAGACAATGAAACTATAGAGAAATCTTACCGGTGGATGTGAATCAGTCATATTCACTTCTGAGACGCTCTCATGCTGACAAGACACCACTTGGCACTTGCTGGAGTTCACAGGAGGCATAAATGTCCTAAGGGTTGCTTGTGGGTGTTGGTTTTACACACATCGGAGGAAGTTATTCCTTTGGGTGGGTGGCCGGTTGGCGAGTTACTTGTGTGTATAAGTGTGTACTGATGGGGTCAGAGCCGACCAATCTGCTTATCAGAACTCTGGAGATACTGACAGCATCTTATTTCTTATGTTGCCAAACTCTCTTAGTCGTCAGTTTTCTTCCCTTTTTATGTGGTTTTGTGGTGTAAGCCATCGTTTCCAATGCTGGAATAACAATCGTTCCTGCAAGATTTTCCCCACTGGTTCAAGCTCCCCACTGAAGTCACGTACACGCGACTGCTCAGTGGAACAGACAAAAGGGGCGTCCTCTCGCTTAATTTCTAGGCCATGTATCACACTGGGAAATCCTCGTACAATTTGTATAACTTGTGCGTCGCATTTATTGCATTATATGATTTTATTTTATTTTTTTTTACATTTGGTATATTGTGGTGTGACTCTGTCAAACAAATATACTTGCTGATGTTCTGATATTAACAGAAAATATTTGTCCCGATTGTGTTTTCCTCTCCAATTGAGAAAAGAACTAAATTCCGCATTTTTAAACTTGGCATGACATTGAACTCAAAATGTAGAGAATATTGATGTATTGCTCAATTGTAAAGATTCAAAAAATGTTAAAGTGCACGTTACTGTCCTGGTTACGACATATATGTGTCAAAATTTGTTTATGGGAGTCATCTGGAGGAACACAGTAATTCTCTGTAAATCTAAACTTAATTTTTTTTAAATGACATATAACATAAAACTTATTCTCTCTGGTTCTTTCTATCCACCCTTCTGTGGCACATTCCTAGTCTCCTCTGTCAGGTGGGAAGGTGGACATCAGTTCAGGGAGCTACCTGCAGTACAACGCTCTCAAAGCTAATCGTCCCATCCTGCCCAAACCTGTTCAGCTGACAGTTACCGACTCTCCAGTTTCTCCAATGGTTGGCCAGTCGGCTACAAAGGAGATGCTGACGGGCCGCTGTGATGCCTGCAATGTCTCCTTTGAATCCCGCGCTGCTGCAAGGGCCCATGTCTTCTCCTCACGTCATCTGGCAACCCTGAGAACCACTAACTTTGGCCAGCCGACAACACTTGTCAACAAGAACGGAACCGGTAATGGAGGCTCTGGCAGTGTTATGCCAAGCTCGCAGGTCTCTCATTCCTCTCCAGTGACCAGCTCTGGTGCTGTGTCTGGAGGGGAGATGGTTGTGGATTTGCCTCCATCAGCGGCCACCAGCAACAGTTAAAGACTCAGATCAGGATTGGTCTGCACACTGACTATTGGACCCATTTGGGCTCCTCAGATTTTAATAAACAAATTTGAGCACTATTCCTCAAAAACTAACTAACTACTTCTAGTTTTTGAAGTTGGCTCTCCTTGCACCCGCTATCCTTTGCTCAACCTTCGGAGACTCGAAATCTGTTAATCTATAGAGATCACCTAGAATCAAGTACAACAGCAAACAATTTCCACATCGCTTCTCACTTCTCATCAGTTGCTGTATGATAAGTGATGAGTACATCTCAAGTTTTCCCAAAATCCTTGCACACTTCTCCCAAACGTTTTTGGTCCTAACCCTGTGGTTCTATATCACCCTCTTGCAGTTTGTAAAGGCACTCAACTTGCCATGCTCGAACTGTCCTACCTTAGAGACTGATCTTCTCTGGAAGCGGCCATTTGACAGCAGGCCCGGAAATATTTTTGGGGATGATAAGATGAAATACTCGCAGTAATAACTCCCACTTTGCTCCTGTGGAATTGTTTTTCCTATGCTTTCACTTCTAGGGCAGAGATTGCTTGGATATAAGATGAACGGACTGAACCATAATGAGAGGAGGAACTGGTATTGACTGTCACCTTTTTTTATTTGCTATGGGAGTCTGATCTGAAGTGTTATGTCTACTCATTTGGGATATAAAAGAGGTACTTTAGAGAGAATAGGGCTGTTAAATTGTTTCCATTTACATGTTTATAGTTTTCATGACAATCCAAATAACAGGGCAAAAAGAGTATGAGGAAAGTAGAATCTTGGCATACCGCACTTTGACACATTTTACATTGTTTGAAATGTTTTTAAGCATTCTAATGTGAGTGTCTTTTTATGGAAAGATGCATTCATGCATGTTGGATGCCTTAATATAAATTGTGAAATAAATTGATTTTTTTGCTAGTCTATTGAACCATGCTTTAGGTGTAAGCATAATATTGTGCAAGAAGCTGACCTGGGTATATAGAAAGAGCTCTGTTCCCAATTGGTTTTACGTCTATTTTTGCAGGGAAGGTCTCTGAATGTCATACTTTTCATAGAACATAGCACATCCTGCCTGTAAAGTTGTAAGCATTCTCTTGGCCAAGGACATAATTACCAACAAACTTGGGGCAAATGTCTTTAATTCTGTCAACCCTCCCACTGATGTATATCTAATTTTGGAAAGCAGCTCTTCTAAACGGTTGGAAAATAAGAATTTCTGTTGGTATGTTTGAAATATGACCGCCTTAAGAGGAGACACCACCAGGTATATAAATTTCAAGCCCAGGTGTTCCTCGTATGTTTTTAATTGATTTCATCCACATCTACCCATGGAGGGTCAGACTGGTTTTACAATTTGCTTTGCCATGAATACAGTACAGAAAGTTGTGTATTCATTTTCATTTACTTCTACAATAACAATACAAAGTTTTTGGGGTTTTTATTTTTTTTTTTTTTTTAAAGTAGGTCAAAAGCCAAAACTCCAATATAAAGAGTGCAGGTCTTAAATGGGCTGTTTCCTGCCCCCCTTCGTCTCCAGTTTTGAAATAGCTACTAATTCTGGTAATGCATGTGCTGTGAAATGAGATCTGATATCTGGAAACCAAAACATGGGGGGGAAAGTTGGCTTTTACTAGTATCCTTAAGGGACTAATGGATGCTCAATTTTAAGAAGCGAATTGGGGAACATTAAATGTTTTGACTGAGAGCTACAGAGATGGTGCTGTGTTGAAGGACACATAACATACTAAAGATGTTTTCCTTCAATTTGATTTGTATAGTAATGTTAGTATTGATAGTTTTAACAAAATGCAAAACTAAAACATGAACTTTTTGTAAATGAAATATATTAAAAAATAACTGATATTCCAAAGTAATCCTCCCTTTGCTTTCTGTCATTCAAAAACCAAAAAGCAATCTTGAGGTTGACGGAGAGCAGGAGAGGTGTTCGCAAATGCAAACTGTAAAGGACATCCCACGGCTTGACACTTGCACTAGTCCACTATTTTTGCACAAGCTACAGACATTTCAAACGAACACAGCCATTTTACGTAACATGAAAAGTCACTTGATGTGATTTTTGAAATGAGGAGGGTAACCATGTCCTTTCATGAGTAATAATTTGTACACCTGTTGTATCTTGTCTGTAAAGACTGGACTGGAGTGCTTGAACCTCAAGACTGGGATTATACACACACGCACACACACAGACACGGTGTTGCACTGTCCAAACTAGCTAGGTTTTTATGGAGATCTGCTTTTTATTCTCTTATGTTTCATTGTCACTTTGATTATCACTATTGTTATAACTGTACTACTACTTATACAATTTACCATTACTACTCATCACTGTTTTTGATTATTATTGATCCATAATTGTTTTTAAATGCCACCTCTCTGCTCAAAATGAGTATGGTATTCCTATGAATATTGAACAATAATAGTGGCAGTGTTATGAATTGTTAGATTTTTGATTAAGTTTATTTTTTTCCTCACCTGTAACTGCCTTTTTGTGTTTGGTCTCCATTATGCTTTCTTTGATATACAGAAAAAGAAATAAAATCAATTGAACAACATGTCTGATGGTGGTGGAACTTGTTATATATCTCTCGAATTTAAATCCTCGATCTATTTTCGTGAAATAAAATCCAGTTTTTACCTGATTGGGAAATTTTAAGAACGGTAATCGCGAGAGACAATAGAATTGGTGCTAAAGCTCTAAACCGCTCAAGCGAGAAGATTGACGAAGATTTGATTGACAGAATTGTAATCCAATTAAAGGGACAGATGTGATTTGAGAGCAGGAACGCTTTGCTTGATTATCCAATAAAAGCGCCGCTGACAGTGTCCAATGACCAATGGGGTTACACGTTACGCCCGCAGTGACGCATGACTCTGCCCCCGACTTCCATTTCTGAACGGAAGGGACGCCGCCGCTCTCGCGTAGTCTTCGCCTTTTTTATATACACACTTGAGTCAATAAAGTAGCGTCCCTGTCGTTAATTAGGGCCGTAGCCGAAAGGTGTGGAGTGAAAGATTAGATTTTGTTAATAGGGGTATGTTGATTTTTCGGTAACTGGAACTGTAGCTAGCATTTTAATCCTCATTTTAACTTTACTAAGCGGCGTTTTCCGCCGTTTTTTTTTTCTTTTCGCCGCCCCACTCACTCTCCCCCCTTGTGTGTGAGTAGGGGCCTGTAACGTTGGTTTGGCCACGAGGCGCTTCGGTACAGTCGGAACAGGGCGATGGCGGAGTTCGGTAACGGACTGACGGAGGAATCCCTACTAGATTCGGACCCTGGACATCCAGAGTTGGAAGACCCGGGTGTCGGTGACGAAGAACCGGGGTTAGAAGAGGGTGAGGCCGCAATTGAAGACCCGGTAAGTGAAGGGCATTGTTTCACTTGCGATAGACAACATGGATGCCAGGACACATTATGGTCATTAAAAAAATACTCTTTGTGGGTAGGCCACCATCGTATTGATTTTTTTCACAAATATTGGGTCACATGCTGTGTGTGATACTGCTATCACCAGGTCGATATAAACCGCCATTGTGGTTCACGCAGTGCAGTAGAAATGGGTGGTGACATGCGTGCTATCAGCAGCCATCTTGGCGCAAGAGCGGCGCTAGTTTCTCTGCGCCAGGGAGCAGCTCGAGTCGTTGAGGCTGAGAATACTCGCCGCAAAAAATGCGAGACGGAGATGTAGGAGACAGTCAGGGGCGAGGGTAGGACGGGCCGCAGCCATTATCCACCGACGATTGAGTCTATCTGCTTGAGAAAGCAACCTACCTAACGGTAATGACATTTATCTCCTGTATTTAACGTCAAATTTACCCGCACCATATGTTGGCCGCTGCGGTATTTGAAGCCCCAATGTGTGTGCATGCTAATTAATGAGCGACTACTGGCTAACTTTAGCTTATCGCAAACACCAGCATCTAATGCTGCAGCATGAATGACCAAGAGCACTTGCCACCCGTTATTGCCAGATGAATTTCGGCTTTTTTTTCTTTTCTTTTTTTGGCTAGCTTCCTCTATTACAACCATTATTACCACAGGACGACGGCTCTGTCATTGGACAACATGCTAGCAGGTTATGACAAAGCTGGGGTGGAGATGGTAGACGTGCACCTGACGACCGTTTATTTTGGACGATGGTCGATGGCGCCAGCGGATATACGGTCGCTATGCCCTGTATTAGCCGTGAAGACGGATCTTGGTTTGCATAGTTTGTATTTTTACAACACGCGCACGTGCGCTCGTGCACGCTGTTTGATGATGTCTGTGCAGCATGCCCAGGTGGGTTTTTGGGTTGTAAAAGACTGTTGGGCAGTGAGAGCGCGGATTACAGCAGATGCAGGGGGTTGCGGTATTTTAGGGGTTGGGTTAGGTCCTTCATTGTTTTGCTATAGCAAGATAAATGAGAGATGGGAGGGGAGTGAAAGAGGTTGCACTGAATATGCGACAAAAAAATAGGACGGCGTGTTAGTATTGGCCGGCTTGCTGTAACTGGAGTTTATCTTGTATTCCTCCACGCAGTTGTACGTGTCTTTTTCAAGGTTGTTGACATGGATTATAAATCATATGGATTCAAGGAGGCTGGTGCCAATATGAACACGTGCAATTTTTCATCGTGCATTTGTACTCCCCTCTGGTAAGGACCCTTAAATTTTATATGAATTGTGTCACTGCAGTCACTTGTAGGTGTGGGTATGTGTCAGCATAGCCCTGGATGGAGCTGGACTGAAGTGACTACTACTGTGCTGCAGTGCACCATTCTACTGGATGGTTCACTGCCATCTGTAGTTTATACATATATATTTTGTTGGCTTTGTTTTTTCTTAAGAGCTTGCCACTCTTGGAGTTTGGTGTTTCTATATGCTGTTCATAAAATTTACTTAACATCTAGATGGCAACAACTCAGTTTTCTTAGTCATACACCTGTTATATTACATGATGGCGTTAATATTGAGTTATTTTCAATTAAAAAACAAAGTATGTGCTGAATGGGAAGGGTGTGAAAGAGGTTGCACTAGAGTAGGACTGGAAAGATCTGATATAATTAACTTTAAAATGGTGTTTGAAAAACATTGGTTTGAATATATGTGATGTGTTTTAGTACATCAAGTACACAAAAGATGAAATAGAATGTTGTCCAATTGTCATATGACCATGGAGCTCTCTTGCCCTCTTTACCTCTCTGAGCTGTGATTGGTGCTAGAGGGCGAATTGAGAACACTTCATCTCTTGGGGTAGGTCTCATGGATGATTTACAAATAACTTATTCAAAAGCCCAATATTTATATAGGTTCAGAAATAATAATTTGTTTTAAAAATGGCATCTGATGTGGCGTTGATGCAGTGAAGCCCAGACCACACAAGAACCTGCAGGCTGGACTTTCTCACCACAATTCAACTGTACTGTAACATTCAGATTTAAAATTGTATAATGCCTTATGATCTGTGCTCGTATTAACTGCACATCAGTCACACTTAAGCAGAAAATAAATTATATTTTCATAATTGCTGCAAATAAAAAAGTATACAAATTTTATTTTCTTATTGTATATAAAAATAGACTACTCTTCACAACAACAACAACAAAATTCACAGCACTTTAGCTCAGTCAGCAGTTTTTTTGTAGATAATTGAGCAGGTCTATCTTTGTAGGCATGATCCTAGAAAATTTGCCAAAAAATCACTTGTATTGATTCCCCTTGCAAAATACAAGCATCCATGCGTTTACATTTTATCAGAACTGGCTCTGAGAGCCTTATATTGTGAAATTATCTGACTGGAAGTTGGGCGATTCTGTTTGTTGCATGACAGTATTTTAGTAATATCCCTTTGGCTGCCATCATATGGTTTGACAACCAAATGGTCCTAGAAACATTCTAAAACTTAACAATGTCGCGTCTGTGTTCATAACATAATCCGTTTGTTCCAATAACTCAGAGTATTCACACACAGCACTGTTTTGTTTGCCATTGACATTCAATACTGGGTATATCATCTGCTCTGAGGAGCGATTTAAGTAAAGCCCCTAAATGTTCTGCTTGTGCTTAAAAAAAAAAAACTCAGTTGGGAGCTACATTGTTCCCTGTGTATATATATATATATATATATATTTTTAAAAAATGTTAGTTCGATACCCTGTTGCATGTTTTATCTACCAGCTTTAAAAAAAACAAACACCTGTTTTGCCTCCATGATTGCGTCTCCTTAATATGATGAGCGGGGAGGGAAGAATCCCACCATCTCCACTCACCAGTGC
The DNA here is from genome assembly GCF_037954235.1 of Aulostomus chinensis. Classification (NCBI taxonomy): domain Eukaryota; kingdom Metazoa; phylum Chordata; class Actinopteri; order Syngnathiformes; family Aulostomidae; genus Aulostomus; species Aulostomus chinensis. The sequence continues at coordinate 14,806,300 of NC_141340.1, forward strand.
TTACACCACTGGGGAATATATCTGTGAAAATGGCACATCACCCAACACTAGATTACATATGTATCTCTATGTATTTGAGTATGTAATTTATTACAGCCATTAAGGTGCTGGAAAAGCATGAAAATGTGCATTGAAAGTGCTTGAAATTGTAAACAGAGTAAGAATCTCGAAGAAGTTGATGAATGCTTTATTGTGGTGTATTTTCAGTCACTTTAAACAACAAGAACAAAAGTGGTCATCCTGGCTGTTTAGAGTTAACTATGCCAGGAAATGTAGAGAAGCCTAGCGAAGTGGTAGATGAGCAGCCTTCTGTGGTGGGTAACTGGGATGAACTAAAAACTTAGATGTGTAGGTCTGAGCTTCCTTTTATTGGCTCTTGTTGCTGTCTCATTCATCATCCACCCAGTATGGCTATAACACATTCTAATCAATATTTCCATGTATGACACTGGACATATGATGGACTGACACTTGAGTCTCTATTGCAGGAGCTGGAGGCAATCAAAGCCCGGGTGAGAGAGATGGAGGAAGAGGCAGAGAAGCTCAAGGAGCTACAGAACGAGGTTGAGAAACAGATGAATCTCAGCCCACCACCAGGTGTGTTTTTGTTTTCTTTTTTGTTTTTTTGCTCTTTAAATGTAGTATTTCTATCCTGTCATATTGACTTGAGCCGAGTTCTGATTTATTAGTTTGGTTTACAGGTCTAAACTGGTTGAACTTTGTCGCGTATGAAATAATTTTATTTCCATTCTTATTTGAAATGTTAATCATCGTATTGCAGTCATTAGGAACTGCACCATCACCTTGTGAATTGAAGAAGGCTTTCTCTCGTCCATGGTTCCTTTTTAATCACTGTTGCGCTGCTGATGCGCGAGTTTGACTTCATTGTTTTTGTAACGTGCGAGTTGTCAAAAAATGTCAGCGTTATCGTCATCAGTTATCGCTATTTTGCAGTGTTCCTGACGCATTATGAATAGAACACACAATCTTTGTCTTTGTCAGTCTTTGTCAATCTTCTTTGACCACTGTTCGCATTAACCACTACAATGTGTGTTTAAATATTAGATACTGACACCGTGACCTTGACACGACAACAGGCACTGTGGTGTGTGGGCACTTGCTTTAAAAGATTAATTAGAATAGTCAACTTCTGTATGCAGGTGGATAAAATATGGAATTTAGGAAGCACCATTGGTTCTTACACTTAAATCGTCAGCAGAGAAATTGCATTTTGCCAAGGGAAGACTTACTTTCGACTAATGTTATAAAATGTGTATTGCACGATTGCTGATATTGTAATGGCAAATGTTCGTGACATGATTTGGACACAAATGTTCTAGTTGGTACAAAGTGACTGCATTGCTTAAGCAAAGTGTGTGTGTGTGTGTGTGTGTGTGTGTGTGTGTGTGTGTGTGTGTGTGTGTGTGTGTGTGTGTGTTTATGTGTAAATAATACAATATCATATATGGGTCATCATTATGGGACAACCAGTGTCTGGCAGCAGATATAATATGACTGCTGTCTGGGTGTTAGACATAATTCATCCTTGTGAATTAAAAAGCATTAAGTTAAACAGCAGGGATACACCCTACATACATATCACAACAGAAAACCTATCAGTCTTGGCGTCAGCTATTTTCCAGATTGTTCTGGTAAGCGTGTGTATCAGTATCAATCAAGGATATCCCAATCAGTTCATTTCTAATGTGCAAATACATGTTTCTCATTTAGTATTATGTAACATGTTCAATTTTGATTAACATAGGTTAACATTTGATAATGATTGAGATATAAGATACTACCGCTCATATTCAGCAAATTTTAAATCACTGGATTTTTCAGGTTAGTACGGCAGTAAACAAGGATGCAAGACCAACAGATGATGATGAGTTTGTATGCAGTAATCTAGAACCCACTGCCGGACAGAAAAGCAACAGAATAGTTCTATCAGGTTTTCTGATTCAACAGTTTATGTAATGCTAATTTGGTTTCAGCTGCTGAAAAATGCCAATTCACAACTCTGTCATTGCCTTTGGAACTGTTCTGTACACAATAGTTGTCATTTTATGGGTTTACAAGTCAGACTCACTTTGTCACAAGCAGTTTCAGAAACTAGATTGGATCATAAAATATTGTGGTGCTCATAATGTTCCATTTCCACCCTCTTTTGCCTTTACAGTCGGCCCTGTCATCATGTCCATCGAGGAAAAGATGGAAGCAGATGGCCGATCTATATATGTCGGAAATGTGAGTAGATTTCTTTTCTCGTATCATACTCGTTCTGCACTTCACTACTGTTTCGGGCAGATTTTAAGCCGTTGACCCCTTTTGTTTTTGTTTTAATTTGGCATTTGGAGGTAATTTACTAAATAGCTGTTTGACCACTCAGATCCCGCTATTTCTAATCTAATATTACTGTGTTTATAAGTCAAGGTAATGACAAACAGTTGCTCGTTTCTATAAATTAAAAGTAGCATGTTTTGTTAAGAAACAAACCTGTCCACCGTAGTAGTCAGCAGTCCGTGTCACAATCATGAATGGTGTGTTTTTTGTAAAGCATTTCTTTTCCATGGAACACTCCATACGCTGATGGAGATGGCTGCATGCAAAGTGCCAACCTTGTAATTTGGAGGGATCGTGAGATCACCTGCGCTGTGGAGCAAAATAGTACATTTTCCCCTATTTGAAGAGTTGCATCAGTGCTTTGTCTGCCTGTGAAATTCAGTCATAGCTCAGACGATGTAGCCTGATGTGCCAGACGGTTGTTACACAGAACCATCTGGGAAGTCATCCTCTGGAACTGTTTTGAAGTGATTAATGAACCATCTATCTGTCCTGGGTTTACTTGAGCCAGCCAGGAGTAGAGTGAAAATGTAATTTCCATTAAGGAAAGCTGTTATTCCCTCTCCATTCAATGAACACACACCTATGTTCTAGAAGTGATACTTAGGCAGCATCTATGTAGGAGTTGCCATTGTTTTTTTAGCGAACAGCCTCCTTTTCCTGTCAGCATATCTTTTAAAAGTAGAGATTTATCAGGAAGTTGAAGAAGATTCACTGCTATAAATGGTGATGCATTGTTCTCTGACATGAATTCTTTTGTCTGCAGGTGGACTACGGTGCAACAGCAGAAGAGCTTGAGGCCCACTTTCATGGCTGCGGTTCAGTAAACAGAGTCACCATCCTATGTGACAAATACACAGGGCATCCCAAGGGGTAACACATCTACCTCAAAACTTTTCACTGTGCAGTTAAACAGATTTAGACGAGTGAGTGGATGACAAATTTAGTTTAGCATTACAACAAATGAAGACTTCCCACAGATTCATAAGAGCTGGCTAGTTCCACTCTTGAGGAATGTGAAGGTCTTTTTTTATTTTCAAACAAAAGCCTCGGCTCAACATTAAAGTTTGCCCAGAACAAGATTTGGATCACTGTCAGAACATTTTGTAAAAGGAAAAATCTCCACTTTGGGGGGAAAAAGGCAAGAGGATGCAGTCCAGCAGTTCTTTGTTGCTGTAACTGTATGGCCTTATCTTAAACAAGCAGTTGAAACTAGGGATGCTACAGTTGCCCAGCCAGGGATCGGAACCTGCTGATTTTCAGCGTGAACGGCCCTAACTGATCACACTCCACCTCATCGGTAATAATGGCAAGTTGTTTTTTTGATGGGCATGTCATCGTGCACATTGCAGATCGAGCAAGATAGGAAATTTCCACACGACCGGCATGGTATATCCAGTAACCCCTCAAAATGAAATGCCACATGGAGAAAAATGCAATCTGTGCATCTCTTGGTGAAACTGCTGCCATCACATCAACTCAGACTAGAATGACTAACCCTAACCTGGAAAAGTTCAATACAGTGAATATAGTATAGTTTATGGTTAAGATAAGAGAAACTTGAAGTGTGTGTGTGTGTGTGTGAGAGAGAGAGAAAGAAAGAAAATGTTTCCAGAAATTGTTGGTCATGAAAATTTTCCACTTACATGTGGAAACATGAGAATTTATTGGCAAAATATGTCTGAGTGGTCATTTTGGGGTATTTTCTTCCAGGTTTGCCTATATTGAGTTTGCAGACAAAGAGTCTGTTAGGACAGCTATGGCTTTGGATGAGTCGCTGTTCAGAGGAAGGCAGATAAAGGTAAGATCTCTAAATTGCTGATTTTTTGTTGTTGTTTTTGTTTTTCCTCTTTTTCCTGTGTGTGGATGTGTCTCCTGGACTCACCCTGACGATTTATCACGTCACTGCTTGGTGTGATATTGGCAAGAACTACTTTGATTATTGTGCTCGTTCTGGCAAAGTAGTCATCTAGAAGTTGGGCTGATTTCAGACTCCCTCTATATTTATGCTTTGCTTTCACTCTCTAAGCTTGTGTTTAGTTAACTGTTGCAGAATTGTCCCGCAACAGTGTTTCCCATACGTAGACTTTATTGGGTGGCCTGCCCAGGTAAACTGAGACTCAACCAGGAAGATAAAATCAGAATTCCACTTTTTTATTTCAATCAATTATGTAGTTTTAAGTAATGGGGTTGAGACACATAGACACTAGCTACCGTTCGAGCGCGTGGAAATGAAGATGAAACTGACTGTAGCTAATGAGTGAGTAGCTAACATTTGGTACAGTGGCCTAAAAATGGTCAACAGCTGATTTTTCAACCGTGAATGGCTGGTTCCAGTTTAAGCCCCATTGCTTTAACACATCAATTGTATTTAGTTGCTCTTTGTAATTTCTTCATTGCCCCGCTGTCACGTTTTTCCTGCATCATGTCGCCTCTCCCTACGACAGGTTCAGCTACTGTAGCTACTTCATCGTATTTATTCAGCACCTGTCATTGTCAAACATCACTATATTATAGTGTATTATTTAACCATATTTTCCGATTATAAAAATCTATATATTGTTTATTAGTAAGGGTTAGTATTTGCGTATTTTGTGTATTTGGGTTTTATATTTGGGGCTTCGTAATTGTATACTTACCTATGTTTGGCGTCTAGAGGCTTGCTCCTACAGTATTTCACTGTACTTGTACAATGGCAATAAAGACATCTATCTGAATAACAGAACTGGGTTAAGGTGCGTTTTCCTTCTTTCAGCCATGAAGCCAATTGAGATCCATAGTGGCCTCCAGGAAGTTTTTCTCAATGCAAAGAAAGATTCATTGCTCAGACAGGAATTGTCAACTAAAAAGAAAATCCATCCATGTGTGCATTTTCTATACTGCTTATCTGTTAAGAGTTAAGTGGGGGATTTGGGGGGGGCTGGTGCTGGGGGAGAGGCAGGGTTCACCCTGGATGGGTTGCCCGTCCATTACAGGGCCACTGGGAGCAATTAGGGGTTCAGTAATCTTGCTCAAGGATACTTGGACATGGTCAATGGGAGGAGTGAGGGTCGAACCAGCGACCCTTCGGCTGCTAGACGGACACTCTACCTCCGAGCCATGCAGGCTCTTACATGAAAATATTGAGAAGGCCTATTTTTTTGTACTAAATAGAATCCCAGAATCCTTGTTTGCTAAGTTTATTCTGAACCAGCTCATCACATTCCACATTTACGATGCCCATCACCACAAGTAAATTCTCAAGCTGTGGGAAACCCTAAAAATAACACTGTACAGCTGTTCATGATAAATTTGCCACTAACTGAAAGTGGCTCCTGTGTACTTGTACGTTTTTATCACTGAGATGCATAAATGGATTAACAACTATATTATCCCACTTAGAATATAAGATATGCCACATGTGCCAAGTGAAAGAAACAACTTAAATACATTTTCCTACTTGGCTGTAAGAGTTTGTCTTTGGTTTGTGAACACACGCTGTTGAGAGGAGAGTTTATGTAATAGTCCCTTGCTCAAATCTGGGCCCTCAGGTTGGTGCTAAGAGAACAAACAGACCGGGCATCAGCACTACAGACCGCGGCTTTCCACGGGCTCGATTCCGATCACGGGGAGGAAACTTTTCATCGCGTGCACGCTACTACAGTGGCTATACACCCCCCAGAGGCAGAGGACGGGCCTTCAGGTGAGTTCACACTGTGGGAAACACTTGAACACCTGCATGCAGAGCATCTCTCTCACTGTCACCACTGGAAAAAGGATAGACATTATGAAAAGTACATCACTGCGGATGGTACAGTCTAACATGGACCCAAAGTTCTGGTGTGACTATTAATTATACAAATGAAAAAAACAAAAACATGACTGTCAGTTCTGTACAATGCATCCTAAAGACAGCATATTAGAATATTTCTGTTAACTTTGGACTGGCCTCAAATGGACAACTGCATACCTGCTTGCCTTTTCTGAAGTGTGGAAATAGCTGATGTGGCCTTGAGTATTTCTGCCTTGGTCTGCACAAGCATTAAAAAAGCTGAGGGAATGGTAGCCTGCAAAAAAAGCACATGATGGGAGATCATCCAGGGGTGCGTGGAGCATTTGTGTGTACATGCACTTGTGTTTCGTGGCTCCCACTTCAGTTTTCAGTTTTCAAAGTGCAAGGCACTAAAGTTTTAGGTAAGGCTAAGTGAATGGACGTTAATGTTATATTTGGACATATAGGACAGCGAATGCAATTTGATGAAAGGTGGTTCAGAAGTTGTACACTCCTGTGTAGACTTCTCACTCTCTTAAATTTTGAAATCAAGTGACTTTGGACAGAGCTTTTACTCGTGTTTGGTGTGGTCTGTTATATCAGGAAGTGACGTTAGACTTCATTGGCTCAAGTGTTAATTGTCTCCAGGGTCTGATAATGTGATCCCTCAGGTATCCAGATGTTTCCGATCAATCTTGTGCATGGCACTGTTCCTGAATTGATATGATGCACAGAAAGGAACTAGGAATATTACATGGTATGCCAGGTGGTGCCCCAGGGCTTCCTTCAAGGTTGGCAGGTATTTCTTTGTGGAGAGCCAGTTTTTTTGCCGTGCAATTGGCTGGCTAAATTTAAGATAGTCAACAAAGAAAAATGCTTCATTTTCAAGAAGTGTATTCAAATGCATGTGTATTCCTTCATTTAAAAGCCTTCCTTGGGATCTAGTTAGCTATCAAAAAGTAGCTTGACTTGCGTGTAATTTAAGACTTTATCTGCAACCACATTGTATTGTAATATAACAGCAACGTTTGCTGTGCAGGAAAATCCATCAAGGCTAGAGTATGTTGGACCAACATGGCTCCATGACTGCCAGAGTCCAGTGGTTCAGGAGCTAGCATACTGTATGTCTCACACTCTCTCCAGCTGTAGGCGGGTACAGTTTAGTTTTTTTTATTGTAATTAATTGATGATTAGATAATAAAGAGAGTGTGAGGACATAAAGGAACAATCCTAATGGGTGGAGCTCAAATGCTTTGATTCTTTGAGGATGAAATTGGAAATAATGTTCTGTGCTAAGATAACCACTTATGCCCACCCTCACATTGAGTGGAAAGAGCCCAATATGATAGAGATAAAATTATATTTCTGTGATAACCGCTTCAGTATTGCCTGTAATCTGGTCATTTTATAGTTTAATGTTGTGTTATTAGAAACCTTTTAGATTATTTTGCCCAGAGACACGGGGTAAAATAGGCTCCCAGTCATGCCATTTAGTCTGTTAATGATTGTCTTAACATCAGCTGTGGGACCAAGTGGGCTCATTGCATGCAACATCACACAACCATTCATATGGAGGCAAAGAGAATCCACGCACATCAGTTTGTTCTCCCCGGGCTGTAAGTTCGTTTGTATTTGAATCGGTGCTAAAGCAGCCTCTGCTATTTAAGAACATGTACTAGTTATCATCTCCTGCCTTAAACGGTTCAGATTTTTTTAAAAATTGTGTATTTGTGATGAGAGTATCATTGGCACAGAGGAACAAATCCTCTGTTACCTGAGAAACTGTGGTGGTGCAGGACTCATAAATGTTTCTGGCCATTACTGGGATCCCAGTTGGACATATTCAGCATATTGAAGTTGAACAACAGGAAGAGCCTGGTGTTGATCAGAGTGTTGTGCACTGGATTCTGGTGACTCTCCACACGCTGTGTTATTAAGATTTGCTTCATTTGTGCTCTGCAGTGGAATTCTCTTGTCCAGTCACTACAAACCTGAAATTTTTACATAATTTAATCAAAACCTCTTTAAGTTAACATGCAAGCTTTTGAGCTGTGTTTGTGGCGAAGATTGTAAGTGTACTGGAAGTGCTCGTCCCATGGTGGAGCTCAATCTGTGACGCCATCTTGTGTTAAGTGCCAAGACTTGAGTCTGGAAACTGCCAACCTCTCACACATGCGCTCAGCTTGGAAACAGAGCTTCTGATTTGAGCATTCCTGCAAAGCACCTGGAACCATCAGACCTTAACACTAATGCTGAATACTTAATACTTAATAAACATTTCCTGAAAAGACTCTTCAGCAGTAATTTTGGAAAGAGCCTCAAACCCTCTAATACAGAGGTCTTGATTTCAGTGACTTAACAGTTTGCCAAGACTAGCATTCAGGCCGTCTTATCTTGCATACTTTTCTTGTTTCATTATGACTCAAGTAGTTGTGCAATGAATTTCCATTCCAGCGAGTCTGTTTTTAAATAATCATCAGAAAGAGTTACATCTCTTCTCATTCCTTTGTGTGAGAAAGTGTCGGAACCTCAAGGTCAGAATCGCTCTAATCACTCTGTACTTATCCAAGCCACTCCCACACATACCAAGAAACCCTAACCCTGCCAGTTTACTTACTGGGAGTTTGCCAGAGCTGCAAGACAAAGCACACAAAGGGGGGTTTTATATGAAGTCAAGTCTCCATAAGCTAAAAGTACTGATAATGGGGTTTTTACGAGTTGCAACATTAATTTTCTATTTAAAGCTTACTAGACTTGCTAGTTTGTTTGCATATGTGTTATGTTGTGACCTTTAAACTTTAAAGGCATATCTGATTGCATAAAGAGAATGAAAGTAATGTTCTTTTATTTAGCAGTCCAGCCAAAAAAAGAAGGAACGTACATTGACCTCAAAATACATGCAAAATAGCTGTAAAGGATTTTAATTATGTTTCTTTAGTTCGCTAGATTAAGCTGACCGGTCCAAGGTCAGGACGGGCTGAATTGGTTTCATTGTTGGTGATCTGAGTTTAAGGATTGTACTGGTAATAGCAGAAAACCCCCTCGTGGGTATTGTTGATAGCTGCGCTGTTATCTACCCACTATCTAATATGCAATATTCAGCTGCAGAGAATAGGAGAGTAGAAAGGCTGTCAACATCAGGAATTCATCACTAGTCCATGTAAGAATGCAGCAGTTGAGCAGAATCGGGCTCAGATGTGAACAAAATAGCCCCTCTCACTGGTGCCTTGTCTTGTTGTGGGAACACATTCATAGTGAACAAAAACACAGTTTGTTCAAAAAATGTTTGAGTTTACTCAGGCTGAGATCTCACAGAGCTCTACTGTGCTCTTGTACTTCAAGTCATGGGTTGCATTAAATCTTTTCATTTAGGTCTGAAACAATTTGTAATTTTAGTCTCAGATTAGTTATTTTAGTTGATAACATTAAAACTGCCAGGCATTTGTTCAAGGCTTCTCAGATGCCGAAGAATTATTATTTAAAAAAAAATTTTAATAACCTTTTGTGTGTATTTTGGGGGGGGGGGGGGGTCACCAGTTAGATTGAGAACTGTCTAAAAATAAGTGCATTTGGCTTGTTTCATTGAAATCAAAATACCTGTCCACACCAACGAATCCAAAATAGCAGAGCAAATCTGTACATTTATAAGTCTTGAATTGTTTAAAAATTTTGCTAGAAAATGGCAACAAATGATTAATCAATGATCAGATTTTGTTCACCGCCATGTTCTCTCAGTTGGCTTATTAGTTGCTGCTCTACAAACAATTGAATTAGAAAAAATATTGCCAGATTAATCAATTAACTGTAAAACATTATTGGTCAGTTGCAGCCCTAGTTTCCAAGTTGATGCCGTTCATTCCCAAACAACTAAACTGGAAGTCATTTTTGTTAAGCTGAACTTCACAATGTGGCCACTGGGTGGCAAAAGTGATTTCATTATAATTGTGTCCATTAAACATCATGTTCATCATCCTCCAAAAGTCAATGTTGAAATAAGCCCGAGGACTCATGATACTAAATTCATGGAGTAAACATGTTTGTTTGTGTGTATCCTTGCATGTACATGAACGAACACACAAACATGCACACACTCCAACCCAGATTCACCTTTTAATATATTCACTCCCAGAAACGAAGGTTCATTCCTGCAGCCTGACCTCAGCATCTAGACTTTAACCACTGGTTTCAGTCCCAGTGTGACCTGTTTGTGTTGTGTGTGTGTGTGTGTGTGTGTGTGCGCACGCATGCACGAACGAATGCGTGCCTACGAGAGAAACAAACACCGTTGCTCCGGCCTGACTTTTCTGTCATGTGTCAGGTTGCATTTGGAGTGTCCACAAATGATAAGTAATTGTGAGGTGTGTGTGTGTGTGTGTGTGCGCTGTCTTGCGGGGGGGGGGGGGTATATCTGTGTGGTGCTGTTTGTCCTCAAGGTCTTTCCCCACAGTGACCCCCGAGGCGGCTCTCGCACAGAGAGACAGAGAGAGAGAAAGAGGGAGAGGGAGTGCCTTTGCTATCCCCTCACACACACACACACACACACACACACACACAAACACACACACGCGCGCACTCTCACACGCACACACACGCACTAATCATCCTTACTTCTAGAAATCAAACATATTTTCTGCCATGGCAATTTTGCGCTCCTCTTTTCTCAGCACTGTAGTTTTTTTCCAGATTTATTTGTTGTAACCAAACATTTTGTAAGATCAAAGGCACAAAACCGTTAAGATGGTGCGTCTATTAAGTTGTTGTCCTAAACGTTCTGTCATTCCTTTTTGATATATACAATATTCTTTCCCCATTAAGTTTACCTCTAGGGCTGAAATTTCAGCAGACCCTTCTTCTGCCCACAGTCACACACACATCACACACACTATAATATCACACCAGGAAATTGGTGTCCATCTTCGTAAAGCCAACCAGAAAGAAACTCACCCTCTTTTTCTCTCTCTTTTCCAGGGGCCGAGGGCGAACAACATCGTGGTATTCCCCTTACTAAACACCCCACCCCACCCCCACCCCTCCCCAACAGTCCCCTTACTATCAACCCTCTCCCCTCTTTTCCCATTTAAAAACACACCATGAAAAAAGTGATCCCCAACAATAAAAGAAGAGAACCCCAGAAGAGAAAAAAAGACAAAAAAGGAAAAAAAAAACAAAAAAACACCCACTTCTTCTGGACAGAGAGACTGACTGGCCGCAGTGTGCAATTGTGTGTGAGCGTGCGTGTGCGGAGGTTGATGCGGTCACCTGGTAAGGTATAAGTTGGCCATTGGGGGCAAGAATATGGTGGCAGTTTTTTTCTTTGTTTTTTGGAGGGGCGGGTAAATGGGAGGTGGGGGAGATGATGGTATCTCAGGCTGCAGATGTGTCTCCTTTGGTCTGGCTGTGACCTCCTGCTTTCACACCATCACCAACACAGCCCACCCACTCACCCTCCACCACCACCACCAAACAAGGGAAGGGGGGGGGGTAACCAGGGTTTTTCATGTACTGTCAATATGTGAAACTTCTTAGCCAGGGAATTGTTGTTTTTTAAGTTTGTGGTTTGGTATATCATCAACTCCCCTCCCACCCTCCATCCCTTCTGTGTCTTCTGTTCTGTGCTCCTCCCACCTCCCTCCACCCCCCTCTGTATTTTATAACTTTTTTTTTTTCCCCTCCCGCTCCCTTCACTTTGGCTCATCCCACCATGGATTGGTTCTAGATACCCACACTGCTCTTTGGAGAGTGACCGACCTGTGGTCCGTGGAATTATAGAAGCATGATTTTATTTCCTCTGGAGGGTGTGTGTGTTTGTGTGTGTGTGTGTGTATGGGGGGGGGTCCTTCATTGTGACCACCGCATGTCCATACCCATCACCTCTAAATCAGCCCCAGCTGGTTTTATTCTTTTGGCAGACATCTGTGTTTTTATTTCGTGCACCCCCTTCATCCCACCTCCTATCCCCTCCCCTCCCTCCTGCTGTGCTCCCTGTCTCTGCCCCCCCCCTTCCCCCCTTCCCCCCATTCTTACCCCTCCTCTCTCTGTATATTAGACCACTTCTTGTCGTTTCAGGTTTCAGGACCAGTGGAGGCTGACGACCCCTCCCCAGGTGGCGCCGGCCCCCCCCACTGTCTCTGCAGCGTCTCTTTCTCTCTCTGCCCCTGCTATGCACACTCACCCCATCCTGTCCGTGTGGGGGGGTGGGGGAGGGGGGCAGGGCGACCACAGGCCTGCCACAGGGGGCATTTACTACAACAGCAAACGCTGATGCTTTTAGTCTTTTCACTCAACTCTCTCACACACACACACACACACACACACACACTGACACATACACATACACACACACACACACACACTGACAACAAGGTCACACACCTGTTCAACACACAACGGCACACTGCAGTACAGACGGCACTTAACCGGCCGCCGACCCAACACATGATTTTATACAGAGAGCTGAAGCCAGCAGAGCGGAGTGGCAGGCAGGCAAGTTAGCGTGAGTGGAGGGCAGGACCAGAGACGAGGGTATGTCTGGGGGGTAAACGGTGTGGACCTTAAGGTGCCCCTTTTCTCTGACGACACGCAGTGCAGTCAGGGCTTGTCTGAAGAAGGCTAAGTTAACAGCATTGATTAATTTAACGATTGAGTGGGCTGGAGCTGTTATAGGGCTGGGAAAGTTAGAGGGAGGGGTTTGTGTGGAGACTTTTTCTTTCTTCTTCTTTTGAAAAAAGGGGAGTGGGTTTGAACAAATGTTTTGCTTTTTTATTTTTATTTTTAACCCATGAGTCTGTAATTAGAAAAAAAAATAAAGACATTGTGTAAAAATGAGACTGAGTTTGTTTTGAATCTGCTCATGTCTGATTTAATTGAGTTCAGGAGGCTACATTTTATTACACTGGTTCTGGAAGAATAAAATAAGCCTTTATTTTAGGTTTCTCAATTTCGAATGGAAGTGAATAGTTTGATTTTGGACTCCAATGTTCACACGTTGAATATAATTATACTTTCAGACAAGGCTAAATCGTGTTGGACTGACATTTGATGCTGGACATGAATATTAACCCCATTTGTATCCTCATGTTTATATTTTGTTCACCCTGAACGGGTCACCAGTCCATCAATCAGCCTCATCCCCTCTTGATGTCTTTGGACTGTGGGAGGAAGCTGGAGTACCAGAGAGAACCCACACAGGAACAGGGAGAACATGGAGACTCCACACAGAAAGATCCTGTGCTGGAGCCGGGACTCGAACCTGGAACCTTCTTGTTGTGAGGGGACGGTGCTGACCACTGCACCACCGTGCTGCCCCCTATTTTAACAGTTGAACTATTATCACAGCAGAAAAACTACTGTAATGCAAACCTGTAGTGTTGAGTGCACTCAGGGTTGACATGGTGTCTCCATGTCAGCTTACAGGAAAAAAAAAGAAATAAATGAATAGAACTCAACTGTTTGAGCCAAAAAACTTAGATAAATCAACATTTTTTCAGTTGTGCTAGGACCTTGTGGTTTCCCTCCACACTGCACCACTCTCACTGTCACGTAAGAGATGTCAGGGCAACTGTTGGATCTGAGATCAGTGTTACCCCATCAACACTGTCCATCAAAGGAAATTAATTCCCCTCCTCGTTCAAACTTGGCACTTCCTGGTGGTACTAGCAGTACTTGTGCCAAATCTGACTGGACTGGATAATGAATCAGACGCACACAATCACACAAACTACTGTGGGCAGTGTTACTGATCTGTTTCAGTCTGAACACAAGGTCCAACTTTGCACAGTTTAATGAAACGTGACAAATGCGTAATTGTTGCGGGTGTGAGTAATGGGGTAGCTGCAGGTTTAAAATCTGAAGGACCTGATGGGTGTGGGAGCTTCAGATCCTTCTGTCAACCTGAGATGTTGGAGGTGCTGATGGGCTTTTCTTCACCGGGGTTTGAATGTGGTAGGACCGTGACAAAGTTGTGCGTACGTAGAAGCGACTGAAGATCCCTCCTGTCCAAGTGGGCAGGTGGTAGGACACGGCGTCATTGGTTGACCTTTCAGGGCAGTGTTCAAAGTGCTTGTCAACCAGGGTTGTAGGTAGGAGGTTTCAAATCTATAAAGGTGGTTAAAATCGTGTTAATATGAGAGCAGTCGAACTACTCATTAAAATTAGAACATGACAACTAAAGGGGAGCAACAGAAAGTCGAAGGTTAATCCTGCCTTTGGCCACTGACTCTATGCATAGGTAAAATGGAAAGCAGAAATATGTGGTGAATTTGTCTGATAATTATGGCCGTCATTACTGAAAACAGATGAAAAGTGCCGTGAATACATGAAAAAAAAGGAGATTCATCTCAAAACAATTAATTGTATTACATTTTTAAATCACTTGGAAGCTATTATATCCATTACACATTCAAACCCTCGTTGTTTTCATCTACTTTGTGCCAACTAAACCTCTGAGAATAGCGCCAACCTGAATAAACATAAAAAACAAGTGTGTGTGTGTGTGTGTGTGGGGGGGGGGTGCCTTGCAAAAAGAAATGCTGGAAGCAGCGCGGGATGTTCCTGATTTGTTGCAAGATGAAACGCAACAGGAACACAAAGGAGAACCGATGACGATGCTCCCCGGGGACTCAGGAGGGATTCCAGCACTGATGCGGTGAACACAACTGAGACGGGCGGAGCTGCACATTCCAGCACTCCCAGTAATGTTAACAACACCAATAACCCGGCTGATGGGTGGCCGTCCAGCAGTGGTCCGCGGTACCCAGCGGTACGTATCTCCAGTCATGGGATCCACTCCACACACAGCGGCCAGGACAGGACCTCAGGAAGAAAGTCTCAAACTTCTGACACCTCTTGAAATCATCGACCGCATTGTGGAAATGACAAATCTCCACGGCGGAGGAGAAGACTAAGATGGAAGCTCCGGGTTTTTACAGGTGATGTCGTTTATTATTTGTACAAATTGTGTGTAATTGTGTCGTCATGTCTTTGAGGACCTGGCACCTGATCACAGTGAATTCATATTCTCACACCCAGGTAGTGAAATTACTTTGCAGCAGGCTCATAAACCTATAATAATAAAGGAAGACATGAAGATGTGCTGACACTGAGTATGTAAATATTTAATATTTATGTTACAGAGACAATCGAGTATCTTCACTAAGTTAAAAGATCAGCACTGCGCGGTATACACAGGGTGAACGAGTGTGTGTGAAGGGTCCTGTATTTACGCCCTGGACTGGAGATGTGTTGTTGATCCCTCCGGTGATCAAAGGAGCAAAGTGAGGAATGGTTGGCACATCCCAGCCTGTAACTCCCACATAGAATACTGGACAGTAAAAGAGCCCATCGTCACACCTCCGCTGACGTGAGCTGAAACATCAGAGCAATCACCCAAAATCAAAGTCTAACATTTTGAGAGGAATCTCAGAAATCAAAGCAAGAACCCCCAAAATCGAAGTTAGAAAGGGGGACGGCCATTTTATACATTACTAATTCATAATAAAGTGGTTAACCGGCATTATAAAACCCAGTTGATGAGTGTCTGTCCTGCTAGAAATATCAAAGATATTAGATTTAGAGACTATTTAAGTAAAATGTCATCATGCATTTGAAAGGTTCAACTTCTGTTACTCTAAAACCATGTCATGACTTTTTCTGACATCGTGTAAATGCAGTGACTGCGAAGTGCTGATAAAATCTATTAGTACTGCACCACAAGCAAGACAAGCCGGCAGAGAGGCAGACAATTTGGGAAATGTGGGCAAATCGTCTTGGGAAATGCTGTTGTTTGTTTGTTTGTTTGTTTTCCCAGGCAAGGACGAACAGACGGTCCCATTCAAAGGCTGGTCTTCTTCATTGCAGTTCATTCCGAAGAAGCCATGCAGATCCGGCATCAAGATTTTGGCACCGTGTGATGTAGAAGCCTCTTGTCTGCCGCATGCAAATGTATATATTGGGAAGGCACCAGGCACATCGTTGACACCAACCAGAGGAAACGGGTTGTCCTGGAAAAGAGGGACTGCGAAGCAGAACGGTGACATGTGACGGCTCTTTTTACATCGTATGACCTGGCGGAGGAACTTCTCAAGGGGTCCTCGTCTACAGCCAGACTGCAACCTGGCAGTCTGGCGCCTTATACGAGATGGAGTTCAACAGAAAATGTACCTTTAAAGCGAGTCCTATCCTCTGAGGGTTAGGAATGATGTCATCCTGCTCAGCACCGAGCACTGGGAACCTGAAGTGGCAGGCGTCTACAAGCGCAAGCCAGGTTCATGCTGGATTACAGCTGCTGTAAGGGAGGGGTCGACACCCTGGATCAAGTATCGGTGGTCATGACTGAGTTTATGTGTTCACTTTTTGATGTCATATTCAGTAGCTGACCTCTTATATTCATATGCAGATTGAATGATACGCCATTGTATGGTCAGGTCGTACATTATACATATTTTTCCTTTGGTTCTTTCTTTAAATATCTTCTGCAGTAGGAGAAAGACATGCCCATAACCAACGGCCCTGTTCTATAACGTCATTCTGTAACGCCAGGGTTCTGCCGTGGAACCCTCTCGGAACCAGCAGAAGATCCAGTTCATCACCAGTTCTTCTTGGAGGAGCTGGCAATGTGTCAAGAAAACTGAGCTCTTGCTCCTCAGCACATGAACCTCACAAGAAACAGGATCAGAGCAAGACCTAAAAGCAGCACCGGTATCATCAGACCCAGCGGGACCAGGATGGGAGCAGGAAAAACCTCGAGAACCAAGGATTTCAGTGCCAGGAATATGGCCTGAGGCAGGTGAAGATCAATTCAGAGTCAGGCCATAGGTGCATTATACAAGGTGGAATTCAATTGAATGGTTTCCTTCAAAAGCTAATGCCAGCAAAGTGTGTGATTAATGAATACTTTTATAATGGCTAATCATGGAGTGTGTAATTAATAAGCCATTCTATGATTGTGTTTGAAGTGTGTGGGGTTCATGGATGATTCTATAAATATAGCAATCCATCCATCCATCCATTTTCTGTACCGCTTGCCGTAGCCTATCCCAGCTGACATTGGGCGAGAGGCGGGGTTCACCCTGGACAGGTCACCTGTCCGTCACAGGGCCATCAGGAGCACTTAGGGGTTCAGTATCTTGCTCAAGGACACTTTGACACGGTCACCAGGGGAAGTGAGGATCGAACGAGTGACCCTTCGGTTGCTAGATGGCCACTCTATTCCCGAGCCATGCCGCCTTGGTCTTTAAATGTATGATTTTTAAAAAGGATTATTTGTTCACGACCTTTTGACCCAAAGTGTAATCTGAATGCAGCAGCGGGAGAAAAATAGGATGTGAGGTGATCAAACTGTTATCCTGAAAACAGAAGTAAGCAAGATACTAACTGTCTCTCAGAGAACAGAATTTTAAAGGACTGTGTCACCCTGAAAGAGGAACTAGGAGGGTCAAGTCGAGGCACTAATAAAATTCAACCATGAATGAATAAGAACAGAACAAGAAGCTTCATGACCCATCCTTAAAAGGTAACGAATGAAAAATAATTATAGAGACGATCCAGTACAGGGCTGCACGGTGGTGCAGTGGTCAGCACTGTGGCCTCACAGCAAGAAGGTTCCAGGTTCCAGTCCCGGCTCCATCACAGGATCTTTCTGTGTGGAGTCTCCATGTTCTCCCTGTTCCTGTGTGGGTTCTCTCTGGTACTCCAGCTTCCTCCCACAGTCCAAAGACATCAAGAGGGGACGAGGCTGATTGATACTCTAAATTGACTGTAGGTGTGACTGTGAGTGTGAATGGTTGTCTGTCTCTATGTGTTGGTCCTGTGATGGACTGGCGACCTGTCCAGGGTGAACCCCGCCTCTCGCCCGTTGACGCAGGGATAGGCTCCACCCCCCCGCGACCCTTAATGTGTAGGAATAAGCAGAAGATGACAATGGATGGATCCAGTACAAAGAGGAAATTTACGTACCGCTATAACTGAGTAAGAAATGAGGAAGAAGGCAGCATTCTAGTTGTCTCTTTCAGTGAGGTGTCTTCATCTGAGCACATGGACTGGTCTTGGGTGATGGACGCTCACTAGAGTGAAAGAGAGAGACTTTTGAATGGACTGTAGTGAAATGCTATCGTAGCAGAAGAGCGAGCAACTGAAGAAAAAGCACCACATTTATTGGCCAATGCAAGATCACCGCATGAATTTGGAACAAGATTTGGACATTTGGACAAGAGACTCATTCAAAAAGAAGATAGTCGAGATGCCTGCATGTCTTCTCCCATTCTCATCCAAAAGAAACAGGTCATGATATAGTTTTATTACTATTATGATTAGTAGTAGTAGTTGTAGTAGTAGTTGTAGTAGTAGTAGTAGTGGTTCTTACAATTACTTTTATGACTGTTATTATTGATTCTCTATTTTCCTTTTTCACTAAGTTTTTGAATCAACAATTGATTCATTTTTTTGATCATTAAATGCAAATGCCATTGCCTTTGCTGCAACTTCAATAAAGAAGAAAAATCTGCATTTAAAGTCTGAATTGTGGACATCAAATGATCTCTCTTTCATTTTCCCAAGAAAGGTCCATGGTGTGTGTCAATGCAATAACATCTGCAAGGTTCTTATTAGTTTCTCTAGCCTATTAACAGCTGAAACAAAGCTGCCCCTGGGACTTGGATGATCCGAATTACTAAAGTTCAACATAGCAATTCAACAAGTGCACTTGTTCAAAGAGGAGAGCTTCCTCGTCGGGCGGGGCTGCTGTGGCGTGGCGGCACTGGGGCTGTTCTGCTGGAATCCATGGGCAGAGTAAGCAAGGTAGCTGACTGAAGGAAGTGAGAGGCTAAGTGGGTCTCCCTCCTACCCGCCCAAACAAGGCCTCACAGGAAACCTCTGACCCTTTGAGTGGACAGAGCTGGGGGGTAAGATCAGGACCAAACATTTGGTACAGGAGCTCCTGCATTGCTGCATGAGGCACTGGCGTGGAAAGACAACCCCTGAGAATCTGGGTTCTGCTCCAAGGCATAATGAAGTAGTTCTACATCAGCCTGATAGAAAACAAATACAAGACCTGGTCATGTCCCTCCTTTTGCTGTCTTTGTTGGGCCAAAGCAAGCTGCACACTAACTGCCCAGAACTAATTCAGACGGTCGCTATAACCCAATATCTGGTTGATGTTGGACATCCTGGCAGTGTCTTTTTAAGTCCCTGAGACTGCTCAACACCATCTACATGGGTCTGTTGGCTGTGGGAATGCTCAAATGTGTCTTAAAACTGACTGTGGCTCTGCATGAAGAAGGAAGAAAACCTTGGCCAATAACCTTAGGAGCAATTGCGCTCTGGGTAAGAGGCGTGGGGATAGTGTCACTACTTTATTGGCTGGGTGAAATAAACCACATAAGTGTGCTACTATGGTGATTGACTCATGCTGCATGCTTCCCAAAAAGAGAGGTACCAGGGAAGATGACCTTGGCCACAGAACCACCTCTTGACTAGAAAAACTAGAATTTGATTTCAAAGTGGTCATGAATTCATGTGGGAAGGAAAACCAACCCCCAGTCACCATTTACCTGTAGTGAAGAATGTTATTTTAAGATCGGTGTGAAGCATTAGAAAAATGCACAGGGCCAGGAAGTGGTGTCCACCCAGCTGGAAGAAGATAGACCATTCACAGCTGTGGTACCTCTTGATCCTGCAGGGTTTGGCAAAAGACGAAAGAGACAAAATCAAAGCACCCAAATTTTCTCCGTGATGTCTTCTGATATTGGCACCCATGCCTGCCCAGAGATGATCCATGAAGTAGGTGTTCAAAGGGATACACTCCCGGGGATGCTTACCCCCGGTGAAACATCGGTGGACTTTGGAAAGTTGAGTGCCAACTATAACTACCACACTACAATGATCCAACATCAGCATGCGCTCGGGGCCGCAATGATCTGGGCACCTCCATCCACTCAGTGCTGATCAAACATCAGTTGCTATTCAGGAGATGGCATTGTTCCGTCTCCTGATGGATTCAAGACAGCATCTCCCCATGGTGGCACAAGGCTGAAGAGATAGCACTGTCTCATACATCACTACTGGGAGGAACACGAGGAGTTGCGGCTACTGCCAAGCCAGATAAAAGGGGAGGATCAAATTCCTGCTTTAAGTATGTGCAAGGACCACTCCCTTATTATTTGATGCAGTTGCAGCTGTGATGTGTGACACATACACACGCACGCACAGGATTTCAAGTCCTTCTGAATGAACGTTCTTTTGTTTTTGAATAAACACTGTTCTTGTTCACGGCGCACTGGTGTTTTCGCTTCTTTTTGCTGGAGCCGAATGACAGTGTACCAGAAAGGAATTAAGGGGATATCGTGAAAAAGGGGTTGAAAGTTGTAGGCAGTTTGAAAATGTGTGTTTTGAGGGATTTCTTAAATGTGGTGAGTCAGGAGTTCATGAGGGTGGAGAAGCAATAGAGAAGACCCTCTATGAACTGAAGTCATAGCTCCTCCGAGTGGTTACAGGAAGTAAGCCTGATGTAACAAACATTGGATCTACATCAAAATCTTCAGTGACGTCTCCATGTAGCACCATATTATACCAATATGGTACGTATAGTTTTAATTGGGGCCCAAGCACAAAAGTTTGGGTTGCCAAATTTATGCCTTGCTTGAGTTATTCTCTTTTTGAATGTTTTCTACTTCAGTCACTGCTTATTCATCATAATATTTGTTGTTGTTGTTGTTGTTGTTCTCGAAACATCTCCCTTTAGAGGCAGTGCATCCATATTATAACACACTCCTCAACCTGAGGGGGTTGGTAACTGTGTATAGCAAGGACGCGACACACTCAACTTCATTAGGAAATATTCAGGTAGTGAACGAATCACTTTGAGAAACATCTGAACCCAATTTAATCCCCCTCTATAGCAGCTGAGGAGAAGCTGCATGATAGTGGATCGCTAACAGTCTCCTTGGAGGAAGAAACTCAGGTAGTCAAACAGCATCCCAGGGACTGATGAGCTCCTTCAAGAAACACTGAAGGGTCTTGGGATTGAGGGGCTGGAATGGATGATACATGTCTTTATCACTGTGAGGAAGTCTGGTGAAAAACCAAATGAGTGGCAGACTGGGGTGATGGTTCCCTTCTCTAAAAATGGGGACCAGGGAGTGGGTGCCTGTTAAAGAGGCATCACATTGCTCAGCGCCCTGGAAAAGTCTTCTGAAAACTGCTCGAAATGAATGTTTGGGCAATTGAAGAAGCTGACAGACCAGCTTTTCACTCTTGCAAGGATCCTAGAGGGGGCCTTGGAGTATGCCTATCTGGTCGAGAGAGCTTATGACCAGGTTCCCCTACAGATATTGTGAGAGGTGCCCTGGGAGCATGGGGTGAGGGGGGCACTTCCCATGGCTGTTGGAGTTTGTTTTGTTTTTTTTGCTGTAAGCCAGTTTGTTATTAACTCAAAATGTTATATCGTAAAAATTGTAATAATATCTCACATGGGCAGCACGGTGGTGCAGTGGTCAGCACTGTGGCCTCACAGCAAGAAGGTTGCAGGTTCGAGCCCCGGCTCCAGCACAGGATCTTTCTGTGTGAGTCTCCATGTTCTCCCTGTTCCTGTGTGGGTTCTCTCTGGTACTCCAGCTTCCTCCCACAGTCCAAAGACATCAAGAGGGGACGAGGCTGATTGATACTCTAAATTGACTGTAGGTGTGACTGTGAGTGTGAATGGTTGTCTGTCTCTATGTGTTGGCCCTGTGATGGACTGGTGACCCATCCAGGTGAACCCCGCCTCTTGCCTGAAAGCTGCTGGGATAGGCTCCACCCCCCACCCCCCAACAGGATAAGTGTTAGAAAATGGATGGATGGATGGAAAATCTTGTGTTTTCTGTTGGATTAATTGCTTTTGTCAACACAACAGATGTACCATAATGATGTTGGTAATAATCACATGTACTACTTGTGGAGGGTTTCTATTACCAGCTAGTCGAAGCAGTACATTAGTGTGGTCGTTTTCCTGCTGCAGTAGCATCTCTCTTGGTCCTATCGGCTCTACGTGTGCAGTGCTCTCCGTCAACTCGATAATGTTATGTTGAAATGTTGAAATAAGATAAACACAATATTTGCTAAAATACAGGCCCGTAACCCTTCACTCATTCCTGTGTGTGACGATACTACAGGGAGTAAACTGGGAAGGGTTGGACCTGTTTATGTATTTATTATGTATTTATAAACAACAGTGGAAAAATGCTAATCTTTGTGCCTTTAAAGGTCTTAACTGGCTGATCCATGCAGGGAGGTTATTCCAGAGGAGAAGACTACTAAGCGTTGAGAGATCAAACCGTTATCCGGAGTGTTTTGCAGGTTTATTACCTTATTTGGCTCTAGAAAATACAGGAAATGCACAAGTTGACTTTGAGCAACAGTATTTACAACAACAACAACAAAAAGGACATTTCTTCTAAGCAGAAATATTGTTTCTGTGTGTGCCAGTCAGAGAGAGAGAGACAGAGAGAGAGAGAGAGAGAGAGAGAGAGAGACAGAGAGAGAGAGTGCAAGCACAACAGATGATTGTGGTGAGGTCTTTGTAAGCTGGCTTTCCACATTTCAGCAGCAGGTTTTGATCATCCTCTTTTTTCTTTTTCTTTTTTTTTGGCTGCCCAGTAGAGGCAATGCTTTCTGCTGTCCCTGGCAGCGGTGTGTGAGTCAGGGTCAGGACTACCGCCTCCCACTTCAGCCGCCATGGCAGCAGCACTTGGCCGCTGAAGAAGATGCTGTCTTGAATCCATCAGGAGGTGGATTAATGCCATTCCCAGCTCCTCAAAAGCTGGTGGCAACAGAAGCTCTTTTGCAGGTCTGAGGAGGGCTCCACCGCTGTCAATGATGTTGTAGAATAAGACCATCAGAATGACTCCCTCCTGCATGACTAAGTGGCCACCAGCTTCAAAAGACACACAAAAATGAAGAAAAAGAAAAAGAATGAAGGTATGTACTACCCAACATTTACAAGTACACCGTTCAATCCACAAGTACAGTATATGCAGGAAATTGACGACTGGATATAAAAACACCAAATATATCTATCTTACATGTAAATAGATTCAGAAATTACAATCAATATCTGATCCATGGTGTCAACTCTTCCAGCACCTTTAATCAGGGATCATCTTGGGTTTGCAGTGCTGGTTGTCTACCAGTTCTGGCTCCCAGTGCTTGGTGAGAAGGATGGCATTTTTTTCTAGCCCACAAAATGTAGGATACAGCATTTTCTGTCTGCTGGTAGACAGAGAAAGAGGACACAGACCTTGCCAACAGCAAGATGGGGGGCAGCTCAAGCTTGATTCTCCAGATGCTCCCAACAAGTGTAATCATCTTCCTTTGCAGGTCCTCCGAAAGGTCATACGATGTATAAAAGTTGTCACGTGTCATGGCCAGCCCATGGGCGGGCCCCTTCAGGTGCTGGAAATGGTGGGTGAGGTCATCTACCAAGTGCAGCTGCATCAAAACGCAAGGAAGACAGTGTAGAGACAGACTTGCCCTTTACAGAGGGAAATATTCCAAGGGCAGCGAGGTCCCCAGCATCCCTACAGACTATCTTCCCCCTTCCAGAGGAGGAAGTCCTAGTCAAGAGGGTGGCCTGGGAGATGTCATGCATCTGGGGTTGTGTTTGTTACCTGTTGTTCCTCTTTGCTGCTGTTGGAAGTATTTGTTGCCATGTTGTCCTTTTCAGTGTTGTATTTTTGGGTTGAGCGCGAAGAGGCATGTGTTCATTCTCAGGACAACAGGTGTTGGAGAGTTTCCGCTCGTTCGGGAGCTTCGGCTCCACGACCATCACCTCGGGGGTCATTTCAGGCTGAACGCCCCCAGGATCATCTTAACCTTCATCCCCATTTTTTGTGATCTACGTTTCTGTCCTGGAAGATTACCTGCCACAACCGGCATGGCGTATGTTTGAGTTGTCGTCCTGAACTGCGTCAGTGTGCCCGGTGCAACTACATCCATTCACTTCCTGTAACCACTGGGTAGCGCTATGATGAAGGGTCAACACTGACCTTAATCAAACTCCAATCAGACACGACCACGTCGAGTGAAAGGACAGAAGGGTTGGTGTTTGCAAAATTGATGTAATTCGCCAAGGCGTCTCGTATACATGTCTTAAATTTGAAGACGAACGGATAAAACCCCCTGGTGCAGTTCCTTAAAAGTACGACCTCTGGAAATAGCAAATAGCAGAAGAATTACAGACACACACACACAAAAAAACACACCACAAAGGCGAACTTCCTGTGAGGTTTATGTCCCAGTCCCAGTGTGCTTTTGTAGGTCTTCTCATGTTACGTGTGTACCTATTTTGGAGTATGTAGGTCAAACACATGACTGGGGCTTAATATTTGAGAAGTTTTTAAGGGGCGCAGTTGAGGTACATTTTTACAACACTAGAAACAAAAGCCATAACTTACATAAATGTTCACAGGCCCGATGCACATGCAGTGTTTCGTGAGTTTTGGAGCACGTTAAAACCCTCCACAAGGCGATTAAGTTCTCACAAGTACAATCCCTGGGCACCAATGAGACAGCCTGCTCGTCAAACTTTCTAGTTGTGTTAAATAAAATTTAAAAAAATTAAATTTAAATACCGAACCGTAAAACTGGCAGTAGATTCTCTTCCTCTAGCGCCGGTGGAATGACCTCCATCCACATACCAGACAGGCTGACTCTGCTGAGGCCTTTGATCAAAAGTCAAATCTCATTTGTTCACCTCAACCTGCGCTTGTTCCCACTTTTAAGGTTTCGGAGCTCACGCCTCCTGGATCCATAAACACATTACGTTAAGGTGAGTTGACAGTCAATGCATTTCCATGAATTTATAATGTTAAACCTTTTAAAACACGACTTCAATTAAATGCGTTTTAACGTGCAGGAGAGGAGATAAAGACTCCAGGAGGAAACGAACTTCAAATTTCAGTGATTTTATCAAAGTTGCCTCCAAGGAGGACGGCAGGCAGACATTATTACAACATGCCTCTTACAAGAGATGAGAGAAAACATTTTCTAAAAAAAAAAAAAAATAAACGCAGAATTTGTATTCTGTACTGAAATACTGAAGAATCTGTTTCTGATGTACAGTTGACTTCATGTCAAATTTCTATTAGATGGAGCGATGAAATATCCAGAGAAATGCTCCCGTCAGCGCTTGGACACCGACGTCTCGGGTCTATCGGTGCTTCTTAAAAGCTGCAGAGAAAAAAAAAAAAAAGAGAGAGAGAGAGAATCAAGTTTTCTGAATGTGAATCACATCAAAACATGTATTTCAATGAATTTGTACATCAAGGTCCTTACCCTTTCTCCTAGTTGCCTTCTTCATGGGTTTCTTCTTTTTCTTGGAAC
The DNA here is from genome assembly GCF_037954235.1 of Aulostomus chinensis. Lineage (NCBI taxonomy): Eukaryota > Metazoa > Chordata > Actinopteri > Syngnathiformes > Aulostomidae > Aulostomus > Aulostomus chinensis. The sequence goes on from NC_141340.1 coordinate 14,831,744, forward strand.
GAAAGCTATCCCCATCCTGCGCAAAAAAGATAAATAATTACAGAGGAAGAGACAAACTACAGAAACTTAGGGATTTTATGTAAATAAAAAGGAGCCACAAGCAGTTAGGCCTCAATTATTCTTCAAAACGGACAGCCGCAGACCCCGCAGAGGCACCCAGTATCAACACTTACGTTCTTAAGTTCCACAAGTGCGTGCAGCAGGTCAGGTGTTCACCGAGGACGATGACACTGATCGTTTTAAACCCGGTGGGTCAGTTTTTTTTTTCTCCTGCACCCACACTCGAGCCAGAAGACAGTGACAGAGGATAAATAGTGGAGCACAAAGACACACAGGCCTGGTCATGACGCCTGGACGCCTTTTTAGGATATCGTTTGATTCCCATAGACCGGCAACTAATTAGCCAAGCTAGTCACAAAAATTACTTTTCCTTTCACTGCTCTTCAGTGTGAGGAGAGTCTTAATGATGTCAACGATGACACACCAGGAAAAACAAGAACTACATCAAAGGCAACTCCTCACCAATGGGGTCGAAGGGCTTGTGATTATTTGTGCATCGAAGCGTTCCACGAATGAAGCCCACTGACTGAAGCAGAGGAATTCTGGACATCATGGAACCAATGTTGGAGTTTTCATCAACAGCTGTGTTTCCGGTTTTTCTCAACCAGTGAGAGACGGAATGCACACGCTGCCGCAAGAGCTCACCTGGCCGCCCTCGCCGCCCGTGAGCGCCGTGATGTCACTGAAGTGTGTGATACCGCTCAGCTGGCTCGACATGGACATCACGCCTCTCTTTCTGGAGTTCTTCTCCCGCTTTGGCATGTTGAGACGCACCATCATTGATTCCTCGTACTTTTTCCTGTGAGGAGGAAACGTTTTGGTTTTTTTTAACGGAGCGGCAAAGCGGAGAATGATCGCCATTTGGGTGTGGCTGATGTCTTTAAACGACAGATGTTCAGAACAGACAGGAATTGGGAGTCCAGCACATTATAAATCGCAACATGCGTCCGCTTTTGTGTAACAAATACTCCAGATGAAGGGAAGTAAAAAAACCTGTGTAACTCCTCGCGGCTTTCCCGCTCACTCTGGAAGTCCCGCCTCTCCCTGATCTCCTCCGGAGCGTCACTGTACTGCTGTCGGAGCTCCTGGATCACAGAGCTTCTCAGGGCTGCGCGCCGCTGCCGCTCCACTTGAGCTTTCTTCCTGTCTGCTTCTGTCATGTCGCCATCTAGAGGCAAAGGATAAGACGATGATTTCTTTTATCGATTGCGCTTCACTTAAGGAAAAAAAAACGTCTTTACTTTTGAACACTGAGCATCACAGCTGAGTTTCAATGTGATTAACTCCCACATAATTTAGCTTTCATTATCTTCAAGCATTTGATTTCTATGAAAAGTCAAATACACTACACTAAAACTACAAACGATATTACCGTAATGTACTGCAGCGATCTTGGGAGGTACATATTTCCTGCCAGTAGAGTGGGCTGTCTTCTTGTCTGAGGCCATTTTTGGCTCAGCTTCGTCCTCAGACTCTTCAGACTCACTCAGCTGTTTCAAGACAGAAGTATAACATCGAGAGTCTCCACAAAGCCCTGTTTGTTTGACTAAATCTTCACAAAACCTGTCATTTGTTAGATGCCAGTTCAGATTGAAGGGTCTTACTTTGCTGATGAGATTCTCAGGTTTCGGACGCAGCTGCAGAGGGTCATTTTCAGCTAAAGCCAACAGAGGCACAACACAATTAAAAAAAAAAGAAAAAAGAAGAAGAACAGGACAAAAACGCTTCAAAAACACAAGATAAATAAGTAGATAAGGCGCAGTGGCAAAATAATGATGATACTGATAATAATAATACTGATGATATGATGGTATGCATTTGTTACTAGTAACAATACAGTATATAGTAGTACTTCAAACAGTTGAAGTGCATACGACTTGGAATAGAAGTTTCTTATGAAAAAGTTCCTGAATAAAAGGAGGAAATATTAGGCTGCTTTTCTTACACTATATTTCTCTCATGTGAGTCGTAGTTGATGATGTCAGCGTTGACACGTTTGATCTCGCCATAATATTTCTACATCGAGCCCTACGTACACATTTGACTTTCATTCATACCTTTTAGGCCCTGTGGAGCATCGGCTCCAGATCATAATATTGCTGTCAACGTACACGCCGCAGCTGTGGGGTTTCTTTTTTCAAAACATCTTTTACGGGATCATCGATGGATGCATTCACTACATCAGTCTTACCTAAACTGCCAGTGACAGCGGTGCGCACCAGTTTATCAATCTGGTACTTGAGTTTGTGGTCAAGAGGGCGCATCTTCTCCAGAACCTTTAAAGAAAAAGAAAAGAGACAGCTATTCTGTGTCAGTATGACAAATGAGGATAACCTCTTTTATTACACCCTACGAGCGTCTCACCGTCCTCACTGTCACCACCCGCTTCAAGGCCTCGCTGTCTTTTATTTTGCCTCCTTCCGTCTTGATGCTGATCAGGTGAGTGAGGTCTTGAAGGTAGAAGAGCAGCAGGTGATAGCGAAGGTCCAAAAAAGACAGGCCCTGCAGGGAGAGGTAGTGGACAGGGACATTAGTATTCCAACAAGTATGCAAGCGTACTTTTTTAATGAAAATGCTGAATCCACACGCTAAATGACTTCTGCCCTCTAAATTTAGATTAATATTTGATCTTTTATTCGTTTTGTTTTGTTTACTAAATAATGTGCATATTTTTAAAGGTAAGTGACCTTATATGAGCCCATCAGAATTTCTGGTCTCATCCTGCGGTTTTCTGCCTTACACCTCCTGTCCCAGTGAAAGTTACAGGCCTTCTCATGGCTATAAAATACTGTTTCTTTGAGGGTCCAAACCATCCTTTTACATTCAGACAGATGACGAGAAACTCCAGACAGCCCAGCTCCTCACCTTTGCCGTCTTAAATGTCCCATCTTTGACTTTGGTGAGCAGCTCTTGTATGTGACTTGTGACTGATGCCACCTGGAGAGAAAAGAGGGGGACTTTTAGCCGCTGTGAAGAAGAATCACACTGAATCAAGATAAAAGAGGACAGAAACGAGTAACATAAGTTAATATGGAGTTTGTATATTTTTACTTTTGACACTAGAGTACTCAATTAAAATCACTGTTTTATTAATTAACTGATAATGTTAAGTTAGGAAATAAAGCTGAGACACCAGCTTGCTACTGTACCTGCTCGGTCAGAGTATTCAGCAGCTGAACAGCCTTCGGCAAATCACTTTCAATCAAATCCTGGAAAACATTTACATGTCATGAAATGTTATCAATGGAAAGATGGGACGAGAGAAAGATGACAACACACACACAGAAAAAAAAAACTGCACTCAAAGCTAACGTTAATATAAGAGGCAACTACAGAGGGATGAGCTGGCTGGGTGGGCTAAGTGTTGGAAGTATATTATTAGCTAGCGCTCATCATTAGCAGTTGCATGTATAATAATTTTAATAACAATTATCATAATGTTGACAAAGAACTAGAGCAAGATTATATCCTTTAAAATTATATCCTATCCCTATATATCCTTTAAAATTAGCAGCAAGCTAACTCTACTCACGTTGTCAACCGAAGCCTCCATTTTGGTTTTCTTCTTCTTGTTCTCCTTCTTCTCCTTCGTCTTCTTCTTTGGGATTTACGGCGGCTAGTATTAATGTATAGATCTCACTACTGCCATCTTCTGGACTCGCTCGGCGCCTACATTTGTCATCGTTCTTATCTTCGTTTGCTTTGTCCAACATGCCCTTCAACTCTTTTCCTGCAACTCCGACTCTCCCGCCGTCCTACCTGCCAGTTGATAATAGCAGTTTCCCCCCTCTTTCCTGTTCCCATCTACTATGCCATCTACTCTATTTTGAATTAAATATAATTCTGCACGGTGGTGCAGTGGTCAGCACTGTGGCCTCACAGCAAGAAGGTTCTGGGTTCAAGTCTCAGCTCCAGCACAGGATCTTTCTGTGTGGAGTCTGCATGTTCTCCCTGTTCCTGTGTGGGTTCTCTCTGGTACTCCAGCTTCCTCCCACAGTCCAAAGACATCAAGAGGGGACGAGGCTGATTGATACTCTAAATTGACCGTAGGTGTGACTGTGAGTGTGAATGGTTGTCTGTCTCTATGTGTTGGTCCTGAGATGGACTGGTGACCTGTTCAGGGTGAACCCTGCCTCTCACCTGCAAGGCTGGCTGGGATAGGCTCCACCCCCATGACCCTCAACAGGATAAGCAGTAGAAAATAGATGGATGGATATAAATGTCTACTGCCTATAATGTTCTTCCTTCTTCCAAATGCTCTTTCCCCCTTACTTAATTAATGTGATGTCATTTATATAATGTAACATTACCATAACTAACCTAAATCCCACCACAACAACTTATCATAACTTATCCAACATTTCCTCCACAACCAGTCAGGGTGCAACATTTATCTGTTTTATTTGCCACTGAAGAAATGGTAAGCGAATGTTAGAATTTTAGCAGCCACTCAAAAGATAACTTTTTTTTCATGCTGATGTGGTGTGGAAGAACTGAAGTCATCCCTCTCTGAGTTCGTTACATACTGCTGCAAATGAGCATTTCAAATCCCCATGAAAAGCAGTGTCACCTTTCTTTTTTCCTGTAACAATTTAAATTTCCATTTCAGTATGAGAGCGAAGAGAGAGAGAGAGAGAGAGAGAGAGAGAGAGAGAGAGAGAGAGAGAGAGAGAGAGAGAGGGGAAGTGATGGTGTGATAATCAGAGTACCTGTCTGGTCGTTCTCAGACCATTTGCTGTCAGAGAGTCAAAGAGGAGAACCTAGACAGTATTTGTGCAGAGATAAGTCATGGTAAGTCAGATTCCATTTTTGATTTCAATTTGTGTGTGTGTGTGTGTGTGTGTGTGTGTGTGTGTGTGAGTGTGTGTGTGTGAGAGTGTGTGTGTGTGTGCGAAAGTATGTGGAAACTATCATCAGTTACATAAAATGACATTATTTACATAAGAAACGACACATATTTTTTTTAATCAAATTAAACAAAGAGAAGTCCAATTTACCTTCATTTAACATATCAGGAATGTGAAATAAGGAGCTGTTTAATTTAACACCTTCTTTATGACTATAACTTCTTCATGACTACATCTTGTGGAGAAATATGGCTGAAATGTAAAAACCATCTGTACCGTTTAACCACACCAGCAACAACATCTACTGTTGTTCAATTTGAGATACGTTTGGGTGTTGAAGCCGTTACTTTTGAATTCATCACATTTTGCCTGCGACCCTGACGTGAAATGTACCTTGGAAATGTAAGCTGCAGTTAAAGGTGTTGAAAAAAATGTGCTTACCTCTGAAGTGTGGTCGCGCAAAGGAGCGTGAACAGAAGTACGCATCCCTCGGTTACGTTGTGCGTGTGGTACATTTAATCACGTTTGGGTTTTTGTCGGCCAAAACGGCTTTCCCTTCTCTTCTGAACCCCAACAGATGTCCGACTCGCGGGTGTCATCTGTCATCCAGGAGTGGGTGAGCGCCTACCCAGGTCAGCCCCACACTCAGACACTGAACCCCACATCCTCCACCTCTGCTGGGCCAACCAGTCAACTGAGTGCCATGGACATGATCCCGTATGGCCAGTCTCAGGGACTGGTAAGGATGGGCAGCGAGGACAGAGTGGACGAGCAGATGATGGGACTGTCGTACCTGCCGTACACCTCATCGTGTCTCAGTAACACCTCTAATCCGGGGAGCACGCACCACCACCAGAGCCACGCCAACAATCAGCAGGTGAGACAGGTTTGGATGCAACATGATTGGGACAGTCACACGTAAACTTTACAATGTTTTGATTCGCAGGACTTTAATCCCTTCCTCCTTCCAACTCTGCGAGCTCCGGTGACCAAGAGGAGTATCAGCAAGGACAGTGCGGAGTACAGGCTGAGGCGTGAGAGGAACAACATTGCGGTGAGAAAGAGCCGGGACAAGGCCCGCAGGAGGATCCTGATGACCCAGCAGAGGGCCCTGCAGCTTCAGGAGGAGAACCAGAAGCTTCAGATGCGGATAGGGCAGCTGACACAGGAGCTGGACACTCTCAAACAAATCCTGTCCCAGCGGCACCTGCAGGGAGCTGAGGAGGGACCAGCGGGGGGACCTGGTATCTGAACGGACCCTCGTACGTCTACCGCAGACGTCAGATTCGTCACATTACACGTGCATTTATTCATTTGGCTTTTATCCTGCGTGACCTACAAATGCCAATCCTCAAGCCTCCGTGATGTGGGACCTTAAAGTATCCTGGGTGATCTTTATAGTCATCAAAAAGGCAACCCTGTGTGATAGATTCATCCATCCTTTAATCCCTCCTTTTTAAAGTGCATAAATCTTCAGATGTGCCTCGACCGGATGCAGATTTGAAACTGAATTTGACAGCAGGGATGTCCTGGTTAAATGTAACTTCAAACTGTAAGGTGTCTTCCTGTGACAAAGGAGTTTTCCCTGCCATTATACCCTTACCCAGTGCTTCCTCATGGGGGAATTTTAGATGCCTGTAAATAACTTTGTATAGAGTTCAGCCTCCATTGGTAAAGTGGGTAACGTCCTTTAAGATTTGGTGTTACAAATATAAGCATGAATTAAATTTTGAATAAAGGAAGTGTCACACACTGGCTCGGCTGTAACCACCACTGAGGATGCAACTTTTATTTCTTGTACTAGCAGGGGAGGTTTCATCCTGCACTCGACTGCTCGTGGACACCCAACTTTGCCTCTCGACATCTCGTTTTTGAATCCGGAACGGTTAACGTTGATAACGCCAGGCTCTAAAGAACTGTTTCACCATCCAGCCAGGGAGCTCCCACAAGAACTGATTTCTGTTTGAGACCTTTTTTAAAAAAATATATATTTTCAAATCAGTTCTCTACAAGTGAGTTACAAGTGCTGCGTTGAAGTATCTCCAACCAATCGAGAAACACCTATGTCAGGCGCTAGCTAGAACTATGTTTTTTTACCAGTTCCTGCAGTCTGGACATGCCACAAGGACATGCTTTATTAAGTTCTTGGAACAATGAAACAGTTCCTCTGGTCTGAAAACATCTGAAATTTACACTTGAAATTAGCATTTTTTTTTTAACAATAATTTTACAGAGGGAAAATAAATGCTTCTCATTTATGACCAATGGTTGTGTATTCGGTGGACCATTTGTTAGCAGACGTTACCAGCCGTCGTAATGCTAATGCTAATGCTGATGCTAATGCTAAAACCCCTTGCTTTCTGTTAGCTCTACTGGTGTTTAGCCAATAAATGAAGAAGCTTTTGGATCTTTTCTTTGTAACTCTTGCTTTTTCCCCCCTGTTGATGTTCTGTTGAACCTCTTTTAACACAAAATATAGCAGAGGTTCAACAAGGGAATACTAAAGTGTGACTGGGCTGCTTGCTATCGTTGCTAAATTATGAATAGATAATTGCTATACAAGGGGGAGATTAAGATTGCTCCGATCGCATTCTTGGCTGATGGAATAAAACTTAACAAGAGAATTTAAATCCTTTCCGCTATAAACGGACGCTCAGCCTTAAACCCCCCACCCCCCGCCCTTTAGCTTGTATTCTTTTTATTTTTTCAAAATAAAACTGCTGACAGAACAAGTATCTAAGCAGTTGTTGGAAAAGTATACCTTCAACAGCAAAGGTAACAAATAAAAAAAATATAGGAAAAAGATGCAAAGAAGTGACATTGTGAGACTTTATTTTTGGGGTATTTTTCTGTGTGAGAACAACTCATTCATTACGGTGGTATGTCTGATATTGTGGATATGGCTTTGCAGAGTGAAGTGCTTCGTAGACGACACAAGCACCTGCGTTTGTTTGTCACAGAGCTCTTGAACTTGCTTTATACTGTGCAGTAATGAGGTGGATGTGAATACAAATCCAGGACAAGTGTGATAGGAATCTGGAAAGATCAAAAGTGTGAAACAATTGTGTAAATATATATATATATATGTCTTTAAAAAAAAAATATGTAAAGCTCAACATACTTCAGTTTTCCAAATAATCATGAGAATGGCATCACCTTCACTTACAGGAACTCAACATAGATGCAAAATCTACGGCTTTAATAGATTAAAAAAAAAAAACGATTAAACAAACTCTGTTTAATCGTCTGCCTTACACTTCTTCTTGTCAAATTTTATTGTTGCCCAACAAAGTTACACAACAATCTGTGGTTTGTAGGGTATTCACTGAAATCTAAGTCTCTCTCTCTCTTTGCATAAACTCTTATCTTTATGGGATTACTTGAAAGACCTTTTACACAGTTTTAGATGTGTACAGATGTTTGTTGTTTTTAATCTGATTTTATGATTCCATTCTATTGTACAGTGAACTACTCCCGATGTTAAAAAAAATTATGAATTGATCATTAAAGTATATGAACAGGAAAATGTTTTTAATGTCGTTCACTTGTAAAGCACCTCCCTCAAGTCGCTTTTGCAGATGCAGTAACATGCAACTTTGATTACGGTCCACTGTTCCCTGAGAGAACACGCCTGTCTCATAGATAATGGTGTGATACAACCTCAGAGTCTATATTTAACCATCATTTTTGTCATCGATTCTGCACAGCACGCTTCATCAGGGAACACTATGTGCACCCGCCACTTCATTTACCATAAGTAGTCTGCCCACAGAAACGGACGTCATGCCGTGGACCGTTGTTCACCAGCGGTTTCCCTTTGTGGGATAGGCGAGATTTCAACACAGGGGAGGATGGAGATGAGGAGCGCAGAGATAGCATCAGTGTTTGGGGCTGCCAGGGCCTTCCTGTGGCTGTGATGGTAGCGAAGGGGCGCAGAGATAGGAGACGCAGAGGAGGGGGTGGGGGAAGACATCCAGCACTTTTTTAAATACCCTAAACAATTGTTACATGATGTTATTTTTATTTATCATAAAACATTGACCACAATGTATAAAAATAGGAACAATAGTTTTTTTGTTGTTGTTGTTGTTTTTACCAGTAAGACTTGGTAGTCCTTATCAGATCTGCTCTTTGATTGTTATTCTATAAAAAAAAACAACATCACCATAGGTTTGAGTTGATTCATTTATATTTCTAGCACGGCAAAAATCACAAATTTTATTTAAAAAAAAAAATCACAGGGGCCTCAAATATTTTACTGAAAATAAAATATACACATTTCATCTCATTCACAAGTCTAAAAGAGCAAACAAATAAGAAAAACTATGTATTTAAAAAAAACAACCTCATGTCTGATAGTTACACTATAACCATAAGCATTATAATTTCAAGAGGTGCCAGTCGCTGTCTAGAATCATGCTCTTGGTCTCTCGGTGGACTGAGACGCTGCCCCCAGTTCAAACCCAACCGAACTATTTTTGCTGCATCCTTCCCATCTTTGTCTCCTCACTTCCTGTTCCTACCATCTGATAATAAACGAAATTACCACCAAAGGTTGACAGTAATTTGCCAATATACAACTGTGACTTCAGTCCGAGCATAGTTTCCTAATATTTTAGATTTTAAATAACCAAACAGGAACTCAAACTCGTCACTACTGCTGAGATGGAGTGTGATATAGATCATGCATGCAGCAATGAACCGTGATAGGGACTGAAGGTATGTTTTACTATGAAAAGCAGCAAATAATTACATAATATATACATAATTCATATGTACATATATTAATTACATGATATATGCACAATTAATATGTATACACTTGGTTGTCCATGTGGTAGTGGGCACATCATTTACAAAAGAGAAACTAAGAGTGATACTTACTCCCTGTCATGTATTGAGCAGCACATAGTGACCTCTTGTGCGACCGTGTCTGTTGAAATGTCCCGCAGCGTTGTGTGGGGCAATCTGTGGTCCCAGGACTGCAACATCTCCTCAGAGTGAGGAAAGATTGTATTTCACTTAATCCCCACTGAGTTTCTCAACAGCAAGTAGACCATATATGAACCCCCCTACACACACACACACACACACACACACACACACACACACACACACACACACACACACACACACACACACACACACACACACTGCCCCACGGATGCTTCCATCCTGAAGTCCTTCTCAAGACAGTAAAGACCTTGAATCTACCCTTTTATTGTTTTTGAGAAATAACACGAGTCGAGCAGGAGTGAGATTGGCAGAAATTTCAGTGGAGCTTCCGCAAATGATTTTGAGATGAGAACGGTCCAAAAAGCTGTGTGGCGCTGAAGCCCTCTCACCCCTGCACTCGTCACAGTCGCCTGTTGGAGGGTGAGGAAACCTGCTAACATTTGGATTTTGCATGAAGCCGCAGACGAGTGCATGGACTCGATGACGCCAGATGACACTAGAGAGCACACAGTGTGTTGTTGTACATCAGATTTTGATGGAAATCAAATCATGTTTGAAACATCAGCTGCATTTTCTGCAGTCACTCGGTGCTACTTAGAATATGACCAGTCTTCAGACTGGAACTCTTCTGACCAAAACTGAGACAGACCTGGTCCACCAACTGGAAGCATAGTGTCATTTCCTGTTGCCACCAGGTGGCACCAAGTCTAATCTGCCCCAATTTTAGTTTTTTTTTTTTAAAAAAGTCTGTCATTCGTCCCTATCCCTCATTTCAGTATTAAGGTGAATTTGGTGGAGCGCAGGAGTACAAAATTGATGGCAAGGTAGCTTTCAAATGAAATTCTTCCCACATACACAGCATCGCTGGAAAATAGCGCAGATATTGTGACATTGTTAGACGCTGCATGGATGGAGGGCGGCACGGTGGTGCAGTGGTCAGCACTGTCACCTCACAGCAAGAGGCTCCGGCTCGAGCACGGGGTCTTTCTGTGTGGAGTTGGACACTTGGCAGGATAAGCAGTAAAATGGACGGATGACAATGACAAAAAAGCAGTGCCACCTTTGTGACAATAAAAATCTATACACTGCATAGCAGGGCCGGTAAAAAAAAAAAAAAAAAGAACTGCAGAGGAACTCAGAGGCAAATACATTTTTCCTGGCACACAAAGACAATCACTTTGTTTACTCTACAAGACTCTGAGTAATTGGAATTGATAACAACTGGATTTTTTTTTTGGACATTTGAAAAATTTAAACCACTACTTATTTTTTTTCAGTTACATGCTACCTGTGTGCAGATGCTGCTTTTGTTCACATGTTGGAGAGGCTCCTTGTACCTGCACATAGAGTAGGTATCCATTTGTCCTGTACTGGTAGACTGTTGCCGCAAAAGAAAACAACATACCGAACGATCACCTTTTGTGACAACTCCCTTAAACTCTGCAGGTATTCAGCCTCTTTTAGTTCATCGTGATTTCTACAGAGGCACCAGTATTTGAGACATTCGTGCTAACTCGTGAGCCTCGGGCCTCACAATAACTGGTCTAAAATACAATGACAGACAGTGACAGAATACATTTCAAACAGTGAGCATACCAGCAGGAAGCCGGGAGATCAATCAGTACGTCTGGAAATGAATGTTTCCCAGTCAAAGTAACCCTGAACTATGAAGGTCCTCATGTTGGACCTGCATCACTCGTAGACTGATTTATCGTTCCACCTTGTGGCAGAACTAGGACACTACATGGAGGCTTTCTAAACAAACCACGCTTCCCTCTGCCATTTTTTCTGGGATTCTTTCCCTCTGTGTGAAGCAAGCACGTTGAAGCTTTTACAAAACTTGGTTGTTTTAGCCATGATAAACAAGTTGTTCTATCTAAATTTATTATAGTTCTTTCCCAACTTACCTCCCCACTCCATTCTTTTTTTGAACAAGAATAAAAATGGAGGACACATATTTTACATCTGTGGTTCGCTGGTTTGAAGGGTCAGGTAAAGCTGTTTAAAACCTTTAACTTTATATGTACACATACACTTCAAAATCATATAAACACATTACCAGTCAAAGGTTTGGACACCCCTTTACATGCAATGTATTTTTCTTTATTTTTACTACTTTCTACATTGTGGATACATACTGAAGACATCAAATATAAAAGGCAAGATATATGGAATTATGTAGCAAAGCAAAAGTTGTGGGCAGCACGGTGGTGCAGTGGTGAGCACTGTCGCCTCACAGTAAGAAGGTTAGGGGTTCGAGTCCTGGCTCTAGCATGGATCTTTCTGTGTGAGTCTGCGTGTTCTGGGCTTTGGTCTGATGAGTTTAAATTGGAGATCTTTGGTTCCACGTGCCGCGTCTTTCTGCGATGCAGAAAAGGTGAACGGATGGTCTCTACATGCTTGGTTCCCACGTGAATCCTGGAGGAGGAGGTGTGATGGTGTGGGGGGCTTTGCTGGGGACACTGGTGGGGATTTATTCAAAATTGGAGGCACATTGAACCAGCATGGCTACCACAGCATCCTGCAGCAACACGCCGTATCTGTTTACAATGTAGATTCTCACTGAAGGCATCAAAACTATGAATGAACACATATGGAATGATGTAGTAAACAAAAAAGTTCAAAACATGTTTTATATGTTTAGATTCTTGTTTGGGGTCATTGTCTTTTTGAAAAACAAATGATGGTCCAACTAAACGCAAACCGGATGCGTTTTGCTGCAGGATGCTCTTCTGTCTACTTTGCTGATTGGTTCTTGCGATAATATTAATTTTAACAGTTGTCAGATCGGGCTGTCGGCTGTGTACCAACCTGACTTCTGCACAACACAACTGACAAAAAAAAAGCAAAGGGTGGCTACTTTGAGGACTCTAAAATATAAAACAAATTTGCAGTCATTTAACATTTTTTGTTTTCTACGTAATTCCATATATCTTACTCCAAATATTTGGTCTCTCCAGTATGTATCTACGATGTAGAGGGTAGTAGAAATAAAGAAAAATACATTGAATGGGAAGGTGTGTCCAAACTTTTGGCTGGTCGTGTATTTATATGATTTTGAAGTGTTTTCACTTAATACTTTCAATCTTCGGCGTTTTAAAGAACTTGGTATCATCTGGGATCCGTGACATCAACTCAGAAAATCAAGCAAGGAAAACAATAATTTGTTAGCCTGACTGTAAGCTAAAAACAAATCTAAAATACTGCAAAAAAAAAAAAAAAATCAACATGGACCCTGTTGAACCAGCAAAGAAAACCTATAATAAGGAAGTCAGCTTCGTTGAGCGCTTCCTATGACAGGTACTAACTCGGTCTTTGATGAGACAGAAGACGGGTTCAGCTGATTCCCGACATCTGAATCCGGGTCTGACGATTTTAGCCGATGTTTCTCGAAGTGTGACGCTGCCGCCGGCTGCCCCTTTAAACGGGCTTCTCCCAATGCAGTTTTCCACCCGCTCTTTGTCCGCGACCGGCTGACTGACGACGCGTTTCCCTTTAAGAAGATATCTGCGTTATTTTTTTTAATTTCGAATTATGTCGGCAGGCAGTAACTTGGACAGAACAATAACGCGAAAATAGCGACGTAATAGGAGATTCAAGCATCCAGAGCTGACTGTAGCCCGGCGGGCATCCTTGCATCTGAAAGTGGCGGAGTGTTAGCTTAAACACCAGCACAGACCGTGTCCTTGTGTGAGTCAAACCCGGCTGCAGACTCGGTGTTTATCAACAGCAACAACAACAAGAATTGTCCGGGACAGAAATGTCTTTTCATGCAGGACTAGCAGACAAAACGGGCTGGTGTGGAGTCGCAGAGGAGAGACGGTGAATGCGGTGAAAGTCGTCCCTCTTACCCCGCGATGTTGTTGGGAAGAGACGGCAGACCGTAATATCGCGCTACACGTACAGCGTTATTTTTGGGGTAAGTAAGAAGTTTCATGTGGTTTTGGAGACTACATTAGAGGATGTGTGTGTTTGGGCAGTGTGACGAGGCAGGTGTGTGCTGTCATTCCGGCTGTACCCTTCCTCCTCCCGGGCGTTTAATGGACCTCTCCTCCCACCGCTGCCCTCCTCTAAACCATGCTCTGCCCGTATGTGTTCCATTCCCTCCACGTCCTTTCCCTTCGTGTAAAAGCGCTTATGTAACCCTGTGGGTTTCCTCTCTGCGAGACTTCCTGGCCCTGCCTCTGTGTGTGTGTGTGTGTGTGTGTGTGTGTGTGTGTGTGTGTGTGTGTGTGCGTGCGTGCGGGGGAAACAGCAACACGCCGGCTGCTAGAGGAACTCCATGTGTGCCGGCGGGCGGAGGAAAGCACAGGCTGTTCAGTTTCCAGCCATCCACGGCGAACACACACCTTCATGATCCGCCACACTTTACCCGATGAGCGTGCCACTTTATGTTTAAGCTTTTAAAGTGGACGCGTGCTGCTTATCGAGTTATTTTGTTTACTTTAACTAACTATATTTCTATGAACATGTTATAACCCTTTGATTCGGGTCACTCGGTGTCTTATGTGGCGTATACGAACCTGCAGGTCCTTGGTGATTTCAGGCCTCAGAAACTCAAGACTAGGTATTTATCTACATGTTTTCATCCTGAAATTTTATTTATTCATTTATTTTTTTGTCTGGTGATGCTTTATTGGTTTAGAGGTAAAGATACTGAGAAAATGTAAGATGAAATCACAGGTTAGGAAATATTCTTCAAAAATGTAGTGGCAAACACGTGAACAAACTGAAAACAAACCAGTAACAATACTGGATTACTAAACTAGAAATAGGAAGCAAAAAGAAAAAAAAGACACATTTAATAGCTCTCGGGTTTCTTGTTTAGGGTATATGTTTGTTCACCACTAATGACTTCATTACCGACCTGTCTCAGCAGGGGCCTAAACTTTTTCCCTTGTTGCGCCAAAACTCAAATTAAATGGAGGGCCAGTGGCCAAAAGCAAACAACTTTTGTTGTCTCTGATGCCTCTTCATTTATTTTTCCTATTTCACTTTGTGCCAAACTGGCGTCCGGCACAAAGTGTCACTCTGCGTCCTCATCAGAGGTAGAAAAAAAACAATTGTTAGGGATGCTATGTATCGATGAGTATTTTTGCCTCAGGAAAAAGAAAAACAGCGTAAACAGTTACCCACAGTAGGATTTTCAACTTATTTCATATTTTTTACGAGGCATGTCATAAGTATATTTTTGTTGATGATGATTATAATATTATTATTTTTTACATATTTATTCATGACATCCGGCCAAATGCGACCTGATTCCGTGATCTGTATTCTGCCTTGAGAAGGATGTTGATTTTCAGTGTACTTCCACACTTCCACAAAATGCAAGGCAGTAAATCTTTACCGTTCAGTGGCTGGAACTGCAAAATGTGTGTCTTCATGAAAAAGGACTTCAACAAACGTGCTGACTTTTCTCTGTTGAGTGGTCCGTCAATGAAGTTGTGTCACAGTTTTTGAGGGTTCAAGGACTTTTACTTATATCGAGGTTGTCTGTGGTGGTGTGGAAGGACAGAGTTAGATTACGGTTTGTATAAATATAGTGGAGCCTCCCTGCCAAACGACCTCATGTCTCTCCTCTGTCTTTGGGATTCTGTTGCGTGGACCCCCCCCCCCCCCCCGCCACACACACACACACACACACAGCACTCAAGTTCAACTTTCACATCAGTGTCACTCTTGTGCACAGAGTGTGAGTGGTGTATGAGCAGCGTCAGCTCGCTAGATGTAAAATTTCTAATTAGCCTCAGATGGTCAATTAGTGGGTAATTTATGAGCTGAGGTGCTCACATCAGTGTTGCAAATGTCAGTTTACTTGCAAGAGGTAAATGAACTGTATTTTTAGAGTGCTCTGGGGGAAGCTCCTCAAAGCTTAAGAAACAGCAAAGCCCTTACGATGTCGTAGTGTTGCAGTCAGCAGGGTTCAAGTGAGTTAGTTAGAAATTTACTGTCCGGGGGGGGGGGGGGGGGGGGGGGGGCTATTTTGTCCCCGTAGCTCAATGCTGTTGGGTGTCAACTTTGCACCACATATCAGCGCTAAAACAGGCTTGACTCAGAAGACCTTCACCGCCGTTGAGTTTAGCGGCCCCTGATAAAAGCTGTAACGTTTCCTGAAATGAAGAAGCCTTTTATCATAAAGATCTGGCTAACACGTGCAACTGGTTTGGAAGCAAGTAAACCAAAGATACAGCTGCAGTGTTGCTATCAAACACAGGTGTTTTCTGGATGCAGAGCAGTGATCTAATGTATCTGGACGTGGCCTTACGATTGAAAACTGCTCAATCGTGCCACCACAACACTTCACATTAAAAGCACGCTTACTCTGTTTGCTAGTAATGTTTTTTTTTTTTGGACAAAGCTATAGCGATGATCATCGTTCTCACGATAATAAGCGAACAGCAAGATCTAGCTAGCTCCTCTGCGTAACTGTGGTCAAGACCAATGTGGAGTGACCCTCTCCCATTGCTACAGTCTGGACCCCCCCCCCCCCAGGTGTTTGGACCTCCATGGGCTGTACTCATTAATATGTAAATACCTGTGAAGGAGGCAGAGGGCGAATTCAGGATCCGTTTTAATCATTCAGATCCAGCAAGTCCCTCCATCTTTTAACGACTGACCAATATTCCCCCGGGATCCATCCCTGTCCCTTTGTTTGAGCCTTTTTTGTTCCTCAGTCAATTATTATCTTGTTCTCCCTGCTGCCACTCCCCTGGTATCAACCGTAAACACAAAACCTGGCAGGAAAATTCAGTTCTACAGAGAAAATATCTCCTCCTGGTGCCTTTTAATTAACAGACTGCTCACTGGAAATTTTTGCCATGGAAAATGGTAATGATCTCACAAGGAATCTGACTCAGAGTGTTTAGAATAGCTGCATAGAAATATGCTTACGGATATTCTAATCTGTTGCAGGTGATATGGAGGCACTAGTATTCTTTCAGTTTGGCACTCGTTAAAGGCCCTTTCAATTGCTTTCAACTGGAAATTTGGAATTTAAAGAAGGTTTAAAGTAGTTGCATTAAGGATGAAAATAAGATCCAGTGTTTGTGCACCATTTTTTCTCTCTCTTACCTCTCTGACTCAAGGCTCCTAACATTATGGAGGTATAATGCTATCTCATGAATCCTTTAAGAAGCTGAATAAATAATTGTTTTAGTCTATATATTGTGTTTGCAACAGGAAGTCCATGTTGCTTTACATAAATAAACATTTGACTCTCTAAATAAGTTTATAGAAACATCTCTTATGTTTTCATCTCTTGCGTTCTTTATAGTAAAGTAACATGAATCTTGCCAGTCATCACCTGATCTGTGTTTGTTCTTGTTCAGGTTCCATTAATCAGCCCTGTAAGTCAATACGTGTCATTCTTTCCTCCCACAGAGCTCTCCCTCCCACCCCCCTACCTCTTTACGTGGGTACCAACCATCACCGCCATCCTCAACCCTAACATCATGACGTCACCAGACTCGCCCCCTCTGGTTTCCCCTTCCCCTTCCCCATGCCCTGCTCCCCCTCCATCCCTCCCCTCCTCCCCCGTGCCCTCCTCCCCAGCCCCATCCTCCTCCTCCCTCCCTGCCCCACCATCGCTGCCACCTACCGGGGAGGTGATGGTGCTGGCACTGGGCAGGAAGAAGCAGAGGGTGCTGATATCTCTCTCCATCCTTCCCAACCTCTTCCTGGCTTTCCTGCTTTCTTCCGACCCCCTCATCACCCTCTCCTCACCCCACCGCTGCCACCTTCCGGGGCTCCTGTCATCGCCAGAAGTCCTGAATGCCTCCCTGCCCTGGGAGGAGGGGCTGAGGCCCGGGGACAGCGGCAGAGGCCTGTCCCAGTGTAAGCAGTATGTTACCAATGGTAACCAGACGGTTGTGGTGGAGTGCGAGGCTGGATGGGACTACAACATCACAGAAGGGCTGAGAAACAACATCGTCACTGAGGTAAAGCCTCTCGAGCTCTGCAGTCATGCTGCTGGCCTGGTGGGTTCCCTCGTTACATGAGAAGGCTAACCTTTTGTTTATGTATGAGTGAGAGACTTAAAATGCTGATCCACAGGGGTCTTGCTGAATGTGCAGCCTTGCTTTTTGCGGGGCCTTGCTAAACTTTTAAACAACTGCAAATATGTGTGAGTTGGACAAAATGTCCTGTGAACTGTTAGGTAAGAGTTCCATTATCCTTATCCCAAGAACTTCAAATGGCTTTGAAGTTGCCGTTTCCTATACAAACCCGCTGAGCTCTGATTGTGGAGGTTTATTCCGATCTGGCTGCCATCACAGATTAATGCGATGATGCCTGCAGGCTCAAATATGCACTTGGACCCAAGAATTGATTAGAATTTGGTGGTTAAAGGTCAAGTTCATTGTGACCTCACATACAGTAGCATGAGGTTGGCCATAAGTATAAAATTTAGATTCCTTATTCTGACAAAATAATGAAATGACCACATTTATATACAAGAAGTCAAAGGTCAATTTAATTATGACATCATAATCAATACCATCGTCATAATTTTCTTGATAACTCTTTTGTGGCTACCATTCCGCACCATAACTCCGGTTACTTTTTATATATTTGATTAAACTCCTCTTCTTCACTCCATATATTTTGGACTCAGGACAATAATGGGTGTAAACTGCAACACGAAACAATGCAATCACTCTGCCTCACCCTATCCACCATTTGGGTGGAGGATGCACTTTGACCCATTTTAGGAATGCTGGTTCAACTCAAATCACTGATAAATCTCAGACATACTTGAAACATCTTGGGAATGTCCGAGGTCAGAAAACTGAAGCATGTCACGGAGGTGGAAGAAGTCTCAGCTTACAATCAGATAACTAGGAGAAAGAGAACGTGCAAAAAGGAGCGCCAACACGGCTACGACATTTAAATGAACAAAGCTCTAAAGTCAGCGTGTGACAAGACACTCTGGTGGGAGTGATGCTCATGCTGCCCCATTGCTACCAATTCCGAACAACGACAGAAGTATCTCAAAGTGACTTGGAGTGGACGGCCTCTGGACTACGTCTTCTTTTTTCAGCCATATGTTTACTAATGCACAAGCACTTGGATTTGAGCTTAGCCAAATTGTTGTTTATCTTTATTTGTTTGTTTTATTGTTCATGTGGTGCTTCAGCCTCGAGCGATCCATCACTTGGGAATGCTTGACACAATCCACCTAAAATGCTCGACCTGTCCAGGGTGAACCCCGCCTCTCGCCCGAAGGCTGCTGGGATAGGCTCCAGCCCCCCCCCCCCCCCCCTTTAACAGCATAAGCGGTAGAAAATGGATGGATGGATGTTTTATTGGAGATCCAAGAGTTTGTGTACGCTGAGCATAGAGCTGGATAAAGAATAAGGCTTGGTGTCACTAGGGATTTCCCGAATCGATTAATTTCTGATTCACGTTCTTGGTTTGATTCATTTCAGTATCGATTAATTTCGTGATATTTCATTTTCCATATCAATTTTTGGCTATGAAAGAGATCTTTTTTACTAGTGCTGCAAATTATGCAAAGTTGGAACTCTCTCATGCAGAGATTACTAGCACTACTACTTACATCTGGTTCTTGAGAGCTATGCATCTTAAAAAGAACATATTTACATCACCCTTGTATCATTGCATTCTATACACACACAGTTAGATACGCATGCATACAGATGTAAAAATACCATCCAGCAGACGTAAGTGGTAACACCATGTTTCACTCGTATGTTTACGTGCATTCAAAATGCTGCAGACGTCGGGCTTCAGTTCTGACAGTGGTTCCAGCAGAGCAGCTTCCATCATGATTTGGTTCACACATCTCTAATCTCACCGATCTCATTGGGTGGTCTCCTGAGACTAGTTCAGAGGACTCGGGAAATGTAAGATTTTCTGTTTTCTGTTTTAGATCTTTCAAATGAAGATTGATAAACCATTCCCTAATTAAAAAAAAAACCATTGATTATATTGATTGGACAATGTGGATGAGGGTTTGTAAACAGTTGTTAGCCATCAGCCATAATTAGCCTTAAGCTAAATATGTGGCTGGCTCTTTCTGCGTGACAAGAGTGAGTGACAAAGAAATGACGCAGGTGGGTAAAAATTTCCTTCTGAGCTCAAAGAGACTTATTTGTGTGTACCTGGGGGGGTCAAGTATCAGGCAGACAATATGGTAAATACACAAAATGATGGAGCAGAGAAAAGCTATGATTTTTTTGATCGGTCTGGTCAACACTGGAGCACAATTCAAGATTTCCGTGTAAGACCACTGGATTGCTGCTGGTATGGCTTTTAGTAAAGTCTGGCTGACGGCAGCCTTCTCTCTGTGGTCTGTTTCTGTTTTCATTCCTTTGCCCGATGATGTTGGGAGCCACACCCAGCTGTGGTATTAGTCCCATTCACTAGTTAGCCACCCATACCGGCGCAGTAAATATTTCGCTTTCGATAACGCTAACAAGGGAATGACTTAGCTGTAGCATATTTCCAAATGCATCTCTGTAGACACACTGCTAGTTTGTTGTTTACATACTGAGAGCGAGACAGGCACATGAAGAGGGAGACGCTGATGTCTTCGCACAGGGAGATTTCATTCTGCTTGTGTTGCTTTGCTGTGCGGACAGTCTGGTGAGAAGGAAGGATGACGGCCACCTATCAGCCCCGCCTCTGCTGCTAATCAATAAATAATAGAGTCGTTAACTCCAGTGAAAATCTATTCTTTTCACTGTGAAGAAGGAAAATCAACTTGTGTTGTCGCTGGTGACTCAATTGAATTAATCACATAGTCAGTGACAGGGGGGCCCTGTTCCTCTTCAAATGTAAAAACACCTGATGCAGGCGTTTCTGCTTCCAGAAGCTATTAATCTGATGTAGCTTGAGCCATATCTCAAAGCAAGTCTGGGGAGTGTATGAACTTGTTTGTGTGCATTCTCTTGCCTCCTGTTGTCCAAAGCATTCCACCCGTATGAGCACGATGGACTGCTATGTTTCCTTTTGTTGTGGCTCTGTGTCTCAGCAACAGGACGACTGATATTATGTGACAAGCTTTTATGTTTCTGTGCACAAGCTTCAATTATGCAAAGCGGTTTTTTTTTTCTTTATCGGCAGTCCTCTGTTCTTGCTCTCTGTTTCTCTCTAGATCATTAAAACCATTTGGCTTTCCGTTGCCAGCAGAGCTCAGCTGTTAATAGAAATCAGCGGGTCGTGATTAAAACTCTGATCTGGAAGCAGATATCGGTGTTTATTTCTTCCACCGCAGAGGTGATGTTTTCACATTACGTCAGTGTGTAGCAGCGCCATTAGAATTTAGGGCAGATCTGTTCAACGTTGTGACACTCTATCTTGACAGAGGTCTGCGCTCTCCAAGGACCCTTCATGTCAGCAGATGATGCCGTTCCATGTGGCTGCACTGTTCAGTAATGGTCTAAATAATTACATGTGAGCAGAGCAGCAAGCTGTTCTTATGTAATACTAGTGTTTCTACTTCTCACGAGAGTAATACTCCACTGCCCTGTGACTGCTGTGGCCACACAGACACGATTAGATGATGACATCATTTTGCTTTCGTATCATAAAGGGTTCTTGTAGGTTTTGGACTGTGCCTTAGCCCACAAGCTCCATTTACATGAAGAACATGCTTATTTGTCTGCGAGAAATTAGAGGAAGAAGCATTTATAATTCAGGTGCTCTTACCCCCATCAAGGACCAGAGGTACATAACACAGATTCGATAGCTAAAAGTTAGTGCCTTCACACGTATTTTGAGTTTGCAAACATTAATCAGTCCTGAGCTTCCACTTCATTCAGATTGTGTAACTCATTATTGCCCGGGATAGTAGTGCTTCACTGTACAAAATTATTTACGTGTCAGCTTTGACATTTTTATCAGCCGAGGGAGGAAAGTTTCTCTGGCAACCAGTGATGTACTCTAGTTTGGAGTGGTGGGTGTACTGGGATGATTCCGTCCTCCCTCCACATATGTACTAAATTCTGTCCCACACCTTTGTTGATGTGTGTAGTTGCACATTTTAAAGTGGGGATACTGAAATCCCGCTTAGCACAGCACATCACTGCCCGTAGCTCAATTTATATAGTGCTTTTATACCTATACCTCTCAAAGTAGAGCTTTTATTTGTGCTAAACTTAAATCTGTGTGAACCTGCATACCGACGATAAGTCATTTGAGAGCTGTTGTTTGATATGTACCCTGCACACTTGCCCTATGGAAACTGGAAGCAGTACCAAGGCTGAGAATGAAATCTTGTTTCCAGCAGATACATGTTTGATATCAACAATTTTTGTTTCTGGTGTTTTGTTTTTTTTAATGAAATGATGAGGTTGTAATATTAAGAAATTTCAAAACATCCAACTGGATATATTTTTGTATATTTTACTTTGCATATATTTTTCCAAGCATATCTAGACGTTTTAGTTTTTGAGTGGTGTATATCCACATTCTGAAGGAGTTTTGAGGTCTTGTGTTCATAATTAAACACTAACTTTAGAAACAAGCCTTCACAGCGAGGGATAAATCAGGTCTGAGGTCAGATAATTCACCGGTTTACCATTTAGTCTGACAAGCTCATTTGTTGGTCAACATGATAATTATCAACGTAGACGTTGGAGTTTCCAAGATTTTATACAACGCGTTGATGGGTAAAGGCGAGACGACATCACGGAAGCAGGACGATCGCAGTGTGTGTAACTTGGCAGTGGTAATGTTTAAGGTGAGCGTGGATGTGGGTTTTAGCTCTCTGCCCTGGATCAGGCAGCCTCACCCTCACTGATCTCTTTTCACACACATTGTTATGTTTCTGCGCAAGCGGCAGTTTTCAGCTTGTCTGTCCATCCCATTTTGTTAAATTCTGTATCTCAGGAAAGGGTTGAGGGAACTTCTTTGACTTTGACACAAGCACCCACTGGGACTGGAGGATGAACTGAAAAGACTTTAGCAGTCAAAAAAGACCTTAGCAGTCAAAGGTCAAGGTCACTGTGACTTTGCAAAAGTGTACAGCCGCCATGCGGTATTTGTAGTTTTTAACTAATCATGCTAACCAACTCCCCTCTCTCCCTTTGGTGTTGTGCTGTCCAGTGGGATCTGGTGTGTCGTCAGTACTGGTTGGTCCCGGTGGAGGAGGTGTGTTTCATCCTGGGTGTACTGACTGGGTGTCTCGGCCTTGGCTATGCTGCTGACAGGTAATGCAGGATTTGATGCATGCACACACACACACTTGTGTTTCCTGCATGGTTGTGTTTACTAGCAGACAGCCAGAGAGTTAAGACACTATGTGTATGTGACACAATCAGCAGTCACATACGTACACGCACACACACACACACACACACACACACACACACACACAAAATCTGTCTGTACTTGCAGATATCACACTGTTCTTCATTCTCCTGCCCTGAGTTTGCAGTTTCATTACTCCACAACTCTTTATAAACACTTAGACACTCACACACACACACACACACACATTTCCTCGATGTTGATGCTCTAATGTAATTAGATGTAGATTTACAGTGCCCGCCAGTCGCTCCTTTATCAGTCAACAGCTCGTAGCCTCCTGCTGAAAGAGGAGAGATTTAGTATCAAATGGCCTACATGCCAGTGTAGAAGGCGCTCTATCACAGTGAGAAATCCTTTCACGGAAGAAACACTGCTATTTACTACAGAAACAAACATTACAAACCATTGTCCTATACACAGGGAGTGAGGAATAGGTAATGCTAGAGAATGTAAACCTTTTGCCAGCTTTATTTAGCAAGATGTTGGAGTCCAGGAATTCATGCTGAACAGACTGCATCAGGCCCCTCCCCAAAATCTCACAGCTATAGTTTTTGGAGAAATTCAGAGGGAGACGACTGCAGTTTAATCAGCTAAGAGCCATCATTAATTTGCAGACCAAGTGAGCATAGCATGTGTTTGTAAAAGGCAAGGGAATTAATGCTGCCTCCAGGGAACAACAAAGAAAAAGAAACGCTGGAGGCAAAAACAGCTGCACGCATACCGTGATTGGCACATCATCACAATTACTGATCAGTCATGCTTTAGCGCTCAGTTCCATGAAGCCACTCTAGAAATTGGACCGTGAATGCTTTATTTGATAAATTCAGATAGTGTGAGTTCTGCATCAGATATCTCTGGTCTCCATCTCTCTTTCTGGATTATTCTAAATGGCATGAAACTGAGAATGTGTCCAGTTTACTCGGGATTTCTTAACTCTGTATTTCCTCAGAAGAATGTTCTTCTGCTTTCTGTTCCTCCGTAGGAATGTTAAATGTGACATAGTGACTTCCCTTTTCCTGTATCAGCACTTTGATTAAGATTTATCTGTGCTTTACATCTTATTTTTATTTGCTTTTCTGGATTTTAATCTTTTTTTTTGTAGCTATTTTTTCAATCATAAAAAGACTTTCATGTACAAAAATAATAATGAGAAGGTCTGTCGTACCCAGATGTTACCTCACAATAAATTACAGTGGATTGTGTTAGAAACGTACATGTAAAGTATAACATTTTATAAATACCTCGTGTTTCTGTGCAGGCTGGGCCGCTCCAAGACCCTGCTGACTTCACTTACCCTGTCAGTTGTGTTCGGAGTGCTGGTGTGTGTCTCTCCGTACCCATCCATCTTCATCGTCATGCGTTTCTGTCTGGCAGCTGCTAGTGCTGGAGTCTACCTCACTCTGTACATCACCCGTGAGTATTTCAGCATTTAGAGGACACACTATTTTGTAGAAACAATTGTAAGTTAGCATTGTCAGCTATGGGTTCCCTCAACCAAAAGCTGATGGGATTTGGGATTAATTCTTAAAAACAGCTCCATAACACAGTGAGACTTAAAAGTCTTTTTTATTACTTTTTTATTTACTTACTTTTTTTTTGTTGAAGGGTAAATGTAATTTCTTGAAGTATGAAATAACATAAAATAGATAAAATTAACATAATGCACTGAATGAACAATGACATGAACACATGACTTCAGTGTCACCACAGCTAGCGTTTGCTCATCCTTTGTCTTGCAGTAACAGCAGAAATTGAGAAATGAATCCTTACTGGCTGGATGGCTGTGTTTTTGTAGGCCTGGAGCTGTGTGAGCCGTCTCTGAGGCTGGTCGTGACTATGCTGGCCGGGCTGATGACTGTAGCTGGAGAGCTGCTGCTGCTGGCTGTGGCCCTTGGATTCCAATCCTGGAGGGGCCTGCTGGGAGCAGGCGCTGCACCTTTAACCCTTTTCCTCAGCTATGGGTATGAGTCAGCTTGTATTTCCAATGCAAATAAATGTGTTTATCATTGAATTTATTTTCTCATCCATATGTCATCATGATGATGGTAAAGTCCTCATTATTCTGACCACAGAAGGATAGAGAAACCTGGGGCAGGAACTTGATCGACATTTGATTAAGTGTCTTGATTCGACCTGACTTGCTGAAAGCTTTGTTGGATAGTATTGATTCCAATCCCCTCATCACACTGAGCCTTTTGGCTCATGTCAGAATGTATTAAAGCTGCTTGACTTAAAGTCCCCAGCCCCTCTAAGACTTTGGTTACAAGATAAACCTTCATTGAGGTTTCAAAACCAAATTAATGCAGATTAATCTTAGATTACTGGCAAGGAATTGTTGTTTTGAACAAGTATGTCAGAAAAGATGGATTATGAAACAAGGAATGTAGATTCTTTTTGACCCACATTGGTTTATTTTCCATGCTGAGGTAGGAACTCTGGTTTACTTGATGCAGGGCAAAGGTCAGCAAACATCAAAGACTGAGCCCTACACATCTTTTGTCTTTTCTCTGCTGCAGCATTCCTGGGGTTTATCCAGAATCTCCTCGCTGGCTGCTTCTGTCAGAGCGATCCGGGGACATGCACTCATTCAACGAGAGAAGAAACTCGAACAGAGATGATGAGAGCTTCACAGGTGTGTGTGTGCAGCAAGCTGATTTATCAGATTCTTTCTCCCTTGTATCCATCTTGTCACATCATTAAAAACTCATTGAATTCTTAGAACTGTCACCAAACTTTTGGTAGTACCGCATTGGCTTCATTCATGGTCTTGACATCCGCCTCGAGCTATCAGCCATACGTTGATTGCTTTTATTATGCTTGTGGATCCTAAATAATTCACCAGCATCATTGTTAATGAGCCTGGTATAGCTACAGAACTCTTGTAGATCAAGTCTGACCTCTACATGAGCAGCGTCGATTTAACATTGTGTCATGTTTCAGAACTGAAAACAAGGAATGACCTATTGACGAAATGGGAAACTAGACCATGTCATCCTTCTCATTGTTGTGAGAAATCCTGTTTTGTCTTTTTTGTTGGCTGTAGAACTGGATTCAGAGCCTACCCCCTCCACACGCCCCCACCTGTCCTTCCCTGAGCTCTTCCACAGCAGGAACATCTGGAAGAACATGTGTGTGCTTGGCTTCACCTCGTAAGTCATCCCGCACTCTATCATTTAGCAGTGCTGCATTTTTAGTGTCGGTCCTCAATGTCTGTAGCTCTTTAAGCTCAGGCTAGGTTGTTGCTGCAGTATCGTCTTTCAACTGCAGGGCTAACTTTACACATTTTTATTTGAAACCGGTTTGAAAACAAATGCTGATAGTGCGTCTTCTGTCCCTCCTCAGATTCATCTCTCACGGCATTAGTCACTGCTACAGCTCTTTCCGAGGTGATGTCAGAGGCACAGCCCCCAGCTTCTACTGGACATACCTACTGTCTGTGTGTGCCGGGGGCGGTGCTTGGCTGTTGCTCTGGGTGACCGTAGACAGGTGCGGCCGCCGTGGCATCCTGCTCCTTTCCATGACAATGACTGGGCTGGCCTCTTTGATCCTCCTGGGACTCATGGAGTGTAAGCAAGCTTTAGCTGGCAGCAGGAAAGCTGGAATGAAGTTAATGTTATGTGAAGTTGACTGCAAATATCTTGTCCTATCAGATTCTCTATTCGTCAGTTATTTCATGTTTGACCTGGTTTCATACATCATGAATTTGATTAAAACCAAACTGGTCAGCTCTGTTCATGGAAAAATACTAAGTTCCTTCTTCCACAGCCAGGTGTAGAAACCTTCACCGTTAGCTGAATGTCTGTTGCCCCCTTGTGGCTAAAAAGTAGAAGGACATTTCTTTAATGTAGGACACTGCAGTGGCAGCAAAGTCAAAACAGTGTCAGGCGCTGTGCTTTAATCATGAATCAAAGGCTGAGGGGGCAGAAGCACTGGGTGGAGCTGAGTCTTCACATGAGGTTGCTTATGTCTGCTGTTAGTGGAATATCCAAAGTAAAAGAGTGGGTTATAATTTACTCTTTAAGTGGCGTCAGGTCAGATGATTTATTATATGAATGTCAATATTAAAAATGCTGCTCCAAATCAAGCTGATTTAAAAATCTCTCCTCTCTCATGGCTCCAGATCTCAGTGAGATGGCCATCACAGTTTTCTCCGTGCTGGGTCTCTTCTCGTCCCAGGCCACCGCCTCCCTCTCCATCCTCTTCACTGCAGAGGTCATGCCCACCATCATCAGGTAGGACAACGTTTACAGGCAAATTTAACATTCATGTTGTTGGGGTGTCGATTCAAGTGGTTGACCTTTACCCATGTAACAAGGCTCTCCATCAGTCCTACACACCACTGCTACACTGAAACATAAGAAGAAGAAGAAGAAGAAGACAGTTTATGTCTCACTAATCATTAGTACCTGTAATAATACATGTTAAATGAGTTCATTTACACCAAAAAGTCACAAAAAATGTAATTAACCTCCCCTTAAGTCTGCATGTGTTATACGAGTCTGGATAAAAGGGCAAATGGACAAAGAGAAGTTTCGCTGCTTCGATCCTCTCTTCCCCAGTGACCATGTCGAGATACTGAGCCCCTAATTGCTCCTGATGAGTAGGTTCGCGCCTTGCATGGCAGCCTCCACCATCAGTGTGTGAGTGTGTGTGTGAATGAGTGAATGAATGAGACGACACTGTAAAGCACTTTGAGTGCTGCTAAGGTAGAAAGGCGTAATATAAATTGAGTCCATTTACCATTTACATATCAACTAACAACTGAGGGGGTGTGTCTACAGAGGGAGCGGCGTGGGTGCTGTGCTCGCACTTGGCTGCGTTGGCCGCCTCAGCTCGCCGCTCATGGACCTGAGGAACCACTACGGGTACTTCCTGCACCATGTGGTCTACTCGTCCCTGGCTCTGCTTGCCGTCCTCTCCATCCTGCTGCTGCCTGAGAGCAAGAGAAAGCCACTGCCCCAGACGCTGGCCGACGGGGAGCAGTACAGACGCCCCCCGCTGGGCAGGAGGAGGCGGGACAATGTACCATTGCTGGCCACACCCAACCCAGAGACATAAAAGGGCCAGACAAAGAGGAAGTTCTCCATTCACTCACTTAGACTGGCAGCCTATCATGCAGCCATAACATTTACCTCCATTCACGATCACACAGAAGAGGAGGAGGAGGAGGAGGAGGAGGAGGAGGAGGAGCAGCAGAGACGAAGGCTGGCGATGAACCAGACACACTAACATATCATCTTCTAGTCATTCCAAACGCAGGCGGTTGGGTTGAGTTGCTTCATCTTCCTCCATTTCCCAACATTTAGATCTCAAAGCTGATATTGTGTTCCTGCTCTCTCTCTCTCTCTCTCTCTCACACACACACACACACACACACACACACACACACACACACACACACACTCACTCACTAACAAATCATCTTCTCGTCATTCCAAATACAGGCAGTTGGGTTGAGCGGCTTCATATCTTCCTCCATTCCCCAACGTTTGGAGCTCAAAGCTGATATTGTGTTCCTGATCTCACACACAAACATACACAAGCGCACACACACACAAGCACACACACACACACACACACACACACATATCAATGAAAGATGTCATCTCCTCCTGACACACCAGCATTCACTGCTGCACACCGTCCTGCAAACCTAGTGTGTTCATGTGTGTGTGTGTGTGTGTGTGTGTGTGTGTGTGTGTATAGAAGAGATATTAGCTGCTTATTCTTAACTTGATCAGAGGAAGATACTCTGTTCTCTGAGGAACATGAACTCACATGGAGTATGTGACAGTCAGTTTTGTATACTTTTATGTGATGTACACCTTGACTGACAGGTGTGGTAAAACTCCCTGAACGGGGACGATGGACCACAGTTGTCAGATGGATGTTTTAACACTGGAAGGTGTCTTGTGGGTGTCACCTGCCTTGTAAATACTCTTCTTTCTCTTCTATGGGCGTCTGGGTTTTGTTACAGCAGACTCCATGCCTGGATGGAACAGTACGCTATGCAGTGGAAATGTCTGGTGCCGAGCACTTTGAATCGTTCTTTTGAAAAGACGACGGTAATTAATTTGACCAAAGCTTTCAAATTGTTAAGGTTTGCACCATTTGTTCAGTCAGTATTGGGAATCAGTCAAAAAAATAAAAGGCTCTCACACAGAGGAAACTCACTAAACCTGGCCTGGAGCCAGACATATTTATACTTTATTTATGTTGTTATTAGACATACTGGCAAAACCAACAAAAAATGCGCTCCTTTGGAAGTATGAAGCTAAATAACGAGGCATGGAATCAAATCTCGTGATGATCAGAGCAGTGAAGCTGGAAACATTCCTCTCTGCATGTCGGGAAGCACTGAAGGGCTTGTTTTTCTTCTCTGTATCTCCTCTGAAGCTAATCGTTACTCAATACCTCTCTAGATGACCAGCTGTAGGACTGTAGATGGGTAAGAACAGTAGAACGGTGACCTGTGTAACCATAGATTCTTGTCAGGACTTGCTATTTTTACGGTTCTCTGTTATTTCGCCTGAATGTTTATAGATGCTGGAGCAAGGGCCCTGTGATTGTGCTCCACGAGGTAGCTAAAGAGGGCCACTCAGATCGCCAGATGGACACATGACTCCTCTTCCATCGGCCGTTGTCTTCCAAGCATCTTTGTTTGAAGTGGCAAGTTAAGCCCTGACTGAGAATTACTGAAGCACGCCAGTCCTCAGAGGCCTGAGCGCTCTGGTAGTTCTTTTCTCTCTCGTGAGCTGTGAAGAGGAAGCAGGTGTGGTTTCATCTGGACTCTGAGGATTACTGAACAATAACAAGAACACGCACCTCTGCTGACGGCTTCTTCCTCTGTCAGCGTTTGGTAGTTTTTTCCCCCCTGTATGTAGCGCTCAACAAGTCCTAACACTTATACACTGATGATTATAATCACTCTGATTAACTTGGCTCAAGTAATAATGTCTGACAACACAGATGATCTGTTTAATGATGAGTGTGATGCAGTTAACTCTATAACTATAACATGTCAAATAAAACTGGTTACAGAAAACGCTCCTTCACGTCTGCTCATATTAAATCATGAATGAAATAAATTCATGAAAGTGAGGACAAAACTAAGTCTGCAGTTCAGAAGAAAAGCTTGTGTTTTTGTTGTTCTGTGCAGTGATGATATGAATTTACAGTTTAGGAGAGAGAAAAGGGCTGCACGGTGGTGCAGTGGTCAGCACTGTGGCCTCACAGCAAGAAGGTTCCGGGTTCGAGTCCCGGCTCCAGCACAGGATCTTTCTGTGTGAGTCTCCATGTTCTCCCTGTTCCTGTGTGGGTTCTCTCTGGTACTCCAGCTTCCTCCCACAGTCCAAAGACATCAAGAGGGGACGAGGCTGATTGATACTCTAAATTGACTGTAGGTGTGACTGTGAGTGTGAATGGTTGTCTGTCTCTGTGTGTTGGTCCTGTGATGGACTGGTGACCTGTCCAGGGTGGGATAGGCTCCAGCCCCCTGTGACCCTTAACATGATAAGTGGGAGAAAATGGATGGATGGATGGATAAAGGAGATGGAGATAGTTGGCAATCCGTTGAAGCTGAAAAACCCTGCAGCATAACCCTACCATATCTATTCCCCTTAATCTAAAACTGTAAACTCAAATGAGAGGAAGACAAATTTTGTTTGATGCAGATCCCAGAGAAATCACAGCATTACCATTTTAATTCTTAATTTCAATTAAAATTGGACTAATTATATCAAGAACAATATAATAATATTGCAATTTAGATCAACATTGCAATATCAGTCACAATACAAATAGAAATTCAAATCATGCAGGCCTGGACGGAGATCAGCGACTACTAACCAACGCAGCACCGAACTGCGATCTCGCAGGAGTATCTTTTACAAGTGAGAGACACGAGAACTGGAACGGCATTTTCTTGGTGATTTATGATCCGATAAAAACCCTTCAGCTCTGAAAAATTCAAGGTGGGTGCTACTTTTCCAAGACGTCCGCTCTACCTGGCCTGGAAAGACTCGTCTATCTCTTGGTTTAGAATCGTCCAATAGGGATGGTTTTGCTTGTAAAGAATACACTTTGAACCACAGAGAAGCCAGATGTTTACCTCTGGAGAGGCTTCTGCTTTTACTGTCGTACGATATGTAGAAATTTCTAGAAGAATCCACCAATTTCTCTTACCTCCAATTGCTCTGTTTGCATTTCCCCTCATTTCGTGATGTTGGATGTCATTTCCTCCCCGGATGAAAATCCCATCAATTTATTTTTCAGAACCCTGCTAACAGACGACGACAGAAGCTCCCCGGCTACAAAATGTTCTGTAACGAGGGCGGTGACATTTCTCAAACCTTATCAATTGTTCTTCAGCCCAATTTCGCAACCAAAGTTAATCAACATTCCTGCACAACTTTTTCAGTTATCCTGCTACTGGACAAACCAGTGCAAGTGATAACATGTCCTCATTGATGGAGGGGAAATTAAGACTGAAGAAAAAAGAAAAGAAAAGATCATGAGGTGCTTTTCTTCTGTGAGATATTGGAGAAGGTGGAAAGTTTCTGTTTGGGTCCATCGATGATGTCAACAAGGAGAAAACACGACATGTTTGTAATAGGATACCTCAGTATTATGAGTTTACCCTTCATACAGAGGACCTGCTGCTGTTATTTCCCCCAAAACTCAACAGGCGTATGTACAGGATTTTGCACGTGAAGGAGGTGAGATGATGAGATCGCCGCCTTTTCGTAATGTGAACTGCTGCCTCGTCTTTTTTTTTAATTTTTTTAAAAAAATATTTTTTGGAATTTACAAAAATGTAATAAGACGTACGTCGGAGTAAAGTGCAATATTACACATACTAGCAAGAAATAACAAGAAAGACAACAAGAATGTGCCATTGAAAAAGAAAGAAAATAAGACGAAGTCATGAAAAAAAGTAAGTGAGAACATTTAATATGTAACACGCGATGCTCTTCAGTGTGGCTTTAGATGAGACGGGGATTAAACAAACACGAGTCTGTCATTTACCCTGGAGTGAAGTTTTTAAAAACCTCGCAACGTGTAAAAGGAGGGCGCAGTTGCTGCTTCACCAGCCAAGCAGGTCCTCGAGTAAGAAAGCCAGAGGCCTGGAAAAAAAAAAAAGAAGAAGCTTGGCAACAGTAACGGGACAACCAGGAGGAATCTTCTTCAACGTGTTTAGGCGCAGAACCAGAGTTCAGAGTAATTTAGCGAACGAGCAAAGAAAAGAGAACTAAATGTACCAGTGAAAATAACACGAGAACAGAAAGTAATGGCTGTCTCTTCCCTTCTAATCTCAGTTGAACTTAATTGGTGAGTGTAAAAGCGCTGTGTGTGTCATCGTATCAAGTGGGAATGTGGGCAATGTGTATCTTTTCTTCGATCATGACCAAAATGTATTTATATACAGTAGCACCTTTCAGATAGATACAAGTGTCTTTCAGGTCATGGACTGAAGATGGGACGGTTCAGAGACTCGTCAGCGTCTCTCTTTTACTCCTGAGTAGAAGTGGCTTTTAATTCTTCGTTGAATGCACAAATTCTCATAAGACAGCAATGAAAGATCAAGATCACGAAACACAACGTATCCCATCAACACAACAACATGCGTAAAACTGAGAAATACCACATCAAATCAGTAGGTTATGGTGGAGCAAATTGTTGGTAAAGTTAGGTACAATTTGAATACAGTAATGATCGAGAGGAAAATGTTAAAAATAAAAAAATATACTTGCAATAAAACTGTAAATCATTCCATTAAAGCAAGTCTAAATAGATGGATATGATTAGGTTGTCATTTGAGGAAATAAATTTGACTTGAGGGGCTCTGAGGCGTTGGTGCTGCTGAAGTGCTGCTGAAGTGCTGTTGAGACGCGTTCTCTGTGTGTGAAGTTGATTGAACTTGGTGCCAAATAGCCTGAGCCGACTTCTGCCACTTAGCGTTAAAACATGAACTTTTACAGCTGCACTAATTTTTTTTTTTTTAGAAGTGACGCATCAGCATGAAACGAGCCCACCGTCGCCTCCCTGTTGACTTGGGGCACCTGTGGTGTTGCAATGGGACAAACCTGGAGAATATATGATGTTTGATTGATCCCACGCTGGGATATCATTCACCCTGATGTTCTCACCTGTGCCTGAGATGGAGGACCTTGGAGCTATTTGTAACTCTTTGCTCCAGAAAGGAATTGTGTACCTCAGAAATTTAGATTTCACAGAGTCCCTTAAGGTGCAAGAACAATTAAAGGCGTAAGAACGTTTCTTGAATGATTTTCACACTGAAAAACGCGTGTCAACACGGGTTTTTGGACCCGCGTTTGCTCGGCATTAGGGCGCATTCAAGCTTCCAAAAAGC
Organism: Aulostomus chinensis; assembly: GCF_037954235.1. Lineage (NCBI taxonomy): Eukaryota > Metazoa > Chordata > Actinopteri > Syngnathiformes > Aulostomidae > Aulostomus > Aulostomus chinensis. Next base: position 14,865,254 of record NC_141340.1, read on the forward strand.
CCGGGTCTGAACTCCCGCTGTGAGGGCTGCGTGCCTGTGTTTTTCTCTCTCATACGTCATCGCGCTGAGAACGTCATCATTACACATAAATGTGCGCCGGAACACTCAGAGGTAAATGACTGACAACATGGACATCGTCGAGTCGAACGTTAGCGTTGTTGTTCGCGGAACAGCAACAGGGGGACTGATCTTACGGCAGAGGTCAAAACTGTATTGAAAGGTGAGTGAGCAGCTCTCAGCCCAGTCTAAGTTTTTTTTCATTTATTTATTTTCGGAGCTTCTACGATGACAGCCTGACAGGCGACACAGTGACAAAATCAGGATGCGACAGGAAGGTCGCGTGAAACCTGAGACGACGCGAGCCGAGACGGACCAAGCCGCTAAACTCCCGGGTCGCTTGGCGAGTCAGTCGACCCGCGTTTTTGGTGCAGTGTGAAAGGGGCTTGAGACGCATTGATTTTTCCTGCATCAGCGGGGTTCAAGAGTGCCAAGTCAGACGATGAGACGAGAAGAGTCCACGAGAGCAGTCAGAGGGTCGCTCGCGTCTCTTTAAAGGCCTTTCACAGAACCACGTTTCTCTCAGTGTGCACCTCCATCGTAAGAGGAACTGCTTCTTTGACTCCTTCCACTCTTTCATAAATGAGGCACTTGACAAGATGCGAACTTTGCCTCTTGTCCCCCCCGCCTTTGACTCTGAAATAAAACTAAATGCGTTTTTGTCACTGAAATACATTAAAATGATATCAAATAAAAGAGAGTAAATCTAGCGGTTCGATGTCTCTATGGAGGGATGGGAGACATAAGTTGTAATACAAAATGTCGTGAAACCTTGAGAGAAAATCCGCTGCACACCTTCACCCAGAAAATCGATCGTACTCTCCCACGATCGTTTTATCATCTCAGCAAATGAGACGTTGTGGCGAGTATAAGGCAACTGGGAGTGTGTGTGTTCCACCCTGGTTGCAAAACAAAGCCCCGAAGGTTGGGGTGGAGCCGGAAAAGGCGATGGTGTTGAGACTCACACTGTCTCCTGTCTTATTAACACCTTGTAGGGAGACTGCAGACTCTCCCTGAAGCACTTACACCTGACTGCTCTGTTGACCCTTACTTGTTGAAGGAATACATTCAAGCCTGCGGTGCTGAGCTCAGCGGCTTGTTATTTACATCACGACCACTTGCTATAATTCAGATGCCAGCATCAAATACCTTGAGTCATTCATATTCCTTCACTGAAATACTACGTTAGAATAAAATCACAAGATAAAACAAACCTAGAAGATCTCAAAGGAGTATTTTAGGGTTTATGGGAACTCTCATATTGAAATTTGGATACCAGTATGGAGGCTGCGCGGTCAATCTCACATGGATGAGTCATTTTGCCTGACTGGTATATAATTAACTCTAATGACTACCAGAAAAACCACGGTTACATCAGAAAACACAGTTAGTATGCATAAGGAGTGCTGTACTTTAATCAAGTAAAACACAGCGCATACGCATAATGAATCAGGCCTGACCTACTGCCATACTTTTAGAATTTTACATGCATGAATGATCATTTTCGGGAGGAGCAGCCAAGGACAAGTTTAAACGCTAGCCTATGACATCGAGTTGTCACTAGGGCTGTAATCTCCCAGTCGACTTATTAGTCAATACGTTCTGGTTCGACCAAAATTCTGATTGGTTGTTTTTTTGCCACGTTAATTTCATCAGGAGGAAAGTACCAAGTGCTAATGAAGGTGTTTTCAAAGCAACCCTGTTTCACAGATAACAATCTATCTTTGAACACCCCCCTTGTTTTTGCTATTTTGGATTAGCCCGACCCGCTAGAGACAGACAGACTGAAGAATACTAGGCCAACGTCTGGTGGTTTGATGAATGTACATTTAATTTTGACGGTTTCATTTAAGGTCAGTCCTCGTCCACCATGTCAAAGACATGTGCAGCATGGCAGCATTTCATGAAAACAGATAATGGAAAAAAGTCGAATGCAAAGTTTGCAAACAACAGTTTGCATATCACAGCTCCACCACAAACACGACGGCGTATCGCCTAGAAACGGTAAGCTAACTTGTCCACCTTAGGTTGCCCCGTCAGTTTTGAGTATATGAACATATCGGCATTGACATTTCAATGTTTTAGTCTAATAATTGTTTTGTTTTAATAGTAAAAATTCTTACAGTGGACCTGCCTTTTGTGTTTAAGAGTAAAGTTTTAAGTTAAAAGTCTATTTGTGTCTCAGCCGCCATGCCGAGCTCCTCTGTTCAGTCTCGCTCTGTGCGCAGGACAAATGATAGCGTCGTCACTTATTATAACGTGACAAAAACAATTGTCTGAATCTTCCTCAACAGGTTTTGTGCTGATGGTTGACACAGTATATTTTTCACATTTAAAATTTGTCGATTTTTAGTCGAAATTTGAGGGCTTCAGTCGACCAAGAATTTCTTTGGTTGATTACAGCCCGAGTGGTCACGTCAAAATGCTTGATATTCGCTGGAAATGAAACCTCACCAGCAACAATCAAACCACAACATGAAACACTTTGCATGTTAAAACATGAGAGGAGCCCAAAAGTTCCCGCCTTCAGTCCTTAATTGTGAAATAACCAATAGCCTTCAATGCTATTCTAGCAGCTTAAACAAAATGAACCTCAAAACTGGTCTTGGATTAAGTTTTTAAAACATTTCAACGGTGTTTGCATGTTAAATGACCTCTTCTGCACAGTTGAAGAAATGACTAAATGTCAGCAATTAGCTTACAAGAAAAAAAAACAGTGATTAAAGGCAAAATATATAAAGATATGTGAAGCTTTCCATATAGCGCCACATGTCCTCTATTGTCTGAATCCATCAGAGGGCAGTGTCGTACTAATACACTCCTGCTGAAGCTGCCCCACAGGGTGTCCAAGAGCTTAACTCAAGAATTCATGTTTTCAAATCTGGACGTTTGCTTTGGGGTTTTTAGTGACTAAAAACCGCATGATTTAAACATCTTTTATTCTGAAGGAGAAGCTAGTCAGCATATTGAATAACATGTCTAAAAAAAATGGAAAGATTCTATTATTTCACTTTAATAGGTGTACGAATAGTTAATAAATCCAATGGCTAAGAGGGTTCGATTGAGCATTCACAGATCCAAAGAGGAATGAGGTCAGATTTTACTTCCTTGTATTTGAAGGAGTGGGACCTTCAAAAATATACGAAAATTCAAAGCAGAAATAAAGAACAAAGCAGTTCTGCTTGTTTGGTAGCTTCTTTTGTTCCATTAAGAACAACCGCACCTGCAATGTGCCTCGCATGGCTTGTGCATCAACACACACACACACACACACACACACACACACACACACACACACACACACACACACAGACAATGGCCAATGTCCAATGCTACGACTTCCCATGACAAACAAGTCCGTTAAGTGAAAGTGGATACAGCTGCCAAGTGCATTTGAGGCTGAAATGAAGAGAGTTGCTTGTTTTTGTTTTTAATCATGCCATGCAGGTTTTAAATGTGGTGGTTTGAATTTGTTTTTGTGGCCTTCCAAACTAGATTAAACCCCTTAAATGTCAAATAAAGAGGCTCTGTCTGTCCCTTTCTCAGCTGTAGGCGATGCAGTCCTGTGTGTCCTGTGGTGTGGCTAGAACTGCACTTCCCCACTGATGACACTAGCTTGGAAAAATAATTCAATTAAGTCAGAGCTTTGAAAACTATGACACATGATGTCAAGCAGCCATGTCATGCAGCCGATCCCGCATGATGCAGCAGCTAATAATACAACGGAAAGCAGATGGTCTGGCTGCCTCACCAGCAAACACACACATGTGAAGTAGCCATTTCATAACTGAATGCACCCACTTAGATGGATGTTTTACCCGACTGTCACCATAACAGTTTGTTTCTACGACTGAAAGCAGGAGAACACCCACTTGAATAATGTGAAACTGCCAAAGCGCCCCACCTACGGCACACTATTCAGAGCAGACACAGTCCCACAAAGCTTCGGTACTAATATGGTGAATTGAAAGCTGGCAGCGGAGCAGGAATGTGTCCTTGGTTACTAAACGTTTGTTTGTCACTCCTCCACTTAACATACCTTTTCACTTTCTGTAGTGTGTAAATATTGTGATGGGAACTGTGATAAAAATGACACGATGAGAAATCAAGATGCCAGGAGTACATCCCTGAAACATTCAGTGAAACACACTCAGCCATCGTCAACATACGAAACAAAAAGCAGGAGCTTCTTCTTTGGATTATTGCATTTATTTATAAAATCGATATATTAAGACTTGAATTTTCACTGTGCAAATATTCAGGCTAACAAACAAGATTAGGCACTGTATGGAGCACTGGATGTCTGATAAATATTAACATGATTTCCTAAACCTGTTAAAAAGTACTGTCAGCTTTACAACATCTTCCAACATAGAAGAAAACATAATTTCACACATTTATCTACCTTCACCTTAGCACTTATTGGTAAGTAGCAGGATGACATGATAAACCTAAATGTACAGTTTTTCAGTGAAACAACACGAGCATCCCTCATTGTAGGCATGCAACATGCATGCAAAAATATCTCAAACATTCATTATTACTCATTGACACATTAATAACATACACTGTACATACACTAAATCTTTAAAAAGAAGCTGAAAATATGTCCTCCCATGATGCCAAACTTTAATGAAAGGTCCACAGAGTTAGCAGGCGCGTCACGGAACCTTTATTTCATCTCGCTGGCCATGTTAACAGGTTAGCACCACCACGAAGCCCTTGTGAGCTGCGTGGCTTCAACCCCGTGTCCTCAGCAAAGTGAACTTTGTCAATATTGTAGTTACTGATATGGAACCGACATTGCACCTTTCACTACATAAAACCCACAACCTCAAAACTGAACGTAATTCTATTACAATGTAGGTTGGAATTCATAATGAAATGAAAAGAAACATGATGTTGATGGCCATTAATGACGGAGTCAATGAAAACAGAACTGGCAGTCGTGTCTTATGGATGTTTCTTTTTTTCAGAACATAAAGTTCACAATTCTGTCTCTTTTTCTTCATCTTCACCAGTTTCTAAGTAATATTCATCATCTGTTGTAGTGTCTGAACTGCTGTCTGAAGACTCTTCAAAGGTGCTTAGGCTGGAGATATAACCCCTGGAGGGTAAATGCCCTCTGGATGACTGGCTCTCCTGTGGTTCTCCTGATGAGCTGGGAAAGATTGGGGAGGAAATGCTGGGTGGTTTGGACATGCGTCTAGAGATTGGGGATAGGGGAGGTGTTAGAGGAGGAGTTGGGGGACACACTGTGTCCCATGGAAGGTGGCAAGGGCTCCAACGACGGGCTGACTTTGAAGCTGAGACAGTCACAGGAGGAGAAGCAGAGACCTCCGAGCCCCAATTTGCTAAATGTCTGGTGAGTGAGCGAGGAAGAGATCTTGATCTCATTTTATCTGGGTCACTGTGGAAATATGACATGTGACTGCCACAAGTAGATTTGAAAACATTTTCTGTAGTCCATTCAGGGGCAGCAGACCACTGATCATAGTCCTTGCCAGTGTCTGTGTAAGTCAAGGCCGACTGAGAGAGGTCACCCACACTCATGACCCTGGATCCAGTGGAGATGCGTCCAGGCCCTGAGGGTCGACAAGAGAGTACTGAACTCACAGAAAAGGACCTCCCAGGCTCAATGCCATACTTTAAGTCTGCATAGGATGATGCCAAGTGTTCCTTGTCCTGTCCTGGACTTGTACTTGGGGGACCTGTGGATGCTCGGCTTCTCCTTGAGCCACCCAGGCTGATTCCCTCCCCGGGTTCACATGGTGATGAGGATTCTCTTCGACGCTGTAGCTTTGGACTGTAGAAGACACTGTCATCGGTTACATCAGTAGAAGAAAATGGGGAGACTGGAGAAAGAGAGGAAAAGGGGGAGAAGGGGCTCCTCGAACTGGATGTGGACATCTTGAACTGAGTAGGATACGCACCAGGATGGTTAGGGCTCCTACTGGGGCTGGGATCTCTACAAGAGAGCAACTGGTTTGATGGTTGATCCGTCGTGGTGTCTTTGTATACGTCAAACTGGTGAGTTGTTGGACTCTGGATTGTCAGTTGAGTTTGGGTTTTACTTTCAGAAAAATTTTGTTGATTAGTTTCAGGATTCGAATTTTCTGGCCAAAGGAAGAATCGATCATCTGATCTGTTCATGGAGTTTTCTACAGCTAAAGATGGTATGAGGGTGTACCTGTTTTTTGCCCATCCATCTGTACCCTCTGTCCTGTTTTCGGTGTCCATCAGCAAACCTCCTGTGTCTTGCTCCTCTAGTGTTTTGTCACTCTCAACAGTTGCATTACTGACACTGCTGATGTCACTTGAACCACTGACAGAGGTCGTTTGGGAGGCTCGCTTCCACTTCCACGGGAACGAGATATCATCATCGGACCGTCTGAATGTTTGCTTCAGCTTGTTAAAAACCTGGTCCATTTTTTTGTTAGCCTTGATCCTCTCTGAGTCAGACCTTGATAAAGTGGAATTTGGTGTACTGGCATTTTTCTTCATAACAAAAAAACTTTTCTTTGGACTTTGTCCATTGTTGTTCTCCAATGAAAATGATCTGCTTTTATTGATTACACTCCCCTGGATTCCTCTGTTGGAGCCTTCACCATTCAGGGACTTACTGTCTGCTGAACTACTGCCACTAGAGTTTAGATTTGAATGACTGTGTCGCTCACACTCTTGACCCTTACTTTGAATTGTGTTGGACTGTTGACTGAACTTGGGCTCTCCAGAAATTGATGCGCTTGCAGTCTGATGCAAAGTTTCAGTTGATGTGGTCTTTGGAGGAGCTGCATCTGCTACAGATTTAATGCTGTAAACCAGGGTCTCGGTTACATATGTTGGTGTGCTGTGTGCCTTTTCATTCTGCAAAGACTGTGAGCTGAAATGAACTCTGTTGTCAACAAGTAATATCCGGCCATTTCGGTGGTCTTGGCTGATATTCTTGCAGTGCTTTTTGTTGACTTGATCTGTTTGTGAGACACAACATTGCAAACTCTTGTTTTGAGAAGGACAGGACAATAGTTTGGGTGAATTGAGTGGTGAGGATTGTTCAGACTTTGGTAAGGTAACATCTGCAGCTGTTTGTGACGAAAGATGTGTGGTATACTTTGACTGGGAGTGCCTTTGGAAGAGGGGCGATCTGGGTGTTATATTCTTAGTTTCTCCAACACTTGTCCTGCAAGACATGAGAGTAGAATAAGGTGGGCAACTATAACGAAGCTTGTACCCACTTGAAAAGTCAGGAGGGGGGGACGGAGAGGCAGGGGAGTTACCCTGAACTGTGCCAGACTCTACTGATAATGTCCTCTCCTGTCTAGGTGTTGCTGATTCCTTTCTTTCGGGGTTGAAGGTCATAGCGTCAGTATGTTTTTGTTTAGATCTGTCCCACTCTCTTGATAACATATCAGCAGAGTCAGATGATAAGGAGCGATACTTCCCTCCTTTCCCCACTTGAATGTATGAGGTCTTGGGTGAAGCAGGGCAGAGAGGAGTTGTACTTGTTGTCGTACTGCTTGATCTTAGGAAAGAGAAGATGGATGGAGCTCGAATGCTTTGCTGGGACTTTGAGGAAGACAGAGGGTTTGGTACATCTTGAGATAGCAGTTCAGACTGTTGATGCGCAGAATCCTCCCATGTTACTCGTCTCACTCTCTTTGTCTTTGGGTCTCTTTCTAGGTCATTTGAGAATGTCCTCCCTTTTTTAGGGCTAGGTGTTTCTGAGTCAAGGGGGCTGGTACTGTTTGGGGTAGCAGGGGGAGTAAGGAGATGTAATGGTGTGCTGGGACTTGAGGATGAAGAATGGCCATCAGGGGAACAGGAGGGGGTAGAAGACGTAGGGCTACAGTTTGTATTTGGGACCGAGGAAAGAAGATTTGACATGGAATGATGTTGGAAAAGCTTGGGGATGGAGACATAGCTTCTTTCAAAACCAAGAGGTGTAGTTGTGTGTTTTTTGGGGGATTTTGGTGGTAAGGAGGAAAAGTCAGGGAACAATGAATCAGGGATATTAGTTTGAGAAGACATTGGGGATTGAAAAGAGGCACAGGTAGGTGTGCTCTGATTCAGGTGGGCACCATAGTCACATGTAGGGCTAATCGTTTGACTGCTAAGAGTGTTGGTGGTGGTAAGAGAAAGAGAGTGTTTTAACTTTTGGGAATCCTTGTGTGGAAAAGCAGTTACATTCTTAGTTTTGAGTGGGCAATGTGTATCTTTGTATTTGCTGCTGCTCTCAGTGGATGTGGAGCACTTGGGATTTAACAAGGTAGGTGGTAATTCACTTACATTTGCATTGTGAGTTACATCATTCTTCCTGAGATCTTTTGGGTGACTCAGTGTTGTTTGTGCTGGAGCTCTGCTAATTTTAGAATGAGACAAAACATCGGAGGAACTCTGAGAAATTTGTGGTTCCCCACTGTTCCAACTGGAATCAAACTGCTGTTTGACACACCTGTCGGATTCTTGGCCAAGTGCAGCCTCGGTATTTCTTTGTTTGAGGTTACGAGTTCCTTGCTGTGTGATCATTACAAGGTTCATGTTACTTTTGCAAATGGACTCTGTTGTGTTATTGTTGTCACTGGTATTGGGAGTTCGACAACTGAATCTTGAGTTGTTCATACTTGAGGAGAGCGTGTCATTATTGTCATTACATGGTGGATTTGAAGGTGTGTTTTGCTTGTTGTTGATGTTGGTTATATCATTTAGGATTGGGACGGAACTGCCTTCCTGGCTAACTTGGGTCCACCAGGAAGCAGATGTCAAGGTGGCCCTTCTGGGAAGGGAACGGGTTTTAAGGAGGACAGAGCGATCATAAGGGGGTTGTCTAGGTGAGCTCTCTGCCATTAGGTTTGTGCCTGAACCTTCCCATTTTAATTGACTTTCAGATGGTCCTCTCCTGAGAATTGTCTGTCTGGAACTTGAAAGACTGGACTCAGTCTGAACTGCTGTTTGGGCAAAGGGTGTGTTGTTTGTGAATCTGTTTGTGGGCGAAGATGAAAAGAGGTGTGTTTTAGAAATATCTCTTTCTACATGATTGGACAATGAGGGAGAACTGATTTGGTCAGTTTCAGTTGCCCTGTAAGGAATGGATGGTGGAGAGAGGGGGGAATTTAACTTTTCCTGTTCAATGTTGCCGCGAAAGGTTTGTGGAATGTGTGCTGTGAAAAGTTTCCCATCTTGATCACTGGGTGAACTGTCCATAGGTGATGGGTTAATCTCACAGTGGGTGGGGGTTACATTAGTGCCCCTACTATTGGTATTGAATCTTCTTAATGACAGAAGAAGACTGCTTGTTGTTGGTTTTGAACTTAAAGATGAGAGTCTGACTCGTGCATTCCTGTTTTGCTCATTTGAATCAGGGGAAAGGGGATAAATGGGAGATGTAGTTTCAGCATCTGTTTTCCTGTGGTCCATCTTCCTGTAGTTTACATCAAGAGAGACAGACTGAACCACTTTCCTTTTGGAATCATAGTCCAAGCTTGCAGGCCCACTGTTAGATGACCAGCCGACTGTGTTCCTCCTGGTACTGAGAAATGGGACCCTTGGATGGGATCCATCTGTGAACATCCTCTCAAGACTATGTTGGGTCTCGGGAAAACCTTCCTGTGCACTCTTTTCCTCAGTGTTTGTTGTGTCTTGGGACTCAGAATTTCCAGTTCCCTCAAATCTTTTGTTCCGTCGTAGTCTGCCGCTCCAGTGAGGGGCCAGAACTGTCACCACAGCAGAGGACAACATGATTACAGAGGGTTCAGATACTTCCTCGATACCAGTTTGGTTCTCAGGTTTTATACAGTCCTTTAAATCTTCCCCTAACTCATCTGATCCATGCCTGGATGTTCCTGGTTGTAACCTACATGGAAGTTGGTAAAGGCCATTATGCTCATGTACTCCAAAATAATGAGGGTTGCTCAAATCAGGGTTAGTCCCTAGGCCATTACTGACAATATCTTTGTCCTTCTTGGCTGGAAATGGTATCTCTGATAATGGAGAGTCACCGGCTACATCTATTGAGATGTATGGCTGAGAAGTTCCATTAACCTATAAAGAGAAAAAAAATTACAACAACAGTTAAACAAAATTGGCCTGCTTTGCTTGTACAGTAACACTTAGAGCTGGGCTGGTGTCTGTTCCCATAGTGTAGGTATTTAAGAGATTCCAATCTTGACAAACAGGTTATTTTGAAGGATGTGAGATTTCAATGGACGAACTTGAAAGCACAGACACTCGTCTTACTCATGTAATAAAATTAAATCTCAAGTGTTTTCAAAATTGCTGAATTAAACTCCTTTTGTAACAAATGGCTTTCTTCAGTGGTTTTCAAATTGTATGATTTCGAGTCCCACAGCTTGAACGGGATAGACGAGATTTGGGGATTCAAATTGCGCGATTCATATCGCTGTATGTTTACCAGTTTTTACAGCGAATGTTTCATTATGATGTATTGTGATCAAGGCTGATCCTTACCTGAGAACTGCGGTGTTCAGCCTCGGTTCTCTGTGATTCAGTTGAACTGGCAGAGCAACAGAGGAAACATAAAACCATCATGAATACCTGTTGGAATTACACCTGTCACTGATGTAGATCTTACGTTACGTAAGATCGTTGGAACTAACGCTTAGAGTAATGTTGGTAAGGGTTACACTGTCACATATTTCATAGGATTTCTGCGCTCTACTGTAATGTTTTAGTGTGAAACATTTGAGGAATGACGAGCCAAACATTTACCACAGCCATGCTGATTGACAGGATGGTCAGCATTCTTCTCCTGTCCTTCTCAGTTTACTAAACACTTTCCCTCCGTCAAGTGTTCACGAAAGTCACACCTGCAGCCCATTTAAGAGAACGCTTACAAGGTATTTCTATGTTAGACATGGCTGCACATGTCCATATATGGTCATGTTCCACAAGACGATGAAGACTGGAGGTAGCTTTCATGCAGTTAAAGGTGCGTGTCTTCTATTGAGCTAATAAAGGCAGTTTAATTAATGAACACTACTGAAACCCTTTGGCACACATTGCATCACACACAGAAATGCACATAAGTCTAGCACAGACACCCTTGACACACAAAACCAACAATGTCACATCGGAGCAGATCAAAGGAAACTGTTATAATTTTTTTCGCCCCTAAAATGTCCTCGTATAGTTTGACACAAGGATGAAACTGCAAAAAAACTTCAGGCCACAGACCGATGGTTGGTGAAAGTTTATGACCTTAAAGTGTGAGAAGGTAAAGTCAGTCCTCTTTTAGGGCGGTGATAGTTTCTTATCTTTATGAGCTGGATTCTAAAGCCTGGATCAGGGCACCACACAGACTCTTGAGCTGAAACATGTAAATGATTAAGTACTAAATTATGAGTTCATTCTTAGTAAAAGGGATACAAAGTGATCTTTAAGAAGCAACATAATGCATTTTAGTTCTTGTATCTGCTTCGAAACTTTATTTGTTCATTTTACTTAAATATGAACCAAAACTGTCCGGTTTGAACTGCATTAAACTTTGTACATGGTTTGAACGCTTCCATAATTAAGAGAAAATCTGAAGACAGATTGGGACTTAACTACTTTAGAGGGAACACATTAACTTCAATCCACGGATAACATTCTTTAGAGGCACTTCCTTATTTATACAAGCAGCTCCAGTGTGTCAACTGCTGAAGGATGCAGACAGGGTTCAGTGGTTTGGTTAATGTGTAAACATCATTTTTATAACGTTTACCCATAGCAGGAACATTCGCACCAGTTTTTACAGTAAGAGGCTGTATAGGGTTGAACAGCATGAATGAACAGTAATCGTGCGATAAAATTCAACCCGGACTAAAGATGTTCTTTATGGGATTTTTGGCCGATATTTACCGATGCCGACATCATCTGTATAAAAACGAGTTTATGTGATTTCCTACATACTGAAAAATACATGTTAACACTATTTCGGAGCCTATAAGGCACGTATTCTCCCACTGTTTCCATCCTCTCCGACACCGAACCGATAGTTTTTGGCATCGCGACCTCAGACAGTTTATTTATTGCAAAGACTTAATGAACAGGCGGCAAGCGAGCGCACTGTCACTGGAGGTATCTGACAGAAGTGATTACAACATAGACACAAAACAGTGCAACTGAACACAACATTCGTTAACGAGTTACAGTGGAATGCAACTCAGCTGATGAATGACAACACTGTTGTCAGCTGTGACATAATGATCCCGCTATGACAAACAGAACTGAATCCAAACATTGCATTTGTGCAAGCTGCAGGTCGAGAGCGATGAATAGGTGACGGTGTAATTTGATATCCGGTGAGATAACTTACACGTCCTTGCTCACCTGTCAAGACCGGAATCTGGCTTCTTCTTGAGTCTCAGCTCAGGATTGTCCTGGTCCTGCTTGCTGGAGAGTTTCAAGAAGAGGCTGGATGTGTATCTGGATCCAAAACGATTGTTTTGGATCTGAATCTTCGAGTCAACACAATGGACGGCTACGTCCTCTCTTCGGCTTTCTGCTGTAAATATAAGCAAAGAGATTCATTGTTGATGTGCACAGTCAAAGGTTTTGTGTATGACTTTTTTTTTCAAAGTGTGTGTTTAACCTTTGTGTGTTCCCTCCCGTCTGATGGCTGGACAGTGAGACTCCTGCCAAGTGAGTGTCTGAAGATGATCCTCTTGCCTGCACACATGAATCCAGATTAATCACTTTAGTCTTTTACACATACAAACGCAAAAAATGATTCAAAAATGGTGCAAGGAGTGCATTTAAAAAAGTACTTCTCTAGTCTAGTTACTACTTAAAGGCTAAGCTGTTGTCAGGTTCACATACAATCGCACAGTGATAGAGGGGGTGCTCAATCAGTTGCTCAAGATTATGTTGCAAACGAGGCGAATTAATCAAGAGGTTCTCGTTGTTTTCAGTTCCACTCCAGTTCTGCTACAAATCTACTGATAGAGACTGATTCCTGATATCAGAGCTCTTTATTGACTCTCATTATTGTTGGTATTTTTGGTGGGATATTATTGAAGACGAGAAGACCATCAAAACATTATTCAAGATGACCTCACTCTTATTAAAAAAGAGCCAAGATATACATTAACGCATTGAATCTAAATGTATTCCCAAGCAGTTCATTTGAACTGATCTTTTAATAATATTATTTTAACTCAATTACAATATTCCCAACTGGATATGCGCTCCACATTTTTGGATGGATTGAAAAATATCCATTGCCTTCACTTGTTAAAACAATCATCAAACCGTGGCGTCTGTTCAGGACAGCCTGAGTCAGCAGCACGCGCGGTAGCTGTGCTACGGGACAATCTCGACCGGCATCATGTTAATTTGAAGATAACAACATGGGCAGCCCACGTATCTCCGCGGACTCCGGTGGCCAATCTGGCTCACAGAAGGCAAATGTTAGCTGTGGTGCTTTCTTCTGTGGCTGTGGATTTTAGGTCTGAAGCTTTAGAAGCTAATGAATGATCAGGCGTTCAAGTTATACCAGCGTATCAAAAGTTACGCTTGTCATACTGTGTACATTTGCTCTACTGTTTCCTGTCAGTCAGGATAGAATATTTTAGAAAAATGTGTATGTTCAACCTAGTGCTGGGTGCTACACAGATTATATATACATATATATACATATATATATGTATATACATATATATATGCTGCAACAATGAATCGATTAATCTATTCAAAGTCGATTAATAAATTCGTTGCAAAACGAATTTGATTATCGATTATTGATTCATCGGCAAAGAAACGCGAGTGTTTTTCGACTGTAATGCCGCGAACATAAAAGGGGAGACGAGTTGCGCGCACTCGCGACCGCAGACCACAACAACAATGGCGGCGTCCGCTGCAGCAGCATGTGGCGGTAGGCTGAAAAGAGCTAAAGGCTGGGAGTTTTTCACTCTCACTAAAGAAAAACTTGTAAACTTTGCGAGGAGGACTTCGCTTGGCACGGGAGCACGACCGTCAAGAATGAACACCTGAGCAGAAAGCACGTAGGAGTTTTAGCGGAGCTGGACGAAGACTTGCCTCGGTAAGTCAGCTTGTGGGCTTGTGAGTTGTCTTGGCTTTTAACATTTAAAATGCACTCGGGTCCCATCAGCCGATTTACTGCTCTGTTTGTGCTGTAGAAACATGAACGCAGGGACGTGATCAGTTCACTTCGCAGGTTGCTGATCCGGTGTGGGGCGGAAACACTACGTGCGTGTACGTGCAATTACCGGATACGGGAGGCGGGTCTAGCGGGTCGGATCCGAGCTCTGAGCAGTAATAGAAACCAGGCTTTAGCATGCAGCCCTGCACCTTAAAGCCGAGACATCTACGTCATCTATACATCTATACCTGCTGCGTGCCACATTTAATTTTATATCTATAATACAATTTTTTTTGACCAACTACGCTATTATGGCCATATTAATGATTATGTACATTAAAAAAATCTCACTGTGTTGCTGTTGTGTGATAGAATTATTAGTCATTACTAAATCAGTGCCTCAAAGTCTATAGAGGATTTAGGTCAGAAATACCAGGGTAAGGGATGGACCCTCCCTCTGGTGGAGCACAGGCCCTTCACCGGCTCAGGCATTCATCATTTTTTTATCACTTTTGACACAGTTTTACTCGCCAGCCATTTTTTTTTTCATTAATGTATCAGAACCACCATCCCTGAAAAACCACTGTCAGTAGATTTCATGTATTTTCTCTCTCTCTCTCTCTCTCTCTCTCTCTCTCTCTCTAGTGACTTTCCTTTTTTTGCTGAGACACTTCTGGTTAAATTGAATGTTTTTTTTTCCTTTTCCAGAAAACAGACACTTCAACAGCACCTGACACAATTCTGTTCAAGATGATACAGCAAGAAAAAGGAATCAGATCCTCTCGTCTGAAACACACCAGTGACATTAACCAGTGTCTGAGCAGCAGCTCATTTCTTTTCCTCATCAGCTCGCACCGCTGCAGCTTTTACACGCCGCCCCTATCCCTCATCCTTTCATTTCTACAGGCACTTAGATCGACAACGCGGAGCCGATATGATGAGCAGTGGTTATGTAACAATTCAACTCTGCTCTCTCCACACTTTCTCCAACAAGCAGCTCTAACACACCCACTCACGCACTCGCTAAAACATGCACATGCACAGTTACTGCTGCAGCAGCCCGAAGCTGAACCCACACTGATGTGCCAAACGCTGAGTAGGGAGCAGGCAGAGCGTGCATTCATGTCAGGGCAACCTTTGCTCACTCAACACACAAAAGTAAGGACAGTAATTATCGTTTTGTGTTCGAAAATCAATATTACTCCTTTTTAAACTGAGTCACAGCCTTATGTAACGTGCAGAGATTCACAAAGTAATTTCACACGACTCAAATTTAAGTTTCTCATTTTTTTTTACATGTATGTTCATTTAAAAAAAAAAAACCCACCAATAACTTCTACAATAAACCAACTTTTTGTTGAAGTCAGAAACACGTTGGCTGTTGGTTTTAATGATTCTTTTTTTTGGTTTTTTTTTTGGGGTTGTTAGATATGTTGGAAGTGAATCAAGAGCCATCAAAAAGCGCACCGCCTGTCCTGATCCACCTCGCCCTCAGGGGCAGTTCATTAGCCACATTAGAGCTTAATCTCTGCTCTGCTATTAGAAGGAAAAAAAAAAAACACCTGACTTGACACGACAGAGAAGTAGGCAGAAGTACAAGGAGGAGGATCTACTTCTGTGCCAAGTTTAACACGCCTTCCATGCTGATGAGTTGCTGTGTGTCTTTTGTTCCTGAGGCTCCTGAAGGCAACACAAGAAATCAATTCATACCACACCTACGTTGGAGCTAAATTAGCACATAGCAACCGCAGAGGCAACCGTGTTTGGATGTTTATCTGACCTCACCGGTCAGAAATGGGTCCGAATTGATAAAGCAGGAGGAGCTGCTTTTTCGATGTCACTTCTCTCTCCAGCTCTCCTGTGTACCATCTGCTGGCGTCATGCACTGTCGCTTTGTCCGCCTTAAAAAGTGTCTGACATTTGTGATCACAAGATTGAGAAACTTAATGCTGTGCTTCTGAAAAAGTAGTATTCTACGCTTCTACCCCTTCGCTGTCAGGCTGAATTTTGTCCGAAAAGAAACCTCTACATACCAAAAAAAACCCCCCAAATAAACAAACTGTTATTTGAAGGTCAATTTGAAACCCTCAAATTATAAATTAAATTCAACTCAAACCAAGTGTACTAAATGATCAAAGACAGAGTAAATAAAACCTTTAAAACATTTTTAAAAGCAAGATAAAGTGTTTTTCATCCGTGGAAAAAGTAGCTGTACAGTTATGAGTTGCTTAAGTGTACTAATTATCACCCGCACAAGAATTTGTACTTTTTTTTTCTTTTTTTTTTAAACGGCAGATCTCCTAAAAACATGAATCTGTAGTCGCCAAGCTTAAAAATGATTGTTCAGATGTCAACACGCATATTCTAATCCCAGATGCAGATTATATTCCCCGAACCAGTCGGGTTTTTCAGTGTAACTAAGAAGACAAGTTCTGAGCGGTGAAAACTCACCTCCACACTGAGCAGTTACGTCTCGGGTACAACGACGACAACACAGCGACAACAAAAACTGCCGCATCCTCTCAAAAACCCTCCATCAAAAGTAAAGCCGTGTTTTAAGTTGTCCCCACACGCTGTGAAAGGAGCTCCTATTCTTCCTCTTTTTTTTTTTTTGGTTGATGTAACGCCACATGCCAAAACTAGTGTCCAAGCATGAGCCAATCAGAGGCCGGGTAGGGGTGCGGGCTGGATTCTGCTTACAAATATGGCAAAATGCTACATCTTGCGAGCCGTTTGTGGAGGTGGAGGGGTGCACACAGGAAGCTAGATGCTACAGGCAGTGCAGGGATAAAAAAAAAAAAAAAAACAGTTTTGGAACCAGTAAAAGGCTGGGAAGACATTGATAGCCAACGATTTACACTCATCATTTTACAGGTAAACGTAACATCCCCGACCGTCCTTGCGCGTCGGAACAATTTGACTAATAAATGATCAGTGGGTTAAGAAGTCTTGAGGGGAGTTAAAAAAAAAAAAGAGCCGTTGTTCAAGCTCAAACAGATCAGATTCAGAAAACTGCAAAGCTGTTCTCAATCATACGTCTGTCTGTGGCAGAGGGTTTTGGTCTCATTCAAATGTTCAACTTGGTTTTTTTTATCCCAGTTCTTCTCAGCGTTGCGTACGTTGCATACAGAAGCACCGAACCTTCCTGACCGTGAATCACTGCACCCAGTGGGTCAACAGCTATTTTGATAACCTGATAATGATTGAATTAACATAATTAATTCAAGCAAAAATCACCCAAATCAATTTTGGTGTCTAAATCTACTAAAAATAAAGTAGTACGTTAGATTTCTCCCCCCCCCAAAAAAAGGGGATTTATGAAAATCTCTCATTTGAATGGCAGTATGAACTTGATTTATTTCATGGATGGGACAGAGGACAGTCTAGCACCTTCAGAGGTTCCCTTGAGAAGACAGGAGAACCCAACATACCGACACTTTGAATACGTGACAGCAAAGTAACGCACATTATCTGAACATTGTGAACTGTTTGTTTTGATGTCTGTTTGTTTTGATGCGCCGATGACTAATTGTTTTAAATTGACATGCAATCTGGGCTGCAGCGCCGTGTGTGTGTGTGTGTGTGTGTGTGTGTGTGCGCGCGCGCGCGTGTGTGTTCTAAAGGTATGCTGCTTCTTCGTTTGAGGTCAGCTTTGCTGTGGGTGTGAGCCTGTATCTAACAGCTAGCATTTACATAACCACAAGGATGCCGCCTGAATCCAAGTGTGGGTGTGTAGGCAACACTGACAAACTCATGTCATGTTCCAAAATGAAAGGATGAACGCCCTCAAAGCCTGTTGTCAGGTTCAAACCCATAGAATTGGATGACTTTGCATTCAGGGTGGCAGCTAAAGGCGGCGGGGACAGGGCGAGTCTGCCGGTGCCACACCTTCAGTTAGCCTAAGGAGTTGTTTATTCAGCCTATAGAGGAGTACAGATAACCTTTAGTGTGGGGAAGAGCAAGTAATTCCCATATGACTCAGGACATGCACAGACAGCGGCTCTGGCAGGCCTGGGTGTGCACGCAGGAGCTTGCAGGTCTCACCACTAAAGCTGGACTGCCACCGCACAGCTGAACCAGGCGATGCAGTCACTTCAAGACGAAAACACCCGAAAAGCCTCAGTCAGTGTTCCTACCACTTTCACACAGTGACGCCGAGTAGCAGTCCAGCGTCCCGTGCTCACCCTCGGAGCGGACTCCATTCCGCATACGTCACGTTTTCTGAATTGACACCGAACCCTATTCAAAAATCTGGCGACACGCGCAAATCACGGCAAAACAAATCTCTAGGATGTATTCTTTATTATTATTATTGGGATTATTATTATTATGAACACCGACACGTCCTCAAGTGTCGCCAACAAAATATTTCCTCACGAGCGCTTCCCAACACTGAGTGGAAGAGTTTGCTGGTCAGCACCCAGCTGGGAAGTAAACGTACAATAACTGTAAAAGTCTTCATGCCGAATTGTCGTAAATAAATAGATGAATAATCAGTCTGGGGTTTTTGTCAGCTAATGGATACATAGGTATTTCCAAGCACCAAGAGAAACTTCAAACATGGAACTTTGTAAAGGCAATCTAGGGCGTTCCTGCCCGCTTGTAAGAACCACTAGATCCGCGGCTTTAAAGACACCAGCGACAACAAATACGAATAAAACAAGACGACTAGATTCAAATATTATAAAGGTATTCGAAAAACAACAACATTTTGAACCTACCTTGCAATGGAAGTGCGTTCTGTGCGCGCTTCCCACTTCAGAGGCGGAGATGTCTCTCCTACAACTCGGAGCTCCAACTCTTCTGCGTCACTTGTTGACATCCTTTTTTTAACCGGTTGAGTGAGGCTTCGATATTCAGGCAGACGAGACAATGCATCTTAAATACGACGGGTAAATCCAGCAGCCGAAGAGCGAACATGCTGTGTCCATGGAGTCCGTCATTGCCAAACACTCGGAAGGTTAAAGTTCAACACCTACTGGACAAGTGCAAGCCTGCGAGGCGAGGCTTGGTCCCTCTCCCTCGCTCCCTCCTCACAGCATCTACATTTATACGCGCGGAGATTCTTATTTGGGGGTTTTTGGACAATGTAGTTGTGCTTGTTCATCATCTCTCTTTAACAATTACTAAGTAAAAGTGAGGGTGTGTGCTTTCGATCTTCAGCGGAGCGAATTGTTCTTTGTTGCCTCGATTCCGTTCTGGTGAAGGTTGAAAGTTGGCAACATTTAGGCTCCTTTTCAAATAGCTTCTCATCAAAATCGACGTTTCTTTAATTTCATTAAAAATGCAGATTGTTTCGTAAGGAAATGTGGGGTTGGGTTTTGTTTTTGTTTCAAGTTTTGTGCGAAACTGCTTTTTATAATCACGAGTTTCCCCCTCGTTCATGATCGATCACACGTCAATCACCTCATTTTAAACGATCCTTGATCCACGTTAGAATAAAGGCTATTTATGATCAATGCTACGTGTGTCCTCTAAAGGCAGTGTTTGATGTTAGTGGCCTTTTTATAAGATAGTTACGGCCAAGTAGTAGTTTTTAGTCTTCCAGCCTTCTTCAGTCTCTACACTCTCCATCACCTCCCGGCGCCAGAAACAAGTGGCCAAGTTTCTGTTAGTTGAACAGCGCCCTCTACTGACGGACATTTTCTGCACAAAAACAAACGAAACTGAGAGCAACTCAGACTCTGACTACAAATAATGCAGTCTGTAAAGGAAGTGAACGAACAATTGCAGTATTATTGATTAGAGGCCAACTTGACGTAAACTATTCAGAATTTACACCTCAACAAGAGTAATTAGTTCAGAAACCATATGGAAAATTCAGGAAAATTTGGGTTCAGTGTACTTGTATTTGATAGCGCAACTGTAGGATTTCTTTTGCATTCATTAGTGAATCTTAAACTGCACTTTTGGAGGTTTAATGTCAAAGGAAATCACATGTCAGTGTTGCTGTAAAGACATGGAATAATGAAAAGATGCTTTAGATGATTTGTATCAAGATAATCATAATTAAAATCTATTATACATGCATTTAGAACGATTGGCGGCTTCATTTTAATGAGACATTTGAAAGAGGTGTTGCGATCTAAGTTCCCGGTTTTGCTCCGTCTCACAGCCAACGCAGCGTTTCTTTCCATGCTCTTGATTGGCAGGTAACAGCCCTTAAATGAACCCGCCACACGGATGAGCTTCCCGTGGGCTCATACTGCCATCGTCACCAGGCTGTATTCTGCTGTGTCCCACTGTTGTCGTGCTGGACTTTTATGTGCTAAGACAAGCAATCAAACAAGAGCTCATTGTTAACCACGAGGTACCCAAACCCATTCCCAGTCCAGCACGGACCTGCGGACCTGCTTGCGCTGTCGTGTCCGTAATGGTGGTGAAAGTCACCGGTGGGCTATCCAGCATCGTCTAGGCCCCATTGTGTTTGTGACTGGGTTGAGTCGTCCAGTTAACACTTGAAGCGATGCAATGAGGAAATAGGAGAGTCAGGATGAAGCGCTGCTGGAAATGTCGTCCTACATGCTGTGCACCTACGTCGACTGTTACATCGATCGTGTGAGCTGAATGTCTTGCTGCTGTACCTTCTAATGTCCTCGCTGCAGCTGATCTCTCCGCAGCCAGTTGTGCAGCTGTGTAGATTAGTTGTGTAGCTTATCGAGGGGTCATCAGAATCTGAACTTTTGCTGTTGTAATGATCGTTTTGGTTAATTCAGTTCAGACGTTCATTGTTTGACAGGTAACCGAGGACACAGGTGCTGCAGGTACTATCTCTTTTTTGCTCTACGCTTCTTACAGCTGCAAACGCTTGAAGCCTCATTTTGAATCCTCTTCCTTTGGGGAACCCCCCCCCCCCCAAAAAAAAAAACCCACACACACATGTTGAGCCCTCCAAGATGCTACTGGAGAACATGTGCTGTTGTTATGAAGAGATGATGAAAATAGTCCATCCAGGTCATGACGCTGTCTTAGTTGCAACAGAAAAAAGGGACAGCAGCTAATCAAGCAGAGAACGCAGAAAAAAAAGGAAAATACATGAAGGAGCTTCAGCAATAGTTGAAGGCCGTCACTCCATGCTGGTTGCGCAATGAGAGGAGCTTCACTAAGATGATCCACGTCAGCGTGAAGAGGAGATGCGCTGGTGTGAAGCAGCAGACAAAGGCCCAGCAACTGGCTGAAGCGAGGCAGGTCAGGAGTTCAGGGTCAGGAGGGAAACCGCTGAGCTGAAAAGGAGAGATGATGAGCCGAGGCAGCCGGCACCATCTGAAGGTCACAGCCCGTTTCTACGCAATGACCCCTCTTCATTACAGCTCAGCGACTCATCCAGCTTCAGCACCCGTCAGCATCACTTTGACCATGAACAGCAGACGGAATTATGACAGAGAGGGGAGCGCTCGTCCCACTGATGGTGGCTCATGGATGTTTTCCGATCAGAGCCCAGGGGCAGAGAATTTCTTAGAAATATTCCCGTCCAGTCCCACTTGATTCAAACACGGCGCACAAACACACACCTCCTATTGTCAAAGGAGAACGGAAAAACAACAGCAAGGAGGTCTTAATCCTTTCATCATCAAGTACTCATTCTAAAGAGGATGAAATGAATCATTGATCAAGGGATGATCAAGTGACTTTGTTGAAGGTCTCAGCACTTTCCCTTCCAGATCGTTGTTTTGCCTTGTCTTCTTTGAGAAATACTGCTTTTAAAACCTCAAGCTTTGTGGCAAACGAAACAAAATTAAAAGTTTGTCTCACATAATTTCATTTAAAAAAAATAACCAAAACAAAACATTACGAGGTGTTGTTCTGGCACTTGAAATCTGTTCTGCTGAGTGTTGGTAATCAGGGAAAACCCCCCACAACACTCATGATAACACAACGCAAAAACAAAAATGTCATTCATGTAGCAGGGGTGGTTAAAATTAATGTAAGAGAGAGTGGGTTCAAATTTGTCAAGAGGTAAAATGTCCTATAACTGCTTTGGCCGCCGAGTGAGTGGACAAGATGAAATGTGGCCGTTCTGCGTCTCGCGTCGTCTCCTACGTACACCAGGGGGGGACAAAGCACGCGAGAGATGCTCCTTCTGCATTTTTCTTGCATTAAAGTGGCATCAAAGAGTGGCACATAGTTTCCTTTTTATCTGTTGAGTCTTTCTCCTTGTGGACTTGACGAGCTGAGATGGCGCTGATTAAATCAGTCCGATTCTAGGACACAATCGGCCATGCGCTCATCTTCCTGAGGGGTGAATGCCGTTCTAGAATTTTACAGACGCCTGAGGAACGACACCATTAATTTAATTGCCCCTAATTGATTCTGATGTGCTTAAAAAGAGACAAGAGCTGGAAGTACGAAACACCACACACGAATAACAGATGGCAGTAAATGCAAATGTTTGAACAAGAGGAGTCTTTTTTTTTTTAATCAGACCGTATTTAAGGGAAAAAAAATCAATCAACAGGGGTGAAATATTAGTTCTAGAGCTTTTTTTTATTAGGGCTGGGCCTATAAAGGTTACAAATTATGACACAAACACAGAAAATACTGAATATGTCAGAAAACGTAATCAAAACAACGTTGTCTGCACACTACTTGATGAGGTATTCATATCCAAATGTTTCATTTTGCCGTTTTCATATTCAGAATTCATAGACTGTGTAGGTTATACTTCTCTTTTCCGATCATTTCAGGGGTGATGTGAGAGTAACATTTATTTCATGAGGCAGATTCTCACAATTCTACGGATGCTAATCTGGAAACACTTTGTGTACTGTTCCTTTACAGAGAGACCAAATTCCCAGGGGGACGTTTGTCGTCTTGAAGCGAGCTTCCCACCTGGCGAGCTCCACTTTCATGCGCCCACACCTTCGGCGAGAAGTAAGCAGTACTGTCCAAACTGTTGGATTGTTTTATGCTGCTAATGCAAAGAGCCTCCACCTGGTATCTCCGCCAGTAGTCTGTGCTCTAGCTACACTACTCATGGCTTCATCGTCCTCTTGATATGAAAAAATATTGACACATTTAAATTTGTAGGCTCTGCCCTGACACATTGATGACAATATGAGTATGACTTGCCTTCAGAGTCCTGTACACGTATCTCCTTGATACTGCTACCGAAGGGTGGTGCTCAAGTGTTGATAATTAAGATGAATTTGCAGCTTATTCACGTTTGTGGAAGCTGAAACTATGAGGAGCTAAACAGTATCTCGCTTTTTAAAAAAAAAACAACTCTTTAAAACTTTTGTCCATTGTCTTTCATTGATTTGAAGGGTCTTTAAGTATTGCGTGTTTGTTCAAAGGCCTCCCTGATCAACAAGTCTTTGTTTTCAGTTTTCAGTGTGGAATCAAAGCTCTGGTACCGAGACAGCGTGGGACCCGACAGAGCAGAGCGTAACCAAACCAAACCCCGCCACATGTATTCCTCTGCCAGACACAGCAATAGCATCTGTTCAGCATTTCCATGTGTGCTTCATAGCTTCAGACGTGCACCGCGGATGTAAGAATTCATATAATGAACAAGATTTTCTGCTTTCTAACTCCATCGGAGTTTTTAGCGAGATGAACGGCCCTTCAATCGTCTTTTTCCGACTTTTTCCTCTGCTGTCTTAACCTGGACTAAGAGAGTCTAGTTTAAAACAAGTGCTGATCCTCCAACGTGACCTCCGTGTCTCTTCCTCATATGCGGACGGCCACCCTGATGAAAACAGCTGCCTTGGAGGATGATAGAATTAGAGCTGTGATGAAAATCCACCAGACGATGTACGGTTACGTCAAGTGAGTCTTGCATTATTCACAGTTTTCTTCCTTCATCCTGGTTCCTTTCACCTCATCGCCTCTGTACAGCTGCTTTTTTATTCTCTTGTTGTAATGCCTCATTCTCTTTTCTGTCACGATTCCATCCTCATCCCAAACTGGACACATCATGTCACCAATCACCACACATCTCCTTTGCTCCTCCCCTCTTGATTTTTAGAATTTTAAAAGCATCGGTTCAGATCTCCATAGCTCCCACTTCAATCTCCCTCCATAGCTTTCTTTCTCTTTTCCTCTTTTTCCTCTTTAAACTGTCATCTCACTGTGTTTCTTCTCTTTCTAGTCAGAAGAAGACTCGCGCCTGCTACGGCCATGGCTACAGCGAGCGTGACATCACAAAGTGTCCCAGGAGGGTAAGAGTTTGTGTTTGATTTGATCGGTGTGTCAGTGTGTGTGTGTGTGTGTGTGTGTGTGTGTGTGTGTGTGTGTGTGTGTGTGTGAGAGAGCACTGTGTGCTGAGAAGCAACATGTATTTAGATGATGACAGTCAGCTAGCTTGTGTGTGCTTAACGCTGAATGTTGGTGTGTGTGTTTGACTGGAGGATGGAAAGGTCACAACTCCTCTGAGGGACTTGAACAGCATAAGTGTCTCTCAAGCCTTTATGATGAAGGTCATCCCTCCCAACACAATGTGTGTTCACACAGGAGATTTACTCCATGTGTTTGTGTCGGTGTGTTCTGATGAATGACGACTGATTTGATGCCTCAAACACTTCCTCAGATACACGTGTTTGTTTTTATCTGATGATCCGGAACACAAGAAGAAAATATTCATCCGACATCCTCTTAAAACTTATTTAGCTTTGTAAAATCCCTTTGATTGAAAATGTCGACTGAAAACATAGAAAAGCAAATGTGTACGTACAGCGTGTGTCATCCCTGACAGCTGGAGAGGTCCCCTGGCCCCGGATAACAGCTCAGTCTCATCTGGAAGAGGCTGATTGACAAGGCAGCGATCATTCCCTGATGGAGGGGGAGTTTCTGTGCTATGACTGTAAGAGTCTCACTCACACACACACACACACACACACACACACACACACACACACACACACACACACACACACACACGTTTTGTTTTTTTTTGTCCTGATTAGAAACGTGGCTCCACTACTGCTGTTACTTAGCCTGATTCATGATTTTCTAGTTTTACCATCATCTTCTTCAGGCATCCTGAAGGCCCTGCAGCAGTGTTGGAGACAAATCTGCCCCTCCTGCCATGAGCTCCAAATTTCCCCGAAAAACAACAACAACAAAAAAACTGGCGACAAATACATACCTGAAAAGGGGGAACTAAGAGAGAAACAGGAATTCACTTGTTTAAGTCACAGATGCAGATTTAAACAGGTGACAGGCTCCGGCTCCCGTTGCCAAAGCCCACCGAGCCCACCCCAGGAGCCTGCCAGCCAGCAGGTAAGCCTCCTCATGGCGCGCTTCAGGTTGGAAGAAGAAAGAATATTCCTAGCCCACGACGAGTGCCCGTCTTTGATCCCATTTACTCAGCAACCGTTCATCGAATTGACCTCAAACATGCTGTTTCCGGTTCACATTCAATTTTTTTGCATCATCACTAACGTGACGTGAGTAGACAAACAGCTCAATGGCAGTATTTGTATGTCCCCACACCAACCATCAATCCCAGTCTCGCTAACGTGAACTCTCATGTTAACCTGGACTCAAGGATGAACTGAAAATATTTCGGTGCTCAAAGGTCAACATTAAGGACGATCTTATAATGTAAAAAAACGTAGACAAACAACAACAAGAACATAACAAAAACCCCGTCCACATTTTCTGAAAATCTCACAAAGATCGAGTTTGGAGTATCGGGATTGATTGACTGACAGTGTAAACACAATTTAAAAAAAACGAATTCTCCTATTATTACTACCTCTAAACTACTGTACAACAACAAGATAACAATAACAACAACAACAATTCCTATAGTAATAATAATAACTTGCTTTCCAACCGCCTCTCTTCTCCAAGGTCTGGCTGAAATAATGACCATGTCATCATTTGTTGTTGCTGGATGAAAATAAAGTAATAAAGGCCAGATCTGTCTGTTATTGTCCAGCAGCTGCAAGAAATACTTGGCTCACTTTCTCTCACAAGCGGCACGGTGGTGCAGCAAGAAGGTTCCAGGTTCCAGTCCCAGCTCCAGCACAGGATCTTTCTGTGTGAGTCTCCATGTTCTCCCTGTTCCTGCGTGGGTTCTCTCTGGTTCTCCAGCTTCCTCCCACAGTCCAAAGACATCAAGAGGGGACGAGGCTGATTGATACTCTAAATTGACCGTAGGTGGGACTGTGAGTGTCATCTATCTATATGTACAAGTTTTTATTTTTTTTAAACAAGTTCAAAGTAAACTAATCAGAGCACAAAAAAAAAAGCAAATCCTAAAATGAATTCTTGTGGGATACAAAATGAGTGAGTAAAATCAATTGTTTGATTTGTGTTTAATTGAATTGACCTTTCATTTGAAGTTGAAGTCCTAAGCTTTCGTGTCACTTCCGTTTTCAATCTTTGGTGGCGCTCGTCCCGACTTTCTTGAGATGTGCCGCTGTCATCAAATTCAAAATGAACACATATATTTTTCTTGAAATAGGCTCATTTCTCACTTTTAACGCCTGGTATGTTGTCGACATTCTATTACGACTAAAATATTGGTTTATGAGATTTGTAAATCATTGCGTTCCAATTTTACTCATGCTGTATTTACACACTCTACCATTTACAACATCCCAACTTTTGAGTGCGTGGAGGAAATCGTCACAAGAAACAGGCTGGAGACTCAGAGACGGTTTACACTGGACCACCTTACTGGACACGTCCATGACAGATGTACCAGGTTCGCTGTGAGATGAGGATGAGTCAGCTCCCCCAACACATCTGTGCCCGACACTCGTAGACCGTCGTGATAATGTTGAACACTACCCAGTACCACCGAAGTAGAACATTCTGCGCAGATGTGATCTTCACGTAGTCTAATCACAGCTACACATATAGACGACGCCGTGATTGTCAGCTTTGTTATCAGTAAGTGTTGTGGCTGTAAATGCACAGCTAGGAAAGCCAGGTTCACCCTGATTAAAGCCAAGGCCCTGAGGTCGGACCAGCTGCTGACCTCACAGACCAATTTGGAAGCTGAGGTGCAAGAGAGTTAAAACAGAGGATACCAGCTCAAATTCCTCACCAGTGAGCAAAAGCCATCACTCTTAGTGGACACCGAATGAGATTGACTGTGTGTGGATACCAGCATGACGTCAGCGGAGGAGCTGAAGCGTTGGAGATGCAATGTTAAATGAGACCACACGATGGCAGTATTGCTTTGTAGGTCTTTGGGAGAAGGCCAGTGGCGCGATGGACTGACGGATCATTTGCTTCATGATTATCATAACTGCAGTTTTATTATGCACACATTTAGAATGACATTCAAGCGTCATGTGATGTTTTCACAGTGAGATGTTGAGAGCAGCTTTAATGCTGCTGCTTAGCATATATCCAGTGTGTCCCGTGGGTCGAGTGTGTAATGGATTATGTCGGCACTGTAATCTAGTGTTACTGCTTTAGACACCCCCCCACCCCCCACCCCGACACACATACGTCTTGTCCCCCTTTCCCCCCTCCTCTACAGACAGAGGATGCAGCCCAGAGTGAGTGAGTGAGGGAGTGGTGGTCCTGAGCTCTGACTCCTGACAAGTGGCCGCGACCGTCACAAGGAACGACAAGAAACACACACACACACACACACACACACTCCGGGATCAATCTCTTTTTGCTTTCCCTCGCGTCCTCTACGAGTGGTGATGCCTCCCGACGGCATGACAGAACTCCGACTCTCTCTTGTGGGATCATAATGGTCCGGTTCAAACGCGCATTTTCACCGAGCTGCAGCTGAGCTTTCGTCCTGAGTCGGACTGGATTCTCGCAGCGGGATGGATACAAATGTGTTCGCAGTACTGAAACTTTTTGTTGTTGGGA
Organism: Aulostomus chinensis; assembly: GCF_037954235.1. Classification (NCBI taxonomy): domain Eukaryota; kingdom Metazoa; phylum Chordata; class Actinopteri; order Syngnathiformes; family Aulostomidae; genus Aulostomus; species Aulostomus chinensis. The sequence continues at coordinate 14,893,197 of NC_141340.1, forward strand.
TTTTGGGTAAGTCACATTGCAATTGTTAAATGTAAGGACTTCAAAACTCTACTTGGCATCACCCATGCAATCTTTGTGTGACTATTAGGTAGAAGTGCCGTACTGAATACGAGGGCTGCGAGTGACCAACGACGCATGACCGATCAATGTGCCGAATATTCCGATTTGAAAATTTTGAGAAAGATATAAAAAAAAAAACCACTGGTCAGGATTTCCCAGAGCCCAGACTCCTTTTCAAGTCTTAAATATAAAAAAACAAAAAGATTAGGACTAAGTCATTATTTTTTGGACTCTGAGACCATTAATTAAAAAAAATAAATAAATCAATAATTCTGAAAAAGGGCAACGCGCACTAATCAACTTTCAGATGGACGTTAATGTGCCTGAGTTAGCCAAAATGGTCTTTTTCATCCGCTGTCTTTCTGCCGTGTCTGATATTAGTAGACATCCTAGAATAAGGAAAACAACCGTCAGATCCAAATATGTACTTTGGTTTAAATGTACAACATTGTGATACAGAAGAGCATCAATGCAGTAATGACAGAAGGTATACAGTAAATAGGAATCTGGCACAGTATCAACATTGTTTGAAAAGATGCTCAATCATCAGAATTATCAATTTTTTTTCCATCATTCACGTGTCAATTGTTGTAGTACTGCTGCAAAACAACATGTCCACATACGTTCTGTCTCGTCAGACATGGTATTCAGCGCTGAATCATTACACGCCTGTTCCCTGGCTTTATCACATGCACTTAGCTGTTACTGCATCCACCTTGCGCGCCTCTTTACACTCAGTGTGTCAGGAAGCAGAGTGCACATAATGAAGTACGACACAAAGTATCAGGCACATGCACAGAATGGGGAATATAGCATAGCATGCCCCAGTGGACTGACCTGACCTATATCGTGGCCAATGGGGATTTGTGGATATCTGGCTCATTAGCTGGTGCTCCAAGGATGAAATCATGTATGAAATGATGTTTCATGTGGGGCGAAGTTGTGACTGGTGATTTCATGTTTGTGTGACTGGTGGCGTGATGTAAATGTCTCTGTCAGGGTGGTCTGGGTCGATGTGACGCTGGACATGGAGCGAAAGCACTACGATCATGAGTGCAGAGGACCTAATGATGTTATTCTAAGCCCTGTCATAATGATGGAGTGATAGGAGCCGGCCGTATCAGGAGAGCAGAAGTGGTAGTAGTGATAAAGAGTCAGTTCACAGCACAGTGACACAGTCCAGGCGCCTGCCGAGTGAGCTAAGTCACTGAGCTAATATCTGGCCACGGCGCCGTCTTGTCCAATGCTGATTGACACAGCCTGGCTTCCTCCCATGTGGACACATGAGCCAGCAGTGTTAGAAGATTTCAATTTCAAGGTTTGTGGCTCAGACTTCTGAAGAGGTAAACCTGCCAAGTTTGATTGAGGTGAAGGGGGATAAAGGACGAAAGTAGTTTAGGAAATCCTTTCACCATTTCAGCTTATTACAGACGGGAGGATGTGGTCTATGTTTGGCCAAGACCTTCAGCCTCGACTCCTCCTGGACCTCTGCCATGTAACAGCTGTGGCCCCTGCAGGAAGACTAGCATGTAGCCGCTCCTTTTGTGTTTTAAGCATGTATTATGTTCCGGCTCTAAACGGAGAACAGGAGAGTTAAATAATGAATGTGCGATCAAACAAGACTCTTCCTCTTTGTTACATTCCCTCACTCTAGAAAGACATGGTGGTAGTTTCCTATGATAGTGCTTGTCTAGACTAAAAGATTTTGCCCTCAGCATCCCCACCAGGGGTAAGAACATTCGAGACCAGATGCAGTTTATTCAAGAAACAGAACACGGTAAAAATCCCATAAAGCCAGTCTGATTCACTGAGGCCAGATTGAGTAGAAGGTCCCCATCTGCAAAGCAGAAAAGGGCCGATTCCCACTGAGTGCGAAGCATCTGCTGAGCCCAATAAACAGTTATTCATTCCCTCTCACAGCAAGGGAAACTGCCTTGGGCCTCTTGTGTTCCATCACCATCTGAACAAAACATTACCATGAGAAAAATGTTTCTAAGCCCTTTTTGAGTTAAGCGCTATTCATAGAGCTATGGTGAGATATCCAGCGTGCTCTTTTCACTGCTTATTGCTGATGCCCATTTGCAGTTCTCCTAATGCGGCTGCTTCTATACTCGGTGTCGTTTATCACACTGTTGGGAAAGAATAAGCTTAGAAATCAGGACAACTAATGAGTAACATTCTAAAATGGAGGCCCAAAGGATAGCAGGCATGTTAAACAAGGAAAAACAGAAGATCTAACAAGGAGTGACACCGAAAACAGAACTGCAATACAAACGGAACGAATCACACAACGAGAAACATGTGCAGAACATAAGGGACGGTGAGCTGATTGGCCGAGGAGACACAGCTGAGCTTAATAACAAACAGGAAATAAATCGAGGGACATGAGGGAAGTGATGTCAAAATAAGACAGGAACTAATTACGAAGATCGGCACTGACGAGTTCAAATGGAATTGTAACATCACATTTGACATTTGTATCGTCTTCTTTCACCTTATTCATCTCTCAAGAAGAACTAAGATGCGACATGAAAAGTTATCGGGAATGTTGGGATGTAAAATCTTCGGGAGCTGGATAATAGGAATCGAAACAAACAATGTATTTTGATGAATGTATCTGAATCTCTTCTTGAATTTTATAGGATGTGATGTATTTTGGTCATCCAACCTGGAAGTTAGCATCACCATGAGTTCCCTTTGCCCAAAGTAAACAACTCTTACATGCAAATGAATGCCACTTTTATGATTTTTTTTTCAAGAGAAACTGCATGCATTAGGAGCACAAAGCAAATGCTAAGTTACACTCAAACCACACACACACACACACACACACACACACACACACACACACACACACACACACACACACATGCACAGCGCACACATCACCGCAACTAGCCTTATGCGTCATCTGATTTCAGCAAGATGACCTGGGTGTCTCAGACAACCTCCTCCGTTTCATTTTTTTTAAAGACAAGCTTCTCAATTCAAAAGTGAGGTATTTACAGGCATAGTTTATGCTGCAGGAAAAAAGAAAAAAAACAACTTCAACTTGTGTGAGCCACAGACATTATGTAAGCGATTTAATTGAAAACCCATTAAAAAACCCATTTACTTTCTGATGAGAGAACCAGATGCTCAACTCAACCCAGCACCACTCGATTAACTCAAATTTAGGAACAAGACTACACCACCATTTATCAATCCAACCACCCAGCGCTCCCTGCTGGGACCACCTTGACCTCATTGTTCCACGAGCATACATTGGTATGCTCATAGAACTCCTCTCTAGATCTTTGCTAATCTAAATAAAACTACCTTACATCAAACTATCAGCCTGACCTTTGTTTGGGAACAGACGTATTGAGCAACAGCTAAAAATCACGAGAACCTCTTAGAATAATCCCTATTTGTATAGTTTAATCCGTTTTGAGGAGCCGTTGGTAATCGGATCAACATCCGTCTCAACGTACTTAAAGTAGTTACAATCAAACCGTTGCAAGCGTGCTTAATGGGACTCAGTCTTTAGGCGTAAAAAATACGGCTCATGATTCACAGGTGACGTTGCGTTGCTACAATCTCCTCCGAAGCTCCACTGCAGTGAAAGTATGTTGGGAGCCTTATTAATCTTTCAGCAGCCTGTTAAACATTCATGCAGGCCCGAATGTCTCTTTGCTCCTCTCGCTCATATCAAAGACTAACGCTGAGGTCCAGCTGACATCAAGTCACTGCGCTTTGTTTCACAGTCGACACCATGTGGTCGACAGATTGCGCATTTGTTTCCCTCCGTAGAGTCGCTCCTGGTGCCAGTCTGTTAGCATTCCATTTGATTTAAAAGTTAATTGCACAGTAGTTGGGATCAGATCTCTTCTAATATCAGTTGTTAGTTAGTCACTCTGCTTCCAAATTAGAAATATACTTGGAAATGTTAACAATAACAGAAATGAAATGGGCAGAAAAAATATGATTAATGCAAAAAACAACAACAGCAAATGAAATAATTACTTGATCATGATCACATCTAGTTGATAACAGATGAATGTCTTCGGATGAACCACTTCTCTTAAGCTAATATGCCAGATGTTTGCTGTCGTTGGCTTTGTCTACAAATAATGCACTTTTGTGTTTAAGTTAACACAAGATGTGAAAATCCAATATAAAAGAGTAAAGACTACATCAGTATGCATGACCTGCTCCTTTCAGACATGACAAATTTGTTCATTATTCTTCTACCACTATTACTGTTTGTGATTTGTTATCATTTTAATTCACAGCTCGTTATGTTTTACTGGGAGTCCGGTGCACTGCATAGCTTTTGATTTTAGGTGTCATATTTTTTTCCCCGAACTGTTCAAAATCGTGAATATAAAACACTTGCTATTATCGACTGAAACTCATTTGGACTGTTGTTCAGAAAATTTTGGCTCTGAAAAGTGGGATTGGCAATTTTTAGTATTTACGATTCCTCCGATTATTGATCGGAAGGTAAAGATTTTCAAAATATAATAAAATGATCAGAAGTTGAAAAAATAAAATAAAATAATGCTAGTAATGGATAAATGCTAATAAAAGCACAAACAAATATAAACAACTATACTAGCAAAATCCAACTAAACTAATCACCAATTAACAAGCACTATAACTGTCAGTAAGCGGCTGATTTCAGGCAACTTTCTGATTGTGTTTAAGCTTTGAAATGTTTTTAATGAACTGATTCATCTCGGAAGCAGCCATTTTGTCATGCAGGCTTTTTTGTGGTGTCTTCCTTCTACCAGGATATAGAGGCTCAGACAGAGGCATGGTTTGCAGCTAAAGGCCACTGCTGACCGAGCCACATTAACAATCATGGAAGAGAATAGCTTGTAATTAGCACCATTATACTGAGCATAGAATTCACTGTGTAGCTTGAGGGGTGTCTGATGAAAGACGAACATTAATGAAACCAGCTAATGATGAGAATCGATGATAACACTTCATTATGGCAACTTCTTTTATTACCCAAGACAAAATGCCTCCAATCTTGCGGCAAAAAACGAATTTCCCGAGAAAAAGGTTCCAATCGAAAGAGCTGACAAACACAAATTAATTGAAGCTGTCACATAAGTGAATAAAAACACCCCAGCATTTGTTTGAATTGCTTGTTGCTCAACTTCAAACCACATGAACCCTTAATTACAACTTGAGCAGGTTCTTACACTCAAAACAGATCCTGTAAGGGAGAGAAGGGCATCTGGTCACATAAAAGGGTTGTTATATTTTCACCAGCAGAGGGCGAAAAGTGGAACAGTCGTTTTGTGTCAGGGCCGGCATGGCTCGGAGGTAGAGTGGCCTTCTAGCAATGGATTGATCACAGGTTCTATCCTCTCTTCCCTTGGTGAGCGTGTCAAAGTATCCCTGAGGAAGATACTGAACCCTAAACCATGACCCTTAACGTTGTCATCATTGTCCTCCGCTTATCCGGTTGGACTGGGATGCGGGGGCAGCGCCCTTAGCAAGAAAGCCCAGACTGCCCTCTCCCCAGCCAATTCCACCAGCTCTTCCGGGGGAATCCCTGGCCAGCTGAGATATAATCCCTCCAGCGTGTCCTGGGTCGGCCTCGAGGCCTCCTCCTGGTTGGGCATGCCTGGAACACCTCCCAAGGGAGGCGTCCAGGAGGCATCCTCACCAGATGCCCGAACCACCTCAACTGACTCCTCTCCACATGGAGGAGCAGCGGCTCAACTCTGAGTCCCTCCTGAATGACTGAGCTTCTCACCCTGTCTCTAAGGGAGAGCCCAGCCACCCTGCGGAGGAAACTCATTTCGGCCGCTTGTGTTCGCGATCTCGTTCTTTCGGTTATTACCCAAAGCTCATGACCATAGGTGAGGGTTGGAACGTAGATTGACTGGTAAATTGAGAGATTCGCCTTTTGGCTAAGCTCCCTCTTTACCACAACGGACTGGTTTAGTGCCTGAATCGCTGCAGACGCCCCAATCTGCCTGTCAATATCCCGCTCCACACTTTACGCCCTTAATGGATAAGCGGTATAGAAAATGAATGGATGGATGGATAGTTCTGTGTCCAACTGGACTGATGCTGGGTCTGGAAAACGCAATTCACACCGTTAATTGAACAGTAATCATTGCTTGCATCATTTTTTACACTGTAAATTAAAAATAACTTGGCATATTTTGTAATAATCCTCTTCTTGTTTTGAATTTTCACAATTATTCAATGACACTTGTTAGAGGGGAGACTAAAGAGTCCTGATAGCCTCTTACTCCTTTTCATATGTCCATTAGCACCTCAGTCTCACTAATATCACCATATCAATGACAAATGCTGGTCAAACATACCAAAACAAAACAAAAACGTGATTACCAGTAACGGCCAGTAACGAGCAATGAGCAGGATTTCAACCATGACACAGCAGATACATTTTGCTTCTCAGAAAATGGACATATAACCTGTGTAATGTGATCTTTAGCAGTGGAAGGAGGATGCTAATTTCTTATAATCAGGGTGTAGCAGCTGGTGGTATGGCTCAGTGGTAGTGTGGCCATCTAGCAACCAAAGGGTCGCTGGTACGATGCTCACTTTCCCCTGGTGACCATGTCAAAGTGTCCTTGAGCGAGATACTGAACCCCATATTGCTCCTGACGGGTAGGTTGGTGCCTTGCATGGCAGCCTCCACCATGTATGTGTGAAAAGGTGAATGAGATGACGCTATAAAAGGCTTTGAGTGCCGCGAAGGTAGAAAGGTGCTACATAGAAATGAGTTTCATTTTCCAAGTCTCTGGCAGGCACATAGGTGGTCATCTGTGATGGTGGATCTGGACTCGGTCTGTATGGTTTTTATGTGGGAGAAGGCAGATTCCCACAGGTAGGTTGAACAGGTAAAAGTCAAATCTATTTAAGTTAGGCTACTTCTCTGAGAGCAGGTGCCAGAATTCACCCTTGATGACTGCAGATGCCCTGGACTTCTTCTGAACGTCACTCTGAACAGTGGGAATTTGATTCTCCTTGGAAGTTGTATCCAGAAGGAAAAGGGTCCATCACATTAACGTAGCTCTTGTGGTTGCATTCTCTCTCTTTTTTGTCTGTTTTAGCAATTTGTTATCTGCGTGGTGTTTTACTTTGAAAATTGACTGGACCATTATGGCATTAGTGTGGGTATTTCCTGTCTGGTGCTATCATCTCTGTGGAAATTGATTGGCTATCCATCAAAAATAAATTCTCTGTGCACCCTTGGCTGCTTGCCAGTAATGTGAATGATTTCATTCAGGCTCAGTTGATTATCCTTGATGTCACAGATGTTGTTGATGAATGAATTTAATCATGCTAATTAAAGCAGCAAGTAAGTCCTGCTTGTAATGATGAAAGGATCCATAATTTGGAAGAATGGTAGGTGTTAAGATGCTCGTAAAATTCAAATCTTCTTCAGTCAAAAGCTTGATGTACGCGTGTGTGTTGGGTCCACATGGACCCTACTTTGGCTTAACCACGTGGCCTTCAGTGTGATGCCCAACAGCGCTCAGACCCGAGGAGCAGATGATGTGGAAATGAGTGTATGGAAATGTGTAGGAGGAAATGTGATGTCAGGAGATCCACGGGTCACAGCTGCTGCAGCCTGCAGCAGCGTGTAGTTACATTTCCAGAGAGATGCACAGATGACAGTGATCAATCTCTCTGGCACTTTTCATGATGTTACTGTGCTGTGTAAGTTGTGTTTTTTTTGGAGATGTGGATGTCACCTCTCATTGATGAGTAGTAACACATTCGTGTGGGGTGGCTTTCTTCCAGAAATGAGTGTAAAAGGCTGCAGATGGAAAAGTAAATTCAGAACAGTGCCTATAGTAATGATATTGGCAAGCACATGCAGGGCTGCAGGCGGGGGTTGTGTGACTACATCTCTGCATTTATGGATGAATGGTTATGGATAGTAACTATGTATGAATGTAGGCATCTGCTGCAGATTGCTGAAAATTTTGGTTTTCACTTGTACTCTGCAGCTTCCTCCTCAGGTCCACACTTAGAGTATTGTATGGAACTACTGTGCTTCTGGAGCAACGTCTCCAGCTGATGCCGATGGAGCCTGAGTCAGAGTCAGAGACCCCACTGACTCAAGGGCCCACAAGCAGCTAACATTTATCAGATTTCAACGCTGATTCAAAAAGCTAAAGATGCCGGAGTCACGACTGCGAAAACCAGATAACGACACAATCACCTGAAGAGCGTTTTGCTGTATGCAGGTGGAGGAACAGAGGGAACATAACATGTGCCTGCTGAAGCGTAAAATTGCGATTAAGAACGCTCCGTTTGGCGCGTGGATTAAACCTCGAGCCTAACCAACATGTAACGTATAGTTTACTAACATTAAACTGAAGAAGTCAAGCACATCACATCGATAGAGATGCTGCCGTGGAGATGTCTAAATGCCTAACACTGTAATTTTCATGTTTTCAGCTACAGTTTCCTGAAAGACACACACACACACACACACACACACACACACACACCTGCAAGAGTCAGACAGCATATTTACAGATGCACATGCAGATTTGCTTTTTATTAATGCAAGAGCTGGTGTTGTTGCAGGCACTGTATCTCGAGTGTTGGCCCTGGACTCATTTAGGCCTCTTCGGTTGTCTAGTTTGTCCTCAGAGTATCTGAATCAGTGTCCTCGCACAAGAGACGTCTTTACTGTACTATGTGTTGCTACGAGTCGATAATTGTTGGTGTCCGTCCTCAGTGTTTTGCTTCGATTTTTAACACCTTGTGGTGAAGCCAAAGGGGCTTTTCTAGTACACGGAAAATAAAGTTTTGCTTTCTCCTTTGCCCTCCACTGCTGATCCATCTCCTTTACTGTCTGTCTCTCAGACTGCACAAATGAACAGCTGTTTAGCTACTTGGCCTTTTCCTTGGCTAAATACACCGAAACAGGACCTTTTTTTTCCTCTCAATTCAACGTTGCTATCTCCCTTTTATTTGCTGTTAAATAGACAACTGGAAACATTTTGACAGAAACTGGGAAGATGAAACATCCCACCACTGCTTTTAATAACTTACTCGTGACGGCATGTGTGTACGTCCATGTTTGTCAGACTCTGGCCTCCATGTGTCTGAACATTTATCCGACACGCTCCCGATGAGGTAAATCGCTGAGTGCTAATGTATTCCATGGATGTGATTTGGCTTCTGTCAGTCAGATTGTGCCAACTGCAGCAATGCCCGGACAGAATTGATGTATCTTACACTGAGTGACGGAGTCATTTGCAAGCACAAAATTGTTGTCATGGTTGTTGTGTTTCAATGATGAAAAGTGCAAGAATCAGTTGAATATGGAGAAAGGTAGAATTATAAAAAAAAAAAAAGGAAATTACCCTATAACATTGTGGAATTAAAAGACACTGTAATTCCAGAAACAGACACATAGCAGGAACTACTGTCGTGATGGGGTGCACTGATGTAATGCAGCACCTCAAAGACCCCATTGTAACTTTGGCCTATAAAACAACGCATTCGTTGAACACGAGAAGAGCAACGGCTGCTGCTCATCATGGCAGCATTTGAAGAGAGGATGAGGAAGATTACTAGTAGACAAACCAAGATCCTGAGCCTTGTCTGTCTGATGATTTCTGACTGATGCTGACACTTCCCACCCACGATCATTCGCTGTGCTAAGTCAATCATTCCCCGAATTCACACACAGAGAAGCAGGGTTCTTTTCTGGCTGCGGAGATGATGGACAATAGGCATGCTTCCCCTTAAGTTGAGGTGTTCCTAAATGACATAATGACAGTACAAACGTTTGCTGAAACCTCGTGTCTGGATACGTTTTTGGACAGCTTTTTCATCTGAGAGAAAAATATGACCCATTGAAATTGAACCTGTAAATTTTCAGCCCTGTCTGTCTCTGTGTAGCCGTGTGACTGCTACTTCCGGCAGAAGCATCCGATGTTTTTCTACCAGCCAGTATAAAGTGGATAATTAATGCCTGCTATGATGTTATTCCAAACACCAAATGCTTGATTTTTGTTTTGTGCAGTGCAGTGCAGTGCAACTTGTGGTTTGTTGATGAGGGAATGAAACTAAGTAGCTTTAGGTTGTTTTGGCTCTCATATTTCTGAATTTAACACTCGAGGAGTTGAAACGAGATGCATGGAGAATAGTGATGAAAGCCTGAAGTGTGTTGTCTCTCTGATTCTGCTTTTCTGCTTGATTATCCACGGTAACGAAGAATGACTGGGAACTTATGTAGTCTGCTGAGTCGGCTAATTCACTGCTTATCGTTTGTTTTTCCTTATCCATCACTCACAGCCCGCGTTGTGCATTTGTGTGGGTTGTTCACACTCATCTGCATGCACATTTACACAGAGACAAAAGCCAAACCTCCATTTAATGATAAAATTTCATTTGAATGTTTCGCAAGAGTGAGACTGTTCACGAGATGCTGCGGCTTCAGTGCTCCCGCAAACAAGGCGTGACAGCTGATAGACAGACGGATGTGCTCCACAGGGGCCCACTCCGCTGAAGCTTGCCTGTGATTTTCCCTCTCTACATGCTAAATGACTGCATTTATACAGAGAGGCACAAAACCCTTCATGGTGCCTCATATTTACACACGACAAGCAGTCAAACTCTGCAGTCACCAGGCGACCTGCTGCACCTGCTGTCTCCCAAGTTCATACAAAGAGTGTATGCAAGAAGTTTAATTAAAAAAAATAAAAAAGAGCATATCCCTCCGGAAAGTCCCCGTCATGGATTCACTCTTCTCATTTATTTCTGTCTCCATCATGCTCTCTTCCCCCTCTTCCTGCTTTTGTTTACCAAGTACCAAGAGTTCCCCGTCTGTTTTGAACATCTGTGTCATTCTCCATGCTCCTTTCCTCTTGCATCTCCTTGACAAGAAGATTCCCCTACGTATTCAGTTTGTATGGAAATAATTCCATCCCGAAAACGCAGTGTTTGACTGACTCTGTAGATCTTTTGTACTTCCTCATCTACTTCAAAGTTTTTTCTCTTTCCAATCTATCTCTTTTTTTGTTTTTGTTTTCGCACTAATTTATTTCACCTCAACTGGCACATCCGCTGATAGGTAAATTACAAACGCCATCAGCAGGACTGTGACGGGACCAAAACTGCAGCAAGCAAGCAATGAACATTTGAAAAAGTCAGACCGTGGGTTCCTATGTAGAGTCGAGCCACAGTTGATCAGGCTACTTTTGTAACCTTCCTGAAAGCAGGTTGCAGTCATTCTTTTTTCTGGTTCACATTTTGCATCACATACCAAACAAACTAGCAAGCAGCATCCCTGTTGAGTGGCAGATTAAAATTCAAAGACGGTAAAAGAAAAACGGAGAATTTCTTGAGCTGCAACAGTTGTATTATCCACGCATACAATCCGACGGGTACACATTAGATGGATTTTGGTGTTGGTGGCCGGGGCGCGCGATAAGCTAACTCTACAGCTGCATTATTGAGTCACAAAGAAGCGCTCAGGAGCTCAGGGCACCTATGTGTGAGAGCTTGAAGGGGGAAAAAAAAACCAACCATATCTTGGGTGAATTATAACTTTAATATCTGAAGTCAGCTGAGAATAACTGACCTGAACCACAAGTGCAGAAAGCCAGTGATGAAATCTCTAAAAGTAATCTTTGTCTGTAGGTGTTATTGGTGTGTGTCAGTGAAGAGTGCTTTGAACTTCAAAGCCAAAAACCCATGCAGTAAGGACACATTTCCGCTGGCTCACTTCGGCTCGGTTTGGGTGGGGTCGGGTCAGTTTGACCCCAACACAGTAGTAACCGTTATCATTTGGGTCCCTGCTCCGCTGGGGTTCCAAGCGAGCCGAGCGGGGACCCAAAGGGGATGTAAACACATAGCGGGGCGCTGATTGGGTATCTCACCCATTTACGTTGTCTCCTTTGTATCATCTCGGCTTCGGCGGAGTACTGGTGGATCGCTTGGTAAAGTTTTTTATACTTTTCTTGGGTGTTCTGTTTCGCCGCTTGAAGCCTTGCCCGTCTGTCGTCCCTCACTTTTAGTTTAAGAAAGAACCACTGACCGAGCAACAGGCATAACACTGCTCCATGTCATCCATTGTTGTTGTTGTGTCGCACACGCGTTACACCGGGAGCTCTCGGCCGGTGAGCCCACCCACACTGACGTGAAACCCAGTGCTAGTGGAAACGCACCTGTACTGACCCGTACCGACCAGACCCCTGAGGTGAGCCAGAGGAAACGCGTCCTAAGTGTAGGGATGATAAATACTGTCATTTAACGCATACACATTATAACTGTTGTGCAGAGGACAACACCTGAACGTTTCGTCCTCTCTAACCTTGAACCAGAAGTCTGCTCTGATAAACTGACAACAGTTGGTATCAACTGTGAGACCTGGACATCGTCACCTTGTTGGTCAGCACATTGAGACCCCACACTTGCCAGTTACATTAAGGCTCCACCACGAGGTCATTCAGTCTTCCTGTGTGACAGCTCAGCTGATAAGGAGGATGAGTGATGTTGTATCGCTGTCTGTCTGTCACTTATAACAACTGCAGGTCCCGCTGCTGGACAGTCAGTCTTCCTGCATCAAACATGCCTGTTTAACCGCTGCTATCTCCAATTTTGAAGAAGCTAAATGGCTAAAATAATGTAACACCACGTTATGTAACATCCACGAGGACTTTAGTGTAGTGTAGTGCTTCAAAGGTCAAAACTGAAAGAAGCTTCATGCAGGATGGGAGAAAATAACATCCTCAGGAAGAACGTGCAAAAGTGTTTGAGGCGTCTTATCTTTGTTCATCGTGCTTCATTAGATCACAGTGATAACGAGGTGTCACAGCTAGTTTAGCAATAATGAAGTGGGCTACTTGAGGCACTTCACATGTATTAAAATCACAGAGTGGTGGATTTGCTCATGCATCTTTATCAGCTCTGCCTTTGTCCCAGTTTGACCTCTCATCTAAATCCTCTGTTCACAAAACCTGCGAGCTACGGGCGTTCGTCTGGAGTGGGAAAGGGTTTAATCTTCATTACTGGGTCAGATGACCCTGCGGTATACACAGGTGTCTTCTTTTTTTTTTCTTTTTGCTTCACTCTGCATTGATGTCAACTAAAACTGGAGTGCACATAGTAATCATTTTTTTGACCCACTGTAGCAAGTAACGTCTATAACTTTTGGTCATCGCAGTCACAAAGTCGATCAAATACAAATTGGGGTATTTGTGACATCAAATAAAAAGATAAAGTTAATCAACTCATCCACTTGCGGCGGATGTTACCACGGGTTTATCCAGGTTTAGGAACCCCGCATGCATGAGTGGTGAGAAACACCTGTTGAAGATGGTGCCTGTGTCTTGCTTCCTTCTCATGTTCTTCACAGCAGTGCAAACAAACCACCATTTTTCCATTTTCCAAGCTCTCTTTGAATTAGCTTGTTGTTTGTCTGCGGATGGGCCGTGCAGCTTGGATTGAAGTGTTTTTAAATAGGAGAGAGGGCCATCAGGCTTGTGTTCATGTGTTTGCCGATGAAGGCAAACCTACTGACCCGCCTCGGTCTTCACCAGTGATTAAAACACAACTCTACTAAAGACAAGGAGAAAATTTCAAATACATTTTCTAAGTGATTGTGTCCCTGAGTTAATTATTAAAACACCTCTCATTACGTGCTGCTGAATATCGGTCAAAATCTTGTTCTGTAAAAACTAAATGCAGTTAAGGACTCAGCGTGAACTGATGGAACACACACTGTTAGCTTATACGGTGGGAAGTGTGTGTTTGGGTTTTAGCTGGCAAAATATCTTTGCATTCCTGAAGAACGTGGTTGAACTATAATGTATTCATCTGATCTGTGTCCTCTCTTGAATCAAATAATGGGAGAGTGGGAGGTGTGTGTGTGTGTGTGTGTGTGTGTGTGTGTGTGTTTGAGAGAACAGTGCTCTTTACAGCTCCGTATTGTACTTTATTTGTAAGTCTACACCCACTCCAATCGCATTGCTGTGAAGCCCTGATTTCAAACAGACCATATGTAGCACTTCAGTCAGATATACCGTATGTCACATTACTAAAGGTAAAGACTCTTTCATTCCTGTTTTATTAAGCAATTCAAGTATTGGTTTTGTCACAGAGGACTCCGTTTGGTCAGTTATTCGCTCTGTAACACTGTCTTAACTCAACATGTTGTAAATGTTAGTTTGGGCTCAATGCGGCCGGTTGCAGAGACCTCCAGAGACCTTATCGAGGCACTTCTCAGCACGAAACTGATCCCTCTGCAATGCATTCGCAAGTTGGTACCTTGCATAGCTCCTTAGCCAACAATGCCTGAAAGTGTGTGTCAATTCACTCACATTGTTGTGTGAGTTCAGTCCAAGTTAACCCAATTTCAAGTCGTGTGGACAAATCCCAGGTAACGAGAGCACCAGCTCTCTCTGTCGGTGACAAGGAGTTACAAATACCATCAGGCTGTGCTTCTGTCTATAAGACAAAAATGAGGGTTCAGTCCTACAGTCTGTAAGAATATTGTCCAACAGCTATCACTTCTGTTGGCACAAAACGTTTACGGTGTAACGAGATCCTCTTGACATCGACTGAGCTTATCACTGTTGCTCATTTCAGTTTGCTGCCAGATGTTTTCACTTCATAAAATGTAAAAACTCTCATGTCGCTCTTTGTATGGTTAAATCAAAGGAAAACTGGCTGTATTTTGCTCGACATACTAGACTCTTCTTTTTTGTGGTTTCTGTTGAAAACCATAAAAGCAATGTGAGAACAATTGCAAGTATTCATTAGTTCTCATGTTCTAAGAACCAGTTTGTATTTCTCTCATTTTTTTTAATGTAATTAGATTTCAAACACAGGACTCTACATAGCCGTAGGGGCAGATACAAAGACAAGACTTCCTTCATATCCTGTTTGGGATGTATTATTCTTTCTGTCCATGTGTTTAAACTAACAAAAGATTGGGAAGTGCAATAAAGTTAAATGTTTTGCTGCCAAAGTGCAGACAAACCCCACTTCAGTAATTAAATCGGGCTTTAACCCTCCCCTGCGCCGCTCACCCCGACTTATTACCTTCCCATTACACTGATGATGAGAGGTTGTTAACTGGGTTTATTTGGACAGTGCTGGCAGATATTCTATAATTTCCTCCGTTTTCTATTTCCCCTCTTCTTTATCTTACAAAGCTTCGAGGCAGTGGGTGACAGCGTGACAGGGTTCCAGCCGAGGGTCGTTTGGCGAACTCTTATTTCGTCTGCTTATGTGCACCCTCCGTTTGATTTATCTCCTATTTTTCAAGTTGCTCAGCTTGGCTTGCATGATTTAAAACTGAAATACCATTTTAAGGTGTGTGTTTTTTTGTTTTTTTTGTTTTTTTTTTAGGGTTGTTGGCTGAAGCCAACACAATCTTAATGTTTTACACGAGGGCCTCCAATTCTAGAGGGCCATTGTTGTGACTGCACCGCACTAAGTTACTCGTGACCTGGAGTACGCATTTATTAGGAGCTGAATATCATGTTATCTGTCTCAGATGGGGTCTCTGTCAGTGGGTTGCTGTAAAGTTACCGTTTGACATACTTAGCATCAGATTTGATCATCAATGGGGGTGGGATTTAGAGAAAACTTTGTTTGACCCTGTTGCGAAAACTGAAAAATTCTTCAGGCTCTATGATTCCTGCCACGAGTTTCATAATTATTATGCAAAATTGTGACTTCTATTTGGGTCAGTATTTGGTAAGAGTGGAGTCTGCAACTTATTTTAAATTCTGATCTAGTGACAAGCACAATGCATGGTGTATATGTATGTGTGTGTGTGTGTGTGTGTGTGTGTGTGTGTGTGTGTGTGTGTGTGTGTAGACTTTGGAGATTTGTTCAAATCAGAACTGGGTTGGTGTGTTGATTGTCAAGGATAAGTGCATATCAGTGATTTACATCAGAGATTGTTCCTGAATGGTCGTCTGTGACCCCCAGCGCCCCTTGATTAGATTTGTTCTGAAGCCGACTCCTAGGTCCAAATGTCCATGCATTAAGTAAACTGAATTTTCGCTGAATCCATGTGCAGCAAAGAGGAAAGCCTCATTATGCTGACTTATTGACTTGTTTTTTTTCACTGACTCATTTTAAAAAGCTAAACGTACATGAATGTTTCCATGTCCGTTGGATGAAAACCTGTTGCCATTGTGATCAATCAGAGCTCCGTTCATGATATTTTTTTCCATCCACCATGCACTTGAACATCTACTCAGAGATGATAAGTCAGTATCAGCTGTTCTACAACTGAACTCACCACTCAACCCCCAGTAGAGGGTTAATATCCCCCAGGCCTGTTTTTGCCCTCCTTCATCACGAGGATTGGATTCGGGGCAAACAAATTTGGTAGGAGTGTGCATTTACAGTAAACAACAGAAAGTAAATGAAGTGTATGCTTCCGTGACTTCCCTTTGTGTCTAAATTGATTGGATACGGCGACATCACGTACATCACTATGTGTATTCTAAAAGTGTCTCGCTAATTTTAAACTCGTAACATGCAGATCATTTTATTTATGTGGTGCACGATGGACAATTTTACTTTTAGTTTCAACATTTAAGAACAAAATTGGACTTTAATATTTCGTTTATCTGCCCACGTCCGTTCAAAAGTTGTCTGATGTTCTTTAATGGAGCCAAAGGCTATCTCTCCTTCAGATAATAGAGCGATGGGGCCACTGGTTGAGCTAATAAAGTGTTAAATTGATCACATGATCATATTTTGAGTCCCATATCGTGTTGGAAATCTTCTCTTTTTAAAAATCCCATTGATTGGATCACATCACTGAGCACAAGATCTGAGCTCGATCCATGACAAAATCCACCCATAATGGACCAGAGGCTTCATTAGGTTTGCTCTAGGTGTGTGTGTGTGTGTGTGTGTGCGCTGCTACCAAACCTTTCTTCAACACGTGATTGATTAATTCATCCATCAGTCGTACTCAGAAGTGAAAACAGCTCAAACGATGAGGTTCTCATGTCCACATTTCCTGAAAACTGAAAACGTCATAACCTGAGGAAAGTGGAAGATTTCGCTCATCCAGTCCAAAACTGACTTTCGCTTAGAGCGAATGGACATTCATGCTTTCAGTAAATTGGGAGTAGTTATAGATTGCACCGCTGCAATTCTAACTCTCAGAATGTGAATAATGAGACCTGGCAGGCTGTCAGTGCCGACATGGCTGGGATAGATGGTAGCATTTTTAGAGCCCTGCACTTTTCAAAACCCCAAAAATTTGATGCTGGATGCAATCTTACAATGCAATAATTCACATCGCAAAACGTCACTGTACCAAATAATGATGTGTAAGATGAAAGACCTCACTCAGGGGGAGGGAACTACAGAGAACATGCAATTTTCCTCTACTCTGGTTCGGTCCAGTTGTTGTGCTGTTTTCAGCATCTGGTCACAGAGTTTAAACAGAAATAAAAGTACTGGATATTGGACATGAATGTCTTGTGGTTAGAAATACAACTCCAAATGAAAGTTGATGTCGGTTTCTCTTTCATGCACCAAATAAGCAACTGTTTGCTAAATGTTGGGTTCCTCTGTCCCCAGGTGGCCCCCTAAAATCATTTAATTCTGCTTTGGGAGGTTGGTTTAATTCCCTCCTCAGGTACGAACTATCATGGCTGTTTATTCCACCGTGACAAATTGAGATAAAATTTGCTGTGACACACACACGCACGCACACACACACACACACACACACACACACACACACACACACACACACACACACACACACACACACACACACACAGCAGGTAAAGTAAATTTAGTTTGAGACCCCTGCTGACTGCTGTGTGCTGATGAGGAATATTACTGCTTGATTGCTGCTAACATGTTATTTCAATCAGCGTCTCCTTCCTGCTTGGGTGAATTAATAGCTTTGTTCCCATGTACTTATGCTAGCAGTAAAAAAACAAGTATCCACATAGCTCAAAGCTGTAACTACACAGTATTAGAAGAACATTAAAAACATAACAAAGCTACCTGAAAGTCAAAAAGGGTCATCTGTCAACTGGCATCATGATGCAAGCGTATCTCGCTTTAATGTCAGTGACCAAACGATCTGATATCCTTTGATTTCCTAACGGTTGTTTCATGGGCGGGCGGCACGGTGGGGCAGTGGTCAGCATGTCGCCTCACAGCAAGAAGGTTCCAGGTTCCAGTCCCGGCTCCAGCACGGGATCTTTCTGTGTGAGTCTGCATGTTCTCCCTGTTCCTGTGTGGGTTCTCTCTGGTACTCCAGCTTCCTCCCACAGTCCAAAGACATCAAGAGGGGACGAGGCTGATTGATACTCTAAATTGACTGTAGGTGTGACTGTGAGTGTGAATGGTTGTCTGTCTCTATGTGTTGGTCCTGTGATGGACTGGTGATCTGTCCAGGGTGAACCCCGCCTCTCACCTGAAGGCTGCTGGGATAGGCTCCACCCCCCCAGGAACCTCAAGATAAGCGGTAGAAAATGGATGGATGGATGTTTCACATGTTCATAATCACTATGATTGCTTCCCTTATTACCCTTCTAGAACCCTTCACTCCCAGGATGCAGGGTTACTGGTGGTTCCTAGAGTTTCTAACAGTAGAATGAGAGCCAGAGCCTTCAACTATCAGGCTCCCCTCCTGTGGAACCGTCTCCCAGTTTCAGTCAGGGATGCAGACACTCTCTTGAGGTTTAAGAGCAGACTACAGACCTTCCTTTTTGATCAGGCTTATAGTTGGGCTGCTTAGGCTGGCCCTTAGATATGCAGGGGGATCTCCCATGGTGCACTGGGCTTCTCTCTTCTCCTCTCTGTCCTCTCTGTTTGAGAGTTTGCAAACACGTTGTTTGGCAGTTTTGCTGTTGTTTTGTTGCTTTAGATATCGTTAGC
This sequence comes from Aulostomus chinensis, assembly GCF_037954235.1. Lineage (NCBI taxonomy): Eukaryota > Metazoa > Chordata > Actinopteri > Syngnathiformes > Aulostomidae > Aulostomus > Aulostomus chinensis. Next base: position 14,912,139 of record NC_141340.1, read on the forward strand.
GGTCACTTGCTATTAGCTAAATTTATGTTTACATTTTTTTCACCCTGTCGTCACAAAGACGTAATGCATGAGAGTAAAAACCACCTTGGTCAGCTCAAGTCATCTATTTGTGAGTACTTAAAATGTAAGACGTATTTTTTGGGTGAGCTGTTGCTTTGAAGCAGCTGTTGGATTCACATGTAATAACCTTGTGTAATATTTATGAAACTCCTGCAGAGCTTGTGCTGTTATAAGTAGTTTGTTATCAAAATGTCCGAGTGGGATATTTGGTTTTGTTGATCCCTGCTTTGCAAGAGCCTATGTTCTCAAGATATGTTTTTGTTGGATCTCATACACGAGATGTTATTTTTGGATCTGACTGCATGAGGCTTGTTGTGAAGAAAAATGAAATGAAGAAAAGACCTGTGAGAACCGGAGGGCAGATATCCAACTTTGGAAGCCAGAGAGAGCACTTTCCGAGAGGGCATTTCAAGGAGAACTTTATAGTTTCTCATTTATTGAAATGTCCGCTGTGTTGATCGTTAGACGCAAAGGACTTCTGGTTTTGTACGTAAATACCCACAGGAATGATTTTCTGTCTGTATACAAATCCTCAGTTCCTCTTTTAAGACAGATAACCACTCAAGAAAGAGTTGAGTTTGTGACCTCTCAAGATCTTGGGGATTCTGCAGCTGCACCCATCGCTGTCACTCCATCTGGCCCAATAAAACGAGGGTGACTGGGCTCCCTCCCTCTGAGCCCCTTTGTTGTTCAACTGCTTGCCGGAAGGGTAAATAGTTTGAAGATAATCATAGGAAAGCTTTCATTACATTTTAATTTCTTATTGAGAGCAAACTCTGACACATACTTTCATATTCTCTCTCTCTCTCTCTCTCTCTCTCTCTCTCTCTCTCTCTCTCTCTTCTTTTAACTTTGACAAACTCTGAATGGAGTCCTGTCATTTCTTCAGGGGGTTTCATCTTTCCGGGGAATGTAAATAACTAATGGATGTGATTAGATGAGGAAGAGTTGGGCCATAACACCGTTGCATGATACGTTGCTGAAGGATGATCACACACTGATGTTTAGCAGTATTTATTGTATTGTGTATTGTATTGTATTTGTATTTATACCCTTTTAAAACTGTCGAGGGTCTTGGGAAGCAGCAATGATCATTTCCACTTAGGTCGACGGAGCGTTGACCTGTTCAGGTCTGCAGCACGTGCTCTGCTGGTAAAAGGCAATACTTGTGGTGCTGTTTTACTCAGCTTCAGAGTACAACAAATACACACACACACACACACACACACACACACACACACACACAAAAAACCTCTCTATGCTGAGTCATTTTTTTAGTTACTGACTCTTGGAAAGTGTGAAAAACTGTTCAAATTCTGTCAGTGAGTCTCTTAAATCTTTCACAACAAAATCACATGTAACTGACATTTTGATGTTCTTTCCTGAAACTGTCAGGGGATGATTTGCAATTTGATCCTAACATCTTGATTAATCTTGATGGACGTCATCCTGATATTTTGGCGACTCTCTAGCCCGACATCTGGACTGATATTCATGAGGTGGGAAGAGGGCGCAGGGTTTTACAGAGTGGAAGTACGGAACTGTCCACACAGCCGGATGGTAAACAAATAATTGCTAAATTAGCAAACACGCAGCTGGATGGAAGTGGAAACATCTTGAGGAGGACGCTGCCAAATGATTTAAGACAATGCATTTATTATTCCTAAATGATGTCGTTACTCATCTTAAGCGATGAGGCCAGACAGTGAAGCTCTCTAGCCTGCTAGCTTCAGCAGTGACTCCCCTAACAAATGAAGAGGAGGAAAGATGAAGAAAAATGAATTGAGGACTGAGATTAGAGGGAAGCACCTCAAGACACTTTTTCTTATGGCGACTTTGATGAAAACTCATGAAAATGGTCAGAGCTGAATTTTTCTCCCAGTTTGACTTTTAAGGGGTGACGTTTATCAATAGTTGCTTGGAAAAGGAAAGATGTTTTTACTCACATTATTGCAGCATATGACGAAGCAAACTCCTAGCAAGCCAGCTTTGGATGACAGTACCCATCAGTTTGTGCAGTCAATCATTTCGTTTCGCCAGATAATCAAGATGTCAAGAGTTTATCCATGTCTCTGGGCTCAATATGTGAAAGTGCAACTTCTCATGCACTAAACTTTTAATGAACTGTCTCTGCCTCGCTAAGTAATGTAACTTTTTGTTTGGGCCTCGGAGCGAGTGATTTTAGTGCTTTTTGCTCTTTTTTTGCTCTGGCACGACTGATCTGAATTTAGTTTGTCTGCAGGATGAGAGGTTTCAGTAGCAACGGCAATTTGACAACACCTTTAAACCTTTTAGTCAGGCTGAATTTGTCCCCCGCTCAATCAAAAACAGGAGTTCTGATTTATCACGCCTCGATAAAACAAGCTCACCAGATGGATCGTGAAAACAACCATCGACGGGTGTTATTTGTGGAGGAAGCGAGGAGAAAGCGGAGGGAGCAGCTATTGTTGCGCTCATTTGCACTAATGCAGGTGAGATTATGGCTCCTTCCTGGTGTGCTTAGGTAGAATTTACATGTCCATAGACATCTTTGCACTGTGATTCCACTGAATTAGTGTTATTACACAGTCACATTACTGAAATTCTCAAAGTATCATGGGGTTTCAGCTGAAGAAACCATTCAGATAGAGCTCTATCAGGATATGGTTATACGTCGTCGGATTTCTGGCTTTTTAGTCATGATAGAATATTCACATGCATGTATTCAAATTACCTTTCTTTCTATGGGAATGAATGGAGGAATACAATTCTCTTTTAGAATTTTCACCTGTTGATCTCATGTTAAAGGATGTGACGTCACACAAACTCGAAGGAGACAGCCCTGAAAAAAAACCCAACCCAAAAACCCTCGAACGACTTCCTCAAAGTCCTACAATTTCTTAACTTCCGAGATAAATGAACTCAGAGAAATGTATCTTCTGTCGGCTCACGTTGTTTTCATTGTGACGGGACTTAAAGTTTTCGCCTCAAAAGCCTCCGAGTTCAAAGTGTGCTCACCCTAAACTCCCTGAGCTGCCATGACAAACCAAGCTGTTCCACGCTCTAAAGCGTTCTGCTTTCTACGTCTCTCTTTTCATTCTAGCAGCTCACAGCTTTGCATCACATTGTACTTTCCGCAGAAATGTGCTTATTCTAGTTTGACTTTGTGTTCTCATCATTTGAAAAATGGCATCACATCATAAGTAGTGCGCCTCAAAACCCCTGCTGTTTCGCCACACAAGGAGGTTTCTAAATTTAGCGGGCTATCTTGGGTAAAGTGTTTGTCCAGCAGGCTGTCTTTCAAATGGATTCTCCCGCTTTATAAGCATGGCACTTCAAAGGGCGCTACGTCTTTCCTGTCCTGTTGCACTTTTAGCTCTGCTCGTTTGTAACGCTCTGGCCTGCTGGCCTCTTATAACAAACGAGCTATCCTGTGCTCTAGTTTGAATCTGTGTGAATTAAAGATTTATTTGAGGGAAGCTCTTGTGTGTGAAATGGATTATTACTGGGAATTCTACTGACTTTTTGTTCTCACGCTCCATTTATTTATTTATTAAAAAAAAAAAAAACTCTTTTATGCAGTTTAACTGAGACTAAAAAGGAGGCCATATCACAAATACTGGATTTTAAAGATTTGTTTTGCTTCTTTTCCATTGCACTCATACTAAAGACTGTATATCCAGATATCTTGCTTACCTATGATGGATCAGCAATAATCTGCCTGACACCAATCAAAACAATGTTCAGCTCTCTGTGAGTGGTGCTGTGTTCAGTCAGACTTTCGGGGACAAATGAACACTGTGAATGTCAGATCTTCCGTTCTTATTAGTATCTTACACTTGGTTTTTCAGGCATGTTCATCTTTGCTTTCATGTGACAATGTAATTGTTGAAGTTTATTCAAAGCAAAGCTGAGGCTGGGCTAGGTTGCATCCTGACACCTATACGCTAGCTTGTCTGAGGGCCCCAGTTGGACAGTTTTAATTATGTTTTTGACAACATTTGAATCGAGAAATGGACAAACAATCGCTTGATGGACCTCATTGGCACGAAGTACCTCCCATTTTATTGCCTACTCAAAATGGATAGATTTGATGCGTGTCATTTTATATTGTGGGCTACAGAAGTGCAGTGTTTGGAGCTAAATCTTACTGTCAGCATGAGCCTGCATAATAATGCGATGTTGTGTAGCAGCGTGTCAGCATGGTGTCATCAAAAATAATAAAAAAAGGTGTAAAACAAGCTGCTGGGTCCATGATGAGCTCTGCAGGGTTGTTGTCATAGGTCAAGGTAAAGTTCAAGTCCTCTTCTTCATGTGAAAATACCAATTTGATGTCTTGGTGGCAGGCTGGGGGCAGGATAACGTGCCATGCTGAGTCTCACAGCTCTGTCAAATCCTTACACATTCTATCATATCACATCCACACAATTGTTCCCTCTGCTTGAGTTCATACAAAGAACTGAGCCACTGAAACAATACCTGTGTTCAAGGCACTTCTGGATTGTATAGAATCTGTAGTTTTCCTGGCAGCATCCCGGTGTAAACAAATATTGCATAGAAAATGAATCATTTTAAATCATAGATAACAAATTGATGGTATTCTTTATTCTGATGCTCTTTTTCCTTTGCAAAGTGGATACGAGGGGATTAGCATCAACAGCTGTGATGCTTGTGATCATGGTATCCTTTGGGAGGGATGAGGGGATGAAAAGCAGCGAGGGCTAAAGGTCAGGGAGACAGCTGCATGTGTCACAGCATGATAGGCTGACTGCTGTTTCTTACCATATATTTTGAAAGTTGAAACTTTTTTTTTCCTGCCAGCAGTCTTAATTTTTTGTCCTTTGTTTATCTTTTTCAGTTAATGCCTGGATGATGGGAGGTTTGTCAGGTGAGTGTCCATCCATCCATCCATCCATCCATCCATCCATCCATCCATCCATCCATTCATTAAAAAATAGCAGAAAATATGATGGTGAAATTCAAACAATTTATAACTGATACTGACAGTGTAGGAATGCAAATGGCGCTGAGCAATATGAAAAACAAATGATACCTTCATGACATAATTTGTACTGGGAACGAAGAAACCCATGCAAGGAATGTCTTCCTCTGTCCTCTCAGCCTCAGACAGTGTCGACGTAGAACCCATTCCTCTCCGGATCAAGAAGCCCTGTAACAAGTCCCGCCTGCAGTGGGAAGTGGAGATCTGTGGTGAAGAATTCAAGCGGGACATGGCACACATAGATCCACAGCACTGGTGTAACCTCACACACTTCATCAGGTACGAAGAGGCGTCCAGGCTTTTGACTGACTTGTTTGTTATTCAGCTCTGTTTAAAGGCTCTGGAAGTCGGTGTGCGATTTGATTCAGAAATACATACGTGTATCTGGAAGAGAGATGATATGAAGGGGGTGGGGCATGTAGGGATATTGAATGGCAATTATATTAGCCAATGGCAATAGATATACAGCCCCCACATAATAGAGCATGTGTACCAGAGACTTGTACCAGCTTCATACCAGCTTGAACAAGCTACTGGTTACCTCTTAGCTAATAAATGTGGATAAATAACTTAATTGCGGGCGCCGTAAGCATCTTCTTCGGTTTTAAGCTGCTTCCAGCTGCCCCCCCCCCCCGCTAACTTGAAAGTGAAAAAAATAGTTTCAGTATACATCTCTTCTAAGCCCTTCTGAATGTTATTATACGGTCAAACACTGTGGGAGTGAAGCACGTTATTATGCAGGGAATGTGCAATGCTTCATCACATGATGTCTGTCTTTGGGGAAAAAGGATCTAGCAACTGCAGTGCATCACGACATGGATGAGTGGTAAACGTCAGAGAAAGCATTTCCCTTCAAAGCAAAATTGATCCACAAGTGCAGGATAAATCCTTTGAATGTTTTTAAAGGAAGAGAAAATATAGCTTTTTAATATATTACTCAGGTGGCACGGTGGTGCAGTGGTCAGCACTGTCGCCTCACTGCAAGAAGGTTCCTGGTTTGAGCCTGGGGTCTTTCTGTGTGGAGTCTCCATGTTCTCCCTGTTCCTGTGTGGGTTCTCTCTGGTACTCCAGCTTCCTCCCACAGTCCAGAGATGTTAAGAGGGGATGAGGTTAATTGAATACTCTAAACCCGTCCAGGGTGAACCCCGCCTCGATGAACCCCGGCAGATGGGATAGGCTCCAGCCCCCCCCCCCCCCCCCCCTCAACCCTTAACAGTATAAGTGGTAGAAAATGGATGGAAGTATATTAATCAACACATGAAAGATTAAGACAGGGACACAGGACTAATTTTTCATTTGATGGTAAATTGAAATGACATGCGATGTTTCAGGAATCGTTCGGAGAAGACGCTTTCTTGCTTTCTTTCCCGTTGTTCAAGTGAAAATATACCTGATACAACCAGGAGCAAGTTAGCTTAGCTGAATGTACAAGGCAAGAGACGACTAGCCAGGCACTACAGAAACCCTGAGAGTCCACTGCAGTGCTCACCTCATATCTTGTTCAGTTGTTGGACTGAGCAGCGCTAACAGTGTCCCTCTGCCTTCACCTTCCTGCTCCTTCAGAGTAACATCAGTCTTCTTTATCTTACCCTCACCCAATACTTGAACTACTTTATTTCTACAGAGAAATATGTATTTCCTGTGTCACGTGTAGCATACCGCACACTCACTCAGGCACACCAACATACTGCACAAATTCAATTCAGGTGCATTTTGATTCACTACTGCCAAAGCTGATTTAGTGTGTTTCCTAACTGGATTATCAGTTGCAACATGTACTCCTACTCCTGTATGTTCTTCAAGAGCTTTCAGGGACACATTTTTGGAATATTGGAGCCTATTTGCTTGGTTCTAAAAATAAAGATCTTTGCTTCGAATTGGTTTTCCAATCATTTGACGCATCAAATCTGTATGCACTAGAGAAAAGCATCTCTTCAAAACCCAACAATTCTGCCAGGTGGTTCAAAAATAACATGTGAATACAATAATGGTGCTCCTATCCTCCACGTACAGGATGTGACTTGGGTGCCTAGCGCAGCCTCGATTTGACAGTGATTGATGAGCAAAGAAAAATACACTGAAGAGAGCAGAATTTCTCATTTTATAGATGAAGGAAGGACAGACGGGTGGCTGCTGTGGAAAGGGTCATTTGTAAGTGCTATGCTTTTATTGTGATACCACTTTTTTTGACAAGAGGAGACAGTGAAGCCATTTGACACAAAGGAGACACAGATGAGGGCTAGCTTGAGTTCATTTTGCTGTTGTTGGCAGGTGTTCAGCCAACTGTAATAAAGCCATTTGACATTTTGGGTCCGTCGCAGTAAGACTAGAGATACAAAATGTAGGCCCAGTCATATTCTTGTCATTCTTGTCGCATTCTTGTGTTGCACAAACTTTCTGCAACTGGTTTTACACAATTACCTTTGTGCACACAACACAGAGATGAAGGCAGATGTTATGTATACTGTGTTGAAATGTTACGACCACATGTAGTCCTACTGAAGACCAAGTGTCCAGGGCTGCAATTCGACACCGCTGCTTTTCTCCCTTTCGCCACTGGCCCCTCACGCTGTTACTGTAACTGCAGAGCCCAGCAGAGGTGAAGACATATGATACTGGTTTCTTGCACAATAACACAATGATCAGTGTCAAACGGTCATCTGTGCCTCGGTTATCAGGGGAAATTGAGGACGATTCCTGGAATAAAACCACAATCTTGATCCATCAGTCATGTGTCCTCTGTGTTCATTTTTTATTGTCGGAAAAGGATGAAATCATCACACATGAAAAGTATCCTAACCATCCCAGTGTGAGCTGCATGAAACCAGATGTTTACCGTGAGGTGATGATGATGATGATGATGAAGGTAAACATCTGGAAGACCTATTAGTGTCTGACACAGAGAGCAACATGTCAGGAAGGATAGCTCAAAAGAGCCGTAAACACACGTGCAAGTAGTCTTTTTCAATTCTTCATTTCACGCTACAAATATCCCATCCATCCATTTTGTACACCGCTTATCCATTAAGGTTTGGAGTGTGCGAATGTGCGTGGATGTGAGGTGCATTGAAAGCAGGTTCACTAATTAGCTGATATTTGACGTTCCACCTGCTGTCAGCTGACTGCATGGGCACTCTGATGGATTCATTTTGAAAAAACAGCCGCGGAAATTCCATCGCTTGACTGTTGCACCAGTGGCACATGTTCATCCCTCAGCTACAAACCCGTTTATTGTTCAACAGGTCAAGCCATAAAAAATTAAGAGAAAGCAGAGAGAGAGAGGAAAATAGGGAGAGGGAAGGCTCAGGAGGACCAAGCTGTGGTAGCAGAATCAAGCTTGCAGAGGAAAGGGTCTCATGTTTAAACAAACCCCTGCAGAGGTCTTATGTTTGGCAAACCAGCAGGGTCAATTGGCAGTGATAGCCAGTGAGCAAATGCTCAGAGGAGGACATTTTATACATCTATAAGTGTTGCACTGCAACCATTTACCTCCAGTAAAACACTGATTTTCTGCCTGGAGCAGTTCGTAGCTCCAAGTGCAGCGAGCTTTAATGTTCTGCAGAGAGCTTCTGGTCTTTCTGATGACATGTTGGAATCGTAGCAAACACCAGTGAGTGACAGATAAGCTAGTTATAACAACAACTACTAGTAGTAGTAGTAGTAGTAGTCGTCGTAGTAGTAGCAGTAGTAGAACTACCAGAACAACAACAAAGAGCCAGTCTATCACACCTTGCAATAAATCACATAACCAGAAGCTCACCCTTATACACAGCTAGAATATAAATCAGATGGTAAAATGAAAGCTTCATTAAGGTGTTTTTGGTTTTGTTTGTATTTGTAACCCATGGCACCTTTAAACAACCTTAGTATTTTGTATTTTGCAGATACTGAACCACTAATTGTCACATAACGTCAAAGGCATAAAACATGAACATTAACGAAGCGGTTGTTTGTGAATGTCACACTGTGTCCTGATTATGTGTGAAAGAGTCATTAACTTTTAGCCGCTTTTTCCCGCGACTTAGTTAGATACCACGGATCAGCTGGTCAGACTACACTTGCTGATGGGTTTAAAGCTTTAAAGGTCTGGTCAGACTGTTTGACAGTTTACACTCAAAACTGGCTGCAGGATTTAGCCTAAAATTATACAGATATGACAGACCTATTGAGGAGAGAGCGGTTAAAGTAAAAACACATTGCTTAATCATTAATTACTTTTGCTCAAATTACAAAAATCTATTTGGATATTTCACTATTTGTGTGTCCAACTCTGTGTTTTATAGGGGAATGCACACATACAGGTAAACCTATTACCACAACCCCACCCTTCATTGCATCCCGTGTGTGTGTATATACATACACACACACACACACACACACACACACACACATATATATATTGTTTGTTAAACTATAAAAAAAACCCATCCTTCAACTAAAGTCTGTCACTATGATGTAGTCCCCTCTTCTGCTCGTTCTCAAAGCTTGTGATGAAAACCAATCTCAAATATGCTCGTGATCAGTCAGCCCAAAAAGCAACAGTACAGGAACAATATATCAAATGCAGCCATGTAAGCAAATGCTCCTCCAGCTTCACTGATAAAATCCTGACCAGCTTCTCTCTGTTCCTTAAAAACCTTTCTGTAGATTGTCTTGTCTGATGGTTTGACAGCCTTTTATCTGCTGTGTTATTCACAACAGTCCTGCATGCTGTATGTTCACCATTTTGCCTGAATGATGTCTCATACATTTTTATTTCTTTCTCTCTTTCTCATTGTTTATGTGATGCAAGATGAAGTATCGTGCCACATTATCTGGGGCTACGGCTGCTTCATTCTAAAGTTGGGGTGGTTATTTAACATGGGCAGCGTGTGATCAGTGCAGATCTCTGTAGTTTTTAACCTATGAGCGTCTGCTGGTTTCTACTTCAGCTGTGACAGGAAGCTTTTCTCAACAAAACACTGCTCTTATCACTAGCATCTGTTGCCTTTTCCCCTGCCCTGCTCTGCATGTAGATCTATATACAGCATAAACACACACTGTATCCCCTAAGGACAGCAGGCTTTATTTGATTTGCAGCACTTTTGCAAAGGTCTTCCAAAACAATAGTGACAGCTTGACGTCAGAGCTGTTTAACATATATGTGGTTGACAGAGGGCAATGGGGTGAGCTGGCCTGCTATAGCTCAGGTCATCATAGCCTCCTGCTGCTGGTAATACTTGCTGTTTTTATAAATGTACAGTATATGTACACAGCAGCTTTACATAACTTATCAGATGTCGTCACGTAAGTCAGAAGAGGATTGTCAACATAAATGTTGTGTGTGTGCTTATTTTTTCTTGTAACAATAATCCGCTCAGCCTTTTACACGCTTCCCCCGTCATCTGATTGTTGGATCTTGTTGGGGTTCTGAACCCAACCTCACTATTTATTTCTGTACATAAAAAAAAATTACATATGATTTTACAGTCTGCATTACCCAATTCAATGTCCAAAAATACAACATCACCATTTTCCACTGACAAAATCCCTGTCTTTCAACTAAGACAATCAGTCCGTCCATCAATCCATCAATCCATCCATCTATCCATCCATTTTCTTCTGCTTATTCCTGTTAAGGGTCGTGGGGGGTGGAGCCTATCCCAGCAGCTACGGGCGAGAGGTGGGGTTCACCCTGGACAGGTCGCCAGTCCATCACAGGACCAACACATAGAGACAGACAACCATTCACACTCACAGTCACACCTACAGTCAATTTAGAGTATCAATCAGCCTCGTCCCCTCTTGATGTCTTTGGACTGTGGGAGGAAGCTGGAGTACCAGAGAGAACCCACACAGGAACAGGGAGAACATGCAGACTCACACAGAAAGATCCTGTGATGGAGCTGGGACTTGAACCTGGAACCTTCTTGCTGTGAGGGGACAGTGCTGACCACTGCACCACCGTGCCGCCCCTTGGACAATCCAACATCCAAAAACATTTAAATGTATATGCAAATGAAATAAGCAAGTAGAGGAGATGGAATCAGAGATTCTTGCTTGATAATTATTTGAATTATTCATTGATTATCAAAACAGTTCCCAATAAATCAACTAACCATTCCAGCTTTATTTTAATTGTATAGTATTAACTTTTAAATTACTCTTGGGAGTACTATGTACTGTAAAACACTCTACAAAAAGATTACATTGATAGTTAGTGCTTATTAATTAACAATTCACGTGTACTCATCATTTGCTGATGATGTACATGTTAACTTTAGGGTGAGAGCAGGATGGAGGTCTGGGTCAGGTTAGGAGGCTTAAGGGTAAAGTGTTACTTAAGGAATATATATTCCCCATTTTACCTTAATGGTCACAAAGAGCATTAACTTATGGTCATGAAGGAATATTTATTTAGTATTATTATAAATAACTAAGCTTGAAACAAACATGATTAATATTCCATTACTCTAAAGTATCACCCAAATCAAAATCCAACCCACAGGTGGAGACCTCTTTAATCATACCTTTCATATCAGCAGTAGAAGCAGCAACTTTCAGGTCCACATGCCGGGACTGCGTGATGGTGTCTTTGTGTGTCCACTTATTTTTGAATCCAAATCTCCTTTCAAGCCATCGTGTTTATCTGCTCCTCGTCAGCTCAGGTTATGAAACCCATTTTAACCAGCTTTGTATTTTTTTTATAGCTCGGTCTTGAGCCTTACTTCAAAGTGATAAAAATATACACAGGTTCGACAGTACGAGCGGAACGCTGGTGAATACCACAGCTTACATGAGAAACAAAGTCGTACCTGGAGGATGTGACAGTTATGGATGGAGAAAGGGGGATCAGGGTCAGCTGAATAGATTCATTATAACTCAGCTCTAAGCCTCAAAAGCTCTGTGGAGGCTTGAACGACCCCAAACGTCTGTCACAATAGAAGTCATTGTCCAAAAAAAGGCAGTCAAAGGTAATACATTCTCGTCACAATGATGGATGACTTGTTGAACCTTTAATTAACATGAACTAAACCACAGGAGGGGTTCATGTGAGCCCTTCAGAGAACCTTATGGTGAATACTCAAGATTCATTTGAGTCCTGATAGATTAGAAGCCGTTCACGTTTGAGTGTGATGCTGCAATATACTGTGATACATCCTCTTGTGGTATGTTATCAGTACACTGATCTAAAAATATCAACATCTTTATTAAAATAGGTGCTGTTATCAATTGAATCTCTCACCTCATTCTGACCATTTTATTTTTTGTAAGTGTGTGCAACGAATAAACACATGCGATTTTTAAATGTTTATTTTTTTGAGTTTTCCTTCTTCAGTCCCACAAATTTTTCCTCTAATCTTTTTCTCTCTTCCTCTCTCCCCAGTCAGTACCACTACTTCACCGTCTGTACGGAGAAAAAGTCAATAGACGTCCAGTGCTATTGGCCCAATCCGCTGGTAGAGAGCTACATCATCCGCATACACAAGCACTTTTTCTCCAACTGCACCATGGAGCAGGTGGTATGGGTGGACCCGCCAGACAAAACGCTAACCATCCTCATCCTCGTCCCTGTTTTCCTTACCTTGGCTATGATTGCCCTGGTGGTCTGGTGCAGTAAGAGGAGTGACATCTTGGCTTAGGAGGACACTAAGATGGAGGACGATGGGAGTGTTAATCCTCCCAATACTGTACACACAGTAGGAGTGCACAGCGGTTTGGGGGATTGCTTCAGTTGGTCACTTGATTCGTAAATTACCCTGCCACCACCTAAAGGTACTGTGGAAACAATTCAAGTAATTCAAGTTAGGGCAAAGTAAGACTTATATTTCATATGTTTTCTCCAAAACACTCATTAAGACAAAGAAAAATCAGCAGACTTGGAATCTGCTTGAAGGAAACATTTCACTTTTGGAAAGCCATCATTATTTCATTTTTGGCTGAGGCTGAAAGTCGGGAAGAGATATAGATTAGTTGATTGTATCGTAAGAGTTCAATTTGATCAGGTTCTCATCCCAGGTTGTCAGCTACAGTACATAAGCGTACTTCTGTTGCCCCACTAAACGTGAATGAGGAGGAATAGATTTATACACAGAGGCATCTCCTGAACTGTAGGTGGCAGTATACAGGTTAACCACATACCAAACAAGTTAGCAAGCAGTGTCCCATTGGAAGAGCAGACATAAAATACAAGAGTAATAAAATAAAAGACTAATCCTTAATTTTAGACAACGTGAAGTTTGTCACTTATTCTGTCTAGAAATGTGTTGTTTTCCTTGCTGTTCTTTTCGCCATGATGATTTCCGTCTTGACTGTTCATAGTTGAGACTCTCTGGTTAAACACAACAGCAGGGATATGTGCTGAACAATTTAGTCACAAAATTTATGAAATTTAGTCACAAAATTTATGAAATTTAGTCACAATAACATGTTTTCATGTATTTAGAAGTGCAGTTTTGATTGGACCAACCAACTAAAACGAAGTAGTTGGACTTCTTCTAACATCACGTTACTCATTGTCACATTGATATCAACATACTTTGTCTCTTATTGAGACACAACAGGTCTCATCTGCAGCCTGTCCATGATCCATTCAGCCATCCTGCCCTGTTCACCATGGACTCACATTATTCTGGGTAAAAACGAATATGGCTGCAAAGTCTTTACATTATTGTTGTCTGAAATCCTATCGAAGGGTGCCAGATGTGTTTGTATCAGATGCCATGGCGTATGAGAAAGCAGCAGACATCTTGGGATGAGAACATGTTGGTTTGCCATGCAGTGAAAACAAGACTCCAGGAAGTATCCGCCCCTGCACAGCTGATAATTAGCTTTATCAATGCTGGACGGTGGATTTTGTTAGCGCCTCGCTGAGACAGGCTACGTGTTTCCCCTTGTTTGTTTTCTCTAGGCTTAGGCAAGCTAATTAGCGACTGCTGGTAGCTCCCAATTAACATACAGTCAGAGGAGTGGTATTAAGTGTCTAATTCAAGTCTTAAGTAGAAAAAAAATAATAACCAAAATGTCAAACTACTTGATGAACATGTTGCCCCTGGTGTTTGCCTCAAACCATGGAGAGGTTCATGTGTACACAGAAAATACTTTTTGTGGTTTGACCGGAACAAAACTTGACCAGCTGAGCAATCAGCCAATTCCTGCTACATTCTTCAAAGCTCATGGATTGGGGCCGATGACCTTGGAGATTCTTGTCTGTGCACTGTATCATTGCTGAAGGCCAAAGTATCCACTCAGCACCAGAGGTAGTGACTAAACCAGCTGGAAATACATTTCCCAGGAGACACCATTTGTTAAACATTCTAACTCTATGATGGCCTGGATGGATGAATATGTAGCCAAATGTGGACTAAATAATGATTCTCCAAGTGTTATCTTTCTGTTGAAGTTACTGAATGGATAGTCACCACTGGAAAGGACACACTGGTGTGTAAACCTGAGACAAGGCAACACTACGACTCATGTATTTCGGGACTTGAATTTCTTGTGTGACTACCTGAGCCCTCAGTGGCCATTTTATAAGAGTGTAACTTATCAGATATTGTCTAATAAAATGTTGTTAATAGAAAAAAAGGGATTCTCGATGGCGTGTGAACTGATAGACACTGAGAACTGGTGATGTACAGCTATCCTGTCTGTCTGTGCTGTCTACTGTATCTGCATTGCCTACCCAGTGTTACTCAGGCCAGTGAGAAATACGCATCCATGCATCGACGAAAGGCTTGTGTGCACTTCATCGGTTCTTTGAACTGCATCTCTAAGCCATGAGGCAAATTTAACAAAGCACAGCTTCTTCAAATCTTATCCAAAGCATTTCCCATCATTCAGTTTGTCGGCTCTCACCCGCAGTGTTTCTCACTAACTAAAACTGTTGACTATGGCTATTGAAAGTACCTTGATTAAATCTCAGCTTTCTCTAAGAATAATTGGTGGCGCTTCTTCATTGTGAGAATAAAGCGATTGTCTCTTTTCATGTTAATGTTTTGCCACGTCTGCTTCTCCCTCTAAGAAAAAAAGGCTTCCATTCTTTTAGACACTTCGATCTTTGAAGTGTCTTTCTGCAGTTGAACAAATTTGTCTTGTACTTAAAAGCATTTAAAGGAAAATATTATGCCCTTTGAGCATTTGAAGTGCATCTTATGACTGAGCAGGACAAGCTATGACTGGCAACTGCTAGCAACGGCTGCAACTGATCAGAATCAATCAATTTCGCTAAAAGTATTTTTGTTTTATTTCCACTGACAGATACACACTGTTAATTTCATTGTCTGAGATCATTTTAGAGACACTGTAAGTTCAGTTAAAAAGCGAGTCAATCTATATCCATTGAATGTGAACACGTTCGCTGCCTGGTTTTGATCTCCATGTTAATATCCGCCTTTATGACAACACGGGGGGTAAATCTAACTCACTTGTTTGACACGAAAGTTTAGAGGGTTAAAACCCTACATAACTAGGCTGGGGCCATGTTGGGTGACTGATGGAGGTACTGTCATAATCTTCAGCCATGTTTTTTTCTTTGGTTTTGGCTTTGTCCTTCTCCCTCTTCATAATGAGTCATTTCTAAGCCGTGTACTCATAAAGATCAGATGTGTAAATTACACTCCCACTAAGTGTGACCTGTCTATCATTAAATGAAGGCTTTTTTTGTCATTTGTAATTCGTACGTTCCCTGATGTCTCTCCAAAGAATGACCACTTCTCAACGAATCAAATCGTATTTCTCATACTACAGGTTGGAGCAAGCATTCATATGCGCACAGGTGTGACTATTAGGCTGTATCATAATGCACGGAGCAGATTATCTTCATTATGAATCACTTAAAGAATCTGTTGTTTGCTCGCTCACATCACATCCAGTCAGGAATTGCCTAACCTGACCCATTTACCGTTCATATTAGCCAACTTTGCAGAAATTGCTATGCATGAGACCCACTGTCACGTGTCCAAAATGAGCTGGAAGACACAGACAAGGCCAGGGGGATCATGGGAAACCATCTATTGTTGAGCTATAAGAGTAGAAGTGTATAAGAGAAGACTGCAGTGACGTGTTAGAGACATGTCTACCACTGTAGGGATTCTCTAATAAGACACTGAAAACAACAACCTGAGCACGTAAGTGGGAGTCAAACATGTTCAGAAGGCAGAATTTGATGCCTTGCATGGCCGTTGTACCTGGGTTGCAGTTGCACTGTCCACTAATAGTGATTCAAATGTTGTCCTGATTGTTCATTTTGACTCAAACACATGGAGAAAGAGCGCCGAGGTTATAAAACATCAGGATTTCCTTTAAATACTGGCACACCAGATAAAACAGGTTAGATCCCCAGCCAGGTTTTATTGTTAAACCATCAAAACATTCATTTTAGCTTCATCACTGTAAACAAACAGGACTAACTATGTTCTGGTTGGTTGGTTGTGTGTTTCATGGCACAAAAGACATATTTTAAGTGGTGCTAATGATATTCTTCAAGAGAAAATGGGACTAAAGAGCTTTCGCATCACGTCATTTGTCTCATGTGTTCTGGAGCGTGACCGGTCACCAGCGACTGCGGTAGTGTTTGGTGCAAAGTAGCTGATAATCTTGCACTTAATGAGTAACGTTTTTCTCCGCCACATAATGATTTCACTGGCCTCTCTAAGGAAATGAATCCTGTTGTTGTTCATCATGATTCATCAGGAGGTCTAAAAACCTTTCCTCCTGTGTAACAACCTTGCGTGGCTGCTTCGAAGTTGTCCAGGCCCCCCCCCCCCCCCCCACCTGAGACATGTAAAATCGAATTCCACTTTCTAATTTCTGCAGTCTTTCATCAGTTGTCTGCGAGGTGTGTGACTGAAACTCCGTCGCCGTGAGAGGGAAATATGATTATTATCAGCTGGAGATCTATTTATTGTCACATTTAACCTCCAGTCAAAGCCACAGTGGGGCTAATTCTTCCACTTACCTCTCACTGAGGATGCACCGCAGCAAATAGAGACACAATAGTTAAAGTTGCAAGCACATCCAACAAGAAGTTTTGTAACTATATGAAGCCGTATATATGAAAATCCCCGGGCAACAACAAAATTAAAAGCTGTTTGACATAATGGAATCATCCTCCTTTAAATCGGCAGGTTTCCAGCGCAGGCCAAATCACAAAAATAGCAAGAATTAAACTGTATATGAACACAGATATCTGATTTCTAAGTTCTGTCTGTTGTGGAAAAGGCATTTAAAAATATTTTAAATTCACCTTGCTATAGCAAAGTTAATTTTTGTGGTTTCATTCCAAAGTTGTCTCTTGCTTGTAAGTGTTTCTCACACTGCTGTGAAGGTTGTTTTTTTTTTGTGTGTGTGGGGGGGGGGTAATGCATTGTCTTCGTTAATGCTGCTTCCCTGGGAGAGCTCTCAGACAAGTGTGTGTGTGTGTGTGTGTGTGTGTGTGTGTTCAATCTGAGAGACTGTTCTTTCATCAAGGCAACAATATTATTTCAACTTATACAAACATCTAGACAGCTGAATTGATGAGAAATTTGCTGTGTGTCTGTGTAAACTTTCGAAACAATACTAAGAAAACCCAACCACATAAATTCAATGTTATCAGTGCATCATGTAAATAAACTCAAACAATGATGATGCTCAATGATGTTGACACTCAGTTTAGTCTCCCAGTGGTCGAACGGCGAGGACCAAGGCTGGAAGCTACAAAACTTAGCCACCACAATACAATGCAGTGTCATAACTGACTGTCGAAAGAAACGTATAAGGCAATATTTATTCCGTGTGAAACTCCAGGAAATTTCTGAGGGGCAAATAGACAAAAACAGACAATAATTTGCTCTGTGGTGAGATGAGATGTCGCAGCGCAGTTGCCCTTGAGGATGGCTTTCCACATCGCCTCCATGGCCAGCATCTCAGAGGCAGGAAGGATATTAAAGCTTTTTCCCAGAGTTGACAGAAGAATACTGGGAAGTGGGTTGACCCAGTGGTCTTGAGCAAAAGCAGTCCAGGAAGTGTGAGAGTGCCATGCTTCCATGCAGAGATGGCCGAACCGCTGTGAATCACTAGAAAAAACGCAATTCTCAAAATTTGATCCGGCTTCTTCAGTTGCTGTTAATAATACTGATATTATTGAAAGTAAAATGATGCCAAATGTATGCATGCTTCAAATACAAACCACCTCAGCAGGTGGGTTCAGTCGTAAGTTAGTCTCGAAAGGCAGGGGCACTAATTAGTGAGCGCTTCAGTCGAGAAGCCTTCAGATTTGTGACACATGACTGCCCAACTGCTGCCTTTACATTACATCAAATTAAAGTGATGTGCTTGCATGAGGGGATAATCCGTAGTCAAGGAGGCCTGGTTTCTGACATGTCAAAGTTAATGCTTACGTACTTTTTACAGTCATTAAACCTGAATAACCTTGCCTGTATTGTACACCGACACTTGTATCCCTTTGCATTGAACCTGCTCTCACTGGACCTGCAGAGCACACGGTTATGTAACATATACCATCTATATTAGCCATGAAGGAAAGAGTTAAATATGAAATAATGATTTTTTTTTTAAAAGGCATGCTACTGAGAAAAAAAAACCCTTATTGCTTGTTAGAAGCTTTTTTTTACTGTGACTTCTAAAAATACCTTGAAAGGCACACCAGAGAGATAGAACCGAAGCCAAAAAGGTCCTTTTCCTAGGGTTAAGTGGGTGCAGCCAAAAATAAAATGACCCCCCCATCAAGTCCCATGAAGAATCAGCCTGGTGGTTTTGGGTAATCATGCCAGCAGAGGGACACAATTTTTGTGCTGCTGTCACACACGAACAATAACAATACGGACACGTCAGAGACTTAAACTGGTAAATAAATAGCAACTCTGCAACTCAGTCACTTCTACTGACCCTTGTTTTTTTGCTGCTTTGTTGGTCCGGCAGGGTTTGGGATGGATAACCGAATTGAACCTTGTGTTTCTCAACCATTTCGGTGGTTAATCCAACACCTGGCAACTCCTGAGCTCCTACAGTTGGTGATGACATATAGAAAAGACACGTTTGTGTGTGTGTGTGTGTGTGTGCATCTCCTTAAAAGTTCTGTGAATAGATGATTTAAAAAAAAAATTGCTTTCTTTAAATAGTTGTCTCTTGCACCTTTCAAAATGAATCAAGGCATGGTGAACATTTCAAATATTTCAGTTCAAATACTTTTGGTAAATGTGTTAAAAAAAGGAACAGGTGAACACCATATCTTTTTCATTTTTCATCATTCTGATTAGTGTTCATAGTAAATGACATCCGTAAAAAAAAATCACAAAAACGATTCAAGAAAACAAACACTGAAAATGCTTCCTAAATTCACAAAAGCATGGAACGCGTCCCTGCGTATGTTAGATGGTTGCTTTTGACTGGGAGCACCGGAGCAAAGGTGAGGCCTGGAGGCGATCAGAGGATTTTTACTGAAGGAGTCTCTTGTTTTGTACTTTTGCCTTCATGTGTGCTATGATGATGTCAGAGGTGGCTCCATCCTTTGCTCAAATGCATAGTCACTGATTGCTACTTGATTCCTGTGCATGTATTGAGTGTGTGTGTGTGTGTGTGTGTGTGTGTGTGTGTGTGTGTGTGTGTGTGTGTGTGTGTGTGTACCAAGAATGGGCACAGTCCACCCCCCCCCCCCCACACACACACACCTTTATAGAGACTTGGTGGTCTTTCCACATTTGTGAGCACATTGTTCTGACTTCCATGAATTCAATAGAGACTGAACGTCTATATGCCCAACCCCAAACGCTGCTGCCTCGCTGCCTTAACATCACCATGACAGCCATAAAAAAAAGCACAGTGGGCCCTCAGTCAGATCTCACAAGTTGCCAAAGCAGACCTCACACAAACACATGCACAGTTTCCCACAGTAAAAAAACTCTGCAGCACATGACCCAAACAGGACATCCTCCCAATA
This sequence comes from Aulostomus chinensis, assembly GCF_037954235.1. Lineage (NCBI taxonomy): Eukaryota > Metazoa > Chordata > Actinopteri > Syngnathiformes > Aulostomidae > Aulostomus > Aulostomus chinensis. Next base: position 14,932,100 of record NC_141340.1, read on the forward strand.
TTTCACCCTCTTTAGTTCCCACTCTCCATCTCCTCTACCCCATAAACCTCTCTTTCTCAGTTTTTCCTTCTACACTGATAAATGAGCTCACTTGTGCTTTTCTGGAGTAACGTCACCTCATGCAGAGATGTAACAGATGCAGAAGTTTCCCCCGCCTACAGGGTCCATTTTCTCATACTGTCTTTTTAATTTCTTTTTTTTTTTTTTTTTTTAGCGATAGTGGCACATGACTGCCAGCAGACAGTTGGTAACTTGACGGTAAGTGATTTATGTAATCACAAAGTCATCACTAATTAATGTATGGCTAAATCACAACAAATGATAACCCTTGACACTTTACGAATAGAGGAGCTTTACAACCACGCTTGACCGAGATTTACTGAGACGAAAGGGACCAAACAATTCCCCATGAGTGAGTCTTGGTGAAACACATCAAGAGAATTGGACAGTCACTGTATAATTGACTGAATTTCCTAAAAGTAAAGAATCAAAGAGTTCATAAGGAGCAGCACCTGATGATGTATGATCTGAACTGTCTGTGTTGGGTGATTATGTCAACTCTTGATTGAACCCAACTTACTTTCCAAATTGAGTATTTTTTCCAATTGCAAATCTGTTTAAGTAGTCAAGTCAAGTCAGTTTTATTTGTACAGCACCAAATCACAACCAAAGTTCTCTCCTGACTCTTTACTAGTAGAGCAGGTCCAGTACGTCACTCCTTCACTGAATCTACACCCAACAATTCTCCATCAGCAGCACATCCTGCAACAGTGGTGATGAAAACCTTCCTTTAACAGGCAGGAACGTGGAGCAGATCCAGGCTCAGTGGGGACGGCCTTCTGCTTTGACTGGTTTAGGGGAAAGAGAGCAGGAGAGCAGGGCAGAGACAAAGACAGATAATGGAGGAAGACAGACATACAGATGGAAAGAGAGGGACAGATCAAGAGAGAGAGAAAGGAAGAGACTGTTGGACAGACGAGGACGTGAGCAGGTGGAGCTACGGGTGGCAGCTTGAGCCTCTTCAGGTCTGCAGCCTCTTCCAGCAGGGAGGCTGGGATGTGGGATGAGGGGAGGCTGAAGGCTCAGCAGAAGACAAGTTGGTAACACATATGAGTAGGATTTATATATGACACATACAGGAGTAGAGAGAAGCCCAGTGCACCATGGGAGATCCCCCAGCAGCCTAAGCCTATAGCAGCATATCTAAGGGCCAGCCTAAGCAGCCCAACTATAAGCCTGATCAAAAAGGAAGGTCTTAAGTCTGCTCTTAAAGGTAGAGAGGGGGTCTGCATGCTGGACTGAAACTGGGAGACGGTTCCACAGGAGGGGAGCCTGATAGTTGAAGGCTCTGGCTCCCAGTCTACTTTTAGAAACTCTAGGAACCAGCAGTAACCCTGCATCCTGGGAGTGAAGGGTTCCAGCTGGGTAATAGAGGACTATGAGCTCTGTCAGGTATGAAGGAACCTGATTGTTGAGGAGAATTTTGAATTCTATTCTGAATTTGACAGGCAGCCATGCAGAGAGGCCAGTACAGGAGAGACATGGTCCCTCCTGTACTGGCCTCTCTTCTTCAGAGATTAGCCACAGAATCTGGAATTGAACAAACTTTTTATTTATTTTGTCATACAACAAAGAACCAGACAAATTAAATTAACCATGTGTAGGATTTTGTGGGTTCCTTTAGCAGCACTTGAATATCATTTTCATCGCTGTCTTTTCTTCCATGTATCAATACCCGAAGTACTGTGTTAACTTAGGCTTAAAATGAGCCTCGTATATCAACACATATACAGTATATATATTAATACATTTACAGATACAACCATGCACTTTCATTTCAACAGTCTACAATACCACACACAGCTCAGGTTGAAGGTGACATTTCCTTCGGTATCTTAAAGGGGCCATGTTAGGTAGAGCTCATGTTTCATATGTTTCAATATGAGGTCTCTAATGTACCTACAAACACATAAACTGTTTCAGTGAGAGCTGACTTACTCTGTCTTTTGATTCCATGAACCCTTAACACATCAGAAGAGGCTCAAGGGGAAATGATAACTGCCCCTGCATCTCTCTTCACGCACGCTCCGCCCACAACCTGTGTTTGTGTGTGCTCGATTGTCCAAATCACAGGCTTCTCCCAGAGGCCCCCCCCCCCACTCACACACAAAGAAACATGGTTTGTTATAAGACATGCTACTGTGAATTGAGAGAGAGGAAAAATGAGCAATGAGGGAGACAGAGACAGAAATAGAGAGGAGAAGGGAGAAAGCCAAGAAACAGAGGGAGGACAATTAACATCTAAGGAAAGATGGGATGGGGTTGGGAGACAGAGGGAGTAAAAGGAACGACTCAAGAAAGAGAGAGAGGAAAAGTAATGGCGAGAGAGAGAGAGAGAGAGGGGGGGGAGAGAGAGGGAGGAAAAAGTGACAGAGAGAGAGGGGTGACTTGATTGAAAGAGGGAGGAAAGGGGGTGAGGGGGTGGACTCAGGTCCCAGGATCATCATCTGATTACGGAACATAGAGACTTCAGAGAGTGAGAGGAAGGAAAGAGAAACTAAAAAAGCACTGAAGAAGAGCAAGACACCAAACAAAATAGATGAAAGAAGACAGACTTCCACCGGCCAGCCGCTCTGACTTCCATTTTACCTCTCCATCACTCGAATAGGGAAAAAACAGCTCCTCTTGACTGTTCCAAAGGGACACCAAGTAAGACGGTTAAATGAGTCTCTTTGTGGAGGCTGTGAAGCTTTCAGCTGGATACAAATTCTTATTAGACCCCAGTGCCATCATGAGACAGACAGTTGTAGTTACCCAGCGTGGCCCAGGTAAAACTGGCTTCAGTGGCCAGCGCTCCTCTTGTATCCACTAGTCATTATAAACCCACGCCTTCCACATAACCCACAGCCACAGCAGCCCAGAATGCTCTCGCAGGCATGTTTAGCTTTTTGTGTGCGCATGCCTGATTGCAGAAAACTTTTTAAGTTCTGTAACAATCGTATAGTCAAGTTTTCACGGCGGTGTTCCGTCTTTTATCAACCGCAACCACATTTGTTGCTCAGTGCATTGGCTCAGAAACTCAAAACAGTTCTGGGAAGTTTCATGTTGTGTATCACACAGGGAGTGACCCTAAAAACTCCAAGGGGTGGGGGGGTGGGGGCGAGGGGTTGCAACCGCTATCTCATTTGCTGGATGTCACGAGATCAGAAATTCTGTTCCTTTATATATTTTTTTGACCGAATCGCGCTAAACGTTACAAGATCGCTAAAGCTGCAGTCTCCTCTGACAGTTTCAGAAATGTTCCAAATCTCATGGCCATAACTTTAATATGGAAACATTTCATTTGAATGTACTTCTGTTGGCTTCATGGTGGCACTACAGGAAACGTCAGGAGATTCGTAGAGTCATTAGGGTTCATCCTCAGGAGATTGAGGTCATAGACTGTCACAGCTGTCAATCTAGTTGCGACATTTCAGCATGAAACACAGTGGATGGCTGATGTCCCTGGTGATGTGACACGAATGTGGCTGAGCACATTTATCATGCTTTCATTGGCTGGAGCAGCCTTTGAAAAACAAACAGAATATGTTGATTTTATATGAAAAAAAAATGTCCTCTTTGTTTAAAAGTATTTCAGAACACATTGGAAAAACTCAAGAGAAAAAAAATACTTGATGTTTATCTATTAGGTAATTTTTGGATCCAGCTGCAAAAGAAGTAAGTACAGTCCTTAAGGGCCCGTTTCCTCTGGCTCACTTCGGCTCGGGTCAGGTGTACAAGCACTGGGCGTGGGTGGACTCACCGCCGAGAGTTCCCCAGCATAATGTTTGTGTAACACAACAACAACAATGGAGGACATGGAGGCAGCGTGATGCCTGTTGCTCGGTCGGTGGTTCTTTCTTAAACTAAAAGTGAGGGACGACAGACGGGCAAGGCTTCAAGAGGCGAAACAGAACACCCAAGAAAACTCAGCTCAGCTTTATTTAGAAAGCACTTTGAATACAACCACAGCTGACACAAAGTGCTGTACATAATAACATAAAAACATAAGAACATCAATAAATAGTAAATGAAAAAAACAATAAAAGCAATAAAACAGACTTTAAAAGACTTTACCAAGCGATCCACCGGTACTCCGCCGTGGCTAAGATGATGCGAAGCAGACAACGTAAGCGGGTGAGCTACCCAATCATGTGTTTACGTCACTTTCTAGTCCCGCTCGGCTCGCTTGGAACCCCAGCGGAGCAGGGACCAAAATGGTGATGGTTAGTACCGTGTTGGGGCCGGTGGAAACGGGGCCAAAAACTTTATTCATTACAGTGGTGACTACATTTTCTATCCCTCTTTTTCCTGCTTTCACCTTTCTCATGTTTGTCTTCCCCTCCTCCTCCCTCCTCCTTTCCCCAGTGATCTCTTCGCCCTCCTCTGTCTGACTCCCCCGTTTCTGGCCACATCCTTACACAGCTGGAATTTGTCACACACTCCACATACACACTTACATATACATTGAGCAGAATACCCAGACATCGATGCAAGAGGTTTTTTTGTTTTTGTAGTATGTCAAATTAAAAGCTGCAGGCCACTCTCAGACCTCACTTCAACTTTTGCAAACATCTTGCAACATTTTCCCGATCACAACCTCAGGTCTGGGGACTTCTTACAAAACCATTACAAAACTTAGTCTGACTTTCTTTCAACATCTATCCTTCTGTTGCTTAAACATTTACTTCTCTCCAGAAGCTGTGAATGACACATCTCTGTAGTAGTTGTTCTTCTGATCGTGAGTTTCATCATCCTTAGAGATATCAAAAACATCCCCCCCCCCCCCCCCCCCCCCAGAAATCTAAATCCTTCAGAACTGGACAACACCTGCACACTTGTAGAAGGCAGTAAAGGTCCAGAGGAATTTTAGTTGTTTCCATTTGGAAACCATGTAATTGAAACGGTGAGAATCAGAGGTGAAAGGGAGAACGGCACAGAAGACACATTAAAGATAACGATGACACATTAATCTTGACACATTTACAAACTACCAGATGTTTGCAGTTTTCATTCAAAAGCCAGGATGTGTGTGTGTGTGTGTGTGTGTGGGGGGGGGGGGGGGGCTGAGTTTTGTATTGATTTAAATGGACAGCAGTAGTATGCATAAGTTTAGAACATTACAACAGACCATTGATGTATATTCATGCAGAAGGCAGAGTACAGTTTATTATTTGCAGAACATCAGCTTTGGTATTTGATAGCATTGCAATAGTGGAATACACACACACATGAACACACTCATACACACAAGTCCCTTTTTTCCTGTTATTTTTTGATTTTCAGTTGTCTACCTCAGCCTGGTGTGGCCAAAAAACTACTTGTTCAAGTTAAGAAAACCATCCTGGTGTGTGATAAAATGATTGTTACAGTTTTAATTGCAGAGCACAAAGGCAAGAATATTTTTAGGTACTTGAGGCAGATTTGTCTGTTAAATAACCAAACATGCTACTAAATGATGCAAACTTGAAGTTATAATATCATGTCAAATATGAACGGCTGCTTGGTGTCCATTGACTCCTGTTACAGATACACCTGTGACGGGATTCCAGCCTGTTTGCATTCTAGATGAATGTGCTTGCTATGTGTAACTATAGCAACCTGGAAGCAGTCGACTAATTTTACAATTTAAGCAACGAGCTTAAACGAGTCTAAACGGATGAGGGAGAATAAATCAAATTGGATTTTAAAATGAGATTATTTTATAAGTTCATGACTACAAAAAGAAGCAGTAGCAGCTAAAAAGGGTATGAGCAATACCAAATAAATGTTGAAATGAAACTGCTTTCATGCAATGTTGTAATACAATGATATCTATTATAGTATGGCTAACAAACTTCTGCTGTTATTGGCATCTCAATGTTTAAAAAAATATATCTGGATGTCTCTTACCTCACGTCACATTCGCAAATCAATTTTCTACCTCAGGCTGGAGTGGACGTTGCTTACAGGCTGTGACTTCTTTGTGTAGATCGTGTTATTGATCTGATGACAATCAGCGATGATAAACAATGTAGCTGTTAAACAAACTGTCAAGTCGGATTTTTCAACCTTAAATGCAAAGTTAGTTGCCTTGAATGTCGTGCTGCTTCAAGCTGAGCCAAATGGGCCATGGGGCTGACTTTTATCTCCCACTGCAGGAGTTGCACACAGTGATTTAACTGCGCAGGAACCTTACGGGATGGAAAAGAATTTTCCAGGTTTTATTACGGAGGCGGAGTTATGGCTTTCGCCACGTTGGATTTTAATTTTGAACATACTGTTCTTTTCCGTGGCAGGTTACCATGGCGTAAGTGGGAGAGCTGTCTGTCGACAGGAAAGAATGGATTCTGTGGGGGCAAACATGCTCCATCATCCATTAATTTGCTGACTATTGGCACGTCGTCTGGCACCATCTCTCACTGATTCAGTTATGATCGCTGAAGGAAACTGTTGAGTAAGTTGACGGCATTGTCATGGAAGTGTTTCATGTCATTTAATGGACACGCATAAGTGGGTCTCAGAGGTTATTTGTACTCTCAGAGGTCAGTTTCACTTTTCCGGTGACGTGTGTGTGTTCGTGTTTTGTTGAGTTCTGGGTGTTGCATCCTGATGCTGAGAGTACAAAAGTAGATTCAAAGGAGACTTTTTCTAAAAGTAGAATTCCCTCCAGCTCCGTCTTCCTGTTTACACCCCTTCTGACAAATCCACACATGCTCCCTCACACACACACACATACAAACACGCACACACACACGCACACTGACCACTTGCATATATTGCAAAATAAATACTCATGTGCATGGATACAGTTACAGTCTCACACACACACACACACACACACTGGGGTGTCTAACATACTGTGCTACGCAGCATGGTCTCCTCCATGTTTTTGCCCACTGTGTGACTTCCCACAATGCACCAGTCAAGCAGTTGAACTATCTTGATAAACAAGATTTCCTGTGACATCATCAGCTCCTGCTTGAGGCTTTATCATTCAGATCCAAGCAATCAAAAACCCATTAAACGGGTTTGATTTCTCAGTGTGTGACTAAATGAGTCGGTCATTCATTCATACGGCACAGTCAACTTTCTGCAGACACAGAGGCTCATCTGGCTCTGGGACAAACGGGATCAGAAGCCGGAGACAGAAATAGTGTGTGAGGGAGGACAAGGATTCAGATGAGTCATGCTGAACTCAAGAAAATAGAAAATAATCCCATCACACCATTTATGGCTGTTGCTTCAAGCTGGAGGGAGTTTGAGGGAGGGAAGAAGATTCCTTCAGTCTGTGTTACGTAACGTACAGTGAGACATTTTGTTCAACAGGTAAAAATAAAGCAGGGAGACAGACTTAAGATGAAAACCCTTGAGAAACCTTTTAGAAAAAAACAACAACATTTTGATCTGATCAGGAATATCTTTTTTTAAAAAGATGTTTTTTAAACTAACAGAAATAGCCGCATTTGCATCTTACCTTCAGTTATTTATACTCTGTGAAATGCTGGACCAATGAAGCACGTCTGCTCATTAGCATTTCTGTTTGCTGGTGTTTTCTTGAAACTTTTTTTTTTTTTCTTCCCAGAGGCGACGTCTATTAGTGGCGCTGCAGTGGACTCGAAGAGCAAAATGCAACAGCGGAAATAACAAAAAAAAACTCAACAAATTCCAAAATTGAATTTACCATAAAGAAAACAACATAAATCAGAGATCTATCGTCCAAGGGCACATCATAAAAAATGTTTGTTTCCTCAACCTCACAAAAATGATTGAACTTGTTGCATTTACTTGTCATTGTGATGCTTCTTCTGTCATCCAAATGTGTGGGTATTAATTCCAGCCAACTGCTGCTCTGGATGTGTAAAATATACACCCCTGGTTCGTGGCAGAATCACAACAACGGAGCTGAATTGGCTACAAATCGAATCATTCATGAAGTCATTTACCCGCTAAAGTTTCCTCTGAGTACTCTTAGTCGTTTACAGCGATGCGAGCGGCTGCTTTTAAACAGCACAATTAAAAACAGCGAACGAAGTGGAGAACAGGGAAAACATAATATCCTGTCATCTGAGTCAAGATGCAGATTCAAAGAAACTCCCATGGCGACCGTCACTTCAGTCGCTCCCTGTCCTATTACCTCGCAATAAAATCCTCATTCACCACCTGCTACTGAGCAACCAGAGCGGTTAGGGAGTGAAATGGACATTATATGATGTTTCGTATCACTTTGTGCGTGTGAAAGCTCTTCAAATAAACGGTGTCTGGGTTTGGTTGGAGAGCAATTGTTGCCAGTCAGAAGAGATAAAGAGGAGGTGTGTACGACATCGTTCAACTGTATTTGTTTGCTTCAAAAACCAGGAGCGCACGCTGGGGTTGACGTGCTCTGTTGAGCTTCAGTGCTGAAAATGACAAAAGTTTAAACGGCTGTTCAAGGGTTAAGAGTTTGTTTTAGGGACTGTTGCAGGAATGGACGGCGGTGGAGTGGACAGACAGCAATGACGCTTCTTTCAAAAAATAGTGCTTTTTATTTTTCCTTTTTTTCCTAACATTTTTCCTCCAAAAGGTGCAAATATGTACAGTGTCCCAAAAATAAAGTCAAAATACAGAACTTAAACTAAGTGAAACAGAAAATGCAAAAATAAACAGGCTTCAAGTTTGCCAGGCTAAATCAAAAATGACCCTGAACAAAACTAAATTATAGCCAACTGCTCAGTACCATCCACACCAACGTCTACAACACAAAACCCAGCTCTGGAGCGTTCTACAGGGCTTTTATACCCGCAGCTCCTCCCCACAGAAGAGCCCAGTTGCAAAAATAAATCAATTTATTAAATAACAAAATCCTAAATGAGAAATAACAACTAACAGAAAAATACCAGAATACATAAACACCTGAAATCATTTTCAATAACCAAAATCCCCTCTACACATAACAAAATATATTTCCCCAAAATGCATAAAAACACCCCCGCTCAAATAGTACGCGCCCCCCAGAGCGGCGGACCCCCCAACAATTGCGCATTGGAACAGTGAAGGGAGTGTATGATGTGCAGGTGAGTCTACAGAAAACTGAATGTGTTTGTAAAGATTGCTAAAAACATTAAACTGCAAAAACGGTGGTGTGTGTAAGTGGGCTTTGTTACCAGTGCAATGTTTTAACAGATGAGGGAATGTTTTAGAAAAATGGCGCGTGTTGAAAACGCGAGGGATGAAACAAAAAATAAATGTGTTGAACATGCTGGTTTGCCACCCCTGCACACTAACAAATGCTGGTGAGATTGTATGGGAAACGGTGTAGTGTGGAACGTGAAAACCAGGTAAACCAAGACAGAAACTGAATGTAGATGAAGTGCTACTCACAGCAGTAGGTCAGCTGGTGTTTTTAATGTGCCGGGAGATAGCTGCCTATGCGCCTATGCGCTTGCATGAGTGGCTAGGCGCATTTGGCGCAAGCGTCACGGCTCACTCGGTGACAGGGACGTCGTTCAGAAGTGATGATTAAAGCAGGTGGTGGTGGGGGGGTGGGCAAGGGAATATTGTGTAAATGATGGGGCACCGTGGAGATAACGCGTGCCAAGCGTCATTATTTGTCATTCAAAGATTTGGTTTCACTTCTAAACACGTCTTGCAGAAGTATCCCCAGATTTAGCTGCAGAGGAGGAAATATTTTTCCTTTCTTCTCTTTAATGATTTGGTGCATAAAATGAAAGACGGCCCCGCAGTAAGCCTGTTAAGCCTGATTTATGCTTCTGTGTCGTGGCGACGCCGTACCTACGCCGTAGCCCCTACGTCGTCATTATGCATTTATAGTTCTGCGTCAAGGGAACGCGTTGCTCTGTAATTCACCGCCAAGCCACTAGAGGGGTGTGGCTTTATCTTCGTATGGTTTTGGGGGACTCTTGTCGAATTCCTTAGTTTTCTTCCGGTCATAGCACATGGGTCAGAGACAAAGACAACAATGGAAGTTGTAAAGGTGGTCATACTTGCGAACCTCCTCGATAACTCTTTCTTCGGCTTGGTCCATTTTTATTTTTGCGTGTTGCTCTCACCACAGAAACTTAAAAAATAGCGGTGTTGTTGTGCTGAACCGGAAACGTTGTGTGAGCAGACCAATCACAGTCCGTTGACGTTCACGTCACTACGCGTCGACGCGACGCGTAGTGACTTTTTTGGAGGTGCACGTCGGGCTACGGCGTAGGGGTCTGCGTTGACGGCGTAGGTACGGCGTTGCCACGACGCAGAAGCATAAATCAGGCTTTAGTGTCGCAGGTTGAACTTTACCGTTTGATTATGTAGGTTTTCGTCTGCCTCTCGGCGGCACAACGTGCTCACACATCCATTTAAAGGCAAGTGTGCGATGTTGTGTGTGAGCCTGTATTAATGTCATTTTGAGTTATAGTCAACACGCCAGCAGCAGAAGTCTGTGGGTTTTTCTCCCCTTTTAGCTTCGTCTTAATACAAGCTTTGAGGGCTTCTCCTACACCACAGAATGTTCCAGACAGACACTTTCGATTGAACCCCCCACCACCAGGGAAAGGGAGATAGAATTGAGGTGTCACTGTGAGTAGTTGAAGGTGAACCCGACCCCCAGGATATCCTAAAGACCGCTGCAAGAAATATTAAATAAAAGTGCCTTCTCAAAGTAGCAATATTGCTGTTATGGTGTTGCATAGAAAGAGACTGGGAGGTTTTTTTTTCATCTTTTTTGGTTTTTAATGTGCAGCAGTGACGTGTTTTCCTGTATTTGAAGAAGGATTAAATGTGAATGCATTCATCAGGGGATGAAAAATTGGTCAGGATGTAAAATTGTAAAAATGTCTTTGTATAAGAATTTAACGCTGGTGGGGCGTAGGTGGAGGGCTCACGCTTAACTGAAATATCATTACAACTGAAATGCCATTGGGATTTTCTTAGACATAAGAAACATACAAATCAACTATAATCAACTGAGCGTGTGGTGCAGTTGAGTTTGTCGTTTTCTGAAAAAAAAAACAGGATAGAACAGGATTCTACAGAATTAATTATTTCAACAGCAAACCATCGTAATTATGATTATAAAACGATGAGTGCACACAGCGGTGGCTGTCAGACAGCCAATGTCCCGGACTGCTGAGTGCAGTTTGAGTGACATCGGGGTTTGGGGGTTGTGGTTTTGCATATAAAGGTGCATCAGTGACAGATGATCAGATAGTGTGAAAAACTGCCTTGAGCCTGAAATGTCTGTGAACTCACAGGAGAGATGCTGTCATGGTCATGAAATCTTGAGCTGGTGTGTGTGTGTGTGTGTGTGTGTGTGTGTGGCAGGGGTGATGCCAGAAATTCGTATTATCAAATATCTGTCAGATAACTGCTAGGATATGAAAGTGACAAGATCTCATGTATTTAACAGAGTTTTTGTGATGCCCACATCTAATTAAACCAATGCTTGATTCAAATATCGAATCATTAATTTGCTTCCAACCAGACAAAATGACAAGGACTCGTCTTTGTGTGTACGAAGGTCAAAATCTTTGTGCATTAGAACTGCATTTCAGCAGTTGTTTCCATGTGTTTGGGTGACCAAACTTCAAACGTTATTTCAATAACGTTGTCTCTATCAATCTTTTCTCCTTTAAATAAGCGTTTTAGTACTTTTGTAAATTATGTTTGTTGGCTGTGAGCCACAAATGATGGCTGGTTTTATTCAGTTAAAGCAGGGATGGACAACAGAGAGCGCCACGGGCGATGTCTTTCATTTGAGTGATGTCATCCAGCATAATGGAGAAATATGTGCATCGGTGGCCCAGCAGACAGCTGGAACCTCTGTTGGAATCACCTTTAATAGCAGCACAAACACTCAGTAGGCTCCTGAACGAGCTGCGCAATGGATCTGAGCTCAGGCAAGATGATGAGGCACGGAGCACTGCTGACACGTGAACGCAGTTGCTATGTGACTGAGACACTCCCAAAAGTTTTAGACTCCCACGTGTATGAATGTGTCTCAACGTCGATCAGAGGATAGCGCCGGCTCTGGTTATCCTGTGGTGGTGAACAGCAAAGAAAAAGCTGAGATTACCATCTTGTATCTTAGGACGCTGACATTAGCAGGATCAAGTGGATTGTGCTCTGGCTGTGAATGATCTACAAATAAAGTAGGAGTTAATAAACTAGTAGTTCTGAAGTATTAACCGTTCTGACAGAATTGTTTTTTTTTTTTATTTCTGGGATTCCTCTGCATACCATTTGACAGTTTGAGAATAAACGAACTTGATGAGAGACATTAAAGTCAGAAGATGATCCCTACTGTTCCTGTATCTGTTCTCTACTGTTCAGTGAAGCAAAGTATTAGCAACAAGCCGATGACGTCGGAGGACTGCAGTTAGGGGCGGGTCTCTGACCCTGGCAGCTGCTGCAGGGTGCACACCTGTGGTTCAGCTCCTCATTACCTCTGCTTGAATACACCGGCCCCCTTCTCAGTCATTGCCAGATCTTTGCGGTTCACCTGGTGATTCTGGCCCCTGTTTAGCCCGCCGCTACTCTGGACCTGCTCCTCAGCCTTGCCTCACCGTCACCACCAGCCCTCTCGTGTCTCCCAGCTTCCTCTTCCTCGCTACCCTTGGATCACTCATCATGCGGTCTCCACGGTCCCCAATCTCTGCCTCCCCTGCATTGTCAGCCTGCTTCCCCCTCCTTTTGTCAATAAACTCCATGTAGTTTGAGAACCCAGGCTCTGCTTTTATGGTCCACTTAAGCCACCTGTTGCAGCAGTGATACTACAAACATTTTGATTTCTCGCCACGGACAGACAAATAGAAAAAACTTGATCGCATAACTAAGTGGTGATGATGAGAATTAAGAAAATATTTGACAACTTGGAAAAATCAGCTATTTTTTTTTCAAATTGCTATAATTCCATAAATACTGCACAGTTATGCTAATTGTTTTAAATCAGGCTAATCAATGACAGGATATATCTAAATAGCGTCTAGCATCTAAAGCAGCATAGTTGAGTTTTTCAATTCAGTTTAATTTGTATTCTGCCAAATCACAATAAAAATGATCTCATGACACTTTACAAGTAGAGCAGGTTCAACACACTCTGAGTTTAACTCTGAGCTCTGAGTTGGTTTATCCCGAGATGGGAAACTGTGAGTTTTCGGTTCAAGAACAGCTGATATGTATTAGTTAAATCAACTGTGAGTGAAAACAGTCCAAATGGAACTGTGACATCAGATAGACAAAGTAGATGTGTAACTAGAATGCATTTCCATTAAATATGGCATTACTTTTGCGGTTGATTTAATTGGAGGGGATTTTTGAAGCCAGCTGATGCGGTGTGCTAGCTGTTACGTTTCAAAGAAAATGGAAGTGTTTCTGTTTTTGATTAAGGATTATTTATGTTTGGATCATTTCTTTAGACTATTTATTCTATTATTCTGGAAGTCTGATATACCAGAGTGACACTTTAATCCTTGGGTTTTGTTTTTTTTCCTTCAAGCCGCTTGGATGAGGGATGCCAATATATGCGCCATCAAAATGAGGCTGAAACACATTAAACTCAAGAAAATGTATACCTGACACCACATGAGAGAATAAGAATTCAACACAGTTTTGTTTTGTTTTTTTCCAGTGCTGAGATTTAATCTTTCCCCTAAATATTCTGTCAGCTTCCATAAGGCAGAGCTCAAGTATCTGTGCTGGTTGCTGACAATTGCAGTGTTCATATTCTGGTCCAGTGCTCACATGTCTGAACTATGCGCACCCCAACCCTGTGTGCTGGTCTTAAAAGAAAGGGGCGATCTCAAAGTGCACGATCCCTATCATTCTTAATTTCTGCACCATTAAAAGTCTAAAGTCGGTGCTGCCGTATTTTTCTATCTAAATTAAATGGCGCGTTATTGAGACAGGAAGCTGCAGAAGCTGGTGCAAAATGCATGCACACCCTGCTTGTCACACTAAAACAGACAATCGCACGCAACGGCACAAACACGTGAACGATCACAACAGTGTGAAAGACAGTTGTTGTTTACAGCACACCTGCTTTACCTCGAGGAGCTTTGCTGCTGCTCCTACTGTACATGTGTTCATGTAACTTTTATCCAAAGCTCAGTTCAACTTGTTTGACAACAGAATAAACAAATACACAATGCATATTTATGTAATAACTGCGGTGACATTTCCCTGTAGCAGAAATGAGAAGTGTCTCTCCATTAAGAGAAATATTTAGTCCTGTGTTCCTCCACTCATTCAGATGATCAAACACAGTCCCAGAATGGTTTGAGGAAAAAGCAGTTCTGTGACACCTGGAGCTGGTTATTTTAAAAGATACGTGTTCTCTAGGTGATATCTTTATTATGTGGAGCTGTATTGCTGTTACTTTACAAGACACGACTGCTTTCAGTTACGTTTCCAAGTGGGCAGCATCGTCCCTGCAGCAAATACCGTGGGATGTTGAAGCAGCGAAAGTAAAAACTGTAAGGGAACGTAATTCAACTTTTAGTTTCTGGAATAAAACAACTGACATACGGGCATCAAGCAAGGTCTTCACTCACCACTCATTTCAAACACTGAACTTCTCATTTAAATACCAGTGCATCAAGACATGCCTTCATTGCACATTGGTTTATTCATGTTATACACAAAACACACTTGGGGTTTATTTAGAGGCTTTTTTTTTTTTACAACCCCTTGGCACTATGACAGCAAAATTTCAATGTAGTGGACATGTCCCCCAAAGCATTCATGTATGTTTAGACCATGTGCTCCAGATTATTTAGACAGTTATTTTTGAGGACACATTTTATCTCCCCGTTGCTTTTGCAGGGTCTTGTCGGTGATGTTCCACAGGGAGGTGTGAGGGCAGCGCTGCCTGCTTAAGAGAATCCACCTTCTGATGAAAATGGAAAAACATTTTCAAGCATTACAAGCGCTTTTATTCTCAGTAGCCACAGTTTGATGAACTTGAAAACATTTACGCCCTGACAGTTCAAGTCAAGTTAGTTTCTTTCAAAGTTGCTCTACGCTAAAATGCTCTGATGAATACGTTGAGCTCTCAGTAGTGGTTGAATCGTGTCACGACAGCCTTTAGCTGAAATATATTTCATGCCCTCACTTAGCCTTCACTTCATGAAAGACCTGAGTCACTCCAGACATTAACTCCACCATAAAATCCTTAATCACTTTGGGAACAGGATGTAAGAGTGGAAAAATACAGTCGAGGGCCAACAATATGGCATAAAATAAACAAAGCTTCTGCTTACCAGCTCCATGATTGCCTTTGTAAGTGGTCATGTCTGGAGAAATGACGCAAATCCTCCGAGGGTCACAAACGCTGCTGACCTGTGGTTGGTGACACATCTCTACTCGAACTCAAAAGAGCTGAGATTGAAGCGTAAATGCTTCCCCACGATGTTTTCTGAACATTATTTGCTCGCTACTGGAGTTAAAGGAATATTTCTTTCACATTCTCTTTGCGTCAGAAACCCCCAAAAGAAAACCAAAAAACGAGCGAGATAAGTAAATGCTCTCGCTACGAGTACAGATAAACATATTCTTCCTCATGGATGGGACTCAGACAGTGTTACTGCATCTGATTATCGTATTACTTCTCCAAAAAAAGTGTTGGGGCTTTTCATGTAAATTCTGGCAACATTCAAAGACCATCTGTCTTAGCCAATGAATTCCAATCCAGGATGCTGAGTGGATGATTTAGGAAAGGATTTGGATTTAGGATTAATTCATTCCACTTTCCATCTAACTGGAGCAAGAAACTGTCAATGTAGAAAACCCCCCAAAAAACAAACAAAAACAAAAAACTTGAGAAAATTTTGTTGGTAACAATGAAAAGAATTTAAAATAAAATTAAAAAAAAAATCTCTCTTCACAGAAAATGACTGATGAGATATTTTTATTCCAAAAAATGTTTAAATGGTATGTATGCGAATACAAATCAGTACATTACATCGATACAATGACAACAAAGTGATGATTATGTTGAGGTGTATTAAAACTATAGTTCCAGTTATCTTTTTACTTGGGCAGTTCATATTTTAGTAATCCATTCTTGAAGAAAACATAGCCTTAAATACGTTCATAGACAGAATGATCATACTGTACCTGAAATATGAGTTGTATCCAAAAGTGTCTCAAGACCCTGATGGTGCGTTCTGTATGAATGTATTCTCAGTCATTTGGGGCTGAACCATTGCATCATTGCCAGGGTCTTGCACAGTACACAACAGAAGTCACTGGCCTGAATCCCAGAGACCTGCATCCCAACCAGGGCTACAGTGGTAATAAAACAAACAAATCCAGTTCCCTATACATAAACTCGAAATATGAGATAGGAAGAACTGAGACCTAATCAAAAATTCACAGCAAGAAGGTTCCGGGTTCCAGTCCCGGCTCCATCACAGGATCTTTCTGTGTGAGTCTCCATGTTCTCCCTGTTCCTGTGTGGGTTCTCTCTGGTACTCCAGCTTCCTCCCACAGTCCAAAGACATCAAGAGGGGACGAGGCTGATTGATACTCTAAATTGACCGTAGGTGTGACTGTGAGTGTGAATGGTTGTTTGTCTATATGTGTTGGTCCTGTGATGGACTGGTAACCTGTCCAGGGTGAACCCTGCATCACTGGGATAGGCTCCAGCCCCCCCGTGACTCATAACAGGATAGCTGTAGAAAATGGATGGATGGATGGATGGATGGATGGATGGATGGATGGTTCATACTGGGCTGAGGCGATGCTACTGGGTGGGCAGATTTGGGGTTGCGGAACAAATTAATTGGTGAGAATACTCAGACCAGTTCAAAATAAGGTTCATGAACAGGCACCTACTCCCAGAACTGTTCCCTGTAAGCCTATTAATACAAAAAGCATTTTACATAACTATAAATGGACTCCATAAAGATGCCAGCAAACACACAGCGTCACTCAAAGAGAAAATTCAGCGCTATACTGTGCGCTGGTCTCATTATCCCAGTAATCTATAGCTTTGCCCCCAGCCACACCACAAACACAAGTGGTATTATAGCTTGATAGGACGTGCAGGAGTTTGCAGGTCTTCTGCTTTCCTAAATTGGATCTCAGGCTTCCAATTCATCTCTACCCATCCCCACCCCCCTGCCCCTTCTTCTGTATTCTTGGCAAGGATGTTTGACTTTATCTGGTGTTTGGGCTGAAGGTCCTGTGGAGATTTGTAGCGTATAAACAGACTGATAATGCTGTTTGGTTTGACCACTGGCCTGCATCCTGCTCGTGGATGGCTAAACCAGAGGAATACAATGGACCACCATGAATGGTTCCCGGAGTGACTCAAACTGTGTAGCTGCTCCTCCCCTAAAGTTCTGATGGACTTGTTACCGTTTTTATGAAATCCAGTTCACATGGCTCCAATGTGCTGTTTCAACTGATATTGATTCTAAAATCTAAAAAGCAGGAAAGTAAAACAACCTGGAAAGGGATCATTTATGATTTTTTTTACGATCATACTTATATAACTTAATAAGAATAATAAATGCTGGTGAATAAAATCACTTATGCAGGCTGTCCATTGTAACAAAAATAATAGAGTTTAACGTTCAATGATTCCATGATTGTTGATGAAATGTAGCTAGCAAATTATTAATTTATTCCTAAATTCTTGAAGTCCTGATCTACAAGCAAAATGTCAGCTCCGACTCACACATGGCCAGCTGGCCTTGTACCTTCCTGAAGCATGACCCCCCCCACTGACCTGGCCTTAACATGCTAACATTGTCCCTGAGCTAGACACACTGTAAACCACACTGTACTGAAACATGATGTGTTTGCAGGTTCGCAGCATATCATAAGAGCTAGCACAGGCTAGCGTCCTTCATAGCATAATCTGGAGAAGCAGATGGAATTCTTGAATTGGATTCCCAAACTTTGGGATCACTGTTTGGTTTAAGGCTGTTTGGCCAATTATTTTGTCGCTCCTCTGGCATTTATCATTTTCCACTCCTGAGTTGCCACATTATGTCGTGTCTACATTCGGGGCATTTAGGGATCGCACATAGACAGTGGGACAATTTTCTCTTGAGAGAATGAAGAGCATTTGTACTTTCAGGCCCGGGGTTACCTGATATAGCTACTCCAACTTTGCAGCTTTGTTAACGCTCACGCTAACCCACACCAACACCAACCTCCACAGAATACCTGTGTCTGCCCCGCAAAATTCTGACCTTCATGCCTGATCCCTGAACGTAACATCTACTGTCAGAGCTGAAAAGTCTTGCCGAGGGACAAAGCTGTGTGAGTGTGCACAACAAAAACAAAAGAGCGTTGCTGAGAATAAATCAAACAGAAAGGGAGGCAAAACTAGAGAACAGCCCTAGACACTCTGCAGAGTGTAGACACATGTCTGCCGTGGGACTACAGAAAGCTCCCTTAGCTTACATAAATTTTCCCTGTAGCCTTTCCTCCATGTTGTTCACACAGATAAATAAACACAGAGCGTGGAAACATCTGGATACTGAGCATGTTTTAGTTTATAAGATTCCTCAGAAGGTCGATTCCTGTTGCTCATTTTTTCCAAAATGTCATGACAGAGATGTCCATTACACCCCCGGGTGAGTCCGCTCGAAACAGTGCGGCTTCTTAATCCAATGATGTAAAATGTCATTGTTGCTACATTCCAGAGCTGCAGGGATTATGATGTTGTGAATAGAGAGATTTGCCAGAAAGATTATGATTCAATGTTATCATGAGTCATACACAACAGATTATATTATGATTGTTGAGAGGCATAAAGTTTGTGATTCAACATGGTAATAAAATGGATTCAGTAGCGCTGAAATAATCCTGAGGACAGTAAAAAGTCAAGTATAAATATAAAAATATTGAATTTCCCTTTATCTTTATCGTTGAAGTTAACAAATCTGATTGAAAAATAGGTCATGCCAATGATGCTGTTCTACACTCATAATATTGTTAAAAAAATGGACTTCATATTACTCACATTATTTGCATTTTCACATTTTGCAATGAACTTACGGTGCAGTCACGTGATGGGCTAGACTGGAGTTACACCCATGCTAAATATAATTTTGCCAGGTGCCATTATTGAGCAGGAGCCCTCCACTGTGCAATCAGTCAGTTGATGATTTATTCATAGCGAGCTTCAATCATGAAGAGCAGGTCACAGTGGAGAAGCTTAGCTGGATCAGTTTAACTGAGAAGTACAATTCCTTACTTCATGTTGTGTATCAGCTTCAGTCATACATTGTAATGCCTTTTGTACTTCGGTTGTACTCATGACACTCAGACGTCTACAGTCACACACTGATGGAGACCCTCATACAATACAAGTAGCTCATCGGAAGCAGTTCGTCCAAAGGGATCTAACCTATGACCTTTTGATAATTAAATGGCTGCCCCACCTCCTGAGCAGCGCCTCCATCTGGAGCAGAAATCTATAGTCGAATAAACAACAACCCATGCTGGCTCAGATATTGTTGTCTTTATGACATCAGCATTGCGGCTGTAGCGCGGCAGAGATGACATATTTTTGTAGTTCAACCTGGAAGTCACTGTCACCCTGGGTGCCCTCGATAAAAGTGACAGGTATTTTTACATAGGAATTTTGACTGTTGGGGAATATAAACTCTGGTGACAAACACAAGTTTCAAAAGTTTGCGTCTCGTTAATGATGGTAATCTTCACAAATGAGCACCAATTTCATATTTTTTAAATCATAAATGCAAATGTTAACGGTATAAAGATATTGATAAGCATGGGAGGTTTTGGTCGAAGTTGAGTGGGACCAGCCTGCGGTGACGTTTTATGCTCTCTGGTGAAGTCGTCTGAAATCAATATCTGCAGTCACTGGAAGTCAGAACCCCATTTTGCAGGGTCCGCCAATCAGTGAAGCTGCCTCATGCAGTTTGTCAGATTGATTTTGTCTGTGGCTTCATGCTCAAGGTTGGTCAGGATCTTGGCAGACACAGTTAGTGGCTTTTTCCCCATTGTTGTTGGGTTTTTTTTTAGGTGCTAAAGCTTCTCTCTCTTTACTCCTCATTGTTTGTCCAGTTTTGTGTTTCCTGGCCCTTCAAAGGCCAGTTTTCTTCATCATTTTGAAGGTTTTATCTACACACACACACACACACACACACACACACACACACACACACACACACAAAATTGTTAACAATACGATTGCATGTAAGACGTAATTTGAGATTTGTACGACAAAAGTGCAGTATGCATGTGAGCTCAGCAGTGTGGCCAATGAAGCACAAGCACCAACATTTTTGTGTTATAGCTGACAATTGCGGCGAGTCTGCCATAAATCCTGTCTGTAAAAGATGTATTCAACCTGCAAAGGCCTAGAGATTAACATCCACATTTGCATCTTGATGGCATGTTCAAACACCGCAAGGAGCGCCAAGTTTGCAAATGTGACACACAATGACATCATGTCTCCAAATACAAGTGAAATGAATAATTTATTTAGTGGAGTAGGAAAGATTTGACGGGGCGGTTAACATGCGCTTAAGGTACCTCGACGAAAACGAACCTCCTCTGAAGAGTGCAGACCCGCACCAAAGGGTAAGTCATTAAACATGAACAATTAATATCTCATATTACAGCTTTTGAAATATGTTTTAGCTTGAAAATTAAAAAAACAAAACTTTTTCAGTGTTTTTGTGTCATTTCTATTTCAATTGCCAATCACGAACAGGAGAAGGTGAGGGATTTATGTCTGATATTTATTATGACACAATATAAATACTGAATATTTGTTGGTGCTGTTTTATTTTTTTATTTATTGTTTTTTTTTTTTTTTTTTGTTCAGCACATCTTTAGCTGGAAGGTCTTGACACGCGTCCCTGGCTGCCAAACATGTAAACTGATTGTTTTGGTGAACAGCTGAGTTGGGGCATTACTTTCAACATAGCCGCTGCAAAGAATTATGGGATGACGTTGTGCCTTATCCTTTCAGGAAGAATGCTATGCAAAAGGAACTAACATAAGAAGTGTTTTAGCATCTGTCTTAAGTGTGGCTGAAAATTTGATCAGCTCTTATCACGATAGCCACGGGGATATTTTACACATCTGAGCATCCTTCTGCAGCAAAATGGAGAATTTTGAGCACGCTTTAAAATACAAACATCTATTAACACGGTAACAGACAGGCAGGGGAACAGGACGACAGGGTAGGAGCTGAGTAACAAATGAGATAGAATTTTTCACAGAAAAAGGTGGAAAAGCAGATAAAGACAGGAAGTGAGGGCGGACAAGACACGACACGGAAATAAATGTCAAAATAAAAGAGGAGCGAACCAATTTGACCAACGTTAGTCATTGTAACAAATACAGACTCACTTCAGGGACGTTAAGACACGATCAAAACACCAAACTGAAAAATTCATGATCAAAAGAAGTCCAAAACTTAAATCAACAATTCAGGCGGGACTATGACAATAAAAAAGATGTAACAGACGGAATAAAGTACACTTGTTTTATTACACTGTGGACCTCTGAATCAGAGTCAGAACAATTGTGTGCTGTCTCAGTGCTCCCACACTGCTTTCTCGCAGTCAGGATGTGATTGTCAGGATATGGTTGCAATTAGCTGCATGTACAGTAGCTTACCGTCATTTCATAAACTGTAGCAAAATTAATCCCTTTAGAGAGAGACGCTTAAAAAGTGGCAGCGCCGCAGGTCCTCAGTCACCGTATAAACTGCTTAACGCTGACTTTCAATCGAGTCTCTTTACTGTTTACCCACCAAGTCCCATCTTGTACTCCCAGCACCATTTTTAATGCACTTTGTGGAATGTCAGTTTCACGTCCCCAGCTCATCGTTTATTATCTCCGTTAACTGTATTGCCAGAATTAATTCTCTTTAATGGACACACAAAATCCCTGTAACATAATCACAGAGAGTAAAAGCTGCAGCAAATATCCACATTTCATTTTCCCTTTTTTACATAATCTTGTCAATTTAGTGGAAGGCCATAGAAGCAACAGCCTCGACACTTAAGGTTGACTTGTTAAAATACAGCATGATGTGGAGCCTTTAATGATGAAACTAAGAACAGACCTTACAGAAAATATCAAAACTTTTTTGTGCCCATTTAGTAAATGTTACCAAATTTAAATGTATTATATAGCACACAAGGCTGCACGGTGGTGCAGTGGTCAGCACTGTCACCTCACAGCAAGAAGGTTCCGGGTTTGAGTCCCGGCTGGGGCGTGGGATCTTTCTGTGTGGAGTCTGCATGTTCTCCCTGTTCCTGTGTGGGTTCTCTCTGGTACTCCAGCTTCCTCCCACAGTCCAAAGACATCAAGAGGGGACGAGGCTGATTGATACTCTAAATTGACTGTAGGTGTGACTGTGAGTGTGAATGGTTGTCTGTCTCTATGTGTTGGTCCTGTGATGGACTGGCGACCTGTCCAGGGTGAACCCTGCCTCTCGCCCGTTGATGCTGTGATAGGCTCCAGCCCCCCCGCAACCCTTACTAGTAAGGAATAAGCAGAAGACGACGATGGATGGATATAGCACACAATAGCCATCCATCCATCCATTTTCTTCCGCTTATTCCAGTTAAGGGTTGGGGGGGGGGGGGTTCGGGGCTACGGGCGGCTACGGGCGAGAGGCGTGGTTCACACACCCTGGACAGGTCTCGCACACAATATAGTACGTAAAAAGAAAATGCGTCTGTATTTGTGTATCAACCATGAAACCATCTGTGTATTACATTTTTTGTTTGCCTGTGCTGTTTGTGTGAAGCCTTCCCAAAGCTTTAAAGACACCCGTGGGATACAACAATAAACACAAGACAGATGAGATGAGCGCAGATGAATTACATGTTTGCATTGAGATCTTTGTTTTAGCAGAGGAAGTAAATCTTCTAAATGAATTTGAGCCTGTAATGTGACATTGGAAGATTGTACATTTAACACACAAGCCGCAAAGACCAAAACCTAGGATGTCTCAGTTATAGTACATTGCAAACATGGCTCCATTCCAGAAATAGACCAGAAACATGTCAGACCTTGGTTACTTTTTATTGAAGCGGTTCTAGTATGTGTGTTTTGGTGCATTGGGTGCGTACTGTAGATTACAAAAGTTGTGTTTATGTTTCATGTAGCTATCCATTTTCTATATCCGCTTATCCTTCTATCCTCAGGGTCACGGGAAGCTGGAGCCTATCCCAGCATGCAACGGGCAAGAGGGATTTAGAGCCTGGACAGGTCACCAATCTTTTACCTCTGACTGTGTGTGTGTGTGTGTGTGTGTGTGTGTGTGTGTGTGTGTGTGTATGTATGCACGCGCATGTGTGTGTGTGTGTGTGTGTTTGCGTGTGCTTGGCATGATGTCAGTGGTCACAGTGTTGGGCAGCGCTTCATGACCCAGAAACATGACGCGATAACAGATTCGAGGTTTAAAGGATATTAAAGTGTCCTTAACTACAAAAGCACTATGTTTGTAAGGCTCTGGCATAGTTTCTACTGGAAAATCCCAGACTTTATTATGAGCTAAATAAACTGTCATTTAAGTATGTGAGTTTTCCTCATTAATCAAACTGTTGATGTTATTTCAAATGTGATCCGTGCTCCTGCAGTTGTTGTGAAAGTCAACACGAGTGTTTGATAAACTAGGGGAAAGGTTTAAATTCAGATTACTGGAAGTGTTTCCTGCCAGATTAGGCTTGGGGAACAGTTGGTCTCTGGTTCTATGGGGGTTCCTGACATGTCAAATGAGCTTTGGTCATGAGACCAGACGACTTGGTAACCCAAGAACACGCTCACTGAGTCTGGTGTTTAGATGAAGAAGACTGATTTCCCCAGTCTGCTGTGCCTTTAGGACATGTTCATCATCCCCCTAACATGGCTAATGGAACGCTGTGACAATCTTGGACCACAGAAACTACTTTTTGTTCATTTTTCTTGGCAAAGTCTGGTTGGGTGGTGCAGCACACTTTGTTGTTTTATAGAAGGGGTCCTGCACACCGTTAAGAGCTTCTTTAAAAAGGCTGTTTAGTCCAGTAAATTATAGTTCTGTATTGGAAGCTCATAACAGTATGGACCTCTTAATTTTGTGCCAAGTGACTTTTTGGCTAATGTGCCAGTTGGCCCCTTTTGTCTAAGTATGCAGAATATTTTTTTAAATAACTTTTTTTATTTTATTTTCCCGTATGCTTCATCCAGAACCAGACAAAAAGATCGATATCCTTCTTTCCTCTGTGTTGGCAGACAAAACTTAAAAGGATCAGCTGATTAGCTAGTGTAGATAAATTTATACATATATTTGCTTTAACTGTAGATGAATCCATACATATATATTTGCTTAAACTGTAGTTAAATTTATCCATATATTTACTTAAAATAGAGAGCAGGAAACACAAGGCAGTGAAGCACAGACCAGACTGTATACGAGTGGACAGGTGAAAAGGTCACAACAGGGAATAGCAGGAGTGTAGCTCATGGCTAGCATCACTTCCTCAAGCTAATCAGGTCAGAACAGAGTCCACAGAATTTCTACGGTAGGATGAAGTAGTGGGAGTCAGAAGTAGACAAGAGCAAGGTCGTGAATCAGGGAAAAGAGAGGTTTTTGTCTTCACAGATGCAACAAGAAGGCCACGATGGAACAGAAGGTACTGGCACGCGGTCAGACAGAAGATTCTGCAAAATAACACGAAGATCAAAAATACACACTTGCACGCAGAAGCGATCACATAAGCACCTCCTTGTAACACATAAACCTGGAGAGAGAGTGAGATCGTTGGACTTCTTGCCCCAACGCCAGGGACGACGTGTCCGTGTATGCTGACTCCAGGATAGGGGAAGACCATCTCCAGAGCTCCGTATTCTTTCCTGTTAATCTGAATAAATTCTTTTGAACCAACTAGAAGGTGTCCTCTCAAGATTTTGAACAGCGCAATATAGACTCTGTGGGTCCTTCTGATTGATTAATGATGACTTGTTGAAATATTCCTACACTGGCCCGCTAGTTAGCTTAGCACAGTAGTGGGTGAGAAGCGTATGCCTATACAGCAAAACTAATCAAATGCACTTTTCGTCACACATTTCGTGTGAAATCTGTCAAACATATGACATATAGCACCTCATACACGCCATTGAAACTTCAGCTGAATAAACATTTGCTGTTTACTAGAAGAGCAGCTTCTACTAATCATGGCCAGCGTTGTAAGAGAGGATGAGGATGATCCACCCTAGACAAAACAAGATCCTGAAACTATTTTATCCTGAATATATAGAGGTCATATTATTGGAGGAAATATATGTAAATAAAATGAAAAATGTAAATAATGTAAAATGTGTTCCATAACTCTTCCGATTGCAGCACTTCCACTTCCTCACAAGACGTGCAGGCTATCTTAAAACATGAATGAAGGATTTCCGGTTAATTTAATGGAATCCTTTGTAGATTAAACTACCCCTACCCATAAACACTGACCCCAAAATCTGTGTTTTACCAGAGGGGAACAGGGTTTTTGTCCCCAAGTTCACATTCTGTCCCCAATTAACTGCCACTTCCTAACCCAACCATAGACACACTCTCAATATTTGGCACTCATCTCACAGGTTGTTGACTCAGCTTAACTTAAAACCTGAAGCCAATTTCAGCTCCAAACCAGCAGATGTGTTTCAGCTGCAAACAACACAGCAGGCGGCCCAGATGGAAAGATGAACAACAAAATACATGTGTACACAGCTGTATGAAGATGTGCTCTCCTCCGACCTATCCTGCTTTCAGAAAGTTCCAGGGCTGTTTATTGACCATCAGATATTTCTGTTTGTTCCCTGAAATAGATTAAGAGGGGGTCTTTATTTGTTGATGAATGAAACGTCAAACGTCTGATGTCGATTCATCCTTTCATGTGAATGCACTGTGGGTAAGGAAGGTCAGAGGTGTAACCTTCTTTGAGCAAACATGGAGGTGCTGGAGCCAATAAATGTATTTTTTTACATATGTGCCACCATCTTCATCAAAAATGTTTGAAAAAGTAAGTAAAGGGAGATAAGGTGAAACCTAGTGTAAGGCTTGACGCATGGTCAGAGAGCCAAAATGTGGGTACTGTAGGAGACTGACAGACCAAGCACACCACTGGGTGCCAGTATATCAGTTCATTTTTAATTGAATAAATTACAACACTTATGTTTAGCTACGTTTGGACGAGATGAGCGTGAGTGGAGCAGTGTGGGAGTCAAAACAGCTCCCTGTACATTTCTGTCTTTCCAGGCCAGCAACAGTAAAAGTCTCCAACAGCATCTACGCTCCAGGAAGATGAGTGATCCTAGTCTGGAGTGGGACTCTTTAAATCAATGTGAAAACGTTGTTATTTGTAGAGTAAACTAATTTGATCAAATCATCAGGGAATATTGATACGGTGATGATGTCCAGCACCAGTGCCGTAAAATGTACGTTCGAAACAATATGCCGGGACGCAAATTTGCAAAGACAATACAGATGATGTTAAAACCGCGCTGTTTAATGCATATTGCTCCTCGTCTCCTTTAGACGCTGTGCTTGTGGCGTAGATGAAGTAGCTGCTCCTACCAGTGGCTGGAGAAAGCTTGACTTGAAGACAGCACAGAGGTACTGCTCATGCCAGCAGTAGAGCAGGCACTTAGTAGAGTACTGATATACTGATACTGATACCTTATCAGACCGCAAGATGCCCCTGAGACCATTCAGTATAGCAGGGTGTAAGATGCAGGCACAAGCAGGAAGAGCGTACATGGAACGCCATTACCAAGCAGCTGGCACATTTTCAAGGAATACCTGCAGTGAGTATGGGCAGGAAATCCCAAGGTCAGAATGGAAGACCGAGCTAGGATCCTGGGATTTCCATATCCAGAATGTACACTTGGTAAAGGCGAACCAACTGGCCATCATGATGGACATCCAACACTTCTGCTGCCCAAACACTTCTGCTGCTAATATTTATTGTTGATGTTTGTAGTTATGATAGTGTATTATAGTGTATGATAGTTTTTTGCTGTAGTTTATTGTAGTTTCTGCTATTTACTGCTCTGTACTTTTTCTGCTGCTACCTCTCTGTTTCTGCTGCTCTTATGTTATCTTACATCATGTTGATGGACAAAAAAACAGGAGAAAGTGGCGTGACAACAACATCAAGATGAAGGACTGTAAGAAGGCCAATAAATAACAAGGCTTGAACAAGGAGCGAGAGAAGACGTGGGGAGTAGAGGAAAGAGTGGAGCCAGTAGTCATCAGAGCACCTGCGGTTGTGACCCCCCCAGGGAGTGGGACAGTGTTATAGTATATATATATATTTCTGTCAGGTCCATTCACGTCAAGAAACACAAGAGATGATAATGAGCTTGATTTGTTTATTATAGTACAATTTGGCGGTATGGCTCTGTTCAGAGGAGTCCCCTGATAATTTTTCATGAGCACCATGAAACAGGGGACCAGCAGCGTGAGGGAAGGTTCTCCCAGTTTAAGACTGG
Source organism: Aulostomus chinensis (assembly GCF_037954235.1). Lineage (NCBI taxonomy): Eukaryota > Metazoa > Chordata > Actinopteri > Syngnathiformes > Aulostomidae > Aulostomus > Aulostomus chinensis. The sequence continues at coordinate 14,959,565 of NC_141340.1, forward strand.
AAGAGCAAACATACCCCCGTGAACAGAGCAGCAACATGACATGGAACGAACTATGCCTTGTATACACGACAAGGTGGAGCTGGGGAGGTGGAGGGTAGCAAGTTGCGAGCAGGAGCAACTGTACAGCAAATAGCAGTGGCAGCAGATAGCAGCAGCAGCAGATAGCAGATAGCAGCAGATAGCAGATAGCCGCAGATAGCAGATAGCAGCAGCAGATAGCAGCAGCAGGCAGCAGCAGATAGCAGCAGATAGCAGCAGATAGCAGCAGCAGGCAGCAGATAGCAGCAGCAGATAGCAGCAGCAGGCAGCAGCAGATAGCAGCAGCAGATAGCAGATAGCAGCAGATAGCAGCAGATAGCAGATAGCAGCAGATAGCAGCAGCAGGCAGCAGATAGCAGCAGCAGATAGCAGATAGCAGCAGATAGCAGCAGCAGATAGCAGCAGATAGCAGCAGCAGCAGATAGCAGCAGATAGCAGCAGCAGATAGCAGCAGCAGATAGCAGCAGCAGGCAGCAGCAGGCAGCAGCCAGAAGCTAGCAGAGCGGGAGTTGAGGCCGGGTGACATTTAAGTTGAGAGGGGCCAATCAGAAGCAAGGGATTTGATCAGCTGATGCTGAGCAGCTGTGATCAGCTGATTGATCAGTTTGATTGATGGACGGGAAGCCAATAGCGCTTGACTACCATGGCCTGACAGAACTAACGCTAACGCTCTATATATATATATATATATATATATATATATATATATATATATATATATATATATATATATACACAAATATTCACTGGGGACCTCCTGTACCCAGGAATGAATGGGTATGATGTGGTTAATTCCACCTAAAATCTACCAGTGTGTATATAATGTTGTTCAGGTGTTGATGGAAACAAATGTACAAACAACTGGTTAAAGGTCCTCCATGTGAACTGTCCTTGTGAGTTAACTTTGTGTTGGATTTTCAGATCAGGTGCATCATGGACATGCAAGGTCCTGTCCCCCAGAATATGCTGGAGGCTGGCTTATTTCCTGAGTCTTTCTCATGAAAGACTGACATTCTCTGGAAATCAAAGGCACAGAACTTTACTGCTCACATCCAACTGAGCTACCCAACACTGTGCGCTATGTTATAAAGCAGAAATTGAACCAATAAGAGTACAGATATGTATCACATATACACAGAGATTCAGCTGTTGGAGACAAAGATGTATCAGCTCAGATCCCTTGATCAAGTATCAAGTGCAGTTCTGATGTGCAGCTAAAATACTCTGCAGGTTATTGAAGATGCACCCGGCCTCAGTTGTTGTTTGTCCCGGCTCAACATGATCAAGTTCATCCATCCTGGTGATCAGACTGCTAAATGGCTGATCGATACATGTTTCTAGATCTGCTGAGGAGGTTTATTTAATTTATTTACGCCCCTCTTCTTTATTACTGTGGCCCACTTGGTCACCCTCCCTCCCTCCCACCAGTCAACATGTAGCTAACCCTGGCTGCATCAATCCTGCCTACCAGCCTCCCTTTAATAATCTCTTGGTGCTTCTGATCAATCTCCACTCAATGTATCCACTCTACCAACCCCCCAACATCTTATTCCCCCTCCATTCAACCACAAATTTATGTAGCCTCCCTACCAATGCCCCCCTCAAAATTTTATGCCCCCTGCAGTTAACCCACAATTCATTAATTCCTGCTGCCAAATTAATCCCCCCTACCATCCCCCACTTCACCATCTCATGCCCCCTGCAGTCAATGTTGCCCTGCCTCTCTCACCCTCCAACACTCTGCCAGACGCCTCTCGCATATAGAGCTAATCTGGAAGTGATCGCCACCTCCCATTCCCACTGTGGATTTGATTCCTCTATGTTGGCACTTTGAGGGGGGACATTTTCTTCACCTTCATGGATATATGACAAATACAGTGGATGTAACCTTGAAATCTGTCTGTACCGTGTTGGTCGGTGTTTGGAGATGTGTAAGTATGTCTAGAATATGAATTCTTGAATATTAAATGTTCATCTGCAATTTTGACATCGGTCCAATATAACTGTCCCATATAAGTGATATGCCGACTTCAATATTATCACTGGCCTGAATCCCAGAGACCTACATCCCAACCAGGGCTACAGTGGTAATAAAACAAACAAATCCAGTTCCCTATACATAAACTCGAAATATGAGATAGGAAGAACTGAATCCAAATTAAAAAATCACAGCAAGAAGGTTCCAGGTTTGAGTCCCGACTCCAGCACAGGATCTTTCTGTGTGAGTCTCCATGTTCTCCCTGTTCCTGTGTGGGTTCTCTCTGGTACTCCAGCTTCCTCCCACAGTCCAAAGACATCAAGAGGGGACGAGGCTGATTGATACTCTAAATTGACTGTAGGTGTGACTGTGAGTGTGAATGGTTGTCTGTCTCTATGTGTTGGCCCTGTGATGGACTGGTGACCTGTCCAGGGTGAACCCCGCCTCTCGCTGCTGCTGTGATAGGCTCCAGCCCCCCCCCCCCCCCCGCGACCCTTAACAGGATAAGTGGTAGAAAATGGATGGATGGATGGATTTTATTATGTACCACTGTACATACCAGCACTCACAAGTTTTGGTATTTTGAAAGCAATGGTTTATTTTGCAGGACACATGTTTGTTTGACAGGGTGGTGAAGTGGAGATAGACTTCCTCCTGAAGAGCTGTGAGTGCTACCTGTGTACTCAATGCTTGGACACTAATCATTTACAGCCCAACAACAATAGTGGCTAGAAACATCCCGTGCTCTGATGTATTTGCTCGTGACCATTTTGCTCCATCACAAAGACTCAAGAAGGATAATCAGCCTCCTCATTGCTCTGTCATGAGGGAACCAGACTTTTATGTGCAACAATTTTGTCATCAATGCCTTTTTTATCCTCTGACTTCTCAGACTGTGACCTCATATTGTACAATTTTGAAATTATTTTATCAGCCCAGATACAAAACAGAATCTATCTAGATCTAAGTGCTGTGAAAAATACTTCAGCATCTTGGTCACTCAGGAAGTCAGTGACCACAGCAGTGATAGAGCTTGATGCCTCAAGTCAAAAATGCATTTAGGTGAAGTGGTGGAGGGGATACAAGCTGAGCTGCCTTGACCAGCTGGGCTGAAAGAGAGCAAGAGAAGTAGACAGACAGTGTCCATTTTCTGCTTGCTCGATGTGCACTGACTCACAGCTTTTCTGTTCTCCTCATTCACTTGCCATTTTGAGTTTTTAATCCTCATACACTTAATGAGTTATGTGCCACCTTGCACCACTGACTGGCCCGAGCTCGTGCAGACTGGTGAGGACTGGGGCAGATGGTACGATCGTGAATTCTGTATAAAACTTGTAAAAGCTGTGTTGGGGTTTTTTCCAGCTATGGATCATTAGTAATGCTGTAGGTCAGCCAGTTTAAATGATTAACACACCCAGCAGACTTTGTTTATCTACGCACTAGTAATTAACTAACTGCGTTGAACTGCTGGTGTATGGCAGTCTGATAGATTAGACCATTTCATTTGACTGGCTAAAGTATGTCCAGCAGCATGCTGAGGCTGTACTTTAAGTCACAGCCTTTAGGTAAATGCTAACACCAACAAAATTTAACTGTACATCAGACTATTTGTATGTAGTTCTGAGTAACTAGAACATGCCCTGACCCGTGGTCTGACTGTGCCAGGAAGCATGTGTTTGGGGAACTATTGACTGAACCTCATGCTTGAATGGTGCTACTGCATTAAAGCTATCAGCGGCGCTGGCCGCAGTCTCACCCCAAAGAAACAAAGAGACCCAGTATAAGTGCTCATGAACCTCCAATCAACATGCACGATTACAGCCACGCAGACAAACACACCCCCCCCCCCTCAAAAAAACCCCACCTTTGTTCATGCAAATGAGAGAACACACTCAATGATTTGGGGATGTGAAAGGGACAGATAGACACTTTCAAATGGCTGATTTTTTGTTGTGCATTTTCTCCTGTGATGACAATCTTGTTGACCCTCAGTCGTGTGGCTTCAATGAACAACTAAACATTTGTAATGAAATTAACCAAAGGTTCAAGTACAGGCCATGCGAACCCTCCAAAGAGCATTTCACGACGGTGTCACACTCCAGAAATGTAGAATCCTCCTCAATGGGTCATTTAAAATAAAATAAAGAATTTGTCATAATATTTCAGTTCAGCTCTTCATTAAAATTCACTGAAAATGTAGGTCAATGCTTTTAATCGCAGTTGGCCTGTGGGAAACAACTTAAATTACACAATGTTTCGCAGAAGAGAAACACAGATTCGCCCCGTTAACAAATTCACTGTTGATTATGTGAAGAGCGATTCAGACCAAATCAAAGGCAACACCTCAGCACAGAGGACCGCTAAGCGCGATGTCAGTCGAGCTCACTCATGAGCTCTTTATCAGCATTCAACCTTATCAAGTCATAAATGTGCAAAATCATCCAAAAGGCATGTTCCCAGAAATATAGTTCAATTATTAATGTACTAAATGAATTAATTTGTTGGTTGACGCAATTGGTTGGTTCACAGCAAAAACTAAACATGATACAGTTTAAGTTCTGCATCATTTGAGTAAATATACACAATATACACATGCCGCTGAACTCTGTGGTCAGAACTGGGGTTTATGACATAGAAGAGGTGTTCCAGGTAAATGTAGGAATTTTTTCAACAAGTCATCATTAATCAATCAGAAGGACCCACAGATTCTATATTGGGCTGATCCAAATTCGGAGAGGACACCTTCCAGTTGGTTCAGAAGAATTTATTCAGATTAACAGCAAAGAAGACAGAGCTCTGGAGATGGTCTTCCCCTATCCTGGAGTCAGCATACGCAGATGCGTCGTCCCTGGCGTTGGGGCAAGAAGTCCAACGATCTAACTATCTTCTCCAGTTTTATGTGTTACAGGGGAGGAGCCTACGTGATCGCTTCTGCGTGCAAGTGTGTATTTTTGATCTTCGTGTTTTTTGCAGAATCTTCTGTCTGACCGCGTGCCAGTACCTTCTGTTCCATCGTGGCCTTCTTGTTGCAGCTGTGAAGATTAAACCTCTTTCTCCTTGATTCACGGCCTTGCTCTTATCTTTCACGCCCTCATCCCACCGTAGAAATTCTGTGGACTCTGTTCTGACTTAATTAGCTTGAGGGAGTGATGCTAGCCATGAGCTACACTCCTGCTATTCCCTGTTGTGACTTTTTCACCTGTGTCCACTCTTAAACAGTCTGGTCTGTGCTTCACTGCCTTGTGTTTCCTGCACTCTATTCTAAGTGAATATATGTATAAATTTAACTACAGTTTAAGCAAATATATATGTATGGATTAATCTACAGTTAAAGCAAATATATGAATAAATTTATCTACATTTCCCCCTGTTGAGCACTTCTAAGTGCTCACTTTTTCAGCTGGATAAATTTATAGCTGATCATCCAATTGTGGGGTCTCATCAGTGTACTCATCTACCCAGACGAGCTCAGGTCCATACTCATCCAGGGGAGGAGCTGAGGGTTCAGTGGTGGACAGCATCTGGTATGCTGGAGGAGGCCCATTCTGCATATTAACTTTCTTCTCCACTGCTGCTGAAATCACACGCTCACACATTGATCTGATTAGTGGGATATAACAACAACCAACAATAATCAATAATACAAATGCAACCAAAATACCAGAGAGAACACTCTTAATCATTCCCGACCATTTGCCGAACATATTTTCAAGCCAGCCTGTGAATGGATCATCAATTCCTGAATGCTCCTTTAATTCTATCGACAAAGCCCTCAGTCCATCTAATGCTCTAGTCACTGATCCGTCTGGGGCGGTGTTGTTGGGAATAAATGTACAACAATGATCTCCGAACATGGCACAAACGCCTCCTTTTTCAGCTGACAGGAAGTCAACAGCCACTCTGGTTTGGTATGTCATGACGGAGGTTGCATGTAATTGTTCAGCAACTCCGTTAATTGCATCTCGGGTGAGATTTGTCAGACGCTGAACATTGTAGTGGACATAATTAAGCCGGTCCACTTTTTTGTTTGGGAGAATCCATATAAAGATGGATTCCCATCCTGCTGCAATTTGATTTGCTAACTTATATTCGTCAGGCACTCCCCTCGGGATGCCGATCGCGTCTATGTATATGGGGCTGCCTCTTTCTAAATTGAAATTATCCGGACTTGAAGTTGGCTGCTCTCCTCTGTCACTACTGCAACTGTTTCCGGGAGCATGAGTGCTTCCTCTAATTCTCTCATCATGGTCTCATGTCTGATTGGTGTGCCTGTGGAGGTGCAGTAGCCTCCTCTTCTCCATTCTGGGAGTTGCACATGTGTTGCGTTAACCGCATATGCTGAGTCCGTGTATATGTTCACTTTCTGTCCCTTCCCTAATTTGCATGCCTCAGTGAGTCCCACAATTTCTGCCTTCTGTGCTGAGGGGCCATCTATCACTTGCCATGTTGCTAGAGTTTCATAGGTTCCATCTGCAGATAGTTTCACTACCGCCCATGCTGCGGAGAGTGAACCATCATGTTTTCTAAAACAACATCCATCAGAAAACAATGTGCATGTGGCGTCATGATTACGTGTTGCCGTCAGGTCCTCTCTCAGTTTCGAGTCTTGTATGGCTCTCGGGGCGCACTCGTGCGGTTCCCCTTCTGTCATGTGATCTGCCATATTTATCCCCTCGTGGATGTAAGTCAAATTAGGTGCCAACAGAGCTTTCTCTATTCTGGACTGTCTTGTTCCTGTCAGAGTGAATGCCTCAGAGGATACCAACCCCACAACTCCATGAGAGGTCAAGCTTGTACATGGGTGTCCTGCTATGAGATGTTCGCTTTTGTGTAGTAATTTAGTCAATCCTGCTGCATATCTTACGCAAGGTGGTTGTTTGGTTTCGACTGTGTCTAATGCTACACTCAGATACTTTAACACTGCTCGCCTGCCTCCCCCTGTTTTCTGGAAAAGAAGACCATTAATGGTGTTGCCTTTTTCAGAAACGTCAAGGTAAAAAGTCGGAGAGTAATTTGGTGCCGTAAGAGTGGCTGCTGTTGCTAGTTCTTGTTTCACTTGAACAAATGAGTCCTCTGCTTCTGGCGTCCACACCAAGGGATTAAATCTATTCTTCAGTCCTTGTTCGTTAACTAGCCGGCGAAGCGGGGTCGTCTTGTGGGTGTAGTCGCTAATATGATGACAGCTGTAGCCTGTAAGGCCCAGAAATGACATCATGTCACAAACTGTTTGAGGCTTGGGATATCTCAGAATGGTGCTACGATGCTCTGCAGAAATGGAAGTGGCGTTACCGGCGACTAGTCTTCCCAAAAATGTTTCTTGGGAGCGCGCACATTGTAATTTGGATTTTGACGCTTTAAAGCCTCCTAAGGCGAGGGATTTTAGGCACGCCTGGGTGGCTTGTAGACACTCAGATTCAGTGGGTGCGGCAATGAGAAGATCGTCTACATACTGTAGTAACATGCAATCTGGGGGGAGGTGGAGGGTTTCAGATAAATGTTCATGTAGCGCACGATTGAACAGGCCAGGTGAGAGAGAGAATCCCTGAGGTAGAACGGTGTATTGATATCTGTGTCCGTTCCATGTGAATGCAAAGTACTTGCGCAGTTCAACTGGCAGAGGTATTGAAAAGAATGCGTTTGCTAGATCAATCACTGTGAAAAACTGTTGTGTTGGAGATAGTTGAGACAGGGCAGTGTGCGGATTTGGAACCGAGATAGGAGGTGTGATTACACGTGCATTAACAGCTCTCAAGTCATGAGCCATTCTCCAATCTCCGTTGGGTTTCCCTACAGGTAGAATAGGAGTGTTCCAAGTAGAGGTGGAAGCCTCCAGAACACCTTTTTGTTCAAGGTCCTTGATAATCTGAGTGATGGGCCCGACAGCACCGGGCTTAGGTGGATATTGTGATATCCAAACGGGCGCTCCAGGTGACACTTCAAATGTTACTGGTGTTTCAGGGTCACAGTGTCCTACATCTGTTTTTCCTTCTGACCACACCGAAGGCAATATGGTACTGAGGAGTTCTGTAGTCATGTCACTATCTGAATTTTCACATCCATGTTGTCTTGTCAACTCACACTGTTGCAACACCGATGGGGTCACCGTGTGATGAGTGATGCGATAAGTCTCTAGGGAGGCTGAATATGTTAAGCCTTCCACCTGCGTCTGTTTCCAGTCGGTCGCTAAATGGGCCGCTTTGGTCATTGGTCCAAGATCCTTAGCATCCACTCTAACTCCCACCAACAGTGAGATATGTGGGACTGAGGTATCTGACATCTGAAACCATTCATCTTGTTCGGGGGTCAACACCACATGGGCTGTCACTCCTGTTTTATTTACATATATACAATCCGACTGCAGCATCCAGTGTGAACCATTCACTTGACCAAACGCCTCTTCATATACCTCATTAGTCTGATATCGATCATAGAGGAGAGTACAATGATACGGATCAGTAGGTGGATCATAGGGGTGCATGGAGTTAATCCATGGGCGCCATTGATGGAAAAGAGTCATCAGACTTTGGGGACCAGGTTCATCTAGACACAGTTCTGCCCAGTAGATGTTGCGTTCACATTTTCTTTAACTTCAGGTTCATGCATCAACCATTGTCCAGTCGCTGAGGAGGCCAGCACCGAGTTGGTAGGTGTAATCTTTATTCCATTAGGGAAAGATATTTCCAGTCCCGTTTCACCACACAAAATAGAAGCATTGCATTTAGTCAACAAGTCTCTTCCCATCAGGGGAATAGGACAGGATGGAGAGTACACGAACCGATGCTGCAAAGTTTGTTCCCTAACTGCCGTTCGGAGGGGGTGGGTAAATGGGATGGCAGTTGGCTGTCCATTAAAACCCACTAGTTCCACTTTTCTGTCAGAGATAAGAGCTTCTGGGAGGCTATGATTTATAGTAGAATATTTTGCTCCTGTGTCCACCAGCATGTCAACAGCTACTCCCTCTACTCTCACTCTTAACAGGAGGTCAGCCAATCCCCCTGCTGTTGGAACCGGGCACCCCTATTGTGGCGGCAGGTACCAGTCCTCCCTTTCCCACTGAGGCATCTGGTATTGTTGTGGAGTCAGGTGTTGTTGTGGTGCCTGATGGTCCTGTGGTGGTCCTCCCTGACCACGCCCACGTCCCCTCTGGGATGGAGGTTTGTTAGGACAGTGTCGTGCCCAATGATCTACTGCCCTGCAGACATAACATCCCTCCCCCTGCGGCGGCCCCTGGTTACCGTTCCCACCTCCCCGACCACTGCCTCCTCCTCTCTGTTGAGAGTAACCACGCCCTCTGCCTCCTCCTCCTCGTTGGAGAGGGGCCTGATAGTACTGAGGCTGGGGTCCAGGTGGAGCCCACTGGTACTGCAGTGGATAGTACGGTAAGGCTGGTACCACAGGTGCAGGCATTACTGGTGCCGGTGGTGCAGGTGCGGCCTGCTGTTGCACCATCTGTTTCTCTGCTTTGGCAGATTTCTTAGCACCGGTTGCTTGTTCTCTGGCTTGTGCTATTTGGAGTTTAGTCAGTTGCATCTTCAAGTCCTCTAATTCTTTATTAGATTTAGCTGAGTCACTGTCTTCTTGTCTGAGTCTGTGAGTAAACACTCTGCACCACTGTGCCAAGTTATCTCCACTGCAATGAGGATCATTTTCCATCTCACTGCGCACCTTCTGTGACACTCCTGTTAACAGAGCCATTTTAAACTGAGTGGCTGCTAGTGGGGAATGAGTTGGTCTTTCACCTGTTCTGTTCTCCCACTCATCCTCACATCTGTTTATGAAGGAGGAGGGAGACTCACCAGGCTGTCTGGAAAACACTGTGTGAGGGGCTGTGCATGAGGGCGGAAACGCCCTTCTCAGTGCATTTCCCCACACTCTCGCTATTTGTGTGTAAGGCATGTTATCAGGTGCACCGTTAGTGTCAGCTTCTGTGTCGATGTCTAGTACACGTGATACTGAAGTACACGCTCCTACCAGGGCTCTCATGTCCCCTATGGAGAGTGTAGTCCCCGCTGTCAGGGAGTGTAACTTTGTCAGCCAGGGTCCTGCACCCTCATCCCATAAACTGGGGAGGCGTCTAACCAACGTGTCTCTGTCAGCGAGTGGCCACGGTTTGTATATCACTTCCCCATCCCCCGGTTGTTGTATCAGCGGCATAGCGAACATTGTTGTTTTGCTACTCCTGCCTGTAGATTTACTGCGTGTGTGATCAGACACAGGGCTAGCAGAACGGCTTCCTGGTCTACTGGGTGCTCGACTGGGTGGACGGCTTTTTTGTGTTGGCACGTCATCATCAGAGTCTTCGTGCTCAAACCCAATGTCACATTTCAGTTTTCCTGGCATAGATTTGTGATCTTTATCACGTGGTTTTTGTGTCCGTGGAGGTCTATCAGGTAGCGTCTCTCTGGGATCCCATCCTCTGGAGTGAGGCGAGTGATATTCTACTCCTGTTCTTGTCTGTAGTTTTCTGACTGACATCCATCTATCATCAGTACTGGGCTTTGCACACTTTTTAGGGGGCTCAGGTCTCAGTAGGGGTTTTACAAACAGTCTGGGTTCTGCTGTAGATCTGCTTTTCTTTTTCGTAGGGGCGGGTTTGTCAGCTGCATCATGGTCAGTTTTGTCCTTCTGTGGTTTGTCACCATTATTCTCTAGTAGTCCACCACCATATTCTTCTTCTGTGTCTCTATATGCTTGCTCATCTCTCTCTCTCTCTCTTCTCCCTGTCCTCTCTACTTTCCCTGTTTCCACCTTCATTTCTCAGTCTCTCTTCTTCTAGTCTCCTTCTAGCTTCTTCTAACTGCTCTCTCACCTCATTGTATTCTGACTGTCCCTGTCCACCGGAGGCCTCATCCTCCTCCTCCTCAAACTCCACCTGTACATCTCCCTTCACCGAGATAACAGGCATCTGCAACACTGCCGCAGGCGCTGGAGGTGCCGATGGACCTGAGTACGGAGGAGGTTTCTCCTGCGTTCCTTTCAGCGTCTGTATGTGACACCTGGTTCCAGCTGCCATGGCCATCAAATGCAACATTGCTCTCCACTCATCTTTCTTCTGACCTGCTTTAGCATGCTTCTTCCGACTCAATCTGCCGGGTTTCACTTTGTCATGATCCATCACTTCATCATACGCCGCCTTCTCATCCACACACAATCTGTCCCTGATACACTGGAGTCCACCAACTCCCCACCACTTCTGTCCTTTGCATTGTTTAGTGTATTCATCAATGTTCTGTCTCAATGTTTTCTTTACCTTGTCATCACCACAATAGCCAGATATCGCCTGCGATATTAGGCCTTTTCACCACGCCTCCCACTGTTCACAGTTTAGTTTATCATTGTTTGCCATGGTCTTTCACAATTATAATCACACAACACAGTTCAAATGTGGCCACACACACTTATAGAGGTGTCAGTGGATCTTGTCCTCCTCAGTTATCTCTCCTCATATGCTTCTACGCTATCCCAAGATAGTGCGATGAGGAAACATAGGTCTGAGAATTTTACTGACTCCTCACCAAGTGTCCAATCCCAAAATTCCCACAGACCCCAGAGACACACAGACTGGGTAAGTAATTTTAATCAGAGAGGTTGCAGTTTTCCCAACAAGCTTCTACCACTCGATTTTACTGAGGGGCGGATGTTACTCACTGCAACAGTCTCATTACTTATTCTTCCCACTTCGTCTGTTTTGGATGCCTCAGAAACCACCCACACAAATCCCCGTGCACGTTTTTTTTTTTGGATGTCTTTTACTTCTCTTATTCTTCTGTGACTTCTCCTTTATGAGTTATTAACTCAATGGACTCCGACCCTTAAGCCTGCCAAGCCCGTAGCGCCAATTTACTGCTGTCCAATTCAAATATTCGGGGAACTCTATTGCCCCGGGCCTTCCACCCACTAGCGCCGTTTGTCACTATATTGGACCCTCACTCCAATATTTTAAATCGGACCCTCTCTCCGATTAATTCAAAGTCGAACCCTCTCTTCAATCTTTGATAATTTCTTTTCTGTTAATCTTTGATGTGTCCAATTCACTATGAATGACGGTGGTCTTCACAATTCTCTTAATTTGGATTGTCCAATGGCAGTACTTCGATACAACAGGTGACTGCTTACCTTATTTTATCGGCGCCGTCAGAGAATTGAGAAGTCCGAAGTCACTCAAGGTGGTCCTCAGTCGACCGAGTTACCGATGTCCCTCCTTCATATCACGTCATGGTAACCAAGTTTCTGTAGGAATTTTTTCAACAAGTCGTCAATCAATCAGAAGGACCCACAGAGTCCATATTGCGCTGTTTAAAATCCGGAGAGGACACCTTCCAGTTGGTTCAAAAGAATTTATTCAGATTAACAGGAAAGAATACAGAGCTCTGGAGATGGTCTTCCCCTATCCTGGAGTCAGCATACGCAGATGCGTCGTCCCTGGCGTTGGGGCAAGAAGTCCAACGATCTCACTGTCTCTCCAGTTTTATGTGTTACAGGGGAGGTGCTTACGTGATCGCTTCTGCGTGCAAGTGCGTATTTTTGATCTTCGTGTTTTTTGCAGAATCTTCTGTCTGACCGCGTGCCAGTACCTTCTGTTCCATCGTGGCCTTCTTGTTGCAGCTGTGAAGATTAAACCTCTTTCTCCTTGATTCACGGCCATGCTCTTATCTTTCACGCCCTCATCCCACCGTAGAAATTCTGTGGACTCACTCCTGCTATTCCCTGTTGTGACCTTTTCACCTGTGTCCACTCTTAAACAGTCTGTTCTGTGCTTCACTGCCTTGTGTTTCCTGCACTCTATTCTAAGTGAATATATGTATAAATTTAACTACAGTTTAAGCAAATATATATGTATGGATTAATCTACAGTTAAAGCAAATATATGAATAAATTTATCTACATAAAGTAAACAACAACAACATCAAAACCATATTGCTAATGTCTCAGCTGTTCGCACTACCAGTTGATAAGAACCCCCTACGCAGCTTTTTCTACCAATAGAAGATGCGCAGTGCTCTATTAAAAACTGTTTTAATGTGACAACACCGCTGATGGGCAGAGAGGCCTCTGTTAATTGTGATCTGGGCTTGTCAGGTCTCTAGTTTATGAGTAGGAAGTCTGAGCCTTGGGGGCTTTCCAGCTGAAGCTTCCAACTTAATCGGAAGTTCCAACTTCCATATAGAACAGGAATGCACCACAAGTACAGACTGCTTATTAAAATACAGAGAGGGAGGTGAGATCCCATCGCAAGTGATCATGAAGATCCAGACACACATAATATGGTATGTATTTAATACAGGAGTGATCTCAGGTACGCAAGTTAAAGCTGACCACTTGTGATCAGTTCCTCAGGATAGCATGTTAATGCCAGGTCCGAACAAGGCCATCTTTGATAGATTCATACAAATCCTCTTTTTCTCGCCCAAATTCTTGAGAAAGTAGTCACTAAACAGCTTAGTGGCTTTCTTCGTAGTAAAAGCTCATGTGAGGATTTCCAGTCAGGTTTCAGGGTTCATCATTGCACAGAAAAAGCAACAGTCAATGTTCCTATGACCTTCTACTGGCATCAGATGGGGGCTTTTGTCTGCCCTGATCTTGTTAGATGTCAGTGAAGCTTTTGATACCATTGAGCATCACATCTTCAGACTGGAACTGACATTTAAGGAACTACACTACGTTAGTTTAGGTCATATTTACTGGGTTGATCTCAGTTTGTACTTGATCATGATGATTCCACCACAGTGGCACAGACCCTTGTGGAACACAGTGTGCGTGTCCTGTTCGCAACTATTTGGTCCAGTGCCCATCTCCTATATGCCTGTCTTATCTAATAGATGTGCAAAGTGTTCCTTTGTTCTTTATTTCTAAATTGGCTACAGAGCCCTGAAGCGTGGCCACCAGACTGAAAACCTGTCAACAGCAGTAGAATGTTCCTGTTAACGTTACCCTTAAAGGCTACAATTTTTAATGATGCAAAGCCTGAGGAGCTAGTTCAGGCAGACAACTCAAAACAGTGCCAAATCCTGCCCAGGTGATCAGTTACATTTGCTGTGATAGCTACGTAGCGTCTTTGCTCACCTGATCGCGCTTGCTCTCAGTTCTTGCTGCTCTGCTGTGCTGTCTGCTGCTGGTGCTCATTGTGCCATTGCTGCTTTGCACTTCGTTGGTCTTGTTGGGCCTCGTCTCATCATATCCTCCAGAAAAGTGATGGGGGTTCGCTGAAGTATGTTTGACTGGTAGGCTCGCCACCTATCCGAGGATATTGTGGGACAGACATAGAATGATGACTTGTCCTCCTTGAAAAAACACCCAAACCCAGATAATGAGTCACAGTTACTCATTATTACTCAGCCTCGTCACACCTCATCCATAACGATTAATTGTTTCATCCGAGTATCCTGCTCATCCCTTCACCCTACAGCTCTGGCCTGGTCCAAAAACAACTGTTCTTGCTGATGGAGAAATGTTGGGTGTAAATCATTGAAGGAGTGTGGTACTGGACCTGCTCTACTTGTAGAATGTCATGAGAGAACTTTTGTTGTGATTTGGCGCTATATAGATAAAACTGACTCGACTTGACTTCCTTGTAGAATGACACTGAGGTGTTTTTGAAGAACCAGTAACGGAAGTTAGTGAATGATGAGATGGTTATGCGGACAGCAGGAGCTCCATTCCTGTCCCCAGCAGTGGCTATTCCTGGTGGGCTCAGGAACCAGATGATAGCAGGTAGTCGTTCGGCAATGGGTGCTCTGGTTTCCCCCACCATCAAAAACATGTTGCTTCAGTTAAGTACTCCCGTCGATGCTCCTGACCAAGGTACTGGAAGGAGATCTGCAGTTTGTCCCTGAGCACTGCCCGCGGCTGCTCGATGCTCCGTAGAGGATGGGTTTATGTCAGAGGACAAATTTTGCTGTGCAATATACATGCGACAAATAAAGACTACTTATTTTTGTGATGCTGCCCTGTGGAATCTTTTTGGCATTAAATTGCATTCCACAATTAATTTGGCAGTTAAGCTAACTTTCGGAGGTCAATGCAGCCCTTGCATATTTCATACTTTGTCAGTGCTCATAGGATTTTTCCCAAGACTTGCCTTCCATTCCACATCTTTTAGATTATCTTTTCTTTTTGAGGGTTTGATTTCTGAGTGTAGTCCATCTGTAAGGGATGTTTTTCATCTCTCAGAGTGCCTTTGTCTGAAGAGAAAACGGACCCAGCAAGTGCACGGAATGTCTCGGCATTACAGTGGACAACGTCGGTGCGCAAGCTCGCTTCCTGAAGAAGACAATTGTTTTGCATTAGGGATATTTTAAAATCATTCTTCAATCAGCTGTTTCTGTGTTAAATGGGGATCTCTCCTCACTGGGTCATCTACATTTTGCTACGAGGATCATTCTGCAGTGGCATTTATTTGTGTCCTGGTTGCCTGATCTGTCTTAAAACAGCTAGAGATTTGCATGATTCTCTCATTCTAGATTAGGGGTGCCTGTCCAACATTTGATTTGGGTTTCTGTTTTTTTTTTTAATGAATGGAATGGCTTTTCTTTTTCAAAAACCTCTGCATTTTTCATCATGCATTTTTTTTCATTTTTTGTAAATGCCTTTCCTTTGTTTGGTTTCACAGGATTCTTTAAGGGGGATTGGTTTTGTGAAATTAGTGAAAAAGATTACAAATCTATTGCTCTGTTTGAGTTATACCCAATCGTCCTAGCTTCTTTATCATGGGGCAGTCAGTGGTTTTGCAAACAGATAACAGTGTCGTGCATTTAAGTCATACACGTCAATAAGGCCCCAGAATATGAGACTGATCAGAGGGCACCCTTCAATTCATTTTTCTCTTAGCTGTCTTACTCACTTGGACAAGCGTAACTAATTATATTATCATGTGCACCGTCTGTATTCTTGGAAAGGAAAACAGTAAAGCTGACACACACTCTTGTTTTAAAACCCAGGGGTTCAAAACCCTGGCTCCAAATGCACCTTCGCTGCTTTCTCACTGGTTATCGTGGTTCTGTTTGGCCAGTACTGACATAATCATACGTGTTTCCATGTGTACGATTCAAAATCAAAATCGGGACTCTGGTCTTGCAAAAGATTACATCTGTAACCCCTTAACTCATTCGCATCATCAGTGAACTGAGAACTTGTTGGGAGGGCTGAGTCGGACCCCAAATCAGTCCAATTATCCTGCAGTGTGCAACCAGCCGTTCAGCTGCATATGAATGCGAAACAAAAACGATTCTTCACTTTGAGCCTGTGCCATTTATGCTCCATAGCCTTGTCAGTCTTTTGATGACTTGTAGCTTGTGAGGCAAAACTGACACGTTAATAAGCACAATATGTCATAGTAAGATTAAAAACTTGGTTGAGACGAATACATGACTGAACCAATGGTTTATCTACTACCTGACACTGATGAATAAAGTAGGGACAATAATAAATCCTGCATGGGGGGGGGGGGGGGCATTGGTGAGTGTTTATAGATCATGTCATACCCGAATGCAAATCAGTAGAGGAGCATGCCATCAGCATTTGACTATCGTATGGCTGTGTGAGTGTTTGTGAGAAGGGTGTGTGAAAAACGGAGAGGCAGAGTATTCGAATATCTAAAGCCTTCGTCTTGACTCTTGATGTGTGATTCTGTGTTGTATGAGGGTCTGATGTAAGAGCGTCACATCACTCACTTGCACTGGTCTCACTACTGCTTATGATAACCTTGAGAGCTGGCTCTGTTTGGTTTGTTTTCTGAATGTGTTGGACAATGCTGAGCAAACTATGCATTTGTCTTTGTGCATTGTAGTACAGCACACAATACAATACAAAACACAAAAAAAAAAAAGGTCACTTGTTTGTTTTGCTGCTGACCACACATCTAATAATCATAATCATAATCATAATCATAGTTATTGAAGGATGTCTTTCAGGACACACAAGGTCACTGTGCAATGAATAAAACACAAAATACTACTTAGAAATCTCTCAACTAGTACTACAACCAATATAAACACACACACACACACACACACACACACACACACACACACACACACAATAATTGAATTCCTCCAGATCAGTGACCTCTATCAGACCCAATGTACTGAGTGTTACAGTGTTACTAGTCCAGAATAAATGACCACTTGCTGGGGGTCTTGTGTGTTATGATTAAGGAGACTGTCAGAAAGTGTTTTATACTGAACAAACCTCCCACTTAGATTATTGAAGGCATTCTTGTTTAATGAGTATTAATCTAATAGAAAATTTGGGAAGGAAATAAAGGAGGATGAGTTTGATTTCATCATACTGTCTGTAGTTATCAGGAAAGTTGGGACGAAAGTTGTAAAAGATGATTGGAAAGATATTCTTTGTTGTGAATGTCAACTACGATCAAAGATGGTCTTCTTGTGGAGGAAAGAAATGTGAGTAATTGCATAGCTTAAAATAACTTGAAATTAACCTTTAAATGTGTATCACGTATTAGGCACGTCACAATGGATTGCAATGAGGGCTCAATACAACCATCAAAATCCCAAGCAGGATCAAGTTTCCCGATGTATTTTTTTCTCTATGCTCTGCCTAAAGTTACACATCTGAGTGAAAGCAACAAAGTTAAAAAGACCGACACACAGACAGGTTTCTGATTTATGAGATATTGTGACTGCTGGCAGAGTTGAACTGGACTGGGATGATGATGATGGTGCTGTCTTCCTACAGGATGCAGGTTCTTCTTCAAAGCTGCTATGGTGCTCTGGGCCGGACTAGCTTCCCTGAGTATCTAGCATCATCTCCTCTACCACCAGCTTCAAACTAGAAGTAAAATAGTTTGTGTTGATTTTCACAAGTTTGGAGTCAACAATTTTCACACACACACACACACACACACACACACACACACACACACACACACACACACACACACAGCTGATAGCGCTCGCCTGTAAACGCTAACCAAAATGCAGTAGAGACTCTGCTGAGCTGATATCATACTGCTGCATGTAAATTAGGTGAAAAATATCATGAAAACATTCCTTCATACCACAATGCATCAAAAACTGATTTGTGACCTTCTGTTTTTAAGGCACATCACATACTGGATTTGGAGAATTCCTACACTTGTAATATATAGGATGTAGATCTGAAGCTATAGAAGTAATTCACAGTTTGACAAAGTACACCACTACCAAGAAATGACATGACCTGACATTCTGTTTAAGTTGTGCATTTCCCTCAAGGTCTTCAGTTCCTGTGTTTGAAGAACTTTTCCTGCCGGCGCTCGCATTTCACTGGGCAAACATCTTGAAATGAGAGGGTCCCATTGAGAGGGGACGGGACACTCGGGAACGGCACATCCTGATTTAAGATGTCGACAAGGTTATTTTTAAAAATCATGCTATGTGCGATGTTAAATCACTGTCATTTTACATAAACTCAGTGATGGAGAGCGGTTCTTGTGTTTATGTTAAACAGTTCTGCAGCAAGGAGTGCCGAAACATCGATTGCCCAACTCTTAGGGACCGATAACAGTTTCACAGACTCGTTAACAGCTCTGTTCTTGGGCAGAAAGGTAAAACTGACAACCCTGTCAGAGGCTGCAGATGTTGATTTCTTTCCTTTCTCCACCACTGTGTTACTCCCTCCCTCCTCTATCGCTCCTGTACTTCTGCTCTGTATATCTCCTCACTATTTCTGACATTCTGACTAGCATTAAGTCCACTTTACTTTGGTGTATAGTTTTAGAAAATGACTTTATGATTACTGATATTTCATACCGAGTCCTTGTGAATCACATCATAAGTTACCCTCACTTTTTTGTAGCATTAAAAGATTAAAAAAAGAAAACCACACATATAGAAAAACAAAGATTTAAACTAGGGCTGTGAGTGCTAACATGCAAAATTCATTAGATGTGTGTCTGTCAATCTGGCTTGAAAGACATTTAAAGACTCACCACATGCTTCTTGTGTTAGACAACATTTCACTGTCTCTGAAGCACTTTTTCCAGCTGCACGCCAAACATGCCGGAATTCATAAGACTAGCAAACTACTGCTGTAGTTCTGCAGAAGAAACAGCATGTAGTTAAACACAGCATGGGTGGCAACTGACTGTAGTTAAATCCAGTGAAGGGACTAATTCAGTCTTGTCTGGAGCAGGTCATTGTGCAAAGGTGGAATCATGAGTTTTAAGTTTATAACACACATTCCTGTTTTCATCTCATTTCCAACATCAGTTTAATCATGGCAACAGTGGAGTATACTTCTCTCTTCATGTGAACATAGGAAAGTATGCTGCATCGTTGATTAGCTTTATTGGAATGGGCTGCATTTTTTTGTGAATGTGTTGTGGGTTGGAATATATATATATATATATATATATATATATATATATATATATATATATATATATATATATATATATATATATATATGTGTGTGTGTGTGTGTGTGTGTGTGTGTGTGTATATATGTATATATATATGTATATATATGTGTGTGTATATATGTATATATATATGTATATATATGTGTGTATATATGTATATATATGTGTATATATATATATATATTAGCTATAAGTTTTTATTGAAAGAGGCAATGTTTGTTAAATATTTGAACTAATCTAACGTTTAACAGTTTCGACATCACGTCAATACTAAAACACGTCAGTAGATGGCACTGTAACGCCACCGTGGAGTCGCGAGGGAGACTAGCTACGTGCTGTGCTCATGCGCAGCTCAGAAATGAACGCGCAATGGCTGAAACGAGACGCTAACTTTTGTCCCTCTCCCTTGTTTGTTCACAGGTATGTTCAGACTTGGTTTTCTATGATCAGCTTCGCTTAATATCGAATGCAAGCGTATGACAACACGTTCTGTAGAATTTTATGTTCAGTATTTTGAGCACAGAGGAGTTCTTTTATTGCTGGGTCTCCTGGCGGGCGGCCACCATCTTGTCCAGTTGCTTTTGTGAGTTTCTGTTTCGACAGTATTTTTTGCAGGTTTAAGTTACAGACATGAGTTTCTAGTAACACAAGGAAACGTGTTGCAAACATTGTTTATGAGTCTAAGCCAGTTCGCCGGGAGTATGTGGAATGTAACTTACATTGTTTTGAGTTTATGTTAACTCAGTTTATTTTAGACATAGTGTTTTATATCGTTTATTGTCAATTTGGCTTTTATAATTATTTTATTTGTGTAACATATATGGTGGTGAGAGTGTGGAAAATGAACTTTAAACAAACAACTTTCAGACAACTGATGTGATTGACACGTCACTGAGTTTTTGCCATTGAGTCAGAAATACCCCACCCGACCCGAGCCAAAGTGAGCCAGTGGAAACGCGCCCTAAGTCATGGGTTCTAGACCACATTTGTAGTACTTCTGTGTGCAAGCAGTAGTTTTTAAGTAGATATTTTAGGCTGATAAATGTGTCCATCCACCCATCCATTTTCTATACCACTTATCTGTTAAGGGTTGCGGGGGGGGGGGGGGGGGGCTGGAGCCTATCCCAGCTGACACTGGGTGAGAGGCGGGGTTCACCCTGGACGGGTCCCCAGTCTGCCACAGGGCCATCAGGAGCAATTAGGAGCTCAGTATCTTGCTCAAGGATACTTGGACATGGTCACTGGGGGAAGTGAGGATCGAACCAGCGACCCTTTGCCTGCTAGACAGCCACTTAACCTCTGAGCTGATAAATGTGTCTACATTGTAAGTCTTCTGAAAGAATAACTTATTTCCTTTGGGTTAATTTGGTTTCCAGTAAAGACACTCTGTTAAACATTGCTCTATGTCGTTAATATGGACTTAGAAACAGCCCTCAAATTAGAAAATAAAGAGAGTGAAGTTGTGATTAAAATTGAAATTCAGCAACATCTGACAGTGTACTGTGACTTGTGCATTCTTACAGTGTGCTCTTATCTTTCTTTCTTTTTAATTTTGGCCCTAACACCCTCAACTAAAACAGAAGGTGAAAGATTTATGTACTATACTGCAATCAAAGACTGTTGGAGTTCCCCAGTCACATGACTTCATCCAGCCATGCAGAGTCGTCCTTCAGAACTGTAACAAACATGTCAGCGTGGTGATGTTAACGCTGGGCACTCAGATTGCATGAGCAGTCATATCGAACTCCCCATTTTGATTCAGATTCAGAGCAAACTCATTTATAAATGACAAGTCGTCTGCTATATTGAGGGACATCAGCTTCATCCAAAGGGCACTTGTACTTTTACACCCCACAATGCAACGCAGCAGAAACTGAATGTAAGGGCCAACAGAGACCAGCTTGTGTCAGTGTGAGTGAAGTTTTGGTCAAATGTCAAAAACGAAAGTTATGGTCTCACCCGAGTCCAAGAGATAGGGTTTGGTGCCAATGGTTAGTACCACTGCACCTCTTTCACAATCACAAGGGCTGTTCAAACATTAAGGGTCCCAGCCACAATATTTTTCTTTCTTTCTCATTTTCTCCACGTAGCTCATGGTGCTGCACCATCTGGCATTTACCAGAACTGACAGGTTGTTAGTCAGAGTCTGAATGTTGCCTTGCTATTTGTGATAAATCTCCTCTCAGTGCCACCCAGTATTGTAGTCTGTTTTTACTTCACTCGTCTGTTTAAACCCTGGCCAAAACAATATTTTTTGCATAGATTAGTTTTTATCAGTGCCAACCTTACATGATGTCAGATGACTTTCTCACCGCAGAGCTTGGCTCAGGCGGGGCAGCACGGCGGCTGAGCGCTGCTGAAATGCGCGTGTGGTTGCTACGCAGCCTAGACGCACACCGGAAAGTTATCTGTCAGTGTCACACGCATCGGTTCGTATCACAGGCATCAGTTAGTATCAAACACATCAGAATGTATCTTGCCGTCGATTAGAGGAGAGCGCTGCCTCCTGCTATTCCTTGGAGGTGAGGTGCAAAATACTGTTTGTTCATCTTCAGGACGACACAGACGTTGGAGAGTTTTGTCTCATCTGGGAGCTGGATGCATGACGATCACCTCGTCCAACCAGGGTTGTCTCAGGCTGACAGGATCATCCTGTCATTCATCACCATTGTTGTGGTCTAGGATTCCCTCCTGCCAGGTTAGGTACTATTGAGCTACTGGTAGAGCACATCTGAATTGTGGACCTGGATTGCACCAGTGTGTCGGTTTTAGACTGTATTGGGTTCAGACATGCTGTCTGAGGTGTACTGGTTTCATGGATTGACTGCTGGGAACTCCCCCACAGACACACACTGGGGCCTTGGCTTTTCTTCGGTCTGAATGATTCCAGGTTGTAGATGAGTGGAGTCACAGCTCCTCACTGTCTTGCGTCATTTGTTGCTTACATCAGCAGGAGCAGGTGCACAGATGCTTTGACTGCATGCACGCGCAACAGGAATGAACGTAACCACAAAGATATAACGATGAAGACAAAACCTGAAGTGAATTACAATTTGAATTCTGTATTTCATATTTGTTTTATGCAGTTTCAAAACTACTTTCTGTTTTGACAGTATTCTTTGTCTTAAGATGTTTCTGGCTGGTTTAATTTTTTTTACCAAAAAATATTTTCTGGGACTTCATACCATTTGAGGGAGCTTGCATAGCACAGTTGGAGAATCACTAAATTAGAAAGTGAGACTTCAGACGGAAGAGGAGTGCAACGAGTAGACAATTCCTCCTGTCTTTCTGTTTATCAGGCCAGCAGACAGACAAACCAACCCATGACGGCAAGCTTCTTATAAAAGACATCAATCTTGTAACCGTGTTAAAGTGTTAGCACATCATTTCAAGACACAGAAGAATAATTGCCAACCAGAGGAAACCCTGTTGAGTTACAAATGCAAATTTTCATATTTACGCATATTACTGTACTCCATCATGCCGCAGTAGAAATGACAGGCCAAATATTAGATAGCAGCAAAGGGTGATGATGGAAAGCTTGTAAGAACTGTTGAACACGGCTTCTTTGCCTGGCTCATCTCCTCAACACCTCTGCTCCCATGGCAGCTTTGTCTCCGACTGTTATTTAAGTCCTACAAATATAAAAAGGACCGGGACTCTTTTTAAATCTGTATTATCTTACGGCCTTGGACACTGAACAGATTCCAGTCAGCCTGGTGTAGCCATTTAATGGTATGAGCTACAACTTGTTCACACGTGTAGCAATTTCCTTTCGCACCCTTGTAGAATCTAAGCGCGAAGCCACGTGAGCTCTGCTTCCAGAACAGCTTTTTCCAAGACGAATCCCAGCGGGGAGCCTGAATTATTCTATTTTATGTCATCTTCTCCTGCTGAACATAAACTGAGGGATTTTAGAACAGATTTTTGTAATGGAAATATTTATGTACAAGTGTTTCCATTGTGATTGACAATTGTGCACATCTGCAGATATGATTGTCCATTAACTTTTTCGTGACCCTTTGTTCTGACAATTAGCACAAACCCTTGTCTTCCACATAACTTTCAAAGATGTCTGGCACGATGCTGAACCTCCTCAGCGTGATTCATGGAAAACACAAAGGCCCCGTGTCCTAAGAAACAGGTCGCCTGAGAAAGAGATGTTTAGTTTTCCTACCCCTTACGGGGACCTTCTCCCATCCCCTCGTCTAATGATAAAGTTTTATGATTGTTGATCAGGATCGGCTGCCAAGCTCTTGAGTAGCGTGACTGATCATGTCTGGAGATGTTCTGACAATAAAGACAATTACAAAGACAAGTTTGACTGTCTCCTTGCTCACTAACAATTGCACCAACGTTGTCGAGTACAGAATGAGTAGATCGTTTGTAGTGCAGTGCCAAAGCTCACAGTTCATGTTTTGACACTGCACAGCTGGTGGGTACCTGAGGTCAGTTCTGTCCGATGACAGTTATCAATGATTCATTTGAACGGTCAAATTGATTTGTTTTGTGCCTTGAAAAAGAAGAAGTTAAGTTGAACAAAGTGTTATTTAAGGTTAAGAAGAGGTTGTTAAAAGTCAGCATTTGCCTTGTTCATATCTGTCATTTTCAGAGGAGGAAGAAACATCAAACATTTGACATGCTGTTACCTCAGTTTGACCAGCCACAACTGAGGTCCGCCACTCGGAGTAATGACAAAGAAACGCACGAAAAAATACACGAGAGTAAAAGATGGACATGCATGGAAGACAAGAAAATGCACAAAGGAAAGAAAGAAATGCACAAAAGAGGAAATGCACCAAAACAGAAATTGCTCAAAAGAGAAAGAGAGGAACACACAGAAAAGAAGGATGAAAGAAAAAGAAAACGCAGAAAAGAAAGGATGTGCGTGAAAAATCACATGCATGGAAGAAGGAAATACAGGAGAGAAAACTGCAAAAAAGAAATGAAAGTAAATCACAAAAGAAATGCTGAAAGGAAGAAAGAAAGAAATATGGCCTGCCTCCGCTGTGAGAGGGTGTGATGATGGCCGAATACCTGACAAGTCTGAAATTCATTGGTTCCCTCAGTGTACCCCACCATGCACAGCATAGTGATGCCTAAATGGGAAGACACATGAGTTGAGTCATACAGCTCCAAAAGCAGACCAGAAGCAAATGAAACTGTACAAGCTATATGTACCGTTGTATGTACATGTTGAAGGTACATATATGTACCGTATGCACGTATATGTATGCACATATATGTACTGTTGTATGCACATATATTTATGCACATATATGTACCGTTGTATGCACATATATGTACTGTTGTATGCACATATATTTATGCACATATATGTACCGTTGTATGCACATATATGTACTGTTGTATGCACATATATTTATGCACATAGATGTACCGTTGTATGCACATATATGTACTGTTGTATGCACATATATTTATGCACATAGATGTACCGTTGTATGCGCATATATGCATTGTTGTATGCACATATATGTACCGTTGTATGCGCACATATGTATAGTTGTATGCACATATGTACCATTGTATGCACATATATGTACCATTGTATGCGCATATATTTATGCACATATATGTACCGTTGTATGCGCATATTTGTACCGTTGTATGCACATATATGTACCGTTGTATGCGCATATATGTACCGTTGTATGCACATATGTGTAGTATGCACATATATGTACCGTTGTATGCACATATATGTATCGTTGTATGCGCATATATTTATGCACATATATGTACCGTTGTATGCGCATATTTGTACCGTTGTATGCACATATATGTACCGTTGTATGCACATATTTGTACCGTAGTATGCACATATATGTATCGTTGTATGCGCATATATTTATGCACATATATGTACCGTTGTATGCGCATATGTGTATCGTTGTATGCACATATGTGTACCGTTGTATGCACATATGTGTACCGTTGTATGCACATATGTGTACCGTTGTATGCACATATGTGTACCGTTGTATGCACATATATGTATTGTTGTATGCACATATGTGTACCGTTTTATGCACATATGTGTACCGTTGTATGCACATATATGTACTGTTGTATGTCTGGGATTGAGGGGCAAAGCTGATGAAGTCAATGCTCACTCAGGACGGCTGATGGTAAACCCTAAATAGTCATGTAAACACCAAACCAACACACACACACACACACACATCCGTGCTGTGTATGCTGTCATTGCATTAGGTTTGACATTAGAATCATTTTTTTTCCACAACATTCTTCACTGCTGTGTGCAGCAGCTCACAGGAACACACTTTTAATAGGCGATATCAGCCAAAACGCAAGATAGCGTCAGCACCCGGCTCACGTGGTTGGATTGTAACGGAATATTGCCCTTGACTTGACCCTGCCGGTGAGAGAGAGCAGTTGCTGAGAACACACATCTCTGTTGAGAATTCATTTTACAAGGCAGGTTTCCACCAGTAATGTGTGGTGTGCTGCTGTGTGATGGAAAGAACTTGTGCTCAGTGGAATTTAAGTGTAAAGAGAATTGGCTGCTGACCACTCTGTGCTTGTGACGGATGGTTTGTTTATTGACTTCACTCTGCCCTGAGTGTAGTGGAGCAGGTATTGGGGGAGGGAGAATCAGTCTGGTTGGGAGCCCCTGGGCCCGGCGCTTCCCCCACCACTTAAACCCATCCTATCAGCTAATCTCTCCTCCAGCTCTTCATTGTTTTGCTCCTTTGACATTTCACACTTGCAGACATGCACCTTCACGAGTGACTTTACGAAACCTCACACGGCACGTATTGCTTTGTTAATTTCAAAGACTATTTCCTTTTTTTATATATATATCTTAATAAATTACTTATTATTTACCCTTCGGAAGATATTCAAGTATTCTCTGAGTCAGAGAGCACAAGCATGTAGAAGAGGGTCTTCTCAACTGCGCATGCAGGTTAGGAATGAACCCAACAGCAACAGCTCCTCAACCCAATTCAGATCAGTGGAGCCCATTTAAAATAGAAGCAACATTTTTATTTTAGTGTGAAAACAGACAAACACGAAAGGATTCTGTAAAATAGTGTGTTTTTATTTAGTTTTGAATTTAGCCAGCTTTGTCAAAGCTCTTCTGTAGCGATTACTCCTCCCAATATAGAAGGAAGAATATGTACAGGCTTCAAAAGATGGATTAAAATGGGTCTTATACTATTTATTCTGCATTAAAACACAAAGTAAAATGGGTGACACGTGTCTGGTGACATCAGATTGGTCACATGACCTTATAATAGAAACTGAACATCTTGAAAGTGCAATGACAGTGGGGTGGATGTTTCCCTGCAGCCTGATCTGCGCTCACACCGTATCAGGGTCCACCATCGTCTGATAGAATTCACAGGATCATCCATTTAAATCCTTCACATCTGGAATCTGGTGCATGAGGAAGCTAATCTTAGAATTACCTTGAACTTTATTGAATTGTAAAGACTTATTTCCTCAAGCTGAAATTATTGTTTGCTATTTTACTGATGTCACAACCTTCACCAGAACCAGTTTCTCAGAGCAATGCAAGGTGATCTCTCCCTACAGGAACATTTTTCGCTTTTTTTTTTCACTCATAGCAACATGGGAAACGTGCACCTTCGTCCTAAGTGCTCATTTCTTGCTTCAGTCTCTGCAGGGTCTCTCCTCATTTGTCATATTTTTGGCTGTGTTTGATTTTTCTAATTTACTTAATGGCTATTCCTGCGCAGCTGGATCCATTCACTGGAAAATAAGTTAATTTAGCTTTTAATAAGATAAATGATGGCGGCACGGTGGTGCAGTGGTCAGCACTGTGGCCTCACAACAAGAAGGTTCCAGGTTTGAGCCCCAGCTCCAGCACAGGATCTTTCTGTGTGAGTCTCCATGTTCTCCCTGTTCCTGTGTGGGTTCTCTCTGGTACTCCAGCTTCCTCCCACAGTCCAAAGACATCAAGAGGGGACGAGGCTGATTGATACTCTAAATTGACCGTAGGTGTGACTGTGAGTGTGAATGGTTGTCTGTCTCTATGTGTTGGTCCCCCCCCGTAATCCTTAACAGGAACAAGCAGAAGAAGATGGATGGAAGATAAATGATGTGAATAAGCCAACAAGAGCATCACTTCAACATTTTGGAAAAAAAGAAATAGCAGCTGAGTTTACCACTTCTCTATCCTTAAGTTTCAGGGAGCTGCGAAGAAAGCGCACGGAAACAAGACCACAGTAGTTATTGACCAGGTCCAACATGAATGATCCTCCTCAAGTGAAAGGGTTGGAAGGTTGAAAGTCTAGAGCTGCGTTAAGAGCAGTCAATGAAAAGTCCGAATATTGTGGGTATTGTCATTTCCATGTGTCTACAGCCATATCATTTAGTTAAGTGTGTTGCTTATAATGACCTCTGTCTCTGTTTGTCAACGTGTGTATTCAAATTCAAATATGAGGCATTTGCTCATCAAAAATGATAGATGGGTGATTTTTGGAGGAATTTAGTGTAAATACCAACGGGGAGAATCTCCCCCCCCCCCCCCCCCCCCCACACACACACACTTTAATGTGTGCTAGTGCTCTTTGCAACAAGTCCTCCAAATCATGTGACCTGACAGGTCATGTGTTGTTACCCAGCACCCACCGGTGGAGTCTTTTCATGTAATCTCATGAATGCAGTATAAGATCTGTGCTAACACACAGGAGCAGTCAGGGGGTTTTGCTCATGGGTTACAGGTCAGTCTTTCGCTCATAATTCCATGAGAATAAACCCACAGCAGGACTTGGGGTCTGGTCCTACTGTCAGTGACCTTTCAGCGTGAAATGACACACTGACTCTCATGACTTGCCAGTGGAGGTCGCATGACCCTTTTGGTGGTTTGCATCCCGCCGCTTTGTTTTCATACCCTATTTAAAGTTATATGATGAGCCACGTCCTTAATTGAACTTGCTTTCAAATCCTAATTTGAATTTAACTGAGCTGGAGTAAGGGGGGCGCAGAAATAATTTTGTCTTGGGCCCAGCAATCATGCACCACGGCCCTGGGGAGATAGTTTGGTGTGGGGAGTGGATCAAAACAACACTACCCTTTGCTACAGGACGCCACTGTTTGATTTCCTTTTTCAATTGCAAGTTTTACATCTGCAATAACAGCTAAAGAGCACAGACCACAATCGAGATGGTTGTAATTGTAGCCATGGTGATAATGCTGTTCTAACCTAAAAATGCAAACCAGGCAGAGGAACTAGGTTTAGAAATATTTATCTTATTGTGTAAACTTCTCTGCTTGCTTTTTACAATGTGAAGGTTCAAACGTATTCCCAGGAAAAGAGTCACACAAACACAGACTTATTCAGGAGACAGAGTCCCGACCTTCTTTAATAGTTTCTTTACCCCAGCGTCTTGTACTGACTGAAATTCCCATGTGCAGTGCAGCCCGAGGGATGAGGTCACAACCTGCTAAGCTGAGAAGAAAAGTGACCTGTTACCTCTGAGTCGTTGCCCTTTCTAATTCATCTCTGGTCACGTGTGTGCTGACGGGTTCGTACAGTAATGAGACATCGTGGATGCTGCATGGTGGCCATTGCCCCCAGCTCCTCCTATGAAGGCTGTGTGTGTGTGTGTGTGTGTGTGTGTGTGTGTGTGTTTGTGTGTGTGTGTGTACAGTAGAACAAGGCAGTTGAAGAATGAGTCAGTGTTTACCTTTGCTCATGCGCCTGCAGGGTTCAAACGACCCTCAGCTGTGCATGATAGCACACACGCAATGTTTTCTTAAGTCTTTTTTTTTTTTCATGTGCACATAGACTGACTGTTATTTCCAAGAGACTGACCCTCACCTCTGACTGCCTAAACAAGTCCTCTCACCCAAAAATATGAATTAGACGGTTAGACAGTTATGAGACAGTTAGGAGGAATGAGTTTACAGCCCCAAAATAGTTTTAAGGCAAATTCCCACCCATCGTGACGGTGATAGACGGATGCTGAAAGACGCATCGGATCTGACATCCATGTATTCATTAAATTCATGCATTTACAAGCACATTGCTTCCTATTTAACTCCTCCTCTCAATCTTCTCTCCTTTCCATTCAATGAAATTCCTTTTTGAATTCAGAGCAGCAACAGACTTTGACTTGTGTTAGCAAATACATTTTAAACACACCTGATAAAAAGTTATTGTCACGTAACCTGAAAAGCTTTTTAACAGCACTTAAGGGTACTGTACATTAGAAATCCTCCCGTTCATGGCAATAATTATTAAAACGAACAACCTCAGCGGTGAAAATTGTTTTGCCAGTATGTTGAAAGTGAAGTCGTATGAATATGCTTGCCAGGAATCCTGACCTTGTTTCATTTTGTTTGGGCATAATTGAGAAACCTAGACACAAACCAGCAAACAGAACATTCCTCCTATGTTATAGAAACAGTTTGTGGCTGCCGATCACTCAAACTCACTGACTTTCAAGTAAACCATTGGACCTAAAACACCGATGCAGTTAAATGTAATGTTATATTTGATCATTACACTTTAGAATACTAGATGGCCTTTCAACACACACTCTCAGTGTGAATTCAAACACGAGGAGGTTTGCACAGGTCCTTATGAAGGAATGCGCATCGCCGCGAGCGCTCATGACCATATGCAGTCTGGAAATATATTTTAGGAGCCATCGCTGCCACTCATGATGTAGAACTTGTGAATGGACTGTATTTATACAGCGCCTTTCTACCTCACCAGTTCTCTGAGGGTTTTACAGGGTTCCCTCATTCATCTGCACAGACAAACACATTGATGGTCTGATGGTGGAGGTGAAGAGGCATGATAGTTGCAGTACTGCACCACACAATATCATGAGAAACTGATATCATCCAAGCTATAACGATGGTTTGTACTCTCAAGCACGTCAGCCGGTAAAATCTGTGTCTCCTTTATCCATTTGTATGCCCAGTAGCACAAACACTTTGATGTAAGCTAAAAACAAACTTAGCATGACCCCTCTGGTTTATCACTACAGTGAACGAGCAAGATGGCTGAACGGCCCCAGCTGGTCATGCTCAACACTACGTTGAACAACCGAGCGAGATGATGGAGACAACCAAAATGGAGTGGTTCGGTAGCAGAAAAAGATGAAAAGTAGGAAGGCAAGAAGGTTCCGGGTTCGAGCCCCAGCTCCAGCACGGGATCTTTCTGTGTGAGTCTCCATGTTCTCCCTGTTCCTGTGTGGGTTCTCTCTGGTACTCCAGCTTCCTCCACAGTCCAAAGACATCAAGAGGGGACGAGGCTGATTGATACTCTAAATTGACTGTAGGTGTGACTGTGAGTGTGAATGGTTGTCTGTCTCTATGTGTTGGCCCTGAGATGGACTGGTGACCTGTCCAGGGTGAACCCCGCCTCTCGCCGCTGCGATAGGCTCCACCCCCCGTGACCCTTAACAGGAATAAGCGGAAGATAATGATGATGATGATACCTGAAACCTTGGCAAGGATGGGAGTTTGAGATAAATAGAAAGACAATTTCATGGTTTCAAAGAGACCCAACACTACAGTTCTGTTAAATTTAGTAAATGAAGCAAATACAAGTCCAAAAATGAGTCAAAATTTTCACTGTCAGAAACCTTTAGTTTCCTCTTTTCCTCATTCTACTGCTTTAATTCGATTGTTACAGACTTCATCCTGACAAAGTGTGAAAAGAAGCCATCATTTCAATCCTTTCATCCACGCACTTGTACTGAAGATGAATGTAATCTGGTAATGGCTTTTAAGTGCAGTAGATTGGCCTGTGGTTCAGGGACTAATTTGATGTGTGGAGTTGTGACAAGCCAGCAATGCTGCTAGCTGCAGTGGGCCTCTTTGTCTCCCTTTATTCCTCTTCCCATGACTCTTTGTCCTTTTCTTAACATCAGTAGATCTTGGAAACGTTTCCTGGTCCGAAGCTGGCTTTCGTCCAAGCTTCTTATGATGATTATTGTAAAATGACAGACTGCAAGATTTCATAATGTGGTCTCAAAATCCAAAGGTTGTTGTTTTTTTTTTTTTCTTTAATGCTTCTACACAAGTAGGGATATTTTATTGCAATGATAAAATGATAATTAACCCAAAAAGTATATTTTGCCGTTCAGGAACTCAAATAGGTGACAAAGGTGTCTTTTCCCCTCCCGCATTTTTGTGTAACTACAGAACAGAGAGGGAACCAACTATGTACATTTAGCTTGAAGCTAAAAGTGACTGATGCTAACACCACAAAGCTGACCAAAAAAGTATTTTTAAGACCACTCATGTATGTCATTCTATAGAGTCCACATCCAGATGTTTACCCGTACACACAGTAATCCACAGACACTATGGGCACATTGCTATTTGAGACCACCAGAAAATGTTAGCGCCGTAGATCCAGAAGAAGCTGGTCCTTGGTCAGTGGTGCAATGTATAAATACCAAAATGATACTAAACATGAGCAGCACGGTGGTGCAGTGGTCAGCACCGTCCCCTCACAGCAAGAAGGTTCCAGGTTCCAGTCCCGGCTCAAGCACAGGATCTTTCTGTGTGAGTCTCCATGTTCTCCCTGTTCCTGTGTGGGTTCTCTCTGGTACTCCAGCTTCCTCCCACAGTCCAAAGACATCAAGAGAGGACGAGGCTGATTGATACTCTAAATTGACTGTAGGTGTGACTGTGAGTGTGAATGGTTGTCTGTCTCTATGTGTTGGTCCTGTGATGGACTGGTGACCTGTCCAGGGTGAACCCCGCCTCTCGCCGCTGGGATAGGCTCCACCCCCCCACGACCCTCAACAGGATAAGAGGTAGAAAATGGATAGAAGGAGCATTCAGCATTACAGCTGTGTTATGCTTGATGCATTTAATTTGGTCTGAGCGGAAAGGTGAGTGTTCATAGTTAAGTTACAGTTAGTTAAGTTACAATGTGCTGAAACTCTGCATAGTCTGTCTCTCACACTCAATTTTTCCTGCTCCCATTTATTAGTAGTTTGTTCACCTTATGCAAGCTCAACTGTCACTCTTTAAAAAGTCTGAAGTCAAGTTTTCAGAGCTGGTTTTGCCTGTTAAGAGTTTATAAAGAACAAAACATTCTGTCGGGCAACAACATCATTGCTTTAAGCTTTTCAGTGCATCTTTAAGGAATGAAAAACTGTGAGAAATCTACAACAGTTTGTTCAGTGCCATGGAACGGGCCATAAGGAGCCCATTGTGTCGGCGAGGAAACATCTGAGTCTAAGTGACAGAAATACGGAAGAAACAAGCTCTTACAGTCTATTTGTCTTGTATAAACTCCTTTGATTCAACTCAAGCTGACCCAGCAGCAACACTTTCTTTGCCTGAGATCAACAGCAGTAATTGTGTTGTCACAAAGTTGCATTAATTACATGAGGTTGTTGAGAAATCAATGACTGCTGAACATGAAAAATCAGTGAGAGAAATCTGTTCCCAGTTCCAAGTTAAGGAGGACAGAAGACTGACCTTTTACGGGTTTATTTGGCTAACATCACTTTTACGTTTCCGCGGCCATAAGAAGTTGTGACAATGAGTCGGAGCCCATCAGTTTGATCCTCCCATGTCTGCAACAACGGGAAGCAATCGCAAATATTCAACAATGAATGCCTGGTAGAGAAGAAGAGCAACCTTCCTCTCCAACTCATTGTTTCTTCTCTGTCTCTCCGACGGCTCCAAATCCGCGTCAACCGGTGAGAAAAAGAAGTTGAACTGAGATGATTTTATATAAAAGTGCCTAAAACGCGTATTAAATTCTACAATATTTGATCAAGTTTATTACTGTATCGCGTTAAGATGTGCTAAAACTGAACACGATAAAGCTTTAAAATGGGATTAAGTGCAGGACAGATGTGTCAAGCTGGGATTTGTTGTGTAACATCAATAGATTACATAAACTGTTGCAGGTGTAAATTGTAACTCAGTGTTGTCATGAAACTGTCATCCACTGATGTGTGGGTGGATTTTAATCATCCGCCTTGTGAGAGAAAGTGCCTCTCCCTGTCTTAAGGAGAAAATCACACTCTAATTAATTTCAGTGTGAATGTTAAACCTCCCACTGGGACTCATCTTTGTTATTTTAGAGGGTTTTACCGCTCACAACAATACCAGTAAATTCATGAAGGTGAGATTAATTTGGAAAAAAAAAGGACTATCCACACAGTTCCCAAACACAAATCTTATTAAACCCCGCCAGGAAAAATAAAAAGTAAAGAGACACACTTGATAAAAAGAGAGACTCAAATGTCAAACCCGGTGTTGAAAAAGGATTCTTCTTTTCCCGTTGTTACATCCACTGCATCCTTCCAAATGCCAGAATGCCTTAAATATGTCATGTGGGCACCATTCAGGTGGTGAGCAGGTGCACCTGGGAGTGAGTCACACATTTAGAGTTTGACTCTAAATATCATCATCATCATCATCATCGTCTTGTGAGTACATTCATGTCATTGTGCTCGTATTTGATTGCAGGCAAAAAGGGAGCGTTTCTTTAGTCTGCGGCATGGAAAGCTGCTGAAGGTCGCACATATCAGCCAAGCCTCAGAGCCCGGGGGGATGTTGTCATCGGCCGCTCCGCTGCCGAGCAAAATATTTGTCAAGACAACGCAAGAGGGTACAGCGATGGCAGGAAATACACAGTCTTCTTATGTACGATGGGAACTTTTTAAATTTTTTATCATTAAAATCAAAAGTATTACACAAGCACATAAAAGTTTGATGAGGTCGTCGTGTTTTGTGCAGTTTCGCGTACTTGAAAAATTAATTTTTAATCTTTCCTGTAAGAAGACTCGGAGCTGTAGCGCATCATATTTTAATATAAATGAACATCCCTTTAATTCCGGCCATTGCACAGCACAGCTCCCCCAACGCTCATTCAGCTCAGGTCGCTGTGATCATTCATGTGCTGCTCTGTACTGGACGTGCCTCCAGCAGCCTCTACAGTTCACCTCTGGCTGAATTAAATTCACTTACAGACTTTCCAAACGTTATCAGGCCAAATAGGTGGAATTCTGAAAGGCTTTCATGGAGTTTGCGTGACGCTCAGAAAAATAGATTACTCTGCTCGCTTGAATTTGGATACGTCATTTAAACGTGCTGCTCTTGTGACTTCTCGAGTCTTATCATGCAAAATGGATCAAATTGATTTTCAGGCACTGTATGTTCAAGGAGGAATAATTAAATTAGCTACACAAAGATTTTTTTTTTTTCTGCTGCTCTTTGGACACCTCTGTTGACTTTTTTTCTGGTGCGTTGATGACTTTTGTTCAGCAGCAGCCTCTCATCTATCTAGCCAGTTATTGGACTATTTACCCTGCTTAGGTTATGAATAAGATTAACTTTTTTTTTTGTCCCATGGTGTTAATTTAGGTGAATTAACATGTAAATCATTGTATAAATCAGTTGTCCTTTTGCAGGGTGCTTTCATTGAGCCTTGAAAAGAGAAAAAAAAATAGTCTCAGAGAGCTGGTCAGAGCTGAAGATCTTTGCAAACACCTCCAAGTGGCCCCCATGCTGGTCCTCATAGTGCATACCAAGTCTTCTGTCTCAGGATCTGTGTCCTGACATTAACAAGTGCTCACTGGCGGTGCCGATAAGAACACTGTTGTTTGACAAGAAGTCACCTCTACCGTCTACCACCCATTCCAGTCTGTTTTTTTCCCCTGCATCTACAAACACCACCAACCATTTGTGCTCTGTCACAGGAGGAAACTGTATCCAGGTGCTGAGTGATGCACTGGACTTTTTCTCCAAGTTTCTACACGCTACTTTCTTGAACAAACCCTCTGACCAACAGCTGAACCAGCTGTTCTAATGAAACATCAAAAAAACCAACACCCAAAAACTGTGATATCTATTCAACTCCAGTGAATTTTTGACAAAAGAACTGCCGCCATTTCAGACTACATCTGTCAATTGAGACAGCACGGAATAACCACAGATGAGGTGACTCCACCCAGGCTTTTAGCGCTTTTGGTTTTAGTTCAGTAAGCTCTTTGTAAAAGTTACTGTAATTTTGCCTTCTTTTCTGTTGTTATTCAGTCCTAAATGGCTGAAGCTCAACTTTGCTGTTCGCGCCAGTGTTGCAGCGGAATTATTTTGTTAATGTACGTGTTTTTGGGTGGACATGAAAGAGAGCGCAGTTGAGTTTGTGTGAAACCGTTTTCAGCTAGAAAGTCCCGAAGCTCGTTGGAAATGTTGCAGTGTCGGGTATGTGAGCAACACAACAACAACCCAGATGATGTAACACTCATGAATCCTCCTCCTCAGGTGAACTATGACCTCAGTGTACCGTGGACGAGATGCAATACACTTATAAGGCAGAAAACTTCCCCAAATGGATCTGCATATTGATCGAGGTATATATAAATATTACAAATATATACATACATACATACATACATATATACATACATATATATACATATATATACATATATACACATACATATATATACATATATACACATACATGTATATATATATATACATATATACATATATATACACATATATGTATATATATGTGTGTATATATATATATATATATATATATATATATACATACATATTCTACAACAACACGAACAGGACACCTCACACATACACAGATGGTCATAAATCACACAGTCAGTGGTGCCACTGTGGTGCACTCGTCCTGCTGCACAGGTACAGGTGGGGTGGAGGTTGCAGGGTACCAGTCATCATCAATCCTCATCACTAGATATGATCTACGGTGCGTTGGGTTGTTAATTGGTGAGGCACTTTACACTTTTCTTGAAATTGTCCACCATTTTATCTAAAAAAAACAACAACTTCTGACTCCTTTTACAAAATCAAAACAAAACATGGACACACCAAACACACCAACCCCCCCCCCCCTTCCCATTTATTTTTTTTGTCCTAAAACATTGAAATAAGAAAATATGTCTTCCTAGAAATGGATTCAGCATCAGTGCTGGAAAAGGACATGGATAAAGTATAAAGGAGAGACTCACAGCTGAACACTAAGAATGAGGCCACAGCATCAGAGTCAGCAGGTGATTCATCGCTTGGCCTCAGCATCTTGTCTCACAGTAAATTGCATCAAAGTGAATTACAAAAGTTTAAATTTGGGTCCTCGACAACATAATGACTTGTTGTCATGGGGCCAGTCCTTCAAGTTTCTCTCCATTAGTTTTGCCTCTATATTTGTATTAGATATTAGATCTTTTTCTATGAGCAGAGATGCAAAAATTGTCTGCATGAATGTATGGAAATGGTAATGAAACTGCCTTGAAACTTTTTGGGATATCGGGCAACTCTTTTGACTTTCTGCGGTTTCATTAAGCTGCTGAAGGGAAGAAGCAGAACAGCGGGATCCTAATCTGTATGAATTGAAGAGCCTCCCACCAACCTAATTTGGTAGCAAGGTTTCTGATATCCATTTATCAGTCCCTCAGCTGTTAAACTCACCAGCCATGTTTCATTCCACTCACTGTCTTTGTGTGATTGAAACCCATCAACGCACATTCCAGCCTCCAGAGAACAATAACAGTTACATCTACTGATGCTCGGCATAATTATGACAGCTGCTTGGAAATCTGAACCCTGACAAATTATTCCAGGCTATTTCTAACGAGGCAGCGGCCAGCCTCATACCGTCTGCACTTGTGAACACAGTGGGAATGAATCATGTACCCAGGCAAGCCAGAAGCAGCAACAGGAATGCATTTCGTGATGAGAACCATTCTCTAGATTGTGTCTTGTGTTTTGTGTAACTGCAGCCCGTTTTTTCCTCAATGTGTAACCGCAGAGCACACATGCTGCTAGAGTGACAACTCCTTCCAGGTGACCTAACACCGTCTCTGCTCCAGCCTAAATCCATTTGGCTTATTTACACTCACAGATCTGTGAGTCTGTATTGACAGAACTCAAGTATGATGAATTCACTGTAAGTATCTGACTGTAGTGAGAATGTTGCGATATCTATCGAGACCGCTGCTGTGCATTGCTCAATTAAAAAAAAAAAAAAAAGCATCGGAGTGGATCAGAGGAGCAGATGTTACTGTTTAGATGAGGAGGCATAGAGGGAGAGAAGAGCAAGAGAAGGAGGGAGGTGAAGTGGAAGAGGCAGCAGGAGAGTGGAGGATTGATGTGCAATGACAGGCAGAAACAAAGGGAAGAATAAGCAGGTGGACATGTAATTGTGATACTGTATTAGAATGTGGGGGGAGTGGGACAGAAATGAGAGTGAAGGAAGAGGCAGGTGGAAAGAGGAAGAGGGAATTACCACAACTGCATAAACCGTTACAATGAAGTATAGAATAATAGAGCACTGTGATGGCTTTGCCCTTTCACTGTGGAAATGGTAGCACTCTGTTTGTTTTATCACAAAACCCATCATCTTCCACTTATGATGGAAAAAATGACACTTTGCTGATAGTGAACATACCAAAATGACCATAAAATTCTATTCTTGCTGTGAATTAACTTAATTAATTCATACAGAAGGAAACAAATTGCATTAACAGTGTTTACCTTGTAGTAAACAGACTTTATTTATACTGCATCTGAATAGTGCTTTCCTGCCTTAGCAGTGCTCAAAGTGTTTTACAATGTTGCCAACATCCACACACCCACGTACACACACACTCACACACACACACACTCACACACACACACACACACACACATACACAAGCAATGCTACGTGCCAACCTACACACCATTTTCACTCCTTTAACTAGGCTTCAGTTTCTGTTTGGCTTCATTGATCTGACTGGTTGAATTTAGCGTGATGAAAGCCCATCCATCCATCCATCCATCCATCCATTTTCTTTCACTTATTCTGTTCAGGGTCGCGGGGCTGCAGCCTATCCCAGCAGCTTTCAGGCGAGAGGTTCACCCTGGACAGGTCACCAGTCCATCACAGGGCCAACACATAGAGACAGACAACCATTCACACTCACAGTCACACCTACGGTCAATTTAGAGTATCAATCAGCCTCGTCCCCTCTTGATGTCTTTGGACTGTGGGAGGAAGCTGGAGTACCAGAGAGAACCCTCACAGGAACAGGGAGAACATGCAGACTCCACACAGTAAGATTGACACTGTCGCCTCACAGTAAGAACCTTCTTGCTGTGAGGCGACAGTGCTGACCACTGCACCACCGTGCTGCATTTTCTTGAAAGTGTCTGCCCTTTTCCAAAGTTTCTATGAAGGACTTCCCAAGTGGTGTTGTATAGCAAACTATCTGGACTGTAAGGGTACCATATCTGTAGAGATGTCTCTTTCTGCTCAAGTTTTTTTTTTCTTTCGCTCAGGGGATTCTTGAGCATAAAAGCGTAAAAGGCATACTGTACCGGGGTAAACTTAATCAAACCCATTGCGACAAAAAAGAAAGAAACAAAGAAAGAAAAACGCAATTCTTATCATGCTGAACAGATTTGCCCCAAAATGTAATAGGTTTCCTCCTATGCCAATGCTGCACTGCTCCACTGAGCTCAGTGGAGATACAGTACACACAGTTTGACTGAATAACTAAGGCTGAGTGGTGCTGAACCCTGTGCTCTTCTGCAGTGCTGTGTATCTGACCATCAATAACCATAATTCTGTCCCTCAATCCAGAGAGGCATCATTCACTCTGTTATGTAGTACCTGCAAATGCATCTTAGTATTTTTTCAGGTTTACTCTCTCTTATTTATACATTCAAATTAAACAGCAACGGACAAAATGGAGATGCCCATTTCAATGAAGTATCTCCTGGCATTCAGCATTACTCTGCTTGCCTTTTAGAAATCTATTCATCTGCCTCTAAAAGCAGGACCTGTACAGGGATTGACGTGCCGATACATCAAAGGAGACCATTCTGAATAAGAATGCATTAAATCACACAATGTAACATAACAAACCCGCCGCTGAATAAACCCTCTCCGTCCTGCATTGAAGCATTGTTGAGTAACTTTGCTGCAATGGTATAATACAATATAGAGATTGTAAAGGAATTTCTGTACCTGCCTAAATCAGCAGTTTCCACAGAAGCTCCTGTTTTACCATTTGAAGCCCCATCATGTGTGGAAGCATTTACAGGCCTCCTGCCCGTGTTTGGCATCATTATATCTGACAGTTTTTCCTGGTTGGTGACTGGAATATAATGTGATGGTTGTGCTAAGATAATGTATTTTTGTACTAGTTAACCTATTTCTTCAACTCTCGACCATGCATAACGTTTTATTCATGGAAAACTGCACATTTTTTGCACCACTATGAGTTGTATAATGTTTATCAAGGAAAAGCAGGTCCTTGGTTGTCCCAAGGTTGTTAGTATTCATTTCTCAGACAATCCTTCTCGGCGTAATAATTTATTTTAGACCGAGCGTGTTGATAACTTTCTCTCATATTTACAGTGAGTGATGGCATCCATTTTCCTGCTGGCTGGGCTGCGGCCACATTAAAGTGCCTCCTCATCGATTCCAATTTTGGCAGATTGATTTTTCAGAAAGAGAATATGCAGCAGGCACTTTTTTGGGATGGGCTGAGGCTCCAGTCCAGGTCATTTCTGGTCCAGAAACTATATCCTCTGAGCTATTTCTGTGTAAATACATCGTCAATACAACAACCATAACATGTGTTAACCGAGACACTCAAAGGCGATGTTGTTCCCGTTCAAACGCCTCCACTCAGATGATATCGGATATGATGACCTTCACCTAAAAGGTTCTATTTTTACCCACGTTTTCAGATAGGGACTTGAACAATCCCCAGTATTTGCCATTAATCAAAGAGAAAATGACAGTCGACCACTGTTGCTTCAGTACAATGCAGACTGCTATTTGTGAAGTCAGTAACTTCTTCCTGCCACGGCGCCCGGATCCGCACACATCAGGTGATTAAATCATTACAGCTGCAAATACCTCAGACGACTCTGGCAGTTTCATGTTTTTCAAATCTGCATCCTTGAGACAAGCAGTGAGGCGCTCTGTGTGAGTTAGCTGTAATGACCAGCGACGTTTCTCTGCCTCGCTTTCACATCCATTTAGACGATACATTTATCTACACCGGACCTGGCGCCAGGATGAAGGGACCAAGGGGTCAGTTAGAAACGGCGAGGGGACAAGGCCTTTTATGAGGAGAACATTATGCAGGTTTTTTTTAATCCTGCGGTTAGAGGTGTTTTGACTGGATGTTTACAATTATTCATTTTTTTCTGTGATTTTGTGCATCGTGGAGACAATAAAGGCGGTGCAGCATTGTTATGGAAAATGAGGAAGCGATAAGTTCTGCCTGTCTTGCTTTCTTCAGCATCATGGACATGCCCTTGTCTCTGATGCGTGATACCACATTAAACCTGAATGCCAACACCAAGTCTTGCCAAGGCTACTTTATGTCAAAGTCACTTCAGTGGGAAAAGACCAGAGAAAGTAACAGGCTCTGGACTGGCTGACAACTTACATTCACAGTAGCTATTACAAAAGCAGGTCCTTGTTCGCGTTTGCCGTCTGCAGTCCGGCCTCATCTCTCTCTGCATCCAGAAATTCGAGAGTGATGTACAAATATCTTAACACCTCCCTTGTTGAAGCCTGCAGGTGGAGGCATTGGTGGTGGGGCTGAGAAACAAGTGGTCTGAACAAGTAGTGATGCAGGGCAGCACAGGTGTTGACAGACTGAGGGAAAGGTGGGAAATTCCTGCAGCTTGAAACTAGCCACCACATCAGGTGACTGGAAGGAGAGGCCTGTCACATGCATGGTGTGTCGCTCAAGTTGACTGCTTGAACTAATTTCCTACGTTCATTCTTTGCTACATTCATTATATTTGTTTGAGGGGGGTAGAGATTGCTTACCGGACTGCAGGTTGTCTCATGGTATGTTCACTGTCTGGAGGAGCTCAGGACGGCGTTGCAGATGGGAAGGAGGCCACCTCCTCCTATCGGTGACAGTCATTCTACAAGCTCACAAACACAGTTTTCCCCAAACTGCTTCACCTTTTTGTAACTCCAAATGCAGAGAGAGCCAGCAACATACAATTAGCTTGAAGCTAATGGAGACATGACCAACAGTTACAGGAACAAATGAATCCCCCCAAACTCAATTCTTTAGCTCTTAATAGCATGCACTTGAATACACATATTATTTTTGTCAATGTATTTGAGTTTGGCTATAAATGCACTACCCCCCCCCCCCCCAACTGTCTGTATTTACTGAGCTGAATAAAGAAGGTTAATGAAGATTGTACTGGTTGACAGGCTTTGTAAAATGACATTGTTAGGCAGGTCCCCTGTGCTGGAGTATGGAAGAAAAAAAGGAAGGAAGAAATTAGAGCTCAACATCCATTTATAAATACATGAAGGGAAAAAAAAACCTTTTTGGGAGGAGTAGTGACTTAATATGATAGTAAATCTAGTGGTACACCATCTTAGAGAGCGGCTGGAGCAGTTGCAGCTGACAGCTTCGAGGATTTGCATCAACGGCTCAAATGTAAAAGGAAAACTTGAGACCGTTACCATTTCCATCTCCGAAGCACTCCTGCCTCCAAACTCCCATGACAGGTTCGAAGCCTTGAGTTTTGAGCACGAGGCTTCCTTCATTAATTCGCTCAACTACTTGTGTCTCATATTAAAGAGAAGAACAGCTACAATTCTTCTGACTGAGACGATAGACAGAAATCTTTAAGGAACTAATTAGCAGAATTTAAACTCATCTGAGTTTCCTCCCTTTCAATTCCCCAAAGTATCTCCACATCTGCTTCAGTGCAGTACTCATGACTTGCAACTCTTCTACTTTTCTATTCTTTCCTCGTTACCTTCAGTGTTTTTAGCCACGGCTACACGGCTCTCCGTCTGCAGCCATGCGCCACTTTGGTCCAGACAAATATCCTGTGACAATTCGATAAATCGCAATGGAATGTTTTTTCAAACCTCCATCCAAATGAATCATAAAGACTTGGTGAAGTCTCTATCTCCTGTCAGAAATCTTGCCATTCATGATTCCCAGAGGATGAATGCTAATGAGGTCACTAATAATGGTGAATGTAGCCAATATACGTAATGTATCAGCCACTTCACTTGAAAACTGATTCAACTTAGTTATACTCCCATAGGAAGAGTGAGAGTGAATCCCCGTTGTAGGGAGAACTCCTCTAATTTAGTGATGTTGAGTTTCTTATTTTTCTCTATCCTGACCCAGTTTACCGAGACTACAAATTATCTGGAAAATTGATTGAATACCAGTTACAGAGTATCAACAAGAGCAATTACAGGCATTAAGCCAGTAAAGCCCTCTGTGCTAACAATTTACACCTAGCAACAAGTCTCCCTGGCCTTTTCTTTGCCAGATAAATACACCGCATTCATGAGCAACCTTAACAGCCACAGAAATCGGCATTATCATATTAAAAAAGGGTCAAACAACATTTTATGTTCAAGTCTGACTCAGAGGGACAAACCGTGCTGCAGCGTCTGATCCATGTGAAATGGTTCAGGGATTTGTATTGGTTTAACAAGCCAAACAATTTCTACTTTGTTCTCCTTCATGGAGATTGAAACATGCAAAAATGACATCTTGCTAAATATATTAAAAAAAAAACAATCTGCCCCCCCCCCCCCCCCCTCCCCAAAAAGTCATGACAATTAATACAATATAGAATCACTGCACTGGCAGATAGTTGTACTTATCACGAACAATGAAAACATCCTTGGCATTTTCTTTTTTGTAATAAGGCCAATGAGATACATTTAACGACACTGATTTTTGCATCAGCTGAATTTTAACAAAGTTGAACAACAACACATTTACTTCCTAAACAGTGCGTTTGAAAAAATGCGGCTGGCTCTTTCTGCATTCTGAAATCACAAAGGAGTGATACAGGAGGGGAATTAATTCAACAGTGAACAACACTGCACTACCATCCTTTGTTTTAAATGTAGGTGAATTCTCACTAAAATCACTTTAAGATAACTCAGTAAGCTGTATATTACTGCTGGTGATATAGAGGTTATGTTAGGCTACTTCCTAAATTCCTCTTCCTTCATATAGAGAATATAGTTCAGTCTGAACTTTTTGTAGGCGACCCTGTAAAACAATTAACAACCGGAGCTTTACACTGATGTTTTCCTGTTTCCTTCAATATTAGCCTCCTGCGAGTCAGACTTGACTTCCTGCCTTCATCAGCAACCACAGCAAGTGTCCCTGTGCTGGCCGAATTAGTTCTTTGGGAAGCTCAGGACAGATTGAAAGGCCATTAATATTTGATCTAAAAATAGGATAACCTGCACGTGCCTCCGCCGAGTCGCTCATCCTGTGGAAACTATCATCTCTTGAGGGATAGCTGAGAGGAGCAAAATGTAATCTTATCCCACGATGTTTCACCACCTAACTTTAATGTCTCTGCGTATTTCATAAAGTCACGTTCTGCATTGTGTACACCAGTTTCTCTTCTGTAACGTAAACACTCAAATAGCCACAGCCGCGTTTGATTGTCTACGTACGCCGATTGACTGGGAATAGGAACCAACGTTAAGGAATACTGAACACACGTTTGTCATATCACCCTTCCAGGTTTGTCTATGTTGTGATTTACTCTGACTTTTCAATTAGCTCAGTGAGAAACAACGATGATAAAATCAGTGTCTCTATTCAGAATGGCCTCAGAGGGGAAGAAAAAAAACGGTTTATTGTCCCAGTTAAGGCCATGTGAAAA
Organism: Aulostomus chinensis; assembly: GCF_037954235.1. NCBI lineage: Eukaryota > Metazoa > Chordata > Actinopteri > Syngnathiformes > Aulostomidae > Aulostomus > Aulostomus chinensis. Next base: position 15,003,619 of record NC_141340.1, read on the forward strand.
TAGCACCAAACCTGAGGCCCAGGAATAATAGCACTGACAGACTATTTCTGCTATTCTAAGGTTTATTCAATCTCTCATAAACAGCTTTGAACAAGATCTCAAACAATGGGGACAGCTATGACTCAAGCAGCCAACAATAATAAGTCTGGGTACAGTGTGTGTGTGCGTTATTTAAGTAAATATGAAGTCATTTTCTTGGGGGAAGAGGTCAATGGAGGAAAGCTGCAAAAGGAGGAAACACCTGTTCTCACTTTCAGCACACACACACACACACACACACACACACACACACACACGCTGGAAAGAAATGCGGCTGCTTGCCTTAATGCTAGCATTCGTAATGGCAGATGATTGTTTCAATCCTTGCTGATATTTGATGGCTGCACTCTTTTTTGTTCAATTTTTCAGATCTATGTCAAAATCTACGCTGGGAATATGGAAATATCACATCAGTATCTGCAGATCCCCAATTACAGTAAAGGATTGGGATCAGGGCTGGGTGAACCTCCTCTCTTTAGTTCACTAATCACTGCATATAATTTGATAGATTTGAAATAAACTGTGAAATGCTCGAATTAATTTGGAAACATGGCACTGTGCGAGCCCAGCCAAGCCTCTCTGTGCATTTGCCTCAGCTGTCAGCATGGCATAGTTTGAGAGGCTTTTTTCTGCATTTTGGGAAGAACGTGATATCAGTGATATTGCTGCTCTGTCACATTAAGAAAGCTGATGAGGGGGGGGGGGGGGGGGGGGTTTGGAGAGACCAAAGGAAGCCAAGACACTTGTATTCATGTAATCCAGGTAGAGGTCTGTGCAGTTTCTCTTCAGAAAACATGTCAATCCTTGCCAGACCTAAAGTGTTCTTCAGCCGTAGCTGATACTTTAATGAGGGAGCCAGCAGAAACAATCCAGACACGCACTGCACACTCTTATAGAACCTCATGCCTGGGATTAGCATCTGTTGTGTTGGCTATGAAGGAAAAATTACCAACCGTAGTTTGCGCGAGAAGTTTACACAAAGCGAGATTAGTTGTAGGTTCAGTGGCACCATCAAGATGTGGGTAAAGAGCACCCAGGGTAACGTGTGTGTGTGTGTGTGTGTGTGAGTGTGTGTGTGTGTGTGTGTGCGTGTGTGTGTGTGTGTGTGTGCGTGTGTGTATGTGTGTGTGTGTGTGTGTGTGTGTGTGTGTATGTGTGTGTGTGTGTGTGTGTGCGTGTGCGTGTGGCGGGGGGGGGGGGCAATGACCAGGATGACTTTGTAAGATGAATCGGCCATCAGAAGGACAAGGAGGGTGGCAAGCAAAAACCCAAACCAAAACATGTTGGTGAATACATAACAGAAAATAATACATTGGGGGAAAAAATGATTACATTGATTAAAATTTGAAAACGTGTTTATTCTCTATTTCTGTTATTTTGACTTTTCTTTATTTTTTGTGTGCAATTCACTCATTTTAATTATGGCAGTTTCAGTCCTCTGTAGATTGTATTTTGGCACTGATGGACAAGATGGAGGCTGCAGTTATTTAACATGAAAAATACTACAGAAACTGTACACAACCTACAAAAAACAACTGAAATTCGTTCCCACTGCAGATGGATATTACGCTGGGGGCATTTTACAAAATGCATTTAATGAATTCAGATAAAAATGTTTACCTCATTATATAGCTGCATATTTACACAGTTTAATCCTCTCAAATGAGATTTCAAATTCATGCGCTAATGCGGACCTTCAGAGGCTACTGGATATTCATTAACATTCAATTACATCCTGGTGGAAAACAGGAAGGCTTTGCTTAATAAAACCATGAATGCTGTTTTTCCTCTGCTTCAGTAAATTAAGATAAGGAGGGAAAAAAAATGAAGTAGTCTGTGCTTGTGGCCTGATAAACGTGTGTGTGTGTGTGTGTGTGTGTGTGTGTGTGTGTGTGTGTGTGTGTGTGTGTGTGTAAAATCACCATCCTGTTTGTATTCTTGGGTAAAATTCAAAACAAACTCCTGTCCTGATTGCTAACACGACTGCTGCCATGAATGTGGACAAAGAAGAACCTTCCGGCTTGATTACCAACTTATCAAATTTGTATGGCATGTTGTAATTACATTCGTATACAAATTTAGCAGCAGTGGCAAAAAAAAAAAAAAAAGGAAGAAAAAAAATCCCCTCTGCTTTCTCTCAGCCAACGTTGTTGTGCCTCACTTCCAGGGTGGCGTTTGGGAAATCAAAGCAGATGTCATCTTTCATTTGTCTGTGGAGGCACGACACTGACATCTGTCCACATTGACAGCTTAATTGTTTGTTCCAGATATTGAGATTTTAGGGACCACCAGCTTTGCTTGTTTTTGTAGGATTTCACAAGGATTTGTAGGATACACAACACATGCATACACGCATTTGTAGGACACACAGCTACACCTTCCATCAGGATACATTCTGTTGCTCATACTAGGATCTTTTGTAGGTTTGGCCATCATGTCTTTATCAATATAGTTTCTATCTGACACTGACATGATAAAAGTATTTTTTTTATTTCAATAAATTTTGGACACAACATTTTTTCACAACTGGGATGATGATCAACATGACAGTGTCTCCAGAGAGCAAAGCTCAGGCAGCCAGATGGTGGATTGGATAACAAACGAGGAAGAGGGACAGAAGCGAGGACAGACAGGTGGAGGAGGAAGTCGACTCCCAGAGATGTTGGCATCATATTTTTTTGAAGGTGCAGAAGGAAAGAGCTAAGTAGTCTTACAACTGAAAAGGACAAATGAGGGTGGGGGTGTGAGTGAGTGCGAGTGTGAGTGTGTGTGTGTGTGTGTGTGTGTGTGTGTGTGTGTGTGTGTGTGTGTGTGTGTGTGTGTGTATCTTCCTGTCTTTGTGACTAATTCTTTTTTGGTATATCCTCATGTGAAGGTTAACGTTCTATATTGGAGCTCTATGAACACATTTTGTGAAGAAAAATTGCTTTGAGATGAAAAAAATATGGTGGTGCAGTGGTCAGCACTGTGGCCTCACAGCAAGAAGGTTCCGGGTTCCAGTCCCAGCTCCAGCACAGGATCTTTCTGTGTGGAGTCTCCATGTTCTCCCTGTTCCTGTGTGGGTTCTCTCTGGTACTCCAGCTTCCTCCCACAGTCCAAAGACATCAAGAGGGGACGAGGCTGATTGATACTCTAAATTGACCGTAGGTGTGACTGTGAGAGTGAATGGTTGTCTGTCTCTATGTGTTGGTCCTGTGATGGACTGGTGACCTGTCCAGGGTGAACCCTGCCTCTCACCTGAGGGCTGATGGGAGCGGCTCCAGCCCCCCCCCGTGACCCTTAACAGGATAAGCAGAAGAAAATGGATGGATGAAAAAAATATAGTTTGACTGAAACAAGAACATCATATGTTCCCCCAATACCTGCTGTATATGTTGTTGTTTCTAAGATTTTTAGATCAACAATCTCAAAAACAGAAAGCAAAACCACTTTGCTCTTGGGAATAATATGTCATTATTCTGTTCAAAGGAAACACTCAGGAGAACTGTGCGGCTCAAATCAGTCCATGAGGGTAATGGACGAAAATTTCTCAACGGTACAACAGATGTGTGTTAATGGCAGAAAAGACTAACATGGAAATGCAAAAAAGCATTTTTGGACATAAAACTGGGATGAGCCCACACGTCCTTGCTTAGGTCATTTGCTTTAGCGGCTGCAACTTTACTCCTCACGCTCTCATCAGCATCAGCATCAGTGTCAGGCAGCTATTCAGAGACAGCTATTCAGAGACAGCAAAAAAAAAAAAAAATGGTGCACGATCAAAAAGCTCATTAACGAAGTGTCAGAATTTCATCCCAATAAGCTGTTTCCCTCAGGAGATGAAGGAGAGCAAACCAGAGCTGAAAAGGAGTGTAAATGTTGGAGCGATCTCACTCAGGTGGAAACAAATACAACCCTTAATTACGCCAGTGTTGCTGTATACATGGGCACCAGTTCACGAAAGAGTTTACTGTATGATACAATATGTCAGTGCTTCAGCTGGCAGCAAGATCAGCCAATGCAGGTTGAATGCGTGAAGATCCTCAAGGAGCATCCGCGGGGTTCCTAAACTTTTCAGCACAGGATTGAAACAAAGATGCCAGTGACTTGAGATCCCCAATATCCATTCAAATTCAGTGGTTATTGTTATGGCGTATAGTAACTTTTTTCTTTTTGATCATTTTAAAGCATTTATTGATTTCTGGATCTCCATGTGATCACTATTAATGAACGAGCTAAATGCCACAGTTGCGCGTGAAATAAAGGTGGTTACAATTAAACGAGCTTTGTTTTATTTGTCCGAAGATGCAAGGCAACCCGAGGTGACCACAGTATGTTTTTTTTAGCTTCAAAATTGTAGACGCTATTGCAAATTACAACACGACACTTCTACTGCACTTGAGTTGTTGTTTTTTGTAAAAATGTATCAGTCCATTGTATTGGTGCTGGTAGGTACACTAAAGGTTTTGCAGGATTCCAGGTTTTTTAATTGTTTTCAAGCGTAGCGCGCTAACAATCCTTCGAATTAACTCTCAGTAAAATCAGATTAGGTTTAGGCTTGGGTTTTGTTGATCTGGGTTTGAAAAAGTTTCAAATGCCACATGATCACATGAACAGTAGGATTAACAAAATGAATACGTTTTAATAAGTGACAGTGATGGATGTGAGCTGACACTTTGTCCAACAAAGTCGAATCATCACGGACAAGAAAAAAGATGGACAGGTAATGAAGTGCGCTCTGTTCGGCTCACCAACAATCATAGAAAATTAATTAAAAGGTTAAAAAAAAAAAAAATCCTCCTGTGATGGCTGTTGCTGAGATTCATCTGTCAGTGTCATCCCACATTGCCAAAATAATTAGGGCCTGAGCCCGAAGGAACTTCGGTGGCGATGACCCTATTGTTTTTGCAACATTCGTTTCTTTTTCTGCAGCCACTTTGAACCTTAATTTGACCCCCTAAACACGCTTAAAAAGTCACTAAATTTGGCGTGCACATCCGGTCTGGCGAAATTTTTTTTTATAAAATGTAAAAATGAAACCCTAAAGTGCCAAAAATGTGTTCCACAGTGCCACCTACATCTCTAAAAACACGTTCTACAGCCTACCACGGCTCCTAGAAATGTCATAGCAACATGGAACCAAAACTCAATTATTTGTCTCATCAAGACCCACAAAAGATATGAAGACACTTATGATCTAAATCCAACAGGAAGTCCACAATATGGACATGAAAGGACAATTTTGTCCCTATTTTGGAACCCCAACAAACGCTATCTCCTCCTGGGGCGTTCATGGTATCGACTTCAAAATTGAATACAGGACTCGTTGCACTATGCTGAGCAAATGTTATTAAAAACTTTGTAATAACTCAAAAAGTTTGGATTTTATAAGCCCTAAAAATGGGGTGACACATTTCACCTACGATGGAAACCAATGAGGGGGCTGTCAACTGCAGTCTCAAAAAGACACTTCTCACTTCTCTCACTTCACAAATACCATCGCAACATTCCTGACGAAAATCCTGACAAAAATATGATATCATATTCAACTTTTGATCAGAATCTGGGGGTTTATTTTTCACACGACAAACTCTTGAACATTCCTCCTCTCCTCTCCACTCAGGCACAGGTGGCAGAGAGCAGCAGGGGAGGGGTTCTTAGCTCTTAGCTCTGCTCTCAGACTGAGGCTTCGATCTCCTAAACTAAAACGCTCACCACTTTCCAACCTACATCGTTGGATTCAGGACAACTTCTCATTCAACCCGGCGGGTGCGAGGAGACAAAGGCTCGCATCTCTGCTGTGTGTCTAACTATTTTACATCACATTTGACAGACCTGTGGCTCAGTAAGGACAGACATGAGTTTATCCATGCAGGGTTTACCTGTCCACTAGGGGGCAGTGCAGTATCAGTTCTGTTTTAACAGGAAGTCCAAGTGAATATCGGCCATTTTGGGGAATGCCTGTTTACATTTCACACCGACTTGTCTGAGTTCAGTCGTTCAGTGTGTGGTTACTTCACCCATGTATGTACATTCATCCTACTATGCTCATGTAGAGTTAGGGATATTGATTTTATATTCATTTAAACAGTAGCCGTTTTTGTTGTTGTGCCTGCAGGGCTTCTACGTTGCTGTCATTAAAGCAAGTAAAGTGACATCAAGGAGTCTTTCTTCAATCCACATTATCAACTGAAGCGCCATTTTACCCTGCCACTGAGGTCACCAACATGAGCTGGAGTTGGGAATCTTAAAGTGAACCTGGTATCACAGCAACGCCTGCTGCTGCAGAATGGAACAGCAACATTAAAACCCAAGGGTTTGAGGGAGACTGATGGTGGCTTCAGTCATGTGACTGAGTGACTCCAGTCGTCGTCCAGTCACATGACTGAATGACTCCAGTCGTCGTCCAGTCATGTCAGTGATGTCACTTGGCAGGACTGTCATTGCCATCCCATTTTATAGGGGAATTGAGACTCCACATTCATTGAGCAAATCTGGTCTTAAAACACTTGACAGTTACAGGAGATTAAGTATGGCTCAGGATCTTCAGATCAACTCTGGACACAACGCTATGACTCCATTGGGTTGTTTAGTTGGAGCATTCAGAGATCTGGTGCATCTCGGTACCAGCTGTATTTATCCACTGAATGATCCTGGTCAATGTGATCCTGCTCCTCCATCTCTAAGGCTGACAGAGCAGGAGGAACTGACTGAGAAGAAAGCTGCGCTTGAGCAGCTTCAGTCTCTGTGTGACAACACACAGGCAGAAAACCAGAACTTGAGGGAACAAGTTGAGACACTTGAACGTGAGAATAAAAGTGCAATCCAGGAGTTACAGAAACTCACTGCCATGGGGGCCAACCTCGAAACAGTCCAAGAAAACAACCAGACTCAGATAGAAAAGCTGAACGCAACAGTCCACAGTCTTCAGCGTGAGGGGAGGAAGGTTGATGGGGAGAACAATGAGCTCAGAAAAGAGCTGACCCAGGTTCAGTCTCTGAGGGAGAGTGAACAGGCGGAGATGAAATGTGTTGAGGACAACCTGAATAAGAGGAATACCGAACTTGAGCAGCTTCAGTCCCTGTGTGACAACACACAGGCAGAAAACCAGAACTTGAGGGAACAAGTTTCTACTCTTGAACGTGAGAATAAAAGTGCAATCCAGGAGCTACAGAACCTCACTGCTGTGGTGGCCAACCTCAAAACGGTCCAGGACAAGAACCAGACTCAGATAGAAGATCTGAATGCAACAGTCCACAGTCTTCAGCATGAGGGGAGGAAGGTTGATGGGGAGAACAATGAGCTCAGAAAAGAGCTGACCCAGGTTCAGTCTCTGAGGGAGAGTGAACAGGCGGAGATGAAATGTGTTGAGGACAACCTGAATAAGAGGAATACCGAACTTGAGCAGCTTCAGTCCCTGTGTGACAACACACAGGCAGAAAACCAGAACTTGAGGGAACAAGTTTCTACTCTTGAACGTGAGAATAAAAGTGCAATCCAGGAGTTACAGAAACTCACTGCCATGGGGGCCAACCTCGAAACGGTCCAAGAAAACAACCAGACTCAGATAGAAAAGCTGAACGCAACAGTCCACAGTCTTCAGCGTGAGGGGAGGAAGGTTGATGGGGAGAACAATGAGCTCAGAAAAGAGCTGACCCAGGTTCAGTCTCTGAGGGAGAGTGACCAGGCGGAGATGAAATGTGTTGAGGACAACCTGAATAAGAGGAATACCGAACTTGAGCAGCTTCAGTCCCTGTGTGACAACACACAGGCAGAAAACCAGAACTTGAGGGAACAAGTTTCTACTCTTGAACGTGAGAATAAAAGTGCAATCCAGGAGTTACAGAAACTCACTGCCATGGGGGCCAACCTCAAAACGGTCCAGGAAAACAACCAGACTCAGATAGAAAAGCTGAACGCAACAGTCCACAGTCTTCAGCGTGAGGGGAAGAAGGTTGATGGGGAGAACAATGAGCTCAGAAAAGAGCTGACCCAGGTTCAGTCTCTGAGGGAGAGTGAACAGGCGGAGATGAAATGTGTTGAGGACAACCTGAATAAGAGGAATACCGAACTTGAGCAGCTTCAGTCTCTGTGTGACAAGAAATGCACAGAAAATCAGAGTTTGTGGAAACAATTTTTTAGTCTCAGAAAAGAGAAGATAATTACATCTCAGGTGGAAGAGAACCTGTCTGCCAGTGTGGCCAACCTTGAGTCTGTGAGGGAGGAGAACCAGACTCAGATGAACAAAATGAGAGAGGAACTAACTGAGAAGAATACGGCTCTTGAATGGCTGAAATCCCAGAATAAGACGAGAGAGGCAGAAATTAGATATTTGAGGAGCCGAGTTTCTACTGCATCTCAGGAGACAGAGACCTCCACTGCTGAGTTGTCCCACCTTGAATCAAGGAAGGACCAGGACCCCATAAAGACTGACAGTCTGAACGGTGAAGTTCAGAGTCGTCTGACTGCACCTGCTACGGGTCAAACCAGAGGTCTACGGAGCCATGTGACATCTGGTTTAGGAAATGCTCTTCTTTATTTGTTTTACTTTTTAATTTTTTTAGTTTTTGGTTTTATTTGGTTAATTCAGATCATCCTGATCACCACAGCAGATGGCCCCAGCTTGATTAGCTGTGTGCTTTACAGTTTCAAGCACTTCAGCGATACCTGTGGGGTCCCTTATCCTCACTGACCACAGGTATTCAGCCTAACTGAAGGAGAGTGAACCTTCCAGGTTGCAGCTCCTAGACTCTGGAACGCTCTCCCACTGGACATGAGGACACTGTGGACACCTTTAGAAAGAAGCCGAAGACCCATTTGTTCAGTAATATTATTGTTCATGATGGAATCGTCCCTCTGTACCTGCCCACACAGGTCAAGAGGTCAAACGATTCCCTCTTTAAAACAGCTCTTCCATCACATGGATGTACATCCCAATAGTCAGAGCTCACAGATGCTCCTATTGTCACTACTCTATGGGTCAGGGGGGTCAGGCTAGTCCAGATAGTGGATCTGTATGAGGTTGTTAGGGAGGGATAAGGTAGTGGCAGAGTTCAGGCTGTAGTTGTGCTCCAACAGTTGAGACAGGGCAGGACAAAACATGACATCCTGGTGGCGTTAGGAGTGATTCTTACAATAACCAATCAATAAAGGAGGGTGGTGACGCTCATGTGGCGCTTGTGTTGATGATTACTGCGTCTCCTCCATGCTCATTTATCATGAATGAATCCCTCTGAGTAAAACACCCGATGACTCCTTAGGTCTTTCACATGCTGGCATCCAGGAAAGTCCCACTGGAACACTCCCAACAACTGCTCCGTTATGTCTCTCGATTAAGGCGTGTTCACGGTAGAATGAGGAAAAGAGGAAACTAAAGGTTTCTGACCGTGAAAATTGTGACTCATTTGTGGACTTGAATTAGCTTGATTTACTAAATTTAACAGAACTGTAGAGTTGGGTCTCTTTGAAACTATGAAATTGTCTTTCTATTTATCTCAAACTCCCATCCTTGCCAAGGTTTCAGGTATCATAGATCAATCCATCCATCCATCCATTGTCTTCCGCTTATTCCTGGTAAGGGTCGCGGGGGGGCTGGAGCCTATCTCAGCGGCTACGGGCGAGAGGCGGGGTTCACCCTGGACAGGTTGCTAGTACTTCCATAAATGAATATGCTAACCAAAAATATGTTAAAATATGACAACCCTTGTGCCATCTTAATATTCTGTTCACTCCCCTTGGCCTACGGGTCAAAAATGACCTACCAAAGCCCCCCCCCCCCCCCCCCCCCCCCCCAAAGCAGCTTAATTGAATTTTAAACCCAGAATCTATTTTGCACGATCATGTTATTTATCAATTCAACTCAATTCATTTTGTATCATGTATTTTTTGATACACAATACAAAAAGAAGATCACCAGTGAACAGTATTACACTTTCTTTTTTTCTTTTTTTTTTACCACAAACCAACTGTCATAACAGTTTTCTGTTACACAATAAAGGTTTATTATTGCTCTTATAGAAATGTGAAGTCATTACTTGGAAACCAGTGGGGAACCTGTCTCCTCTCATGCTCCATACTCTCAAACACTCGCCTCTCACGCGTAAACTAAAATTCCCACAGCTTCAAAAAACGCACCACTGTATTCCTGACAAAAATCCCTACAAAAACATGGTATTGTATTCCACTTGTGACCAACACATGCAGAGCTGTTTGATTTTTACACACTAAAAATGTCCCAATCCTCCTCTGTTCTCCACGGTGACACAGGCAGAGAGCAGCGGGGGAGGGGCTCTTAAAGGGCCGGCACTCAGCTCTGCTCTCAGACTGACTGTGTTCACACCAAACGTGAATGCGAATTTCGCGTCACCTTATTTCACCTAATATCACCTTGGCTAATTTGACGCCGGATCATTTTAGTGTCCATTTGTGTCATTCGTGCGAATAGGTGAATTCGCTCACCTGCCCGAGTAGCGAGTATTTCCGGTAGCGTTTCTTTCCGCCATTTCACCATAGATACTGTATTCAAAGAACTGTTGCGTTGTACCTGCTGTAGAAGGCAGAAATACGTCGGAAAACTAAACGCCGTCGTATCTGGGTTCACAACACCGTCTAGAGGCGAGCTCAGCTCGGTGAATTTCACCGCTCGGTGAACCGAGCTCCTCCAGGTGCTCCGTCTGGATAACCGCCGCTTCCAGCGGTATTTTCGGACGACGACTGGCCAGTTTGACGACCTGCTAGCTAGGATCGGTGACAGGACTTCACAAATGGACTCCAACTTATTCAACCGGTTCTTGTAATTTTGACACGTAGTGTCATATAACACTGGCTTCCTACAGCCACAATCAACCTGTCCTCCATCTTGTGACACAGTCAGCCGTGACGTCAGGACATCCTCAAGGCTGATTGGCTGTCGTAACGTCGTAAAGTTGAATATTTTCAACTTTTACGACGTGAATGGCAAAATTTCGCGTCGCGCATTCGCGCCGCCCGACTGAAAATTCACGTCATTCACGTGTTTGCATAGACTTTGGTTGGAAACTGTTGGCACGAATGCGTGAATTTGCGTTTGGTGTGAACACACTGTGAGGCTTCTATCTCCTAAACTACAAGTCCCACCCACTTCATACTTGTAGCGTTGGATTCGGGACGACTCCTGCCACCTGGCCGCGGGCACGAGGAGGCTCAGGCCCTAACAACGCTGCTTGCAGCTTTAATTTGATATATCGTTTTACCATTCATCTTTACTGCATCGCTGAAATTTGTGTTTCTCCTTCATTTATTTAATTTATTTCATTTATTGCCTTTGATTATCTTTACTCTCATTTTTTGACTAGGCTCTTGACAGGACATCTGGAATGTAAAGTGGCTCATCAGTCTTTTTTTTGGCCCGTTTTCATATTTTGAAAAGTTAAGTCGACCGAATCTGAAAAATAATAATCTGTATTTAGAGCACTGCTAGAGAAATAAGAAAATAAAATTAGACTGTTGCCAGCAGGAAATCAAAATCAAGTCAAAGCAGGAGAACCTCTCTGATAAAAGTGTGTTTTCAGCGGTCAGTGAGCGCTGACCTGATTTCCTGAGGCAGCTTATAGCTTCAGGGCTCTGACTGCAAATGCTCTGTCACCTCTAGTTTCACTTGAATTACAAATGAACTCGACAGCCTCCGTGATCGCGTTTGGATTCCTGTTTGTGAAAATTTGTTGAACCCTCCTATATGTGTGTGTGTGTGTGTTGGGGGGGGGGGGGGGTACAAATAGAACATTCTTTCACATCTTCCATCATGGTGGTGGGGCCAAAGAGCCGAAGGTTTCTTGTGTCTTTAACATCTATGCAGCTTTCTTTTCATGGGTAAATGCCCTCCAAAGAAACGCAATCAGAGCCACGCAGGCGTATCAACCATGAGCACCTCTCACACCAGAGAGCTGTTAAGAAATAGAGTATCAGCGAACTGCATGCAGCGCTGAGTCAACATCTCCCCTGGATCTCCATGAGGAGGAACGGGGCGCGTGTGTAGACAGTCCAGAAGGTGGTGGACTTTAGGTGCTCAGGGCTCATGGACGAACTTGGAACTTTAAACCTCAACAGTCCAATTTATGGTCAAGCGCAAGAATCATCATTCCTTCTTCTATGCATGATCCCATGTGTCATGATCCATGAAGTAATGATATTATTGATTTTACTGCTTCATATTAGTCACTCTGATGGTTTAATTCAGTGGTTCCATCTTTATTTTTTTTAAACGTCTTTTGGAGGCTCACATCCAAACAGATGAGCTGAAACTCCCATTTGACAACTTGTTATGTTAAACATGTTTGGAGCCACAGAGTGGGCGTGGAGGTGTGGAAGACAAAGAAAAAATATATGTTTATGAGAGCCTACAAGAGACTTGAGTCTTTTTTGGGGGAGGGGGGGGGGGGGGGCGGCAACCATCATTTTATTTTCCTCTCCATGTCCCTCCCAATCCAAACAAAGCTTATTTTATTAGATTACAAGTTTAATTTTTTTTTATGGCCGCTGTTGAGTTTAGTCTATCAGCATTTCATATTTTGCTAAGCTACCATTCACACATTTTCCTGAAAATTCATTTCAGGGAGGAGCATTGGACGACGAGATTCACAGGTTTTGGGTGCAGATCCTATGTTGAAGCTTGGTTTGAAAATAACGACACATTAATAAATAGGAGTAACAGTTTTTTATCTACTTGGAGCGTATTACTGAATATATGACAGACAATACCATGAAAAAAACATGAGCTGCTGAGTAAGCAGTTAGTGAAGCATTAGCCCCCCATATCTGCACTATATATATATATATATATATATATATATATATACACACCAGCTGGTGTATCATATATATATATATATATATATATATATATATATATGATACACCAGCTGCCTTTGCATCAATTGATTTATTTATGCATGTAAGTTTAAAGAGCAGCAATTGAACTACAATTCAGGCATCCCTCTTTTCCTTTCTCAGATGATTGTTACATGAATACTGACAGTTACTGCTGAACATATCTAACAATACTGTCCAATAATCTAATCACAATGGTGAGTTTTCCCATATTAGATGTTTGGAGACCTTACATAAACATCGGCCTAACACTGCTCCCTGCTGTTGTGACATTTTTATGAACAGCCAGAGAGCAAACATGAATGATGTGCACTCCACGCCACACAGACTGTCTCCTCCTGCAGAACAGAGGCAGTTACTAACGCATGGAAATAAATCACAAGCAGGAACAAATTTGCATGTAATGAGGGCTGACACAGAAACACATCTGTTTTCCCTGAGTTTTGTGTTGGAGGTTGGCCTGTGCTGGGTGGAGCAGGAGCTGCTTCATCCTGCACAGCTGCAGTCAGTACACTGATCAGACGTCTCCAGACTCACCTGCTGAAATACTCAGTTCAGCTCTCCTGTCTTCACCTGATTGTCTGTGAACCTCAACAACTGGTGGTTACCGTGGTTACCAAGGTCTCCAGCTCCTCTCGTGGTTTTTGGTCACTGCAAACCCGCTCCAACCAGCTAATGTTGAATGTTTAAGTGACACTCTTCTGTTGCGCCCAGAGTGTTGACTGTCAGGCTGTCTTGGTGGTTTTTGTTGTTGTTGTTGTTTTTAAATCTAGTTTTATTCAGTAATTATGTTCAGGATGCTGTTACTATTTTCTAAGAGCTGTTCTCTCATAATCTCAAACAAGATTAGGGTCACAATTCACCTGCCTATGAAATGGTTTAACAGCACCAGAGAAATTAACATAAAATTATTTATCTTGATCAAGTGTTCACAAAAATTACATATATTTTTTTTTAAAAACAAAACATTGAAACTTTTCTTTTGCAGTTGTATCAACCAAGACCTGTTAAATCGAAGGTGAGTCGGATGACCTGCGAGAGGGGATGCATTAAAAATTTCAGTCCAGAAGATGGCACCAGAGAACAATAATGCCTTCAGCACCACACAGTCAAAGGAAGCTGCATCACAAATAACAGCGCTTACACAATATTTAAGATTAAAGCTGCTTTAAAGAGAAGTTTGAATCCCCCCCCCCCCCCCCCCCCCATCAGAAATCCCTGAGTGGAGGTCAGAGGTGTTGCTCTCGAGGTCGTGCTCCTCCCACCAGCCAGCACAGCAGCTTTCATCCAGTAAGTTCCTCCTGTTTCCACATTTGTGACATGAGCAAACTTCACTTGTGGACTTATTCTCTTCCATGTGCGATGACAGGCGCTACATCGACCAACCGCTCTGAGCTTTTGGATGAAGATCTCCTCACTGCTGCCATGGAGTCTGGTGAATGAATATTGATGGAGATCGTGTTGTGTGCTGTTTTCATTTGTGAGCTATGAAATATACACAGGTTGGTGACAGAGGGCAGGTGTCACTCCACCTGGGGCTCAGTATCTTGCTCAGGGACACTTCACGGGAGGAAGTGAGGACTGAACCTGCGACCATTCAGTTGCTCGACAGCCACTCGACCTCAGCGCCATGACGCCATCTAACCTGAAACACGATGATGTTATTATTTATGTCCTTAATACACCAAACGTGTGACATGGGGTGTGTTTGTCAGGACTTTTCAAGACCAAAGTTGTTGACACACAAGACAAATAAACATGTCAAAGCTTCATTTTTATGAGGGAAACAAAATGAAAAGAAGAGTGACGACAAAAATGGAGTCAAAAAGTCCTCTTCTTCTCTTCTCATTCAAAACCAATGACACACACACACACACACACAGAGTTTGTGTTTGTGAGAAGATAAAAAAAAGTTGGTCTGTGCTGACATGAAGACTTTTGAATTTCAACCTTCTGGGTGTGTGTGAATGTGGATGTTGTGGCCATACCCTCCACTGAACCTGCGCCGAGGCGTTGTCAGCGGTACAGGGCTGCTGCAGCGACGGAGGCGGGTTACCTGTACGACAGTAGGAACAAAATCCAGCCGGATGGAGACTTTTACAAACTGACTTGTTTTGAAAGATTTTCAATTTTTAAGTCGGACACATCATCGCAGTTGAAGTTTTTCCCTGGTAAAAAAAACAAAAACAAATCAAAAACATTATTTGGCTTTGGATGTCTACATTGTTTGGAAATTGTAAGTCAAACAAGCAGGAGGTACATAGGTTGGTGACAGAGGGCAGGTGTCACTCCACCTGGACCCCCCCCCCCCCCATACCACTGGCGAGCCTTCTGGGAATTGAGGAGGACGGCCCAAGACCCCTGCCTCATCCTCCTCTGGTGCACAGGTATTTCAGTGTCAGTGTGCATGCATGTAAACAACTGAAATAAACCCCTACCATTTATTTATGTACCAAACTGCTGATCAGTGTGAGCTTCCCGCTGCTGCCCAAGGGCTGGAGGCAGACGGTGCTGGAGAACCAGGACTGGCTAGTCCTCACACAGGGCCCAAGAGGGAAGCCAGTCCTCACCCCAGACTCAAGTGGCTTTGCCCCGTGGAGGCCACACTGGCTGCTCTGCTCTTGAAAACTCTTTGTCTTTCTGCAGGTGGCAGCAACGTTGGCTGACTGGGATCAGCTTGTGTGTCACCGCTTCATGAGGGGTGTCAGCAGCTGTGCGCCACCTTCATGGCCTGCTTGGCTTTTGGCTTTTCTTTTTCGGAGTGGGATGGGAGTGACATGGCCGCCTGGTGGAGGCCAAGCAGTCTCGTCAAGAAAGGGACGCTGGGGAGACACGACACTCGGGGAGCTGGCCCGCCACTGCTGCTGTTGGACCAGGGGAGCCCGGGAGATGGAGCTGCTGGACTCCTTCCGGGTACAGACAGAAACCACGGGCAACCTCATTGACTGCTGTTGGATGGAGGAGACGTGGAGGACTCATCATCCCCTGGCCTGCATCCAGGATCCAGAGGGAGCGAGCCTTTACACCAGTGGGGGGTGTCAGACTCTTCATCTTCCACCGCGCCAAATGTTCCACCTCCACCAGTGCCATCTCATCCCAGGTGAGACAAGTCATTCACTGTGTTCCGCTTGTGCGCTCTTTGTCTCTGTCCACCTAACTTCTTGCTTCCTCCTCCACTTCCAGGCTTACCTGCTGGAGAGACTGGTGAGGTGGAACGAAACTGGGCCAGGGCCTCAGTGCAGCCAGCAGGAGACACTGCGCTGCTCCAGTGCCAAGATGGGGCACGGCTTCAACCAGCTCACCCAGGAGTTCCCGGGTAGGGACGCAGGCTGAATTCCACCAAGCCTGGCGGCTACGCAGGTCTGTGTAAGAGGAAGAGGGGCCATTTTTCACACACATCTGCTTTTCAATTTGTCAATTTTGTCATTAGAGACCAAGATTATGTTACGACGGGACGTTACTGCTTGGGCATCCAGATGTCCTTTTGGAGTCTCCAAATAGGAGTTTTTGTGTGCCAAACGCTGTCTACAGTTCATTTTTGGACATTTTGACTTCAGATTTGGACGGAAGGAAGTCAGGACCTGTGTCTGTGGACGGGTGATGTCTGTTTGGCCCTAGAGGGTCATGGACCTAGTTTGTCATCGTCAACATTCAGACAGAGCAGTCGGGCTGAACTCAAACGACTTTATTTGAACACCTGAGAATGTCGCCTTTCCAAAGAGACCAAGAACACACCCGAGTCTTGAACTACGCGGCAGCTGTGCTGCTGTGAACGTTGGCAACAAAAACCAGGGAAAAATGCAGTGATCCTGAAGATCGGGGATGAAAGCCCGGTATCTGCTTTGAACAGGAGAATTCATATTTCAGGACTTCCTGCCCAGGTACGAAGGATGGAAGTGGATGAGTGTCCATTGCACCGGTCAAGTAGATAAAGAGAGAACCGAGTAAACGAATGAACAAGGAGAGTGACGTAGAGGAGTGATGTACATTTGCTGCTGTCACGTCATTGGCGGGTGAACGAAGTTGGGATTCTCAAGAACATGCGCTGATTCATTGCCCTTCCACTGTGACTTCTCTGGTCTCTCTCACCCCGCAGGATGATGAGGGAGGCGCTCTGTCAGCTTCACACCCCAGGCGAGAGGAAGAAGAGAGCAGGGCGACTTCGTTTAGACGAGTCAGCGTTCGCCGCAGTTGGGAAGTGGCTGCCGCCCATCTCCGCATTTCATCCAGGGAAAAACAGCCGTCAGAACATCGGGGAAGAGTGGAAGCAGGGCCCCTTTCCCGCCGTGGGACCTGGTGGCAGCGACGCTTGTTCATCTGATATTGTGGGCGATCCCGGTTGAATATCAGCACTGGTTTCTTCCCTCACAGTACATTCGTCTTCTCCTGGTTCTGATAGCGTCAAACTTAACGACCCGCATTTGGAAACTTAGCTTGTCGTCAGCGGAACAAACGGGAAGAAGTGGAAGACGACGGATGGAATTCTTCATGTCGGCCTAGCTTGTGCCCATTTCAACCACGCTGTCGCACTCACGCTAGCTGCTACGCCGAGAGATTTAGCTTGTTGGAGCAATAATCTCCTAGGCCAAGCATTACACCGTGAATCATAATAACAACAACAACATCTTATGTGCAATGCACAGGCATTGTTGTAGTCTAATCGGGGAAAATCAAGAACAGTGCAGGCACTGTCAAGCTAAGTTGCTGGCACCGGAGCCCGAGTAGCCTCCTGACACTTGAGTCTCCGTCATGTGGTTTTCCTTGGACGACGGCAGGAGGGAACGTTGCCACAAGTGCCTGAGAT
This sequence comes from Aulostomus chinensis, assembly GCF_037954235.1. Classification (NCBI taxonomy): domain Eukaryota; kingdom Metazoa; phylum Chordata; class Actinopteri; order Syngnathiformes; family Aulostomidae; genus Aulostomus; species Aulostomus chinensis. Next base: position 15,021,305 of record NC_141340.1, read on the forward strand.
GCACCACTGCCCTCCTCTAGGGTGGCCATTGCCTCGTCAGCGAAAAGGAGGACGCTTTGCGGCATCTAGCGAGGACAGGAGAATCGCATCATCCAAATCTGGAGTGTGACAATAGGATACAATTTCGAACACGATAACGACGGTATGACGATGCAGTGATTCTGAGACAGCGTGTTCATCTCGAGACAATGAATGTAGGACATATCAGGGTGTCTGTGAGACAGAAGAGGAACAAATATTCCTGAGAAAAAGTATTTGTTCACAGTATTTGTTCGATACATCTGTCTGGCAAAGTGCAGTGCGGCAAAGCAGCACACCGATGGCCTTTAATGTGCAAATGAAATATACGTAAACATAAATAAATTCCAAAAATGCACATTTCAGTTCTTAACAAATAAAAAAAACAACAACTGTTTTGCCTTTCAATCGCCGTCTTTCCTTGTGCGCTGACGTCCGCGTCAGAGCGACAAAGTGAGCAAAACGCACGCGAATCGTCTTTGCTACATTTGCTGACAGACGTGGGCTCTCTTGACCTTTCGGGCATTGAACGAGGTGCGTCCTCTGGGCTCGTCAACGTCCCGCTAACGAGAAGAGACGCCGCGGGCACAGCTAGCACGTGGGAAAAGGGGGCGGCTTGTTTACATTTTCAACCAACGAGAAGTCAGATGATTGAGTGACACCGTTTTTAGCCAATCATTTTTAACCACTCTCACACCATTGGACGATGTGCTGCGTTGCGTTCAAATGCAACGGCAAAAAAGAGGACAAATGAGAGTCCTGACGGACAAGGCATCTCAGTCCCGGACTGCCCTGCCTAAATCCGGGACGTATGGCCACCCTACGCCTCCACACACCTGTCCAGTCTCCTGCTGGCTCAGCTTTACCTGGCCCCGCTCTGTAGTGGAGAGAGAGTGTAAACGGTAACATTACGAAGCGCCTCCGACAGGCTGCCTTCGGTGTCTGATGGGATCTCCAGTGTACGCGCTCACCAACCTTTGTGAGAAGTGAAAATAGTTGTTGAAAATATCAATTGGACTTGATAAGAGTGACACAGTTCACCAATGCTTGTCAGAATTCGACCAGTAACAGATGTGGTTCTGTGCCAGAGAGGCAACGACAGGCACAAACTGTGCAGGGGGCCCTTGAGTAGGCCGACATGAATTCAGATGACTACCCGAGTGTCATTTAAGGTTGAAGGTTGAACATTTCTGTACAATGACATGTAGTCGGACACAGTCCGACACACAGCAGCATAAGTAGATCATTAAGAACGGAAAATCAGTAACAGGATAGAAAAAGAATACGGATAAAGGATAGAGGATAGCGCAGTGAGTCCAGTGGTGATGTAGGCTCGCGAATTGAACGTCCATCACAAGTAAAGTGCAGGATGAGAGGTGCAAGAACAGCGCGGTTCAGGCCGCCCTCAGAGCTTTCACAGTCCTGGGGAAGAAGCTGTGTCTCAGTTTTTCCGTCCGTGCCCTCATGACCCTGAGCCTGCCAGAGGGAAGGGGGGTCAAAAAGACCTTGTCCAGGGTGAGTCGAGTCAGACCTGATTTTTCCAGCTCTGTTTTCCAGCCGGGCGGAGTAGATCTGACCCAGGGGTGGGAGAGGGGTGTGCCGATGATTTTTTTGGGCAGCCTTGATGCTTCGCTGCAGGTCTGTCCTCTCCTCTGAGGTGCAGCTGGAGAACCACACAGTGCATCCATAGCTCAGGACACTCTCTACGGTGCACTGGTAGAAGTTTGTGGGGTGTTTCTGTGGTAGGCCGGTTTTCCTGAGGGTCCGCAGAAAGAAGAGTCTCCGCTGGGCCTTCTTCACCAGCTCCCCGGTGTTCACTCCCCACGTCACCAGGCTCAGGAACAGTTTCTTCCCTGCAGCTGTCAGACTGCTGAACTGGAGCCGTGCCCTGTAGTCTCCCACCCTCTTCCACCCACAGTATCCCTCAACTTGAACTTGTACATATACATTCTGTCTTTTCATATATATATATATATATATATATACACACACACATATATATATACATATATATACACACATATATATATATACATATATACATATATATATATATATATGGTATATATCTCCTCGATGGTCGATACCCTTAAATACTATTCTGTTCAGTAAATATCTGTCTGTTCTGTTGTGTAAATACCTATTCTGTTCTCCACACTCTTTATTATGCTATCTCGGGACCTGAGTTTCATTTTTGTACCACCAACATGGCAATGTGAGTGGTATGACAATAAGGATCCTTGAGTCCTTGCATCCTTGAATCCTTGCTGTTTGCTTTGATGATGGTAACACTGTTCACCATAAAGTAGTGATTTCAAAAAAATCCTCACGTTCCTCCTTTTATTTCACGTCTCGGATAGCTCATTTGACACTGTGAAGTTCCTGATAAAGGACACTGGCAGAATAGCGACAGCCATGTTGTCTTCCTCTGTCTCTTTCTGAATCAGCAGCGTGTGAACTGCGACCCATGCAGTTCAGTCGGGGGTGGTTGCTCCGCCTCGATGAGGGTGGAGATACAGCGAGGGGAAGTGGGAGGAGGGGCAGCGAGTCGTGGCTGGCTTTCGGGAAGAGCGGCTGCACCGATTACCCATCATTCCTTGCAGCTGCCTGATTACGTTTGCAAAACAACGTTTGAAAGTATTTTCAAGCATTAAAGATCAATTATAATAACCGAACACCTCAAATTTATATGTATCGCTGATGTCTACATATTCATCTCAGTAGATTATGTGGTTTGTTGAGGTTGAGTGTGCATCACCCTGACTCAGATGGCCTGTGCAGGCGCGCCCTTTATGTATGGCCGCGGCGACAGAGAAGAACCGTGTTGCTTCTGTAACACATATACTAAAATTGGAACGATACAGAGAAGATTAGCATGGCCCCTGCGCAAGGATGACACGCAAATTCGTGAAGCGTTCCTCATTTTCTATTTTGCCTGAGGCGCCATCTTGTGGTAAAATAAAAGCAGGAGACTTCTACTACAGTAGACTTCTCTGATTTGTAAAGCTCATTTTGTTTGCATTTAATACCACTTTGTTGTGTTTTACGATTTATAAAATAATACATCTTACAAACAACATATCTTTCCTACATCAAAGCCTCATCTCATTCAGTCCAGAGTTGTTTGCTTTGCTTGACGCGCCATCTTGTGGATAAATAAAAGCACAACAATCCTGAAAAAAGAATTCTACAATTCTACAATTCTACAATTCTACAATTTCATTTAGCAGACGCTTTTGTCCAAAGCGACGTACAACACAAGCAAGAATTTAGACTTAATTAAGGAAAAGTCCATAGGAAGCGCAAAAGTGCTTCAGTTGTGATTTGGTCACAAGAACAAATCAATACAAAAAAAACAACAAAACAAAACGCAAATTCATTCATTATGATTTGAATCACAATGCATCAAAGCTAAATGACTAAACAGCTCTTACAAATTTTTAACAGCATCCTGAATATAATAATATACACAATACCTTCAAGGATTCAAGGATTCAAGGATTCAAGGATCTATATTGTCATACCGCTTACATTTCCATGTTGGTGGTACGAAAATTGAACTCAGGTCCCGGGATAGCAAGAGATAGCATAATAAAGAGACTGGAGGACAGAAATAGGAATTTACAGAAGGATGTAAGGAGAGTTTCTGCACCAGGGTCTGTGGGAGGATGGTGTTGAAGGTGGAGGGAAAAGTCCAGGGAGAGCAGGCGGACGTAGGAGTTCCTACTTTCCAGATGGGTGAGGGCTGTGTGGACCACTGATGAAATGGTATCATCAGTGGAGCGGTTTTGCCTGCAGGCGTACTGGTGGGGGGCCACAGAGACTTCGATGGAGGCCTTGATGTGGGCCTCAGAGGTCCCAGCCTCTCACTTTATGACTACCGGGGTGAGTGCAGTGGGTCGGTAGTCATTTAGGCCTACAATTCTACAATTCTACAATTCTACAATTCTACAATTCTACAATTCTACAATTTCATTTAGCAGACGCTTTTGTCCAAAGCGACGTACAACACAAGCAAGAATTTAGACCTAATTAAGGAAAAGCCCATAGGAAGCGCAAAAGTGCTTCAGTTGTGATTTGGTCACAGGTACTGCCATCTAGTGGCAGAGGAAGTGTCGCCCCCCCTCCCTTTTTTTTTTTTTTATATAACAGACATACAACATGACACAACACAGTTAGTGCTACATAATCACCAAGTGCTGGGTCTTGGACCCTCTGACTGATTCTACCCCACAGGACAAAGAGGAGAAGAGTCAGGTTCAGTGCCTCGGTGCCCGCTGAACAATTGAGTCTTCAATTGTCTCTTAAAAGTAGAAAGGGACTCAGCAGAACGCACAGAGTTCGGTAGTTCGTTCCACCATTTGGGAACAACAGAAGAGAAGAGTCTGGCTAGAGATTTGGAGCAGCGCTGGGCTGGAAGCACCAGGCGTCTTTCGCATGCAGAGCGTAGTGGGCCAGAAGGAGACTAGACCTGGATCAGGGATTCCAGGTAGGCTGGAGCCCTTCTTGTGATTGTTTTGTAAGCCAAGAGAAGTGCCTTGAATTTGATCCTGGCTGCCACTGGAAGCCAGTGAAGAGAAACCAGCAGCGGGGTGACATGTGACATGATCCAGAATGCAGCAGCACGTCTGGTCTTCAACCAGCCCAAAAGGGCACATGTCACCCCGCTGCTGGTTTCTCTTCACTGGCTTCCAGTGGCAGCCAGGATCAAATTCAAGGCACTTCTCTTGGCTTACAAAACAATCACAAGAAGGGCTCCAGCCTACCTGGAATCCCTGATCCAGGTCTAGTCTCCTTCTGGCCCACTACGCTCTGCATGCGAAAGACGCCTGGTGCTTCCAGCCCAGCGCTGCTCCAAATCTCTAGCCAGACTCTTCTCTTCTGTTGTTCCCAAATGGTGGAACGAACTACCGAACTCTGTGCGTTCTGCTGAGTCCCTTTCTACTTTTAAGAGACAATTGAAGACTCAATTGTTCAGCGGGCACCGAGGCACTGAACCTGACTCTTCTCCTCTTTGTCCTGTGGGGTAGAATCAGTCAGAGGGTCCAAGACCCAGCACTTGGTGATTATGTAGCACTAACTGTGTTGTGTCATGTTGTATGTCTGTTATATAAAAAAAAAAAAAAGGGAGGGGGGGCGACACTTCCTCTGCCACTAGATGGCAGTACCTGTGACCAAATCACAACTGAAGCACTTTTGCGCTTCCTATGGGCTTTTCCTTAATTAGGTCTAAATTCTTGCTTGTGTTGTACGTCGCTTTGGACAAAAGCGTCTGCTAAATGAAATTGTAGAATTGTAGAATTGTAGAATTGTAGAATTGTAGAATTGTAGAATTGTAGGCCTAAATGACTACCGACCCACTGCACTCACCCCGGTAGTCATAAAGTGAGAGGCTGGGACCTCTGAGGCCCACATCAAGGCCTCCATCGAAGTCTCTGTGGCCCCCCACCAGTACGCCTGCAGGCAAAACCGCTCCACTGATGATACCATTTCATCAGTGGTCCACACAGCCCTCACCCATCTGGAAAGTAGGAACTCCTACGTCCGCCTGCTCTCCCTGGACTTTTCCCTCCACCTTCAACACCATCCTCCCACAGACCCTGGTGCAGAAACTCTCCTTACATCCTTCTGTAAATTCCTATTTCTGTCCTCCAGTCTCTTTATTATGCTATCTCTTGCTATCCCGGGACCTGAGTTCAATTTTCGTACCACCAACATGGAAATGTAAGCGGTATGACAATATAGATCCTTGAATCCTTGAATCCTTGAATCCTTGAAGGTATTGTGTATATTATTATATTCAGGATGCTGTTAAAAATTTGTAAGAGCTGTTTAGTCATTTAGCTTTGATGCATTGTGATTCAAATCATAATGAATGAATTTGCGTTTTGTTTTGTTGTTTTTTTTGTATTGATTTGTTCTTGTGACCAAATCACAACTGAAGCACTTTTGCGCTTCCTATGGACTTTTCCTTAATTAAGTCTAAATTCTTGCTTGTGTTGTACGTCGCTTTGGACAAAAGCGTCTGCTAAATGAAATTGTAGAATTGTAGAATTGTAGAATTGTAGAATTCTTTTTTCAGGATTGTTGTGCTTTTATTTATCCACAAGATGGCGCGTCAAGCAAAGCAAACAACTCTGGACTGAATGAGATGAGGCTTTGATGTAGGAAAGATATGTTGTTTGTAAGATGTATTATTTTATAAATCGTAAAACACAACAAAGTGGTATTAAATGCAAACAAAATGAGCTTTACAAATCAGAGAAGTCTACTGTAGTAGAAGTCTCCTGCTTTTATTTTACCACAAGATGGCGCCTCAGGCAAAATAGAAAATGAGGAACGCTTCACGAATTTGCGTGTCATCCTTGCGCAGGGGCCATGCTAATCTTCTCTGTATCGTTCCAATTTTAGTATATGTGTTACAGAAGCAACACGGTTCTTCTCTGTCGCCGCGGCCATACATAAAGGGCGCGCCTGCACAGGCCATCTGAGTCAGGGTGATGCACACTCAACCTCAACAAACCACATAATCTACTGAGATGAATATGTAGACATCAGCGATACATATAAATTTGAGGTGTTCGGTTATTATAATTGATCTTTAATGCTTGAAAATACTTTCAAACGTTGTTTTGCAAACGTAATCAGGCAGCTGCAAGGAATGATGGGTAATCGGTGCAGCCGCTCTTCCCGAAAGCCAGCCACGACTCGCTGCCCCTCCTCCCACTTCCCCTCGCTGTATCTCCACCCTCATCGAGGCGGAGCAACCACCCCCGACTGAACTGCATGGGTCGCAGTTCACACGCTGCTGATTCAGAAAGAGACAGAGGAAGACAACATGGCTGTCGCTATTCTGCCAGTGTCCTTTATCAGGAACTTCACAGTGTCAAATGAGCTATCCGAGACGTGAAATAAAAGGAGGAACGTGAGGATTTTTTTGAAATCACTACTTTATGGTGAACAGTGTTACCATCATCAAAGCAAACAGCAAGGATTCAAGGATGCAAGGACTCAAGGATCCTTATTGTCATACCACTCACATTTCCATGTTGGTGGTACAAAAATGAAACTCAGGTCCCGAGATAGCATAATAAAGAGTGTGGAGAACAGAATAGGTATTTACACAACAGAACAGACAGATATTTACTGAACAGAATAGTATTTAAGGGTATCGACCATCGAGGAGATATATACCATATATATATATATATGTATATATATGTATATATATATATGTGTGTGTATATATATGTATATATATATATGTGTGTATATATATGTATATATATATGTGTGTGTGTGTGTGTGTGTATATATATATATATATATATATATGAAAAGACAGAATGTATATGTACAAGTTCAAGTTGAGGGATACTGTGGGTGGAAGAGGGTGGGAGACTACAGGGCACGGCTCCAGTTCAGCAGTCTGACAGCTGCAGGGAAGAAACTGTTCCTGAGCCTGGTGACGTGGGGAGTGAACACCGGGGAGCTGGTGAAGAAGGCCCAGCGGAGACTCTTCTTTCTGCGGACCCTCAGGAAAACCGGCCTACCACAGAAACACCCCACAAACTTCTACCAGTGCACCGTAGAGAGTGTCCTGAGCTATGGATGCACTGTGTGGTTCTCCAGCTGCACCTCAGAGGAGAGGACAGACCTGCAGCGAAGCATCAAGGCTGCCCAAAAAAATCATCGGCACACCCCTCTCCCACCCCTGGGTCAGATCTACTCCGCCCGGCTGGAAAACAGAGCTGGAAAAATCAGGTCTGACTGGACTCACCCTGGACAAGGTCTTTTTGACCCCCCTTCCCTCTGGCAGGCTCAGGGTCATGAGGGCACGGACGGAAAAACTGAGACACAGCTTCTTCCCCAGGACTGTGAAAGCTCTGAGGGCAGCCTGAACCGCGCTGTTCTTGCACCTCTCATCCTGCACTTTACTTGTGATGGACGTTCAATTCGCGAGCCTCCATCACCACTGGACTCACTGCGCTATCCTCTATCCTTTATCCGTATTCTTTTTCTATCCTGTTACTGATTTTCCGTTCTTAATGATCTACTTATGCTGCTGTGTGTCGGACTGTGTCCGACTACATGTCATTGTACAGAAATGTTCAACCTTCAACCTTAAATGACACTCGGGTAGTCATCTGAATTCATGTCGGCCTACTCAAGGGCCCCCTGCACAGTTTGTGCCTGTCGTTGCCTCTCTGGCACAGAACCACATCTGTTACTGGTCGAATTCTGACAAGCATTGGTGAACTGTGTCACTCTTATCAAGTCCAATTGATATTTTCAACAACTATTTTCACTTCTCACAAAGGTTGGTGAGCGCGTACACTGGAGATCCCATCAGACACCGAAGGCAGCCTGTCGGAGGCGCTTCGTAATGTTACCGTTTACACTCTCTCTCCACTACAGAGCGGGGCCAGGTGAAGCTGGGCCAGCAGGAGACTGGACAGGTGTGTGGAGGCGTAGGGTGGCCATACGTCCCGGATTTAGGCAGGGCAGTCCGGGACTGAGATGCCTTGTCCGTCAGGACTCTCATTTGTCCTCTTTTTTGCCGTTGCATTTGAACGCAACGCAGCACATCGTCCAATGGTGTGAGAGTGGTTAAAAATGATTGGCTAAAAACGGTGTCACTCAATCATCTGACTTCTCGTTGGTTGAAAATGTAAACAAGCCGCCCCCTTTTCCCACGTGCTAGCTGTGCCCGCGGCGTCTCTTCTCGTTAGCGGGACGTTGACGAGCCCAGAGGACGCACCTCGTTCAATGCCCGAAAGGTCAAGAGAGCCCACGTCTGTCAGCAAATGTAGCAAAGACGATTCGCGTGCGTTTTGCTCACTTTGTCGCTCTGACGCGGACGTCAGCGCACAAGGAAAGACGGCGATTGAAAGGCAAAACAGTTGTTGTTTTTTTTATTTGTTAAGAACTGAAATGTGCATTTTTGGAATTTATTTATGTTTACGTATATTTCATTTGCACATTAAAGGCCATCGGTGTGCTGCTTTGCCGCACTGCACTTTGCCAGACAGATGTATCGAACAAATACTGTGAACAAATACTTTTTCTCAGGAATATTTGTTCCTCTTCTGTCTCACAGACACCCTGATATGTCCTACATTCATTGTCTCGAGATGAACACGCTGTCTCAGAATCACTGCATCGTCATACCGTCGTTATCGTGTTCGAAATTGTATCCTATTGTCACACTCCAGATTTGGATGATGCGATTCTCCTGTCCTCGCTAGATGCCGCAAAGCGTCCTCCTTTTCGCTGACGAGGCAATGGCCACCCTAGAGGAGGGCAGTGGTGCATCTCAGGCACTTGTGGCAACGTTCCCTCCTGCCGTCGTCCAAGGAAAACCACATGACGGAGACTCAAGTGTCAGGAGGCTACTCGGGCTCCAGTGCCAGCAACTTAGCTTGACAGTGCCTGCACTGTTCTTGATTTTCCCCGATTAGACTACAACAATGCCTGTGCATTGCACATAAGATGTTGTTGTTGTTATTATGATTCACGGTGTAATGCTTGGCCTAGGAGATTATTGCTCCAACAAGCTAAATCTCTCGGCGTAGCAGCTAGCGTGAGTGCGACAGCGTGGTTGAAATGGGCACAAGCTAGGCCGACATGAAGAATTCCATCCGTCGTCTTCCACTTCTTCCCGTTTGTTCCGCTGACGACAAGTTAAGTTTCCAAATGCGGGTCGTTAAGTTTGACGCTATCAGAACCAGGAGAAGACGAATGTACTGTGAGGGAAGAAACCAGTGCTGATATTCAACCGGGATCGCCCACAATATCAGATGAACAAGCGTCGCTGCCACCAGGTCCCACGGCGGGAAAGGGGCCCTGCTTCCACTCTTCCCCGATGTTCTGACGGCTGTTTTTCCCTGGATGAAATGCGGAGATGGGCGGCAGCCACTTCCCAACTGCGGCGAACGCTGACTCGTCTAAACGAAGTCGCCCTGCTCTCTTCTTCCTCTCGCCTGGGGTGTGAAGCTGACAGAGCGCCTCCCTCATCATCCTGCGGGGTGAGAGAGACCAGAGAAGTCACAGTGGAAGGGCAATGAATCAGCGCATGTTCTTGAGAATCCCAACTTCGTTCACCCGCCAATGACGTGACAGCAGCAAATGTACATCACTCCTCTACGTCACTCTCCTTGTTCATTCGTTTACTCGGTTCTCTCTTTATCTACTTGACCGGTGCAATGGACACTCATCCACTTCCATCCTTCGTACCTGGGCAGGAAGTCCTGAAATATGAATTCTCCTGTTCAAAGCAGATACCGGGCTTTCATCCCCGATCTTCAGGATCACTGCATTTTTCCCTGGTTTTTGTTGCCAACGTTCACAGCAGCACAGCTGCCGCGTAGTTCAAGACTCGGGTGTGTTCTTGGTCTCTTTGGAAAGGCGACATTCTCAGGTGTTCAAATAAAGTCGTTTGAGTTCAGCCCGACTGCTCTGTCTGAATGTTGACGATGACAAACTAGGTCCATGACCCTCTAGGGCCAAACAGACATCACCCGTCCACAGACACAGGTCCTGACTTCCTTCCGTCCAAATCTGAAGTCAAAATGTCCAAAAATGAACTGTAGACAGCGTTTGGCACACAAAAACTCCTATTTGGAGACTCCAAAAGGACATCTGGATACCCAAGCAGTAACGTCCCGTCGTAACATAATCTTGGTCTCTAATGACAAAATTGACAAATTGAAAAGCAGATGTGTGTGAAAAATGGCCCCTCTTCCTCTTACACAGACCTGCGTAGCCGCCAGGCTTGGTGGAATTCAGCCTGCGTCCCTACCCGGGAACTCCTGGGTGAGCTGGTTGAAGCCGTGCTCCATCTTGGCACTGGAGCAGCGCAGTGTCTCCTGCTGGCTGCACTGAGGCCCTGGCCCAGTTTCGTTCCACCTCACCAGTCTCTCCAGCAGGTAAGCCTGGAAGTGGAGGAGGAAGCAAGAAGTTAGGTGGACAGAGACAAAGAGCGCACAAGCGGAACACAGTGAATGACTTGTCTCACCTGGGATGAGATGGCACTGGTGGAGGTGGAACATTTGGCGCGGTGGAAGATGAAGAGTCTGACACCCCCCACTGGTGTAAAGGCTCGCTCCCTCTGGATCCTGGATGCAGGCCAGGGGATGATGAGTCCTCCACGTCTCCTCCATCCAACAGCAGTCAATGAGGTTGCCCGTGGTTTCTGTCTGTACCCGGAAGGAGTCCAGCAGCTCCATCTCCCGGGCTCCCCTGGTCCAACAGCAGCAGTGGCGGGCCAGCTCCCCGAGTGTCGTGTCTCCCCAGCGTCCCTTTCTTGACGAGACTGCTTGGCCTCCACCAGGCGGCCATGTCACTCCCATCCCACTCCGAAAAAGAAAAGCCAAAAGCCAAGCAGGCCATGAAGGTGGCGCACAGCTGCTGACACCCCTCATGAAGCGGTGACACACAAGCTGATCCCAGTCAGCCAACGTTGCTGCAGAAAGACAAAGAGTTTTCAAGAGCAGAGCAGCCAGTGTGGCCTCCACGGGGCAAAGCCACTTGAGTCTGGGGTGAGGACTGGCTTCCCTCTTGGGCCCTGTGTGAGGACTAGCCAGTCCTGGTTCTCCAGCACCGTCTGCCTCCAGCCCTTGGGCAGCAGCGGGAAGCTCACGCTGATCAGCAGTTTGGTACATAAATAAATGGTAGGGGTTTATTTCAGTTGTTTACATGCATGCACACTGACACTGAAATACCTGTGCACCAGAGGAGGATGAGGCAGGGGTCTTGGGCCGTCCTCCTCAATTCCCAGAAGGCTCGCCAGTGGTATGGGGGGGGGGGGGGGGGGGGGGGGGGGTCCAGGTGGAGTGACACCTGCCCTCTGTCACCAACCTATGTACCTCCTGCTTGTTTGACTTACAATTTCCAAACAATGTAGACATCCAAAGCCAAATAATGTTTTTGATTTGTTTTTGTTTTTTTTACCAGGGAAAAACTTCAAAACTGCGATGATGTGTCCGACTTAAAAATTGAAAATCTTTCAAAACAAGTCAGTTTGTAAAAGTCTCCATCCGGCTGGATTTTGTTCCTACTGTCGTACAGGTAACCCGCCTCCGTCGCTGCAGCAGCCCTGTACCGCTGACAACGCCTCGGCGCAGGTTCAGTGGAGGGTATGGCCACAACATCCACATTCACACACACCCAGAAGGTTGAAATTCAAAAGTCTTCATGTCAGCACAGACCAACTTTTTTTTATCTTCTCACAAACACAAACTCTGTGTGTGTGTGTGTGTGTGTGTGTGTGTGTCATTGGTTTTGAATGAGAAGAGAAGAAGAGGACTTTTTGACTCCATTTTTGTCGTCACTCTTCTTTTCATTTTGTTTCCCTCATAAAAATGAAGCTTTGACATGTTTATTTGTCTTGTGTGTCAACAACTTTGGTCTTGAAAAGTCCTGACAAACACACCCCATGTCACACGTTTGGTGTATTAAGGACATAAATAATAACATCATCGTGTTTCAGGTTAGATGGCGTCATGGCGCTGAGGTCGAGTGGCTGTCTAGCAACTGAATGGTCGCAGGTTCAGTCCTCACTTCCTCCCGTGAACATGTTGAAGTGTCCCTGAGCAAGATACTGAGCCCCTAATTCTTCCTGATGGCCCTGTGACAGACTGGGGACCTGTCCAGGGTGAACCCCGCCTCTCGCCCAGTGTCAGCTGGGATAGGCTCCACCCCCCACAACCCTGGAGGGATGAGCCGGACACTCAGATGAAAACAGTATCCAGTAGGGATGTAGCAGTCGCGGAGAGACCAAGGAATGAACAAAGAACCGTGTGTCATTGTCTGTGCTCAGGGGGGAAAAAAGACAACAATATTTCTACAGAGGAGAAAGGACAATCCTGGGCAGCCGACCAGTCACACACACAGAGGCCAACACACACACACACACACACACACACACACACACACACACACACACACACACACACACAGCTGAGATGAACAGGTGATTTGTCCAAAAGTCAACATCAGATTCATGTCCAATCTGTGGAAGCATTTTCATCTTGAGGTTCCAGGTAAGAACAGCCGGCTGTGGGCTGACACAAATCTTTTCAGGAGCACTTCTATGCACCAAACCTGCCAGGTTGAATTGTGTCTGTATTCTGAGGGCAGCAGGAGGACGGAGGAGTGAGGACTCACACATTTGGGAACTGACAGCAGCTGTGTGTGGGATTTCCCCAGCAAAGATAAAAACAGCTCCTTCATGCTGACGATGAAGGCTTACAGTCACACTGACTCAGCTACAAATACTGTGATAGACAACAGACTGGTTTCTCTTCAGATAGTTTGTTATTCCACTTTTGTCACATTGATGGATCAATTTAGCTGATAAGATGGAGGCTGCAAAGGAACTGGAGATGCCGGGGATTGAACCCGGGGCCTCATACATGCGAAGCATGCGCTCTACCACTGAGCTACATCCCCGCTGTTAGAAGTGAAACTTAACTGATCCATCAAACACAAATACAGAAAAAACTTCTTTTTCTTTAAGTATTATTCTTAATTTTAGGGGAAAAAAAGGAACTCAGCCTGTCATCTCAAGGGCTCTGTGATCTCAGTCGTCTCACTGTGATGTCAGCCCTCACAACCTTAGACCACGGAGGCAAGTCAGGCTCCAGGAAGCTGAGCGCTGCTCCGTTCTCAGTCCAGTCCAGAGTGAATGTTTCCCTCTCAGAAGCTTTACAATCCAGCCCAGATCCTCTCTGACTCGCAGGAGACTTGGACCAAGAAATAATCACGATATTGAACGTCTGATCATCCTTAGATTGACGTAAAAGTATTTGTGTTCCTAAAATAATCTACAGATGCGAATATCAATTATTAACATTGATTGACAGCTCTAAACTGACCCATCATCACTGTACAGTTGCAAACTGAGAACTGGAATATTAAAAAATATTGCAAGGAAGCAGCAGGGCCCTCATCCGCCCCGGTCCACCCGACTGTGTCCCCTGAGACAGAAGACAGCTCACTTGTGGCAGAGGCAGTTGGGTTGAGGACCGGTAAGAGACAGGATGGTCATGGACATAAAATAGAGGCCTAAGAATGCAAAAGAATGGTTGTCCTGACTGAAGTTGAGCTTGAGCTTTTTAATTTGTTACAAAAGGAAGTCTTTGTTCAAGTAAAGGCAGGTGATCTTTCCACAAATGTTCAAAATGAACTTTGACAACCAAAAGGTGAACCAAGACAACAAAATAAAAAACACGACAGTACAAATGAGATGGAGATTAACAATCATAGCAAAATAAGAATCTGATATGGACATAATTTACTGTTGTCATTGGCAGGTGGCGGCACGGTGGTGCAGCGGTTTGCACTGTTGCCTCACAGCAAGGAGGTTCTGGGTTTGAGCCCTGGCTTTGTTAGACACTACTAAGTCACTGACTCCTGCAAGGAAAAGCTCTGTATTCCTCCACCCATAATTGCAGACTGGATATTTGTTTTGTACGTATGCAACTCTGTATAGAATGTTCTTCTCCTCTCTTTGGATATATTCATCTTTAACTTTCTGTCTTTCTTTCTTGTAATTGAGCTGTGGTAACACACAAATTTCCCTGTTGTGGGTTCATTAAAGTATCTATCTATCTATCTATCTATCTATCCATCCATCCATCTATCCATCCATCCACCTATCTATCTATCTATCTATCTATCTATCTATCTATCTATCTATCTATCTATCTATCTATCCATCTATCTATCAATCTATCTATCTATCATCTATCTATCTATCTATCTATCTATCTATCTATCTATCTATCTATCTATCATCTATCTATCTATCTATCTATCTATCTATCTATCTATCTATCTATCTATCTATCTATCTATCTATCTATCTATCTATCTATCTATCTATCTATCTATTTATCTATCTGTCTATCTATCTATCATCTATCTATCTATCTATCTATCTATCTATCTATCATCTATCTATCAATCTATCTATCTGATGTAGGAACTGAAAAACGTAGAGCTCCGGTCCTTCGTTCCTTCCGACATCGAGCAGAACAAACACAGAATGAGAGCAGTTCCTCCTACAGTTCTTAGAAAAGTTCCCTCCATTCTGAGGGCACCAAAAGATAGCTGGGAAATGCAATCTATGTTTAATTAATTTACAAACACATTATTTATCAATTCATTTATTTCATTGTATGTTATCAGAGGTAGAACTCAATAAGCTGCCATCGACCTTGATGACGAACTCCTTCACTGTGGGTGTGTGGTTCAAAGTCCCCGGTCTCCCTGGAGCTTTGAACTGAGCCTGTGTTCCTTGACATATCCACTAACAGGCGGACACTTCATCACACCGGGGGACAAACATCAGCTCTCGTCACACAGCAGCTCCTCTGATCAACAACAGAAGGAGCTAAAGTCTTCCGGAGAACAAGGGCATCAGTCCCTCCACCGCTCACACGCTAAACCAGCACTCTGCTGTCTGAGCTAATTCCCTTTCTAACGTCGCATACCAGGTGATGCAGCTTCGCCTTCAGGCTGCTGAGAGTTCAACAACTGAAACATTTCAGGAATCCCCTCGTCTTGTTAGAAACGATCTGAGGGAAGAAAACCTTGACACGTGACGATGTTATTATTTATGTCTTTAATGCACAGAAACCTTTATTGTTTTCTGGGGTTTTGAGAGGTTCTGGGAAATGAATCAAAGTTTAAAATGGACAAAAATGTCATGCAGGGTCACTGGGGCCGCACGTTTCACGTCATCAACAGATTAAAACTACAGAGTGTGTGACGTGTGGTGTGTTTGTCAGGAGGTTTCAGGACCAAAGTTGTTGACACGCAAAAGAATGGAACAGGTGAAAGATTGTTCATTTTTATGAGTTAAACTAAAAATTCGTTGCAGAGTGACGACAAAAATGGAGAAATCGTCCTCTTCACTACTCAGTCAAAACCACTGACACACACACACGCGCGCACACACAAATAGTTTGTGTTTGTGAGAAGATAAAATAAAAATCTACGACGCTTGAATGAAGATAAACTGTGGACTATGAATCCTCTACTAATGTACACTGGAGTGTGGTTGTTGTGGCCGAGTGGTTAAGGCGATGGACTAGAAATCCATTGGGGTCTCCCCGCGCAGGTTCGAATCCTGCCAACAACGTGAAACTGTTGGTGTTCTGGAGGAGACATCACCCGCTCTCACTTTAGGTCCCTGTGTCGAAGGGTTACTTTCAAGGGCTGCAGCAGCTGACGATGAGGGAGTAGTGGTCTGAGTTGAGTTTAGGTTCAGATTAGGATTAGACATCATTTGGTGAGGATTAGGATTCAGGTGAAGCTGTACATAAAATGGAAATTAATGCAATGTCCTAACTGGGATAGCTGTGCAAACCTGTTTGTGTGTTTACATGCAGACTTTCCCTTGTGTGACAGCCTCCTGTATAGCAGGGCCTGCTGTGTGTGTGTGTTTTGTCTTACAGGTATCCTGTTGGTGGGCGGAGTCCTCTAACTGGGAGCACCTGGCCAGTCTCCCAGTGGAGTATTTAGAACCGTCCCCTCAGCCCTTCGTGTGCTTTTTCCTCTTGATCCTGACGGCACCATTTTTCTGTTAGGTTGGCTTGGGCCTGATTATTGACTTAGGTTGCTCCATCCAACACTCTACACTCACTATTTTCCACTAATCCATCTACAGACACACTGATGATACTGATTTACACACCTCATACCTTTAAGATAGCTATGTTGCAATTTTCTTTATTAAATATCTTGTTATCCTATTTTTGATCCACGACTGCGCATCGCCATCCTTCGTCATGGCTTGTGAGCCGGGTCGAGACACTCGTGACAGCTGATTTGGTTTGGAAACCATCTCAGTCAGGACATTTTGAGAAAATTCTATCATTTAGTTGCAGTTATTTTGATTTACAACACAACAACAAACAAACAAAAAAGTCACCTCCCCTCCAAAAAGCCTCTTCTTCAACTTTGTACTCGAGTTGTCTCCTCATCAGGCACCACAGGATCCAGGATGTTCAGTCAAAACAAATCATTTGTGATTTAAAAAAATGGCCATCATACACAAAATAAGGCTTCAAATAGGTTTCCAATCTTATTTTGCGTCGACACATTTTGTCCATTTGACATCAGGGCTGCTCCCAGATCATCTCCATGACCTCATCCCCTGCACCAGAGTACCGCCTAAGTTCATCAAGGATGGCCAACATGAGCAGGTCTCGATTCACCTCCATCTTTGTGGGTTGTTGAATTTCCTCCTGAGGACCGTCGGGCTGTTTCCTTACTTTGCTGTGACACAACAGCAGACAGCAACAAGGACTGCTGTGGTGCACTTGGTAAAATCACCATCTGTAGACTGGACCAATATGCTGATGTGATCCTTTGATTAGTTTAAGATCAGGCAGAGATCAAAGACTGAAGCAGGAGATCAATGCTCAGAACCTAGAGATCAAAGACTCCTGGAGCTTTGCCTTCTCTTGTCTTTGGGCCTGGATGTTACTGAATGTTTTACTCCGACAGTAACTTGAGCCACATTGGACCGAGAAAATATAAACATAAACAGAACAAAATGAAAATCTCTAGAGGACTCAAACCAGCACAGTCAAAGACATTCCATTTTACATTCACACACTTCTTCACACTGTCCACTACTGGTGTGAGTGTGCCTGGAGCCTTCAAGCAGCCCTCTTCCTTCACCTCCTCAGGCTCCTTCACCTGCACCTGAGCCCACCCCTGCTGGTTGCCCACCCTTGCTCAATGTCAATCTCAAACAGAGAGACTCAACACAAAGTCAAAGATCCATGATTCACCAGGAGTTGAGTTCACACTGAAGGACTGGAAACATGGAGAGAAACACAACCTCCACATGATGAAACAAATACATTTGAATATTTGAGCTCGTAGGTCTTCCCTCTTACTTGACGTGCACACATCTGACTTTCACTATGACGCTGGACCTCAATCGGGTCCGGAAAGTTATAACCAGGAAGGAATGAAAAGTTACCGGTGCAACATGTTGGTGGTCGTGTTACACTTAGACAACGATGACAACTTTCATCCAGGTGCACAGCAAACACTGGGAACAGAACATAGAAGCAGTCTTGTTTGAGTCTCGGCTTTCTGTGCCGCCATCTTGACCATCTACGCTTTGCGACTGAGTTTGCTTCCTGCTACCATAGGATTACAGCGCCAGTCACCCTCATTACCAAGCCAATACTGACCCCTTCTGACGCAAATGGGTATTGCCCTACAATTACTATACTTCAGGTGAAGCAGGTGAGTCTTTTACAAGTGACACAAAGCGTTTAATGAGAAAAAATAATGGTGGGGGGACCGAGTGAATTACAAGAACTAATCAGGAAATACTTTTGGACATAATTTGAACCGTAGGGTGCCACAGTTGCACTTTAAGAGGATTCCACTGATCGCACTAATATTCACTCCAAATGTGCAAAATCAGCCATTTACAAGAGCTGCTAATCAAGCAGCTGAGGGATCCAAAGACTGTTTTAAAGGAGCAACCTGAAGTACAAGAGGATTTGAATCTCCTGGGGTCAGGCAGAAGGAGAGCATTAGCTGCGCTTTGAATGTTGAAACAACTGTAGATGTTGCCTCCAGAAATGAAACAAACACCTTGTTCTATGTGATGTTTTTTTTTTTCATTGTAAAATTGTGCTACAAGCTCAACGTTTTTGTCCCTCGTGTTGATTTTGCAAGAGAGAATCAGAGACAATCAAAAGCATGGTGGACTTGAAAGTACGAGGTTTGAACAAGAAAAGAATTCTTCAGTTTGACCTTCACGGGTGTTTCTTTTACTGTCTAAATGCTGCAGAAAGAGCCTGAGCAGCTCAGATGGTTGAGCATCAGACTTTTAATTTGAGGGTCCAGGGTTCAAGTCCCTGTTCAGGTGCTGTGGAGTATCATAAGAGAGTCTGGACTTAGGAGTAGGACACACTCACTCACCAATGATTTGCATCACTGCCGTTTTGTGCCAAGGGAATGGTTCCTTTGCTCGCCATCAACTGGTTCAGTTTATTTCTATGCCTGCAAACTCCTGTCACCCCAAAATCATACATTTATCAGCGGATTCTGCAATTGGAAACATCCAGAAAGGATCAGTGATCACGAAAAAGGTGCAGAACATAGACAAAACATGCTTTCTCTATGGCCTAAACAGTGTGAGGCAGAACAGCAGGATTGGAAAGAAGTCCTTAGACGTGTGGTTGCTGTTATCAAATCTTTGGGAGCGAGAGGACTGCCATTTCGAGGCTCCTGCTCTTAGCCTTTTGCAGTCACTGCATTCATACGTCGGCACTCAGCGAGAACAGTTTGCAGAGCTTGAAGAATCAGCGCACGCTGCCAGTGCTACACAACGCTACCAGTTTGACACTCGACATGTGAGAAAAAGAAAGGAGTTTGAGTTGAGAGTCTGCCGATGACAGCGAAGTAGCTTTCACTGATAGCAGTCGAAATTTAAGGTTGAAACATATAAATGTCATTATTGACAGACTTTGTTTGTGCCTGTCCAAGCGCATTGAGGCCTACGCACTTGTGACCTCCTTTTATTTTGGAGGGACTGTGAGGATTGTGATGTGCGTCAAAGAGCCGCGAAGTTGAGCTCCACTTATCCCACAGACACGGCTCTCTCCTCTCTCTCTCTCTTTGCCGTCGAACATGAACTTGTTGGTGGCCTTGATTCCGAAGATATTGTAAACCAGTTTGCACATTCAAAGTCCAGAAAAAATCCAGTGTAAGAGGCGTTGTCAGTGCCAAATGAAATCTAGCATTCCAAATGTAAACACGCTCTTCCCCATTATTTGGGATAAAAACTGGGTGCAGATTGTGTAGCATTTCTTTTTGTCTTGTCTAATTGAGAGAATGATGGATTTCTAAATGTTCATGTTGCACTAAAATGTTTGACCCTTGCCTTTCTTGTTGAATTGGGGTGTGGCAGGTTGTTTTCTTTTTTCTAGCACGTTAAAATGGGTTTAGGACCTACACGTTTATTGGAGCAGATGATACTGTATCTTATTTATTTTTGTCCTTGTGGTGGCTCCATGACAATGTTGTAAATTGTTGTTGAGAGAATGCCAGATTTCAAAATGGTTATTTTTTTTGCACGATAACTTGATTGTCCTATTGAATTCTGAGGTGAGAGGGTGAGATCAGTTTAAAATGAGCTGAAGACCAGAATGTTACTTGATTCTATCAGATTATGGATTATTATTTGTGTCTCATCTGTGGACTTCCTCTGCGATGGCTACCAATTCAATATATTTGTGTTGGGAATAAGTTTTGTTGGTAAATAAATATTGGATGCATTGAAAGTGGTTACTTATTTATTTTTTGTGAAAATGGAGGAAACTTCCCTCCCTCTCTATTTCGCGTCAGTTTAGCCAGATTACACTGATGCTGATGTGTTGTTATCGTAACATCATATATGTGAGTGGCCTTGGTGAGAGGACCTAGCGATGCATTTGTAGTTCTATGAGCATCATCTGCACAGCTCTGTCTCAGCTCTGATGGAGCGGCAGAGGAGGAAGAGGATGAGGCTGCTGCTGCATTGGCACTCGCGATGAGGGAATGGAACAGGGCTGGTGCCAGGGGCCCACGGTGAGTGACGGCCTGACCAGGAGTGCCCTCGGGCTGGTGGAAAGCCAGAGGCTGGTCAGGCTGCCGTGGATTCTGCAGCAGAGCCCTGGCTGTAGTTAGAGGCCCTGTTGCTGTCTTCTGAGCACTAAGGCCAAGCACAGCCATGAGGACGGTCTCCGCCTCCATGCCCTTGCTCCGTTTGTTGTGCCTGACATGGACAGAGAAGAGGAGGTTGCCGATGATGGTGATGGTGTCTCAGTAATTATCAGGTGGACATTAAAGCCCATATTTACCACTGTTCAAGAGTCGGCTGGCTCACGCTGAACAGGGGGCGCCTGTCATGAGGTTGTGGCTCTTGAGCACATTGTCTCTGATGATTAGGTAGTCCCTCATGTTGACTCTTGCACAGTGGTAAGTATGTGCTTCACAATGTCCTCGGTACATTTGCTTCAAAACGGATAACGACCTCCTGTCGCCTTGGCGCCGACGGACCAATAGGAGCGCGGCTATTCAGACTTCACTCTGGGGTCGTCAGCCTGCTGACCTTTGACCAATCACTGTACTCAGAACTTTTCCGTGGATCTTCCTGATTGTTCTCTCACCTCTGCAGGCAGCACAGCGGGGGGCAGTCGTTCGGTGGGGCAACTGCCATCTCCTGGAAGAAAAGGTGTCGTTCAAGACAAAGACATTCCTAGGAAAGTGCCCGTCAGGTTGTTGGGTGATCAACTCAAAGTGCGAGTACTGATTGTTTGCAGGAAGAGAGGGAGGAAGGAAGACAGGGTGTGGAGCACCTTCACGGAGCCAAAGGGCTGCACAAGTGTCAAACCTGCTTGACAGCCTCTTGCTGTCAGTGCTGTCAAAGATCAGACTGAAACTGTCACACACTGTAAGGAAGGAGCTGTCAGCTCGGTTGATGGGGTCCCAGCAGCAGAGTTTGACGGAGGTGGGAGGCAGAGTGGGACCGACTGCGTTACTTCTGCAGATGATGACAACTACAACAAACAAACTGTTGGCAGTCAAATTAAAAAAGAAACAACAAGAATATAATTTTTGTAGGGTTAATCAACTAACTCACCTTTTTGGGATCCTCTTCTCTATAGCTGAGACGGCAGAGGCGGCGGAGGTTGATGTAGCAGCAGCATCGGGGCAGAGGCTGATGGAGTGGTGGCAGAGGCGGAGGTTGATGGAACAGCAGGGGTTACGGAGGGGGAAGAGGATGAGGCTGCTGCATGAAACATGTCCGGTGCCAGGGGCCCACGGTGAGTGACCGCTCAACCAGATGTGTCCTCTGGGTGCTGTAATGCCAGAGGCTGGTCAGGCGGCGGTGGATCCTGCAGCAGAGCCCTGGCTGAGGTTACAGGCTCTGCTGCTTCCTTCTCTTCACTGCACCCTGGCACAGTTACCAGGTCAGTGTGTGTCCCCATGCTCTCACTGCGTTTGTTGTACCTGCCACAGAGAGAAGAGCCGATGATGGCGATGAGGAGGTTGCTGGCGGTGTCTCAATAATTATCAAGCGGACATCTTGAAGCACAGGCGTCCTACCACTGTGCAAGACTCGGCTGGTTGACATGGAACAGCTGTATGGGGGCACCCGCCATGAGGTGTTGACTGTTGAACACATTGTCTCTGATGCGAGAGTAATCCCTCATGACGGCCCCCCAGCGGTTGACCCGTACCCTGGCAAAGGTTCTGCCCTCCTGATTGATGCGGCACAGCTCCAAAAAGATAGCTTCCACTATCCTGCTGACGTTGGGAAGCTGCGCCGCACCTGCCCTCCGTCTGAGGTAGGACCTGAACGGGGAGCAGAGAGACAAGAATCAGAGACAAGAATCTGTCAGTTTGATGTGTGCAATGAAATTATTGTGAATGATTGTTATCATTGTTATTATTGTTGTTTTTGTTCATAATATTGTTTCATTAAACTGCTGAGCAGTTTGTGAATAAATAGACCAAACAAACGTCTGACAGGAGGAGCTAAAATCAAGAAATGACCCGTGAAATTCTCATGACAAACCGCTTGATGCTGTCCACACCCGGAAGCCGTTCCTGGTGGCGGGGAGGGAAGGAGATAGGGTCCTTATCATGGTCCCAGAGCTTCTGCCACAGCGCCACTATCTCTCTCACCTGTCTCTCCTTCAGAAAAACCCTGTGACACAGCTCCACCAGGACTTGTGCCAGATGCACTACGTGTTGGTAGCCTCCTCGGCCATCAGGCCCCAGGACTTCCTGCAACAAGTGGAGCAAGGGGTTCTTAAGGCTTTTGAAAGTGCAGGGCCGCCATGTAAACACACAGAGGCAGGCAGGCGGCGTATCTCTTCCTCCTCAGCAGGCTTGGCACCGATGATGTGCTGGCAGCTGGCAGGGGTGCGAGAGACTGTTTGGCAGCAGCAGATCCATAAAGTGGTCGGAGAAGGTGAGGTCTCCCAGACTGTCCCCCTCCTCCTCTTCCTCCTCCTCCTCCTCCTCCTCCTCCTCCTCCTCCCTCTGGTGCTCCTCCTGGTAGCCCTCAGCCGTCATTTCACTCCACTGTTCCGCCTGGTCCAGCTGGTCTGGACTGTCTGGATCCTGGCACTACTTCAGACGTACTATGATCCTGTGGAGGCCTCTGCAGTGTGCTACGCCATTGTGTGCTACACCATCGTGTCCTACGCCATTGTGTGCTACACCATCCTTTGCTGGGGTCGTGAAGTGACGGACCGGGGCAGGAAGAGACTGGACAAACTTTTGAGGAGAGCCATCTTTATCCTGGACTGTTTACTGGACTCCATCCAGGAGGTGGTAGACAGAAGGATGTCTGCCAAGATGACATCCATCATGAACGCCCCCCACCCCCTGCACCACAGTGTGGTGACCCTGAGCAGCTCCTACAGTTTCAGACTGCTGCACCCTCAGTGTAAGAAGCAGCGCTACCACAGGTCATTCCTGGCTGCAGCCGTCAGCGTGAGAACATTCACTTGTGTGTTTTTCAGCCATGAGCAATTCATGGTGAAACAACATATTCCTATTTTTCATACTTTCAATACTTTTTGGGAAATTATCCAATATAAATGCTAATTTTTATTTATTTTAGCTTTTGTTTGTTTCTTATTTCTTAAATATTTTCTTTCTTTTAATTGATATTATTCTTTCTTCTTCCCTCTGTAAATGCTGCTGAAACTATTTAAATGTCCCTTGGGATTAATAAAGTATCTTATTATTATTCTAAATTGTTCTGGGCCTAGCACAACAACTTCAGCTTTATCAGAGTTTAATAAAAGGAAAATGTGTATCATTCATGTTTTTTCACTTCCTAGTTTAAACCAATGGTACCTGGCCTTTTCCAACTCAGCGCCCACTTTTAAGTCTTGAAAATTGTCCCTGCCCTCCTCCAACAGCTGTTGATTCACCACCAGTGTCTTTTCTCTCTTTCCTTTTAATTCTCCGTTACAAGCCAGCTATCCACCCTTACACTCAAGCCGCAGCCATCAGAATCGAACGTAAACAAGTCAAGCACAATGCATTCCGCTGCATAGTGGTCCGGCCAATAAACACACACACCACTTTCATCTTTAAAACAACACACACATATACATATATTTACATATAAATAAAGATATACATATATTTACATATATATATATATATATATATATATATATATATATATATATATATATATGTATATGTATATATGTATATCTTTATTTGCAATTTACTTATCTACAAAAGCCACACAGTTACTAGTCCTGCCTTTACTTCTTCTTCTCCTCTTCCTCCTTCTTGTCACGGGCTCTCTTACGAGCCAGCCAGAGCTCAGGGTCTTGTCCAGAAAAGAAGGCACAGAATTTCTGTCCAACACCTGTGCGGAGGTGTGTGACAAGTGGCCATAAGTCCTTCTTGTGCCACAGTCCTTCTCCTCACTCTTCCTCCTCAAATGTATGGTCATTCAGGTGGGGTGTCTGGATGAGGAGAAAGAGGCAGATGGTGGCTGCTGCTGCTTCTGGCTGCCGCTGTACAGGGGAGGCAGCAGTCGCTGGCTTCTTCCTCCCTTTTGCCCAGTTGGTACTCCTCCTCAGGTTGTGGACTCTGCAAAAGAAACAGGCCCATGGACAGAGAAAGCGATCATTAAGGCTTGAAAACTCAAAAGGTAGCCACACAAACATGAACGGGCAGCTTACAATTTCCTCTTCCACGGGCTCTGCATGAGACAATGGCGAGGTGGTGACAGCGGGCAGGGGCATGAGAGGTTGGCCCTGCAGCAACAGAGGCCCAATGTGGTCTCCAAATGCCATGTCCCCCAGAGTGTCTTCGTCATCGCCATCCTCCTCCTCCTCCTCTTCCCGGTAGCCCTCGTTGACAAGTACTTCCACCTGTTCCCCCTCGTCCATCTCATCTGCCGTGTCTGGATCCTGGTCTGTCAGAACAGCGCCCGTCTGGGAGTACAGGTACTCCACCCCAATGAGTTCTCCTGGACGGAGCACACGTGAACAGATGCCATGACATTAAACATGAGAACAGATGCGTGTGTGACAAAGGAGTGCTCTTCCCTGACAGCATACCTGTGTACTTCCCAGGCTGAGTGTAGTTTTCAACCAGCGTCTGACCCAGAAACTCCTGGGTGAGCTGGTTGAAGCTGTGCTGAAACTCTGCACTGAAGCAACGCAGCATCGTCCTGCCACCTTCCTGCACTGCCGCCCTGGCCCGGTCCTCATTCCACCTCACCAGTCCCTCCAGCAGGTAAACCTGGAAGTGGAGGGAGTTGGCACTAGTGCCTGTGAGAGGAGGAGGAGGAAGACCAAGAGTAAGAAAGGAGTTAGACGGACAGAGAGACAGAACACAAGCAGAACACATAGTGAATGATGTGTCTCACCTGGGATGAAGAGGCACTGATGGAAGTGGAATGACTGCAGGGAAGAGGAACCTCTAGCACAGCGAAAGATGGGAAGCCTGACCCCCCCCCCCCCCTTGTCACTTCCCCCACCTTTGCATAAAGGTTCACTCCCTCCGGATCCTGAATGCAGGCCAGGTGATAACGCTGTGTCCTCCATATCTCCTCCATCCTGGCGCAGTCAATGAGCGGGAGGCCTGTGCTGTCCGTCACGTCCCAGAAGGAGTCCAGCAGCTCCTGGATGAGCCGCTCCGTCTCTTGGGCTCCCCTGGTCTGACGGCGGCAGTGGCGGGCCAGCTCCTTGGCTGTGACCTTCACCTGGGCATCTCTCCCCTGCTGGGACTGCTTGGACTTCATCAGGCGGTCCATGTCACCACTGTCCCACTTGAAAATGGCAACGGACAAACGGGCCATGAAGGTGGGGTACAGCGGGTGGCTGTTGGTGGTGACGCCCCTAGCAAAGCGTCGCATGAGACCGAGCACATCGAGACGCACCACCAGCTGTTCCCAGTCCGCGAACATTGCTGCCACCTGTGGAAAATGTGGAAAATGCATTTGCACTTTGTGTGGGAATGGAAACAGTGCTCCTCTCCCTCCCCCCACTGTGAAATGGCTTCTTACTTTGCAACGTCCTCCGCCAGTGACACAGCAGTCCTGGTCCACGTACAGGACCCGAGGTGGGGCCTTCCCCGCCTCCCGGTATCGCCGCATGAGCCCAGCCGCCATGGGCCAAAGCCCATTCCCCTTGGCGGCTGTGAGGACAGACATGAGCACCTGCCCCTGCTCGTTGCCCACGTTGGTCACACACTCCGCTGTCCCGGCTGCATCACCTGCCAGCTTCTTGATCATCTGTGATGGAAGAGAAATTCAAGTTATTCCCTCATGGTGTCCAGTCACATGTCAGCACCCAGACTTTATACAAGCAAAAAAGCTTGCCTTCTTGGTGGATTCCCTCTTCAGGATGTCACCAAAGATGGACGTGACCCTGGCTTTGGACTCCGTCAGAACTACAAATCTGTTCATTCGTATCTCACATGTTGTATTATCTCACAGACACTCAATCTCACAAACCTTTTCGAAAAACAGCATCAACATACTGAGAACTAAATACTTAAAATTCCCCGCAACTCCTACAACTAAAGAAATTCATTTTTGAATCTCAAAAGTTCAGGGTTTCCAGCATTTCACAGCAATTTGCAGCCACCACACAAAACTGCCTAGAATCATCAGAAACTCACGTGGGCCTTGCTTGGCCAATGACCCCCCCCCCCCCCCCCCCCTCAAATGCGAATCAGGGTAGCAGGAGGAGTTTTCTTATTTGGGGAGGGGAGTACTTGTACACTGTGTGACGCTGTCAGTCTGCTTCATCCACTGTACTGACAGCTGTTGTCAATGGAGTTTGACACTTGTGCAGATCTTTGCTTCAAAGTAGTTGTTGCATTGATGGACTTCCTGCATACACTCAATACTCTCACTCTGAGTTGATCACCCCACATCCTGCCTGGCAATTTCCCAGGAAGTCTCTTTGCCAAGTCTCTCATGACATCTTTTCTTCCAGCAGATGACAGCTCACACATTTCCCTTCCTCCTGTGGGGACGATGATGTCAAGTCGGCTCCCCTACTTAACGACTGCCCCCCGCTGTGCAGCAGAGGTGAGAACAGCAAGATAGTGGTTGGTCAAAGATGAGCTGGGGACCCCAGAGTGAAAATGGTGCAAGTAAAGTTGAATGAGAAACAGGCAGGTTTAAATCCATACAGAGTAGAAATAATCAAGATGAACTCCCACGATGTACAACAAAGCTCAGTGGTGAGATACGATGTTGAAACAACAGTTTCTTTTGCAGTGTCTGCAAGATGTTAACATACATGTTTACACATGACTGACAACTACTGATATTATTTGACTTAAAAATATTAAATATAAGCACAGAGAGAAACATGGGTATTGGAGGTATGGGTAGAGTGACATTTCGTTATTGCTGAGATACCACAGGAAATGGATTTACACACCATATTAAATTCACTGGCTCACACAGGGAACTGGTGATGAGACAAGGAGTTTTCTGTTGTCATGAGGCGACCTTGTTTGTCAAAGAGATGCCTAGAAAAGATCTGCCATGTGCCGGCCAGGACGACATGAAGAGGGATTTCTTCCTCACTGAGATAACTTGATTATTCCAAAACAGCTCCCTGTGTGGTGAAAAGTTGCGGACACGGACCAGTTTCCAAGATAAAAGGACCCGTTGGTGAAATTTAGACAATTTAAGGGGGAGCTTTGAGAGAGAGTTGTTACATTAAAGAAGAAATTAGACCTCCGTGTTTGTTTAAATAAGTTACAACTAATAAAATGCCATCAGGAGTTCTCACCACTGAGGAGACATGCAGATGATTTTGAAAGTGTGATTCGTAGCAATAAAATCAATTCCCTCAAGGACACCTTCGGATCAACTATTAGATTAAACCGACCTCTTCAATTTGTCCAAATCAAGTTTTTTGAAGGTGGAATTTGAAACAAATATGGAAAGAGAACAGAGTACAAAGCAGGACAAACCTTTTGACTTTCCAGTGATGGACAGATCTCCTTGGGGCCACATGTTACAGATACTTCTGGTTATTTTCAATCAGGGTTAAATTTTAAATCTTGTCGAGTGGAAAGGTTTTTACAAAAGTGAACACCTGAGTGTTCGATCGTGTCTTTCACAGGATTTCCATGTTCAAGTTTGTTGTCAGGGTTGTGAAGACAAGGGGCTTCACAATTCCTCGGATTCAAACACGGACCAGAGGCAAAGGAGAAAGATCGATTATTTTGGAGCGTTAAAGGAATTTGACCTTTGACTCTTAACAGTAGCGCTGCCGTCTGCTAGCTGGGAGATTTTAATGTCTCTGTCAAGGATGGGAATACCCTTCAAATGCACGTCGTTAAGGACAGAGATGGACATGAGTTCTATTATGAAGAGGAGAAGAAAGGCAGGGGTGGGGCGTCCCTGTCTTACACCTCTATGCTTATCAGACTAAGGAAGCAAATAGAAAATTCTGCTCTGCTGTGTCCAAGGCTTTGCAGAAGTCTAGAATCAAAATAACAGCGTGTGAGTGGATGAAGTCTGCATCGTCAGGAGATCCAGCACAGGCCTTATGCTGCAGCTGATATGAGGACCTCTCATGAAACCTGCTTGTGTTTCATTAGCGAGACGTCGTAAGCCTGTTTTGAGCCTGTTAGCATAAACTAAGGCAAGTCACTTGTATTCAGCAGTTAATAAACCTACTGGACGCCAGTTATCTGTCAGAGAGGAGTCTTTCCCAGGTTTAGGAATGAAGGAATTCACTCCTTGCTTCATTGTAGTCAGCATTTCTTCTTTCTCAAGGCATTCATGGAAAAAACAAAACATAGGTTTCCTCTGACAGGATCCAAAAAAAACACCGACAGGAAGGTCGTCTATGCCTGGAGTTTTGCTCTTCTTCATAGATTTCATAGCTTATTTCAGAGTACCAGCATCACCTTGCAGTGACAGGGCAGGGCCAGACCCTGAACAGTGTGTGTGTAGAGGGGAGTGGAAATAAGTAAGGAAGTGCAAGAGAGCCAGGAGACCAGCATTAAATAAGGACAATATGACATTCAAAAATATAACACAAATATAACAAATAACATAACATGTACAACAAATATGCCACAAAAATGCATTCAAAAATATCTCAACTCTGGGCAGTGAGGAGTAAAACTCCTCCTGCTACCCTGATTAGCATTTGTGAAGCTCACAGCACTTTCATTTACATGTTAAAGCCTCACCCAGAATTAAGCTTGGTTTGTGCTTCTGCGTGGCGGCGACGGCGTATTGACGGCGTAGACCCTACGCCGTCACTGAGCATTCAAAGTTATGCGTCGAGGAAATGCGTTGCTCTGCAGTTCACCGCCAAGCCGCTCGGGGTGTGTGGCTGTGTCTTTGTATGGTTTCGGGGGCTCTTGTCGGATTCCAAAACAAAACTATTTAAAGTAAGTCCAGTAAAGAAAGTCCAGTGCTTTTCTTGGAACGACTG
This sequence comes from Aulostomus chinensis, assembly GCF_037954235.1. Classification (NCBI taxonomy): domain Eukaryota; kingdom Metazoa; phylum Chordata; class Actinopteri; order Syngnathiformes; family Aulostomidae; genus Aulostomus; species Aulostomus chinensis. Next base: position 15,050,812 of record NC_141340.1, read on the forward strand.
TTTGCTTTCATGAATCGAACTGTAAACTTTGAACATGACAAACATGACTTCTTGTGGCCATTTTCTTCCAGAGACGCACGTATTTGTCGCGGAGGTTCTTCCACCTCTTCATGCATTCGGCGACCTCCTCTGAGCGGACCAATCACAGTCCTTGACGTTCACGTCACTACGCGTCGACGTGACGCCTAGTCAGGATTTTTTGGAGATGCACGTTAGGCTACGGCGTGGGGTCCGCGTAGGTGTCTGTGTCGATGGCGTAGGCACGGCGTCGCCGCGACGCAGAAGCATAAACCAGGCTTTAGAGGAGGGGGGTCATTGGCCAAGCAAGGCCCACGTGAGTTTCTGACAATTCCAGGCAGTTTTGTGTGGTGGCTGCAAATTGCTGTTAATTGCTGGAAACCCTGAACTTTTGAGATTCAAAATAAATTTCTTTAGTTTTAGGATTCACGGGGATTTCTAAGTATTTAGTTCTCAGTATGTTGATGGTATTTTTTCAGAAAGGTTTGTGAGATTGAGTGTCTGTGAGATAATACAACACGTGAGATACGAATGGACAGATTTCTAGTTGTTTTGAGTGGAATTTTAATTTCATTAAAGTCACAGCCTCCAACTAAAAGTGGTGGGAGACAGGACATGATAGCGGTAGGATTTGTCACAATACCTTTAATTAAACAATGAATAGATTTAGGGATGGCATTAGTTTTGGGATAAAATGTTTTGTAGCTGCCAGTCAAGCCGTATCTATGGTAAAAAAAAAAACAACTTTATATGACATAATATTAACTCTACTATCAACGAAGTGCGTTACCGACCAAATTCTCCATCCACTCCCTGTTACACAAAGACCTGTTTTTAATCATAACATATCTACGATTCCATATTGGTGTATGATGTGAGGGGAAATTATGATCATACAAAAGTTTCCAGTATAACAGGTCTTGCTGGTGTAAAAAGCATCATTTAACAGGGAATCTTTGAGTTGTGAAATCATAACTAGGTAAAAAAAAAAAAAAAAATTCTATACCTCCTAATTTCTTGAAGATTCGGCTGGGGATATGAAACCAGAAGTTATTATTGTTCGGAAAATATTTTAGCCCGTTCATTTTCAAAGTTCCATTCTTAAAGTCAAAATCAATGGCTTGTAGGCCTCCATCTTTAAAGTTTTTGGTCTGGAAACCTGAACTCCCACAGCAATTTACCTGCCGCAGAGCAACGATAATCCCACTGTTGATGCAGTGGTGGAAACAGCCAATAGGAGGCCTCCCTTCGAACTGGCAGCGTCTGATTGGTCGAGCACTGTTCCTCTTAATCCGCTGCCAGCGACAGGAACGTCATTCTCTGAGAGACAGAGAGAGACAGGTAAGTTGCACTGCCCCGCTTCTCCCGCTTTAATTAGGGCCTGAGCCCGGAGGCACTCCGGGGCGAAGACCCTACTAAGTTTTTAAACTTTATTTTTCAACACCGAATACAGAATGTGTCTTATATACTAGATGATTGTTGGTACTGTCGGTCGTCTTGTTCGAAGTCATAGTTTTCCCAGTTAATGATGGTTTCACACGGAGTAAAATGAGTAAAAGTTCATTTAAAGTTCATGAAAAATTCATACACAGAACAGTAAACACCACGAGTAAATGTCGGCGTCTTATCCTGAACATTTGGTTGTGCTTGAGGTGACTTTTTGTGTTACTTTTATGAGTTCGTATCCTCACAATGGACATTCGTCTATGCGAGACTATTGGACGATGGCGGACGCTGCAAAGATTCTGCCTCTGAAAAATTCTATAAATGCCTTTAAAAAATGTATTAAGCCGCTCAGTAAAACTGAGTGGATTTACCATGAACGTCCGCGCGCACGCGTGTCAATGCGCATGTGTGTGTCGGACTTGGCCGTGAATCTGTGTGTCTACTATACTCCTGCATGACTGAGCTCGGCAGCATTTCTACATTCATACGGGTTTATGAAAGTGTAATTGAGTCAATAGAATCAGCAGTGAAGGCTTCCACAAGAAATCTAACATTATTCCGCTAAAGCTAATACCCCTTTCACACGGACAAACGCGGGTTAAAGCGGGTTTCGTATCCGCGTTTGCTCAGCATGAGAGCGCATTCACGCTTCCAGCGGACGCGCGTCTGACCTCCCGCTGTGACGGCTGCGTGCCTGTGTTTTTCCCTCTCGTACGTCTTCGCGCTGACAACCAGTGCTGCCAACTTGGCGACTTTCTCGCTAAATCTGGCGACTTTCCAACTCTCCATGGCGACTTATTTTTTGTCAAAAGCGACCGGCGACAAATCTAGCGACTTTTTCCAGGTGTTATGGGAGACTTTTCTGACACTTGGAGACTTTTGTAAAAGCAGTATCTTTGTTCCGCAACTCATGTTCTCAGCGAGCAGTGGGCTCTTCCTGCTCCGCCCGAAAGTAGTCACACACAGGCGAACACCGCCTCTAGCAGTGGGCAGTCGAAGGAAGCTGCAGTCAGGAGAGGAGCAGAGACCCTCACCCCTGTGCGTCCAGGCAGCAAATGAATCGCGCATGCGCTAAGTCGCCGAAGAGTGGGCTCGGACAGCGGGATGTAAACGTAAAGGTTCATTCAATTCATTCGTTGCCACCAAAACACTGCAGTATGCAGTGTTATATATGTATATTATATTATCTATACTATGTAAACATTTAATATAACATTTTTAGTTTTAGACACTTTTTGTCTCTACTGCGAAGTCTCGTCGACATCATCCATTGCGATCCCTTGCACATTATGCAAATTCGGCCATGACGTCATTTGGTGACTTCTGGCGACTTTTAGGACAGCCAATGGCCACTTTCCTGAGTGAGGTGTTGGCAACACTGCTGTCAACGCCATCGTCGGATCTCCTCTTCACTGCGGATGGCGATCAGCTGGCGGACTTCAGGATCTTGCCAGTGCGCTGCCATGATCGATAAAAAAGATGTGAAGATCGCGATACAAGTTGTTAGAAACAGGATGTCGCTTGCTAAGTTCACGTGAGGGTTCTCCGCTTGGTGGGAGTTCCAAAGCATAGATTACTTCACGGAAGATCATACACACATTGTTTGACAATAAAAAGAGTGAAGTAGAGTCTCGGGGACACCAACAGGAAGATTGGTGTAATGGCAGAGGCCAAAACTTAACAAATGCCAGTCGACACTTTTCCAAACACCCAGGTTCTCCGCGTTTTTGGTGCAGTGTGAAAGGTGCCTAAGATGACACAAAAAAGATGACTTAATCGTGTAAGTTACCCAATCAGTTCACCGCTAAGTCACATTTTAGTCCCTGCTCGGCTCCCTTGGAGCCCCAGCAGAGTAGGTACCGAAATGGTAACTATGAGTACTGTGTTGGGGCTGTTGGAAACGGGGCCAAGAAGGAATGCGCTCTACAGAAATGAGTCCATTCACCATTAACGTGTGTTTGTGTGTGTGTGTGTGTGTGCGTGTGTGTGTGTGCATCTCTGTGCATGTGTGAGTTTACAGGAGCTACATCGATCAACCCCTCCAAGATTGAAGATCACCTCACTATTGCCATGGAAGACACATCTCGTGAGTGAATAGTAACTGAAATGTTACTGTTTCAGCAGTTCTTGTTTATGATGTATTCGTGTGTGTGTGTGTGTGTGTGTGTGTGTGTGTGTGTAAAATATACAGAGGTTGGAGATAGCAGGCCAGTTGACACTTCATCTGGACCCTCCCACTCTGGTGCCCCCCATCCCGCTGGCCAGCCGGGTGTTGAAGGAGGACAGCCTGCGACCCCTGCCTCTGGTGCTCAGGTACAGATTCACTGTTGATGTGTGTGCTTGTAAACAGCTGAATCAAAACCTGAAGGTTTATGTCTTAACATAACTGGTGATCAATGTGACGGTCGCAGCTGCTGCCCAAGGGCTGGAGGCAGACGCTTCCAGAGGAGAACCAGGATTGGCTGGGCCGGGCTCTCTTCACATGTGGTGCAAGAGGGCAGCGGGTCCTGACCACAGACCTCCGCATGTGGTGGTTTCCCCCTGGGCCCCAGCCTCTGTACGCACAGCCCCCCACAACAAACCACGCCTTCTACCAGTGCCGGTTCTTCCTGTGGCTGCCATACAAGATGTGGGCATACAAGCTTGTGTGCCCCAGCTGTAGCCGTAAACTGACTGGAGCCGGGCTCTACAGGACGGTCCGGAGGGTCCTGGACATGAGCGGGTGGTACTTCATGGGCACGGAGTATCTGGAATGCCGCTCTTGTCGCAGGAAGTATGCGGCGTGGGCACAGACCATGGTGAGCCAGCTGAGCCTGGCCCACCAGACAGTGTTCCCAGCGGTCCTCACATATAAGTAAGTGGACAGATGAGACACCAGACATTTGGAATTCTCCTTTAACGCAGCTCTGCTTATTTACAAGTGTTATTAACGTTAAAGTTGTTCCATTCCAGTTTCTTCAGTATACATTGGTACCAGATTCTTATTTTCCCAAAAGCTTAAGCTGATGGTGTTGCTGTATCAGCATATTTTATGCCAAATGTCAGTATTGTCTGTCACGTGAGAATGCATTTTGAATATTTATTCTTCCATCCTCCTCCCCTCTCTGACAGGCTGTCCTGTGACAAGGTTGTCATCGGGCAGCTAAAGCAGCGCACCCTGGGCAACTCTGTATCCCGCCTCCATGCCATCCTGGAGGAGCAGCACACCACTGAGTGGATGTCACGGTCGATGCAATACCTCTCAGTGTTGCATGGGCTGCGGGTTCCGGGTTTTCCCCAACAGCCAGGGCATGTGTCAGTCCCGCCTATGCACCCGGTACCCTCTGTCCACTGGCTGCTGTCTGTCTACGTGCGGGACGCCCTCTCTCGTCTGACGGAGTCCAAAGCTAGGGTCACGTCCATCTTTGGTGACATCCTGAAGATGGAATCCACCAAGAAGGCAAGCTTTTTTGCTTGTATAAAGTCTGGGTGCTGACATGTGACTGGACACCATGAGGGAATAACTTGAATTTCTCTTCCATCACAGATGATCAAGAAGCTGGCAGGTGATGCAGCCGGGACAGCGGAGTGTGTGACCAACGTGGGCAACGAGCAGGGGCAGGTGCTCATGTCTGTCCTCACAGCCGCCAAGGGGGATGGGCTTTGGCCCATGGCGGCTGGGCTCATGCGGCGATACCGGGAGGCGGGGAAGGCCCCACCTCGGGTCCTGTACGTGGACCAGGACTGCTGTGTCACTGGCGGAGGACGTTGCAAAGTAAGAAGCCATTTCACAGTGGGGGGAGGGAGAGGAGCACTGTTTCCATTCCCACACAAAGTGCAAATGCATTTTCCACTTTTTCCACAGGTGGCAGCAATGTTCGCGGACTGGGAACAGCTGGTGGTGCGTCTCGATGTGCTCAGTCTCATGCGATGCTTTGCTAGGGGCGTCACCACCAACAGCCACCCGCTGTACCCCACCTTCATGGCCCGTTTGTCCGTTGCCATTTTCAAGTGGGACAGTGGTGACATGGACCGCCTGATGAAGTCCAAGCAGTCCCAGCAGGGGAGGGATGCCCAGGTGAAGGTCACAGCCAAGGAGCTGGCCCGCCACTGCCGCCGTCAGACCAGGGGAGCCCAAGAGACGGAGCGGCTCATCCAGGAGCTGCTGGACTCCTTCTGGGACGTGACGGACAGCACAGGCCTCCCGCTCATTGACCGCGCCAGGATGGAGGAGGTTTGGAGGACACAGCGTCATCACCTGGCCTGCATTCAGGATCCGGAGGGAGTGAACCTTTATGCAAAGGTGGGGGAAGTGATCAGAGGTGGGGTCAGGCTTCCCATCTTTCGCTGTGCTAGAGGTTCCTCTTCCCTGCATTCATTCCACTTCCATCAGTGCCATTTCATCCCAGGTGAGACACATCATTTACTATGTGTTCTGCTTGTGTTCTGTCTCTCTGTCTGTCTAACTCCTTTCTTACTCTTGGTCTTCCTCCTCCTCCCCTCACAGGCACTAGTGCCAACTCCCTCCACTTCCAGGTCTACCTGCTGGAGGGACTGGTGAGGTGGAATGAGGACCGGGCCAGGGCGGCAGTGCAGGAAGGTGGCAGGACGATGCTGCGCTGTTACAGCGCAGAGATGCAGCACGGTTTCAACCAGCTCACCCAGGAGTTTCTGGGTCAGACGCTGGTTGAAAACTACACTCAGCCTGGGATGTACACAGGTATGCTGTCAGGGAAGAGCATTTCTTTGTCACACACGCATCTGTTCTCATGTTTAATGTCATGGCATCTGTTCACGTGTGCTCCGTTCAGGGGAACTCATTGGGGTGGAGTACCTGTACTCCCAGACTGGCGCTGTTCTGACAGGCCAGGATCCAGGCACGCTGGATGAGGTAGATGAGGGGGAACAGGCACCTGCTGCCCAGGGCTACCGGGAGGAGGAGGAGGAGGAGGAGGAACACAACGATGAAGACACTCTGGAGGACATGGCATATGCCGATTACATTGTGCCTCTGCTGCTGCAAGGCGGATCTCTTGCGCCGCCCCTGCCCACTGCCACCGCCTCGCGGTTGTCTCATGCAGAGCCCGTGGAAGAGGAAGTGGTAAGCTGTGCCTAACTATGATTGTGTGGCGACCTTTCGAGTTTTAAAGCCTAAATGATCTCTTGCTCTGTGTGTTGCAGGATGTGTCTTTTGCAGAGGAGGAAGATGCCAGCACCAGCTGCGACCGCCGCCTCCCTCGTACAGCAGCAGCCAGCAGCAGCAGCAGCAGCCACAATCTGCCTCTTCATCCTCATCCAGACTTCCCACCAGACTGGCCGCATATATGAGGAGAAACGTTTCCAGCCAATCCTGGTTCTCCTCAGAAATTCTGTGCCTTCTTTTCTGGAGAGGACCCCAAGCCATGGCTGGCTCGTAAGAGAACCAGTGACAAGAAGGAGGAAGAGGAGAAGAAGAAGTAAAGGCAGGACTAGTAACTGTGTGGCTTTTGTAGATGAGTAAATAACAAATAAAGATATATTAATTTATTTTTTTTCAAAGATGAAAGTGGTGTGTCGTGTTGTGTTTTTTTTTTCTATCTTGTCATATTTTTTAAACACTGAATGCTGGCAAAATCTAATGCACACACATGAGGAATTTTTCAATCTTGATATATTGATGATATGATATGCGATTCATGATCCTCCCTCCTCCTCTACCTGCGTTGCGGTAAGCGTGTGACCTCACTTCCTGTTTGTGCATTGCTGAACGTAGGGCCTTGCTTCGTAGCGCTCGCTGAAGTGTGATCGTCCCCGCTAATTCCTTGTTCTTTGACAAATTACCTTCCCAAACTAAATATCTACTTGCTGTATTTGGTCTAAGTTTAAAGACCATCTGTCTTGCAGCGACAGCCTTTATTTCTGTGAATTCTCCCCTCCAAGCTAGCGATGGCTTCCCCCTCTCGCTCCCCTCTCTCCTGCCCAGTGTGCCACATGCTCGGTTACTCCTCAGCCTCCTTTAGGGAAACGGAGAAGTGCGTTAAATGTAGTTTGTTTGAAGCGTTGGAGGCGAGGCTTAGCGAGGTTGAAATGGACCTGCGACGGCTCCGCACCGATGGATCCAAACAATTAGCCGCTCTAGCTAGCCAGTCCCCGTTAGCTGGTGCGGACCGTTTTAGCTAAGCCACAACTACCGTTCCCCCGGCAGCTCCCGAGCAGCCGGGAATGCAGGACGGCTGAGTGACTGTCCGAAGGAATCATAGTCCGAAGCAGAAGCCTGCTGTCAGTGGCAAACCATCGTTTCACGTCGCGAATAGGTTCTACCCACTCGGCGACACACCCGCTGACAAATCTGGTAATTGGAAGTTCCATCCTCAGAAACGTGAAATTAGCGACACCGGCGCCCATAGTCAAGTGCATTCCAGGGGCCAGAGCGCCGCTGTTCCAAGATGTTCTTGCTGATGGAGAATTGTTGGGTGTAAAGTCATTGAAGGAGTGTGGCACTAGAACTGCTCCACTACTTAAGTGTCATGAGAGAACTTAAAGTTGTGATTTGGCGCTACTTAAATAAAACTGACTTGACCTGACATATATTGCTTCAGACTAGATCTGCCTTTCAAAAGGGACCATTTGTTCATCAGCAGATAACATTCGATCTAGAGGGAGATCCTGACATTTCTGGAGAAGCGAATAAATCAGTGGTCTGACTTTGAAAAGCTTCTCTACACCGATGACTGCCAAATCCCTCTCCTCCTGCCGACAGTTGGCACCACATCATCTATAACCTGAAAGGCAGCTTTAGAACCGGCCTTAGACCTGGATAGCTTTTCTCCTATGAACCTTCAAGAATTCGCACAAGAATTTCCTTCTCCACCCATTTCCGAGACCCGATCCCAACTAAGCTGCTTGAAGACTCTCTACCCCTCGTAAGCCCTGTTAAATTGTTACATTCCACAGTCCATAAAAGTAGCAGTAATTAAAGCTGCAAGCAGCGTTGTTAGGGCCTGAGCCCCCGCGCGGCCGTACACCGGCCCGAATCCAACGGTGTAATCGGCAAATCCCTAGGCCTTGTAGTTTAGGAGATACGAGCCTCAGTGCGCTGCACAGCGTGACTGCAGAGCTGAGAGCTGGCCCTTTAAGAGCCCCTCCCTTCTCTGCTCGCTCTCTGCCATCTCTGTCAGAGCTGAGAGCAGAGCTGAGAGCAGAGCTGCCAGCTGGCCCTTTAAGAACCCCTCCCCCGCTGCACTGTGTCTGATCTGTGCTGGAGTGGAGAGAGTGGAGGATTAAGAGAAATGTAGTGTGTAAAAGCTGAATAAGTCGGCATACGTTGGTCAAAAGTCACACAAAATACCATATTTCTGTAGGGATTTTTGTCAGGAATACAGTGGTGTGTTTTTAAAAGCTGTGGAATGTATGGTGTAGATGTGAGAAGCATTTGTTTGAGAGTATGTACCCTGAGAGGACACGCTCTCCCCATAGACTTCCATTGTAAGGCGAAAAGTGTCTCCCCCACTTTGACGGCTCATAAAATCCAAACCGAGCGCGTAGTATATTAACCTTGAACAACTTTTAATCAGCACAGTTGGGAGAGTAATGTGTGAAAGTTTGGAAGCCCTGGCATTTACGGTTTAGGAGGAGATAGATTTTGTTCGGGGCGCAAAATTGTCCAAAATTAGACATTCGTGTCCAAATTGTGGACATCCTGTTACAGTTAGGTCAGGGGTGTGAGTGTATGATTTATCCGTCTTGATGAGACAAGTTCAATGGTGTTTGTCCCATGTCTGTAGGACATTCCTACAGTCTGTGGCGTGGTTTTTTGTGTATGTAGGTGGCGCTATTGAGTAGAGCGCCTCTTTTTTTTTTAATTATCGAATTTTTCGCCGCACCCGATGTGCTTACCAAATTTGGTGAGTTTTCATGCATGTTTAGGGGGTCAAATTTACTTTTTAATTGGCGAGTGTGACTTCGAAACATAATAGGGTCTTCGCCAGGGACTGGCTCAGGCCCTAATTAAACCCCTCCTTAAAAAAAACCCAACTCTGGATCCAGAAGTTTTGGACTGATACTGACCAACATCAAATCTTCCTTTTCTCTCCAAAATTCTGGAGAAAAGGCGGCACGGTGGTGCAGTGGTCAGCACTGTGGCCTCACAGCAAGAAGGTTGCAGGCTCAAGTCCAGGCTTGTGCATGGGGTCTTTCTGTGTGAGTCTGCATGTTCTCCCTGTTCCTGTGTGGTTTCTCTCTGGTACTCCAGCTTCCTCCCACAGTCCAAAGACATCAAGAGGGGACGAGGCTGATTGATACTCTAAATTGACAGTAGGTGTGACTGTGAGTGTGAATGTTGTCTGTCTCTATGTGTTGGTCCTGTGATGAACTGGTGACCTGTCCAGGGTGAATCCCGCCTCTCACCTGAAGGCTGCTGGGATAGGCTCCAGCCTCCCTGCAACCCTTATCAGGAATAAGTGGAAGACAATGGATGGATGGAATTCTGGAGAAAGCAGCACTTAAACAACTCTGTGACTTCTCCACAGCAACAGCCTATTAGAGGATTTCCAGTCAGGTTTCAGGGTTCATCCTAGCACAGAAACGGCACTAGTCAACGTTACCAATGACCTCCTACTGGCATCAGATGAGGGACTCGTCTGTGCTGATCCTGTTAGATCTTAGTGCAGCTCTTGATACCATTGACCACCATATCCTTCTCCAGAGACTGGAACATGACATTGGCATTAAAGGAACCACTCTAAACTTGTTTAAGCCATATTTACTAGGTTGATCTCAGGTTGTACTCACTAATATAATCCCTCTGAAACCACTACAGTCAGCTATGGTGTTCCACAAGGGTCCGTGCTTGGACCGGCCCTCTTCACTCTGTGTCTATTTCCACACTGATCACATTAGTAGGAAACACTCAATTAATTTTAACTGTTATGCAGGCGACATGCAACTGTACTTATCAATGCATCCACATCAAACAACTCAGCTGACTAAACTGGAGACATGTCTGAAGCAGTTATTCCCAACCTGTAGGATGCTGCCCCCTGGTGTGCCACACTGGTATTGTAAGTGGGCTGCGAAATAATTTCCAAAATTGTATGATTTTTTGTGGGGGGTGAAAATCCATCCATCCATCCATTTTTTTCTGCTTATTCCTATTACGGATTGCAGGGAGGCTGGAGCCTATCCCAGCAGCCTTCAGGTGAGAGGCGGGGTTCACCCTGCACAGGTCACCAGTCCATCACAGGACCAACACAGAGAGACAGACAACCAGTCACACTCACAGTCACACCTACGGTCAATTTAGAGTATCAATCAGCCTCGTCCCCTCTTGATGTCTTTGGACGGTGGGAGGTACCAGAGAGAACCCATGCCATTTAACCCTGATTTTATTAAACCTCAAATTACTCCTACAAACACTCTCTGTGAGGAGTCTGCAGCCTGCTTCATGAGAAAGATTACCGCCATCAGACACGACACTTTATCCAGTCAAATCACTGCTTTGAACGCGTCTGAGAGTCTGTCTGTACCTGAAGAAACACTGGACAGTTTTGTTCTGGTTAATGCTGAGATGCTCGATGAAGTCTCTGTTTTTTTTAAGTCATTTTATGGAACTTTTAGAGACGAGCTTTGAAATTGCTCACTTCAGACGGGGGTCTTTCCCACTGCCTTTAAAGCGGCAGTGGTGAGGCCCCTGTTGAAGAGGCGCAATTAAGACTTTCATGATTTTAACAATGACAGACCAGTGTCTAACTTACCATTTCTCAGTAAAATTCTAGAGAAACTTGTTTTTGTTCAGCTCAGTTATTTTTTTAAGACAAACATGTTATTCTTGAAGAATGTCAGTCTGATTTAGGGTAAACCACAGTACGGCGACTGCCTCGACGAAGATTTTAAATGATTTTGGATAAAATTGTGATTCACAAAAGGTGACAGTGGTTTATTGGTCAGCCATTATCTGTCTGACTGGCCTCCTTTGGTGGCAGCAAGTGTGACCATTTGTGAGGGATATCGGTAAATTTTGCTGCTCCACTTCTCCCACTATAATCGAAATACTTAAAAATGCTGTCAGTGACAGCAGAATATGTCTAATAATGGCGATACTTGTTGGTACTGTTGGCCATTTTGTCCAACATCAACGACTTCTGCTCATGATGCTGGAGTTTGTACAGGTTTCAGACCGTTCACCTGGTGCAAAATAAATGAAAGCTCATTTAATGTTCGTATAAAATCCATCCATAGCACAATGAACACATATATAAACGTCAGTGGCGTATCGTGAACATTTGTTGTTCTTGTGGTGAGATTTTTATGAGTTCTGAGTGAGGTCATGGACGTCACTGCATGCTGCCGTAAAAGTTCTGCCCCTAAACACCCTTTGAAAGTCTTTTTTTTTTTACAATGTAGTTATTCAGTTCGCATCAATTAGATTTATTCTCGACTATATTGTACATATCTGAGCATTTGACACACTTGTGGATGCTCGTGCGTGAAGGTGGGTTGGTGGGCTTTCATCAGCCGATTGTGATACTCTACTGTAAATCAGCATCATTGATGCTAGCGGTTACTGTGCTCCTCCGGACAGTTGTTGAGAGTACACTGGAAGTTCAAGTTTATTGTGTGTGTGTGTGTGGTAGTGTTGCGCATGGTTGTGTCTACTCTACTACTGTGTGACTGAGCTCAGCAGCTCATGCAGCAGCATCTTCACATTCGTATGAGTTCATCAAAGTGGAAAAGGTCAAGTCAGGTCAGTTTTGTCTGTCTTGCGCCAAATCACAACAAAATTCTCTCATGACACTTTACAGTACCACACTCCTTCAGTGAATCTACACCCAACAACTCTCCATGAGCAGCACATCCTGCAACAGTGGTGATGAAAACCTTCCTTTTAACAGGCAGGAACATCAAGCAGATCCAGGATCAGTGGGGACGGACATCTGCTTTGACTGCTTGGAGGGAACAACCATCAGTCCCATCAGCTACTTGTGTTCACCCAGTCCAGAATCATGCAACGGTCATGTTTCTACACCTCAACACATGTTTGGAGGCTACGGAGTATTCGGATGTGATAAGGTGTTGCACTGGGTTCAGCCACTAGGGGTCAGGAGTGCACAGTTGCTAACTAGAACTGTCATTCTGGATTCATTCCTCTCTCTGACTTCAAGGCAACGTTTTGATAGCCCCTGAGCTCTTGAGGTTGAAACTCATGGAACACACTTCATCTTAACTTTCTAGCTTTTAGAACATGAATCGCCCCCTTGTTGGAGATATTTTAAATAAACTTGGACACTTACTCCAATATTATATAGTGGATTTGCATCTGGGACGCGTTGAAATGTCAATTTACCATATTCAAACATGTGGTGTTGCACCAAATGTATGTGAATAAATCGGTCAAGTACACGACGCGTTTTGTGATGTACAATGACACTCATTTCTGCTCTGTTTCCAAGTAGCCTCGTCGTCCTGCAGATGGAAGGAACAGAAAGTGAAGCTCTTCATTGTTTGGCTGTCATTCGGAATTGAGATTTTGAATTTCAAATTCATTCACTGAGGTTGGGAGGCTGTTAAGGGTGCTTGAAGTGCTGTTTGTTGCCACCTAGTTTCAGACAGTGTTCATCAGATAAATAAATAACGTGCATTTCTTACAGGAGTGACGAAGAGCCACAGGCGGGGAGGGGGCGTTCCCTGATTGGCTCCCTGATGTGTCAAGCGCGTCACCTTTACCCTGAACATGACCAGAAGTGACACTTTCAAAATAAAATAAATACGTTCCAAACACTCTCAGCGCTGTCGACTAGAAAACAGCGTATCTGACGAAGCTGATTGTTGCATACATACTCCGTACTGAATGTTGATAGGGACAGAGGTCTTCGTGAAGACAAACGTGCTCGATGACCACCCAAATCTTCGCGTGTCCCTGTCCTTTATTCTGTCTGTAGCCGGAACACACTCATGTCGTAATTTTGCCCATCTTAACTTTGGTCCAGAGAAAGGAAAGGATGTGACCACAGTCTCCTTCTCGGTCCGCTGTTTATCTCCTGTCCTTCCCGTCAAAATGGGCCTCGGTGGAAAGTAGCAGGCGTGTAACTCTTCGAGTCTTCAGATTCCGGACCGGAGGATGATCCACCGTCACGTTCTTATATCCCAGGTAGGTCGACACCATTGTTGCTGTGTAACGGGAGGTGATGCAGCCCATCACATCAGCAGCGGCCCAGCGCTGAGCTGGTAGCCCGCATGTGTCATTCCCTCCGCTGGGGAGGAAATTCATGTGAATGATATTCAGAATTTGGGAAGATGAAGTGATGTTTATCTGCTACAGCAGACACTGATTTTAAAAGGGGTTCTGTCCTCGCTATGCAGCACATAAGAAGAGCGAAGTGTGTACGCGAGTGTTTATTTATTTATTTTTAAATGTATTTATTTTTTTCTCCAGAGGCGCTTCACCTTAATACGTAACGCCATCCTCTCATAGTTCAGTGTTCAAATGACAACAACAGACACAAATGACTCGTAAAGGTTGAACAAGAGCGAGACAGAAACCGTAATATGAACCTCCATCCACGGGATCAATGTACGGATGTGAGCCCGTGAGGAGCTCGGGTCGCCAGCGGTGATGTACACACGCAACTACTTGTGAGTAGGATTTGGTGGTACTACGTGTCAGCGTCGAGGATGTCAGGGCCTGATGCAGCAAGGGGGACAACCCCCAACCCACTCATATCCTCAAAATCCTCTTAAATGCAGGAGCAACACATGACCTTTTGTTTTGTAGCCCCAATTCCGTTTGTTCTGCTCTTGCTATCTTGCATATAATTAATAATATAGACAGAAATGCAAACCATGGTTTGAAAAATTCGAAACAAATGTATTTTGTCTAGCGCTTACAAGCACAGGCCTATCAAACAAATCTGCCACATATTCGTAACAGCTTCATGCTCCAGAAACAAATGCAAGTCATGTCAAGTTAAACTAACAAAAAAACAAACAAACAGAGAGGCTTCCTAGATAAACAAATATCTCACCTTTTGGCACATTTGCTCTCCCTTTAGAAAATCAGTGACTTGACTTTTCTCTCTGTTCAGACCCATTTTTGGTGCTTCTAGTAATTGATCACTTTGGTTTTGTATTTTTACAAATAAATGTTAATTCAAAAATTATTATTATTATTATTATTATTTTTTTACTGTAGTTTGTTTTGACTGGGAAACAATGAAAAGTAACTGCACCGGAATTAGCAAGCGGCTGAATCACAGTTGTTGTTCCTGGGTACTACCTCACTACTTCATAGTGCAATTAGGCTGAAATACTTTGTAAACCATCTTTGTACGACTGCAGTCAGGAAGATGCATGGTTGTATGTACGTGCATCTTTGAGTCATGTTTTACTTTTCTAGAGGACTTGTGTTAAAGCTGTAATGTCAAACATTGCCCCACGGACTCTGGGCTCCTTCTTGTATGCTAGCTGTCACAATTTACATCAATTTGGGATGCTGACATGTGGAAAGTGACAGGAGCTGCGCAGCTAAATCCTTTATTCTCATTTAATTTAGCGGACAGCAATCGGGGAGTAGTCCTCTTGCCTGTGACCGGAATGGTTTTACTTTCAGAATTTGATCCATTTGGTCCAAAAAGATTTGGGAAGTCTCCAGAAAAACCACGTGTAAATTATTAATCCACACTGGAGTGGTCAGTTAGAGAGGACGACGCAGAGGCAGCTGGGTCGGTCGATGCATCCGCCACCTCCCTGTAGGGTGGATTGCTGCCACGTACACAAACAGCGTCTAGATTCTGAGAGATTCATTTGACCAGGATTAGCTCAGTGAGCAATGTGGGAGTAAATATTTAAATTTGATCTTCGTGTACTGCTGTATTCTTACTTTGTTTCATGTCAGACAGATATTTGTGGTCACTTTGAAAAGGCAGGTCGGAGTTTGCCTTGGAATTCTTCAGTTTCTCATAATTGAGTTCCAGTGGGTCAGGGCAGTCCTGGCAATGGGGGTCAAGAAGTTGTCACCCGCTGTCTGGAGGTTACCGAGTGGGTAATTGAGACAATATTTCAGGTATCAGGAGAAAGATTATTCAGAGTGTTGCGTGCGATAAGGGGCCCCTGAGGTTGATTGATTGCCCTATTGGGAGCCAGAACAGGTGTTGAGGGGTTGCTGTGTTGTGCTCTCTGGCACGGGTGTGGGTGAACGACCGGGCAGCTGAGTTTTGAGATCCAGGGTTTCAGGTACGCTGAAGCGACTGTGTGATCATGGATAGTGAGAGATTGTGGGCCGAGGAGAGGAGGGTCTGGGATGATGATGATGATGATGATTTCTGACTTGCTGCTGCTGCATTCGTGGGAGTTGTTATTCATCGAGTTTTTCTTGAATCGAGGTAGTTCATGATGGCGGAGAGAGTGGCTGGGGTGATGGCTTTAACGGAGATTTAGATGAAGGCGTCATCGTCACATCAGTTAACCTGCACATCATGGAATCTTATGATGTAGTTGATGAAGAGAAAGGGGGCCAAGCGGTGATGCGTTCAAATACTAGACCGGAAAGTTTCATATCACTGGTTGGTAGGGTCCAGAGTCAAAATTTGATTCCAACTAGGAATCAACAAGCAAAACTAGACTTGATTCATAAGAAATGATTGTAACTGCATTGTAAAGCAAAGGGTGAAGCAGAATAAAAGCCTTCACTGAAGGAGGCAGAGCTCCATCAGAGGACAAGCTCGTTCTGAGTTCTGCATTTAGGAGGAAAACTAAAAACTATTTCTCATAAACATTTCAAGGCGGCTCTGACGGAGAATACCTGGAGTGCAGACGTGTGGAGTGTGGTCGTCTGACAGAAAATCAAACTGAAATATGTTCAGTTGCATCAGAAAATTGAATTCCTATTCCCTCATGAACGATGAACTCTGTCATTCTGTCACTCACCCATCTGGTACAAATCATTATTTGTGTTTTTTCAGACATGCCCACCCCGTGATATCTCTTATTAACGTTTACTACCTGTTAGCCACAGAACCAGAAGTCATGGTGGAGTTCATAACAACTAGTAAGGCGATTGTAATATTAGGAGATTTAAATCTAACAATGAATCAAAAATCTGACTTGGCTAATGCTCAGGTATAGCAGATACATTCAAGTAGACGGACAGAGATTTATCTTGTAGATATTAATGCTCCGCCCACATAGTGAGTACTTTACGTGTTACTCTATTATTCTCCTATGACTGCTTGTAAGGATCGTTGGATAAAACCTGTATTATGGCTCAATCAATATGGCAGATCCTGCAGCAATTAAAAGAACTAGTACACATAAAGCTGTTCGGAGATTAAACAACTTGGTTTTACAGGATAAGATATTTATAGAATAAAATCTAGACCCAGATTGAATATGTTGAAATGAAATATACAGATGATATACAGTGAATAGCAGTAATGCAGTCGTATCATTTTTATATTCATCATCATTCATTCAGCAAATAAAACAAAGGCCGGTTAGATGAGCAGCATTCAAGACAACATTAAAGAAATAGCAGCTTGACTTTGAATATGCACACTGAGGTACGTACAACAGGAACGTGACAAAGGACAAGTCAAACCTTTTAGATATCTAATTTTACAAATTTAAAGACAACAGATGCACTGATTACAATTTTCCTCACCAATTTAGTTCATCAATGTGTTTTGAGTTGGAGCTGATTTCAGATTTTGGCTGATTCCTTTTTTTTTGTTTGTTTAAAATTGTCTCATATACATGTTTGACATCGTATATGAAAAAAATCAAGTAAATTGAAATTCAGTGTTTCCCAGTGTTTCCCAGTGTTTCCCAGTGCCTCCCAGTGCTTCCCGGTGTTTCCCAGTGTTTTTCGATGTTTCCCAGTGTTTCCCGGTGTTTCCCAGTGTTTCTCAGTGTTTCCCAGTGTTTCCCAGTGTTTCCCAGTGTTTCTCAGTGTTTCCCAGTGTTTCTCAGTGTTTCTCAGTGTTTCCCAGTGTTTCCCAGTGCTTCCCGGTGTTTCCCAGTGTTTCCCAGTGTTTCTCAGTGTTTCCCAGTGTTTCCCAGTGTTTCTCAGTGTTTCCCAGTGTTTCTCAGTGTTTCCCAGTGTTTCTCAGTGCTTCCCAGTGTTTCCCAGTGTTTCTCAGTGCTTCCCAGTGTTTCCCAGTGTTTCTCAGTGCTTCCCAGTGCTTCTCAGTGCTTCCCAGTGTTTCTCAGTGTTTCCCAGTGTTTCTCAGTGCTTCCCAGTGTTTCCCAGTGTTTCTCAGTGTTTCCCAGTGTTTCCCAGTGTTTCTCAGTGTTTCTCAGTGTTTCCCAGTATTTCCCAGTGTTTCTCAGTGCTTCCCGGTGTTTCCCAGTGTTTCCCAGTGTTTCTCAGTGTTTCCCAGTGTTTCCCAGTGTTTCTCAGTGTTTCCCAGTGTTTCTCAGTGTTTCCCAGTGTTTCTCAGTGCTTCCCAGTGTTTCCCAGTGTTTCTCAGTGCTTCCCAGTGTTTCCCAGTGTTTCTCAGTGTTTCCCAGTGTTTCTCAGTGCTTCCCAGTGTTTCCCAGTGTTTCCCAGTGTTTCCCAGTGTTTCTCAGTGCTTCCCAGTGTTTCCCAGTGCTTCCCAGTGTTTCTCAGTGTTTCTCAGTGTTTCCCAGTGTTTCCCAGTGTTTCTCAGTGCTTCCCAGTGCTTCTCAGTGCTTCCCAGTGTTTCCCAGTGTTTCTCAGTGCTTCCCAGTGTTTCTCAGTGCTTCCCAGTGCTTCCCAGTGCTTCTCAGTGCTTCCCAGTGTTTCCCAGTGTTTCTCAGTGCTTCCCAGTGTTTCTCAGTTTTTCTCAGTGCTTCCCAGTGTTTCCCAGTGCTTCCCAGTGTTCAGCAGTTACAGCAAAGCTCTACCACCAGTTTTAAGATGTCCATTTAAACGTAAAACTGTTGAAACAAAGGACTGAGACCTGTTTTCTAGGAAGGTTATTTTAAAGACAATGATAGAAGAATCATATTTTTACTCATCAATAAAGGCCAACATACATAGATTTTACTACAGTATACATGTAGTAGTGGGATGAAATACTAGTGTGGTGGACTTTTTGCTGCGCTGTCCCACCACCATGGCCTCCCCCGTTATTGCCGCCTCCTCCGACGGCAGCAACAGCAACCGCTTTTAAAAACACACACCTGGTGTTCAGGATCTGGTTTTCAGCGTAGTTAACAAGGTAGCGTTGTGAAGACCTTAACAGCTTGAAATACAGCGTCTTCTTTGTTGGTTTTGCTGACAGACTAAATGCCACCATACTGTATTGGAGTGTAAACATCATGCCAGTCACTGACGGGTGGACCATCATGAGGGTGAACAACTTGTGCAGCTCCAAAAATAGAAAATCAATTTGTAGTGGAAAATGTTTGTATCGCGGTGGTCGCCAATTATAAATGAATATGTTGGAAACCCTGCAATTCCCTTTATGCGTTCATTGATAACCCAAATATTCATTATGTTAGAATTTTCACGAGTTCCATGTACTCTGTGCAGCAGAATTGCTACCAAAAATAGATTTGCTCATGTCAGGAGGGCCAAATCAACAGATACCTGAGCTCATTTGTCCCATCAGCTGTCGGGTTTTAAATAAGCTACAGGCACCGTTGTTATTTTAGTGACGATAGACTATGAATTGTTGTCTTTGTGTCTCTTACTCGAGGTACTATGTGTTTGTGTAAATTGTGTATTTTGTCTGGACTTCTGTTTCAAATAAAATTGCCCTTCAGGGACAATAACGATTTTCCAATCCAGTCCAGTCCCTCGTCCGACCATATATGGTCGGTGCAAAGGCGCTCCATTTAAAAACGGTATTCGTGTTTG
Organism: Aulostomus chinensis; assembly: GCF_037954235.1. Lineage (NCBI taxonomy): Eukaryota > Metazoa > Chordata > Actinopteri > Syngnathiformes > Aulostomidae > Aulostomus > Aulostomus chinensis. Next base: position 15,070,049 of record NC_141340.1, read on the forward strand.
TAGATTCTGAGTACAAATAAATATATAAATTCAGGTAAAGGGCCACCACTATCAGAAATTCAGTACTGAAAATACAGTTTATCAATTGGCAGGTACCAATAAACACCTGTCAGCCTGACACCAGGTCAGAGGTTTCTGTTGGTGCTGGGCATCGACTGAACCTACACCTGAGTTAGTTGCTGTGCATTAAACTGTACGTTCTAAAGCCATCGTTTACTTTCCACTGTGAACTGTGCCGCTTCCATCTGCCTCGTCCCGTTTCTGGTGACGAATGCGCCGCTGCATGGAAGGCGGTGGAGCTCGGACTGAGAATGACATTCATCTTTACTCATTTAGGAACAAACCTACTAACTGTTTGTGTTGGCCCTGACAGGACAGACAAACCTGTGCTTCCCAGAGGATGGAGAATTGGGCTGCTGAAGTACATTTTTAACAGAGGATGGCTTCTTTGTATTCTCTTCACTTGCTCCCGTATGGAACTTTTCTATCCTTTCCTTTTTGTTTTGAAATGTTGTTGTTTTTTTTTTATATTTCTATTTTACCTTTGTGGCCTCCATTGCTATGTGAATATGAAGGAGGCCACAGGTTTGCATCTTGATGCTCATCACGGATGCAAGAGTGTTGTCATTTGCTAATTTGGGCCTGACGAAAAATGAAGCTTCCATTTTCAGGTAAAATAATTATCATTGTTATCGTTATCATGCATTAATAATCATTGTGATTATTTTATGCCGAGTGGTTGACCTCTCAGTCCTTCAGTTAATATCAAGCCGAAGGAGCGCTGTTAAGAGTTCATTACTGAAGTGTAGAACTAGATTAGTTCATTTCCAGGAGAGGCTTTCCAGTCCCTTCCATACTGCCGGCTCTACATGTGCACTTAATGAATCATCATGTCATCTTGAATGCGATTATACCAGTTAATGATGTGACAGCAGGGGATATTTCCCTGGGGAATGCTACATGTGTTAGCATAGCTAGATGTGGCACCGGACTAACATGGTGCTACATGAGTAATGAGGACTGTGGGGATTTGATGCTGATTCAAGCAGGAGGTTCCATAGTTTAGTCAGCGTTCATGCATATTTGCATATGTCACATCTGCTGTACATTCAGCCTTTACTCTTTTTTTTTAGTATAGGCATAATGTGTGTATTTAAAAGGCACATCAATCAGAGCAGATGCACGGCCCTGCGATGTGGTTCTATTGATGCCCAAAAAGGTGGAAACACTGGCCACCATCTCCTCCAGGCCCGCTTCGCTGCAAATAGCTTCGGTCCATTCTTGCTGCTCGCGTTTATAAGACGTGCTTGTGGCCCTTCACCTGGTGCTCAAGTCCATCTGTTCTCCACATGAAAAGTTCTCACTTCTCCAGAGTTGAAATGTGTGTGCCGATGAAATAGCAGCACGCCAAGTCCTCGCGCGCCGTGGTCTGCACTCTCATTATGCACCCTCTAAATACCAAGATCAGCCTGAATGCGCAGCGCACACGTAGCGCCGGCCGCCTGGCGTCATCGATCATTTGAATAGGGCCCTCTGACTTTATGTTATGTTGAACATGTTTTAATATTCACAGGTATTTAAACATGGATGAACACGTCTGTCCTTTATGTTTCTGTGTCCATGAGGGTGTCCAATATCCAGTAATAAATATAAAGGACACCAGGGTGGATTGAAAAAAGTGTTGGGTGACATAAATTGAACAATTTACTCTTAAACCACAGACTAAAACATTACAATGAAGCCTACACCAGCAAACAATATGGAATTACATTGTAGTGTTTGCATACACTGTGGAGCACGAGACTTGTTATTGGTGTAAATGTGTAAATGTTAACATTCTGTGTGTGTGTGTGTGTGTGTGTGTGTGTGTGTGTGTGTGTGTGTGTGTTGCCTGGCAACCAAAATAACTTATCATGCACCATGTTAGTATGGTAGCAGCTGAGCTGAGCCCAGCCTGAAGTTTCCCTTTCGTGACTTTTTATGTCACGAGATTTTCGTTTCCTCTCATTTGTCCGTCTGTGTTTCTGCTCCTTCACAAGTTGATGTTTTTATCTGAGACAGATGAAGTATGAAAGTGTGATCATGTTTATAACTGCATTCAGACGCCATACTTTATCTTCACCTGCTGTATTCATCTCCTCTGCTTTTGGTTCTGTGGTTTGTAACATGGCATCCCTCTCCTCCCGCTTCCCTCAGGTTTTGGTCTGCTTTGGGTTGACTGGTCATTATGCTGATGCAGCTCTGTAGTATCAAGGTTAGTGCCCCCGCCACCCATGGCCACCCACATCCTTCTCCATTTGTCTGCTTAGCTGCACCCAATCTCCAATCTCCTAGTGTTGAAAGGCTAGTGCCAATACCAGTATATCTACAGTATACTGGTATTGGCACTTATGGGCGAATTGGTTGACATCCAACAATTCAACATCACATATTGCTCACTTCTGATATCAGAACAAATTGAAGACATCTTATCCACAAATACAGAATGTGAAGATACTAAGACTCCTCCAGACAAACCAACAGCACAAAATACATCCCTGTTATAATGAGCCAAAATAATGTCCCATAATCATCAGATTTCCTTTTAGTTCTATGTACTCTTAGGAATAGGTGGGGGGTGGGGGGGTAGGGGGTTGACCCACTCAGCAAATTCTGGGTTTTTATGTCTGTCCAATCTCTCAAAACAAGGCCGGCTGCAACAATAAACAGTTAAATGTACACCAAGCAAAGCAGTACTCTTTCAGTAATGTAGGAGCTCGGCGTCGCTTCACATGACTCAGCAGTATCTAACGTCCATGACAAGATTCAGTATAAATTGACCGAGCCTTATCGTCATCAAAAATAAAGCACATCAGAAATCCCATGTATTGGTACATCCCCAGGCTAAATCCCCACTGATAGGCATGTCACACAGAGACACTGGAAAGCTCATGAACATTTTGCTTTGCGTGCAGATGAGCTCCCCTCATCACCAAGTACAAGCACAAAGAGCCTCAGCGTTCCGTCCACGCTGGCTGAGCCGTGCCCCGCAGCTCCTTTCCAACTAGAGCGTTCTCTGATCGGAGATCCCCGGATGGAAAATGGATGGAAAAATGCTCTCCCTCACTCAGATGCTCATTCTAATGGTGCACATTACACCATCCAAACTGAAACTACCAATGTCCCCAGGTGGCTACAGAAACCAGGACTGAGAAACCGAGCATCCGGAGGAAAACACATTGTATGATAACCTTCACCCGTGTGCTATTTTGACGACATTTCACACGGGTAGTGTTGAAGTAATCCTTAGCATTACAGTTCAGGTTAACTGCTTCATTAATAACATTATTTGTTACAGTATAACCTTGAGTATCTGCTGGCAGTTGGAAGTTTAGTGTTCCAAAAACTCAAAGAATATTACAATACACCAAGAAGTCTATTTGATATCCTGGTAATGGTTTTGTTGAGTGGTCCTTTAAAGGTAGAGTAACATTCTCTGAAGGTGTTTGTATGTAACATCTTTAACATGTTCGTGATAAAATAGATTCATTAATGTCAAATTAACTTCATTGTCCCCAAAGACACCTGGGCAACAGAACATCTCACAGCAGTAATCACATGCTACACAATGCAGGACGCGCACATTTTTCAGGCATGACTCTCACATGGAGCCGATTTGTTCGATTGCGGCGAGCTATGTCTGTGTAGGTTCTCATTCATCCAGGTCATCGTAGATCGAAGCGAAGTAAAATCTGGTCAACTGGACGCAAGTTTATCTTGAAGACGTTTCACCTCTCATCCGAGAGGCTTCTTCAGTTCTAGTGAAGAGTGTGGAAACTCCAGCTTATAAACCTATGTGGGAGTGGTCAGTGCTATTGTGGTGGAAACGACCCTCCCGAGACTCACCTGGCCTCCCCAAACGACAGTCGTTGTGCGGTGTCAGGGAGTTTCAGGGGTGGTCGTTAGGGAGTTTCACCGACCACTCAGATGCTAATGGGCTTTGCTGGCATCAGCCGTTCCACATGGGTCTTTCAGCTGAGCTCTTTGGGGAAGCTTTGAAAGGACTTGGTTGTAAATAGGTGAAAGGAAATGTCGCAGTCCACCTCCTCTGTTCAAAGATGGTTTCTCTATCCTGACGTGGATGGCTTCTTTAACTCCTCTTTCAAACCATCTGTCCTCTCTGTCGAGGATTTGGACATGGTCGTCCTGGAAGGAGTGGCTTTCCTCCTTGAGGTGGAGGAAAACCGCTGAGTCCTGTCCTCCAGAGTTGGCTCTTCTATGTTGGGCCATGCGCTTGTTGAGGGGCTGTTTGGTTTCCCCTATGTAGAGATCCGTGCAGGCCTCACTGCATCTGACAGCGTATACCAGATTGCTTTTCTGGCTGTGAGGGGTGGGATCTTTGGGGTGAACCAGTCTTTGTCTCAGAGTGTTGTCTGGTTTAAAAGACACAGGGATGCGGTGCTTATTATAGATTCTCCTTAATTTCTCAGAAACCCCTGCCACATAGGGGATCGCTATGTTTTTTCTCCTGCCTTCTTCATCTTCCCTCCTCCTGGAGCTCTCCTCCTTTCTGGACCTGGAAAAGGATTTTACAAAGGTCCAGTCTGGGAAGCCACAAGTTTTAAGTGCTCTTTTCAGATGCTGCTGTTCTTTTTTACGGCCTTGGACGCTGGTGGGGATGGTCTCCGCTCGGTGTTGCATCGTCCTGATGACACCTAACTTGTGCTCCAGAGGATGGTGAGAGTCAAAAAGCAAGTATTGGTCAGTGTGGGTGGGTTTCCTGTACACATCCACCCTCAGGCTCCTGTCCTCTTGAACGTAGACGTCGCAGTCCAAAAAGGGCAGATGGTTGTCTTTCACATCCTCTCTGGTGAACTTGATGTTGTCGTCTACCGAGTTGATGTGTGCTGTAAACGGTTGTACCTCCTGAACCTTGATCTTCACCCAGGTGTCATCAACGTATCGGAACCAGTGGGTGGGGGAGGGTCCACTGAAGGAAGTCAGGGCCCTCTGTTCCACCTCTTCCATGTATAGGTTGGCCACGATAGGAGATACGGGAGAACCCATGGCACAGCCGTGTTTTTGCCTGAAAAACTTCCCTCTGTACTGGAAGTAGGTTGTGTTCAGGCAAAGGTCCAGAAGTTGGCAGATTTGGTCCGGATTGAGGTTGGTCCTGTTGCTGAGGGTGTTGTCCAGCTGTAGGCATTTCCTCACTGTTTCCACAGCCTCCACGGTAGGGACGCAGGTGAACAAGGAGGTCACATCGTAGGACACCATGGTCTCATCTGGGTCCAGCTTGAGTTCTCTAACCTTGTTCACGAAGTCCATGGAATTCTGGACGTGGTGGGGGGTTTTCCCTACCAAGGGGGCTAAGATGGTGGTGACGTGTTTGGCGATGTTGTACGTCACGGAGTTTAAGCTGCTGACAATGGGTCGGAGCGGGGCACCTTCCTTGTGGATTTTGGGGAGGCCGTAAATCCTCCAATACTCCAAGCGATTGATGATTTCCCCCTTTTGCAGCTTCTGTAGGTGTTCCACCACTTTCTTCTTATAGCTGCTGGTGGGGTCGCGTTTTAAGGTCTCATGTGTGAATGTCACTGAGAAGAGAACTGATCTTGTCCCGGTAGTCAGTTGTGTCAAGGACCACCGTGCATCTTCCTTTGTCAGCCGGTCCCTGACACCGCACAACGACTGTCGTTTGGGGAGGCCAGGTGAGTCTCGGGAGGGTTGTTTCCACCACAATAGCACTGACCACTCCCACATAGGTTTATAAGCTGGAGTTTCCACACTCTTCACTAGAACTGAAGAAGCCTCTCGGATGAGAGGTGAAACGTCTTCAAGATAAACTTACGTCCAGTTGACCAGATTTTACTTCGCTTCGATCTGCGGCGAGCTGTGTAACATTGCAGCAGCCTTCGTAAGCACAGCGACATCTTGAATTATGGGAAGTGTCAGTGCTCTTGTCTAAGATAAAAATGAGGTAACAAAGGTAGTGGCTAAAGGAAACTGGGGCAGCTGATTGAACAGAAGAGAAAATAGCAGCTAAAACCATTTATTCTTGAGGTTTGCTTCCCAGAATGTTGTTTGTGGTAGATCATTCCTTGAAAACATTGTACAATGTTAGAAAATTGCACCAAAAATAAAAACAACAACTATAATATGACACACTTTTTTGTCGTGCTTTTGGGATATAAAATATTTTAATATTGTGAAAAAAAATAAACATGTCAAGTAAAATAGATTTTTTTGGAGGGGATTTCTGGGTTGGGGGTTGAGTTATATGTCATTTATTTTAAACTATTGCTGTCCTGTTTATTTTATTTCATTTTTTTGTTTGTTTTATTATTTTTGTTTTTATAATTCTATGATAAATACGAATATGGTATTCCACTCGTGATGAAATTAGCTTATTAGAAGAACTCAGCAGCATTTTGCTCAATAATAAACAGTACTGTGCTACAAACTACTTTGTAACTTACTGTCTAAGAGGAAATAGGACATTATTCTTTGCCATTTAGCCTAAAACAGCTTCAACAATGTGAGTTGTCATTTCAAACAGGGCAAAGATTTCTCACTAATCTTAAAGTCTGTGTGTCATAGTAGCTAATTAGGTATTCGCGTCTCAATTGTGACAGTCTCGTCTCTTGGTGCTCCTCCGTCAGGAGTACGCGTCACACAGGAAGGTGGTTTGAGACGAGTGTGTACAGAAAGTGGACAACTTCACGAATTCAAGTGCCTAACACTCTTGAGTCTGCGGCATGTCAGTCTTGAAACTAAGTGACCAAAAAAAAATCAAAAAAAAAAATCAAGGACATCATCAACTGCCTATTCAAGCTCTACCTCTTGAAGCTTGGAGTCAGCCATGTGAGGGTTCAGCAAACCAGTAGACCCTGTTGGGCAGTTTGCAAGTGTGTAAGGGGAGTCGTCATGGCGCTTGCTGGTGTGTGAAGAGCAGAAAGACTCCCTGTGATAATTACAGTTTTCCCTCTCACTGTAATTCTCCTTAAATCAGCTGCACGTGCCTGCTTTCTACGTGTACGACGGGTTGAAACCTAATAAATGCCATAGAAATCCCTGTCTTATTATGTTCTGGGTTGCTGTAACATCTTGATTTCGGTGGCCTCTTTGCTGTTTTGATGAGGAGTTGCAGATAATTACTAATAACTGTTATTTTGTCCAGAAATTGCGTGAAAAATGTCACACGGTCAGAACAGAGAGGCCTCCTGAACTCCACAGGTGTGCCTTAAACGATGTTTCCGATGTAACAGGGCTTTACTTTGTCCTGCATCCTGTTTGAAGTTGGACATTTGTGCACTTTTTGCCACATTTACATGTAAGTTATGTCATGAACCCCCCACTCTCAAAACCCTGCATGACCGTATCTGTCCTTACAAGATGAAGAAAGACAGACCCCACCCCCTCTCCTCTCTCCCTCCTCGCAGCGTGGAGTGAATCAATGGGCTTTTTTTCAATTTTTTAATCAAAGGCTTTTTTTGGGGTTCACTCGCTACATTTGGTCTGTTTTCTTTCACACTCTGAAGCAAAATGAGACCCTTGTTTCGGTGCGGACCAGAACTCACTTGTTTTGTCTGCACTCCAGTTTAGATGAGCTGTCACTACAGGGTCCACTTGAAATGAACCATAGAGCTCAGGTGTCAAAGGGATTTCATTTTATAAAGTTATTTGAAATAACAAACGTTATGATGACATTTTAATGTATTTCCTTCCTTGACCTGATTGACTCAGATCACAGGCTTGGGTCAAATCTAGAGGCTTTTTGCTGTTCTTTGTGCTTTGCAGAACTTGTACCAGAATCGGTTCTTGGGTCTGGCGGCCATGGCGTCCCCAATCCGCAACAGTCAGACCCGCCAGCGCTGTAAGGATCGTCACAGCTACAGCCCAGACACCTACGCTGTCAGTGGTCTGAACCACGATGCCTTCATGCTGGGACTGTCCCGGTCCACCAGTGACACAGATTTGGTGTCGCCAGACGCTCGCTCCACCCTCACCATCAGCTCCTCTCTCTACACCATAGGCCAGTCTGAAGACCTGGTGATCACATGGGACATCAAGGAGGAAGTGGATGCTGGAGACTGGATCGGCATGTATCTAGTTGGTAAGAGAGAGGTCGAAAGAGTACAAGATGGCATGGATTCTTCTGTACGCAACAGTAATTAGTCTCAATATTTTCCACCTTCAATCAGATAAGAGGTGTTGTAACAAACCACAGACAGATTTAGTTTTTTTAATATGACAAAGAAGCAATAATAAGATCTGGAACAATGTGTGCCACGGGATATCAAACACATTAAATATACTGTATATTCAGAGTTGTGTGCTTCCATCTTCCCAGATGAAACTTTGTCTGAAAACTTTCTGGACTATAAGAACCGCGGCATCAACGGATCTCACAAGGGTCAGATTGTTTGGAAAATTGACTGCGGCTCCCACTTCACCGACGGTGAGTAACTCAACGTTCCCCCTTGATAGAAAGTGCAAGTTCACGTCTTCCACAAACAGAGTCAGTACTGGTCTCTGCAGGTAATTTTCCCTTTCTTGCTAACTGGGAATTACGTTTTCAAGTTCAACATACGTGCACTTTTGCTTCTCAGTGGTTTAAATTCTATTTATTTTGAAAGTTCTGTAGAGGAAAGAATTAGTGTAGTCTTACTGAGATGCATGGGGGTGGGGGTGGGGTGGGGGGTGGGGGTGCAGTCACCTCCACAGTTCTCAAGCTCAAATCTGACCTCACCAATTATTATGCACTCCAAAACTGAAAAGCAGAAAACCCTGTAAACCATTTTAATCATAAATTAAATCCTGTTTCCTGTAACTTTTTGCCTAGTAACTAAATTTATCGCTTTAAGTGCCTTTAATCGCTCGTGTGAGGGATCGAAGTACAATTGTGTATATATGAGCGGTTGCATTAAGCCCCATGATTGGTTCATAATTGATATTAAAAAGAAGATAATTATTCTTGAACCTCTCTTAGATGACACATTGGTACCAAAATTACTTTAATGACTAGCAGCAGTTATGCGCTGAATAGAATTCCTGTAACTCAGTACCAATATCGCTGAATCACCACGTGCAAACGTGCACACATATTTGTGCCAATATGTAAAACATTTGTTTGCTACCACTGCTGTGTTACGGTGGAGTTTGGACAGGAATGGCGAGACAGGGTGAGACGATATGCGTTTACAAAACTGAAAACCAGACACACTGATGTGGGGTCAGTTTCAGAAAGCAGGGGTTCAATTTTAGACAGCAGGTGAAGTGAAAACTCTGAGTTAGGATGGAGACTTGGGGTTTTCGGTTTCACGAAGCCGGTTCAGCTTTACTCGGAGTCAGTTACCATGGCAATGTGCTCCGTGAACCTAACCTGCTGGCTGGCAGGTTTTCTTCAACTAACTCTTGAGTTTCTCCTCCTCTTTATCCTGAAGTGTACGGCATGTCCTTAGCTCCGTCGGGAATGGATTATTAGACCCCAGTAAGATATTTTTTTAATTTCGTGATAATTATTTGATTGCCCATATCCTTTTTTTCCCACACAATCTGCATAATGATGTCTGAAGGACTACAACGCATCTGGAAAAGCAACAGTGGTAATTCACAAGAATTTTAACCTGCTACGGCAAGAACTGAGCGCCAGGTTTTGTCAACGATGATTAGGAGCCCATCGCTGAGCTAACATTAGCAAAAGGACGAATATACATGTGACATTAATTTGAAGAACTTACTTCTCATGTATGCACTTGGGTCCTGGAGGGTCACCGGGTCTGAAGAAGTTCCCCCAGAGATACCCTTAGCAAAAGGCCGCCCTCTGTTCTGACTGAGAGCCTTTTCTTCTCCCTCTGTAAGAAGTGACGGCGCCGCACTGCAGGCCTCTGCTATATGGGAAGTCATTTTTAAACGAACACAAAAATTGGGAATTTTCATGTGTAAAAACAGTTGGGTGTTGCTTTTACATGAACAATATTAAATACTGCCAGTGTTAAGATGGCCAAAAATGTGACTTTTTCTTTTTTTTTTTTGCTTGGCTAAATATCACATGTTGAATGTAGTCACTGAATGTTGTTTCATTATGCAGGTGCAGGCTGAACAACACGGCACGAATTCCTGTTATGGAATTATACCGTACCTGTTTGAAATATAGTTGTATGTTTATCTGTATTTGCTGCCAAGTGCCCTTTGTGTCTTTTTGGTTGCACCTGCATGCACAAATACACATGGAGAGTCTAAATGATGAAGAAGTGAAACACTCCAGATTAAAACTCACACATTGACTCAGCGAGCAATTTTTCTGCCAGGCAAGCTCTCGTTCTTTCACAGCTGCTATTGTATTGCTTTTTTCTTTTTTTTTTTTTTGGAATATGTGCTTGTATTCTTCATTAATGTATTTAACTCCACTTGGGAGAAGTAGGTGGATCAAGGTTTTCTGTTTCTGGTTGCCATGGTGAATCATGTTATCCGTGTTCCAGACGCAGGGTCAAGTCGACTCAAATTTGATTGAACTAATTGTTATCAGCTGTTTTGAAACCAAGAACTCTTGAGTTTCACAGCTCAGCGTTAGTAAATGCAGAGTTGAGGTTTTAACTCAGAGTTTGTTAACCCCGCTTTCTGAAACCGACCCCTGGTAACCAAACGCAAAACTTCAGGGAGGCAAAACAAACGGGCTGCAGATCAAACAGCCAGGTAGACAAAGACAGACACAACAAGCAGATTCTACCAATAAGGCAGCAAGGAACAGGATGGTGAACAAAAGGGCAGGGAAAGAGGTGAGTGGGCAAGAAACTCGAGGGGCAGGGCTGTGACTGACGAGTACTTATCAGCTGACAAAACGCAGGTGACCCACGCAAAGGAAGGCAGGAAACAAAGACTGGAAGTGTAAAGCACACAAAGGCACAGGAGGGAAGAGAATAGCACATAAAGCAGGAACTGCAGAGGCAAATTTAGAATCAATCCACAAACAAGAAACACAAACTAAAGACACACACACACACACACACACAAAAACAGAGAAATCTTTCACAGTAGCTTGGTTACAATTTTATAACCGAGCAACATCCAGTGATCCATGACCGGCATTGGCATTGCTGGCATTGTTTGCTGTGCCGTGCACCAGGTGGGCCAGCTGATGTGGCTCGTGCCATGGCTCACGACTCGGGTGAAAGTAAAAATGCGATTTTTATTTCAATCATTGCCACCTTATTCTCTTCTCTTTGTGCTCTCCGTAGCTGATACCCAAGTCTGCTTCAAGTACTACCACGGTGTCACCGGAGCCCTGAGAGCAACCACACCAAGTGTCACCATCAAAAAGCCCTCTTTACCGGTGAGTACTGTCACGGCTTTATTTAGACACACGTCATTACTGTGTCTGCTATCAGACATGTTGTTGCTGGTGAGCTGCACCTCATGCTGAGGATATTTCCTAACAAAATTCTTCCTAGAAAGCTCAAATTCATGGTTCAGAGGTTGTCTTGCTTTTAAGTTTGAGTCTTGTTGTAAGCTTTTCTGCTGTGCCTCATAGCTGTTATGGATGATGGTCGAATTGCTCAGTTCCCTCAACATCAGGCCCTTCTCAAGTGATCTATGGAGCCACGCGGTTGACGGATGGTGCTATTTCTGGGCCGCGCTTTAGGGTGTGTTCAGCCTCATTTTTGTAGTTTTGGCAATCGGAGGGTTTGTAATCAGAGCTAAAACCATGAGGCAGAGTGAAAAGAAGCAGTCATAAGACACCCAATTACTAAGAGGTGTGTTTCAGGAGTGAAAGATCAAACCAATTAGAGAGCCTTGTGTCATTCCCTTTAAGGCCCAGGTTGTGTGAGGACCTGGCGTGTTGCTATTTCCATGACGCACCCGTTTCAAATCGGGAGAAGTGAACACTTGCCATCTAAAAAATGGACCTCCTTGTACAACAGCGGAAGTCACGTATGCATGACTTATGTTTATGTAAGAGAGCAGCAGGAATCCACAGAAGCCATTTGAGGTGAAGCAGGCCTGGGAGGAGGTGGCAGCTAGCGTTTCCACCTCTTTGAGCATCAATAGAACCACGTTGCACTGCCACACATCTCCTCATCTGCTTGGTGTGCCCTTTAAATTGCACTTGATACATAATGGCATTGCCCAAAGACCAGCCTCTTCTTGGTCTATGGCGCAAATATTTTTTGGTGTCCCAAAAATAGCAAAGCACCATGGTTGCACCAGACCAGCCTCATTAACATACTTAAGCACCTGTCGGTGCAGGTGGAGCCCAAGTTCATTTGCTAATTAAAGGGTAAGGAAGCTTGGCATAAAACCATCACTTGCGGCAGCTTGAATCTAGAAATAATGCATGTGCTTAACTGATTGCCAGCTTATACCATTCTTCAAATACGGCCCTCAGTCTCCTAGCAGGTGGACCCATCCACAGTTTCTCTTGCTAATTCTGAACAAAGCCTGATTTTATCAGTGGGTGTAATCCAACCTTTGTGTATCTGGCCCTCATTTTGAATATGCGAACAAGACTTAAACAAAAATCTGTTTTTCCTCTACTTCTATGACGAAATCACATCCCCCACAGAGACCGCTCTCATATACTGATAAAAAAAATCTGTGTTTGACCTACTCTAAAAAAATGAAGCAACTTTTTGTATCAGAATATTGCGTAGACCTAAATCCGCTGTTAGTTTTTGTTGAAAAAGAAATATTCTGTAATTATTCTATTGTTACTATTTCAGATTTTATTATGCTACATTTACATGCAGTGATTATTATTTTCCATCCATTGTTTTCCGCTTATTCCTGTTAAGGGTCGCGGGGGGGCTGGAGCCTATCCCAGCGGCTACGGGCGAGAGGCGGAGTACATGGATGGATTATTTATTTTTTCAAGACATCAGCCAATCACGGGACATCATGAGTGAGATTGTTCCTGTAACAGCAGCAGAGGTCAACTCTGCCTTTTTTTTCTCTTAGTTTAAACGTTCCAACAGTTCCTTTGGAAAAATCTGCTGTGAGTAGCTCTGTGAATGGGTTTTAAGAGGAAACTCTTCACGTGGAAGCTTTAGGCTCATTTGTAGGAGAACTCTTGTTCCGTGAGTACATGCTAGTTCTGTTCCAATGCTGAACTATGAGGTAGCACCTGCCCAGGTGATAAACTGGGTGACACTTGACCTTTTTCATAGTGCACATTTGGACAAAGCAGGAAAAGCATTCAGAATATTAACATGAACAAAGCCTCCATTCTATTAATTATCCAAATTAGCATTATCAGTGAGTGAAAACACCAGACCCATGAGTCTGGCTCACCAAAACCAAGAGTAGCCATAACCGATGCTATTAAATTCGTCTTTGGTTTTTCTGTTCGACAAGTCAAAATGTTGACAAGTTTAAAGTTTGCCCTATAAAGGGTTTATTGCATAGCAGTGCCCCGAAGCCCTTGGAAGTGCAGTACTTCAGTTTTATCATTGACATTCTAGAGTTTCTGTCAGCCAGAGCCGAGTGTCAGGAGGGTTTACAGCTGGCAGATTGCATTGCCATGTTTGCCTTCTCATTCTGCTGCTGGGGCACTTCAGAAATGCTGATGGCTACTAAACTTGATCTGTGCAGGGTCTATAGGACAATGGAGTAAAAATAGCCACTGGAGGTAGGGAGGGAGGAGGGGAGGGCTGAAGGAGGAAGACAGCCCAGAATCCAGTCCAGGTAAATCATTCAGGGTTTTTTGGAGAAGGATGATAAGCAAAGAGGAGATGGACAAACAACAAAGAAGTGGAGCAAATGGTTCAAAAGTCTACAACAACTGCTTACTGTTGCTGATGCTGCAGACCGAGAAGGCTGTCTGTGTGTGTTTGTGATGGACAGTCTTTGTCTCCAACTGGGGCTGCTGTCTCACAGTCATCATGAGAGGAGGAATGGGAAGAGGACAAGGCTCAGTTGGATAACCTGGGTAACCATTTTCTCTGTCTTCGTTTTGCTCACCCACGTTCTGGTGAAGGCCATGTTCATGTTTCATGTGTCATTGCCACTGTGCTTTAGCTCTGTTGCTGCTGCTTGTCATTTAAAACTGCTAAGAAAAAAAGAGTCAGTATCTTGACATCTTATCATAGTTCAGTCAATGTATCGACTTGGATTCATTGAATTATGGTGGCCCATTTGGGACTCTTCTATCCATGGGATTCTATATTAAAGTGGAACTTCTACACATAAGCTTGTGTTTCCAGATGTTGATACGCATTACTGGCTCCAGAGTGGGTTGTATGAAAACTGATGCTTAAAAGTCAAATAGTCACTTGTGTTTGAAAAAATATTGGGCTGTTAAATTAGAAAGTTTGTAGAGAGGGAAGGCTGCCAGACTTCTGTTGCTTGCTGCTCATCTCTATTTCAGACCAGCAGATCCAAGCACAATCAGCCATCCCTCGAATAACACCCTGCATTCTGTGTAGTACAGACACCAGGTTTTTGATGAAGAATATACAGAACAAAAGCCCCAAAAAATGTGCTTATGTTGCAGCAATGTGATCCCTTTTGCAAAGGATCCATTATAGGTCTTGTAAAGTTACAGGAAGGCATTGCCAGATCTCTGGATTTGTCTTTTGATCATATTAATTGTAAATACAAAGGACCCAGAGTTGACCCCTGGTGGATGCCAAAAGAATCATCAGAGGATAATATGAGATTAGCCGTTTCAAGGTTAAAATTAACGGATCAAACGGATGGTGCTGCTTTTGAGCTGCAGTGTGAATGTGTGTGATCATGGTGTTCCTGCAATTGAGCTTAAATCTCAGAAAACCTTACCTGACTAACTGGAGCTAAGTATGAAAGAGAGCCAGGATACTGGGCAGGATCTGCCATTCCAGAATCATGCAATGAATCAATTTCCTTGTTCCTTTCCTGTTTGGATGCAGTTTATCTTATTCCATCATTGTTTCTTTTCTTGGTCCAGAATTGGCGCATCTCGAGTATAAAGTTTAATGTCAAGTGCTGTGTGTACTTTGTTTATCAAAATGTGTCGATTTATGAACATAAAAGGCGTCAATGCATTGTAGTAGCACACACCTATACTAACACAGCTTGATTTATTCACATTTTGATCACGTGCACAGATTATTCTAAAAGAACATCTATGCATATAAAGACAATATTGAGAAGTCTGAACGATAGAGTGGCCTTACAAAGAAGATGGGAGGTAAACGGCCTGGTTTTTCTGGCTGGCTGAATAAAGAGAGCCAGATGCTACCTTAACATGTTTAATGAAAGATTGATGGGAAGGAGGAAGGACACGAGAACACTGACCTACACCTTGGAGTAGTAGGAGGAGGGGAGCCTGGTGCTTTAAGTAGGAGGAAGAAAGATATCCTTTTCACTACTGGCACTTCTTTTATGAGGACTTTGACGGTGCACATTTGCTCAGCAAATTACCATGGGCCTCCTAACCATACAGTCTTTGTCACAAAATGGCCAAATAAATTAGAGAGAACCCTCAAGTACCCAACAACTAACAAAATTCATACAAAAAAGTGCATGTCTCCTGTTTGGAGGTCAACTTTCTCTATTTTACAGGCGGTGTTGTTGTTGTTTCATTCCTAGTGCCACTTACAGGTTATAGGAAGTCAGTCTGCTGTGATTGCACTGCATTGTCTTCAATTTGTGCCGCAACATAATATATAGTGTCGCCAACTTGCCTGTACATATTTGTACCGAAGTAAACGCCTACTTACTACCAGGAAGCTGTGTGAAAGTTCTTCAGGCTTACCTTGAGACAAGATGTCTGCACAGGTCTCAAACATTCATTGTCTTCTACTGTTGGTCTGTCCTTGTCCTTGAGGATGCTTGTGGGCCAGGAGCTGAAGTCAGAGGCTGGGCTGGCCTTGGTTTGTTGTGTTCTGTCTTGAGTTCAAATTTGGCCATGCAAAGATATAACTCAAACATAACGACCAGGGGTTTTTATCAGCTCTTCTAGTCAGTCCCTCCCCTACTCTTTCACATGTCCAGTGATGCACCAGACAGCATCTGAGTACACATCATTTATAGTGAATAGCTTCACGCTGTTGTAAACAAAACGCAAACTCTGTATCTGTCACTGTCTTCAGGTATTGAAGCCAGTGGTCACTCCTGAGGTGAACCATGGACTGGGCAACCGGAGACTCATTAACTTTTCACTGTCAGGTAAGTTATCCTCGTCCTCCTTGAACCGATGTGTTTGCCCGCTTTAGTCCTTTTTTGCTGTTTTACCCATTACTTTTTGAGTTTAGAAGATCCAATTGTTTTTTTTTACTGGTTCCTAATCAGCAACCCATGCAGTTTAGTGGGGGGTGGTTGCTCCGGCTTGTAGTGAGGTTGGGCGGGGGGAGGGGGCAGCGACACGTGGCTACCCCTCCCCTCACGCATCAGCCCTTGCAGCTGTCTGCTTAAGTGTGCAAGACTCAAAGAGAGTATTTTTTAACTACTTAAAGATAAATTATACCTCAATCCTCTATGTTGTCTATCTTTGATAGCTATATATTCATCTCAGTAGACTTTGCTGTGTTTGAGTGTCACCTTGACTTAGGTTGGTTGTGCAGGAGCAGCCTTTATATACAGACCTGCCAAAAGTGCCCTCTTCCGTAACACAGATACTAAAGTTGGAACAATACAGAGAAGATTAGGAATAACGGCAACTTAAGGTTGGAGGCATTGTCAGTGTTTCACTAAGGTATGAAATGAAGAAAAACTGATGAATTTAGAAAACTGTTCGTCAGTGTGCAAGGTCATTGATTAATACCATAATGTAACCAAAAACAAAGGGTGCCAAATCACGTGCTTAGGTAGCAAACTGAGAAAGTCGGTTTTATTAATGTTACCGGTAGAAAAGTTAGTCTCGATTTCTGCCTTTTGTAGAAGTGGCAGAGGTAACTTGAGGCTTCCTGCTGTGTTGCTGTGTTACTGTGTTAGAACTTTTGCAGGTGCAATCGCAGCAGGGTGAGATTCATTTGACACCATGAAAACAGGAAGACGTTTTTACGGATAACCACTTCTCAACAGCTTAGGGGCTTTGAGCTGGGTCAAGGAGCGGGCTTCATCTTTCTGAAAGAAAAATGAATTTAAAGCATCCCCCTTGATAGAAAAAGATAATCTT
Source organism: Aulostomus chinensis (assembly GCF_037954235.1). Taxonomy (NCBI): domain Eukaryota; kingdom Metazoa; phylum Chordata; class Actinopteri; order Syngnathiformes; family Aulostomidae; genus Aulostomus; species Aulostomus chinensis. Next base: position 15,087,123 of record NC_141340.1, read on the forward strand.
CTTTATTAATATTCTCAGGATATATAATGTTATATATACACACACACACACACACACACACACACACACACACACACACACACACACACACACACACACATGTATACACAGTATATACTGTATATATAGATATAGATACATAGATAGATAGATGTATATGAAATTTATAAGAAATATACCTCCACTCCAGACCTCCAGGCCGTTGGTTTGAAGAAGGGGATGTTCTTCAATCCAGATCCGTACCTGAAGCTCTCCATCCAGCCCGGAAAACACAGCATCTTCCCATCACTTCCACATCATGGCCAGGAGAAGCGCTCCAGTGTGGTCTGCAACACAATCAACCCACAGTGGAGCATCGAGGTACACACACACTCACACACACGCACACCAGCGGTTTGGACCCCATATGTATAGTTCCTGGATATCAGGCCTCACATAGTGAAATGAAAACACACACATACCACAACCACAGGCAAACCCATTTAACTCCTTATTCTGTGTTGTTGATCAGGGTAACACAGGGAGGAGCCCAGTTCCACAAATACAGACTTTACATTCACAAAAAACATCATTGAACAATTTGATGGGTGCTCATGTTTTTAACTAGCATGCACCTGTCTGTGTGCCCAAGGGTCTGGTCACTTGATGAAGGGGTGTGGGAAGGCAGTCTGTCTGCTCTGCTATCTTGAATCAGCGTTCGTCTTGTCAACCAAAAAAACCCAGATCTAAATTCTGAAGTCTTCCTCCTTTAGGGGGCGCCTCTACGCATCTTTGACATGTTATTTGGCATCGTTGTTTGCGCTGGATGGCCTCCTGACACAATGCTTCCTACTTATCTGGGTGTGGGACCAGCACCAAGGCTGCACTGGTTTGTGCATCCTCTGTAGGAGCAATTTAAGGGTCACTCTTTTTGCTGCCTCTGCTAGACGTCAAAGCGGCGATACAATGTATAAGGAGTACTGAGGAAGGAATCCCATAGCAATACAAATACCGAGAAATGATGTCAACGTAAGTACCACAGCACAAGGACATGCGCTGTTTGTACACACACAACCACAAGCTGGAGTAACAATGTCAGCATCAGACGATGCGTACAGACACACATATGCAAAGATAATAGAGACATCTGACCAGGAGCCATGCTGATTGTGATTTTCCAGCATGAGCTAAGCCGCACGGATGTTTTAACATGTAGATGACATGGCCTGTGTTACATGTTATAACACTCCTTGTACTGTAACATGTCGTTGTACGTGGATGATAAAACATGGTGGTTTGCAGTGAGGACAGTTCCCACATCAGTAGTGTCTATGAGGAAACATCAAGTGTGACGTGATATTAACATGACTATCCAGTGTGCGGACGCTATTTGGCAGCTTTGAACCCTTCTTCAGTTCTGCACATAGAGTTTAGCACTTGTATTGGCTTTGCTCTACCACTGAGAGGAAGCTAACGTGTTCATCTCAACAGACACGCACAAACCACCACTGAAGGAAAGGATCTGGTCGTTGAAGTAGTTGATTTATTAAACTGGAGGATGACGCACCTGCAGAATAGAGAACCTGTTCGGATTAATGGGTCCTATGTGGAGTGAATGAGATCTCTCTGTTGAGGGAAACATAATCTGAGTTAGAAAAATGTAATTCTGAGTTATTAGGGTTCTGCTCACAGGCGTAGCTTTGTGTTCTCTTACATAAGAATAAACCGTATTTATTATGTTGAAGATTTTTGTGGTGTGGCCCATAAAGAATAGAAGAGCATATTAGGCTCATATTTAATGTACAACACATTTTTACTTGTTATCAATGGGCAGTAGTTTGGAGGTCATTTAGAGAACGTCTAAATTCCAAGTCTTTTAGTTGTAGAATCGAGTAATGCAGAATAAGGCATGAATAAATGCTTTAAAATGAGTAATAAATGGCTAAACATGCCCTGATAGAGCGCAGGTAAAGACAAAACTACTCCCTTAATAATGCTACCAAGTTTTTTTCATGCCATTGACAGCACTGGTGATGTGTAGGGATATTTTGAATACTCCTGTAATTTAAGGAGACCATTAAACTGAATCGACTAATAATCCGGTGACGTAGACGGGCTGGACCATAACGCGATGTGCATATTCGTATGAGACTCTGGTGTATATCCCAGAATGCTGTGCAGCCAGTTAGTTTCTCCTCTTTATTCTTCTCAGGAGACTCCATCCATTCACTGATTTAAAGCAGCATTCTTCTTGGCAGCATCTACTCAGCTCAAAGCCACTTACCTTTCCCCAAACAGCTCCCATGTTGAGTGGAGCTGAGCTCGCGCGGCGCTAATGCACTATATAACTCTAATGGCTTTCCATAACATGCTGCCTCAGTCAGGATGCTAACTGTGCTGGAGTCCAGGATTGAGCAAATGTAGAAATTAATTTTATACTCACTTCACGCTCGCATAAAATGATGGCGGTAGTTTTGAAAAAGAAAACCTTAATAATTCGCAAATATTTTTATCTATAGATACTGATACAGATATATGATGATATTAATTTAGGGCTATGTTGTATGCATCACTGTGTGGAAGAGAGCGATCCTGCATCTATGTTTATGACAAAAATAAATCTTGACTTGAATACTGCTTTCCTATCTTTTGTAATGAAAAAATTCAAACATGTGAATAGTATACATGTATAAATGTGTAGTGTTAAAATCGCAAAGTATTAATGAAGTGCAAGTAGCACGTGAGAGACACTTCCAAACTGCTGAGTGTTCGCTTTTAGCTCCCTCCATGCGGTCAACTCTCTTTCAGGTAAAGTGTAGCTTTTAGCTGTACGGATGCGCTCCACAATGTAGGACTTGTACGTACGAGGAGATGGACTTAGTTTCATGATTAGTAATTCCAGGTGTTTCTATGCTGTTATGTCACATCTGGTCAAAATCCCTCAAAGCAGCCTCTCTGATCTTTGTAATATAAGAAACCGCAATGTATAAATACGATGAAGAAAGCATGAAATCTCCCGCGTCATCGACCCTGTCAGAAACCAAAATGATCAAAGCCGTTGTCGCTCCTTGTGAACAAGCACACGGTAATATGAAAGCATTCAGGCTGTCTGCCGGAAAAGCAGGAATCCACCATAGTTCCCTGACACATTATTTACAAAAGTACTGGACAAATAATGGTTTTCAATGTTTGCGCTGCTGTGTGTCCTTGTGGCAAACTCTGTGAACGTTCTGCCCTGGAAATAACACACACAAAACTGCAGCATGGGCTTCCCACTGCACGTTGAGGCTCAGTGGTGCAGACGCTCTGCTCTGTCTCAAGATAGGAAGCAACCAACAAATCATCCGACCACGCCTCTCTTTCAGATGAACGCAGCCCCGGGCACACGGATGAACGCATGCTCGTATCTTGATAACATTCTAGCACAGAGATGTATTTACTCCCTGCACCATAAACATTTGTGTCGTCTAAGACTGTAGTTAACTCACAAAATGTGATTAGATGACTCCAAACACACCCAGGAGTGTGTGTGTTTGGCAGTCCCTGAAGGAATTCGCTTGTCTCTTGTTTGATTATTTGATGAATAAGTCAGCATAACCCATTTTTTAATTTTTCTCTGGAAGTCAGTCTCATCCTCTGTTCTCCCTGATAAAACTTTTTCCATCCCTTCCTTTTTTCATATTTTACTTTCTCATGTTCCTCCTGTTATGTCCTCCTCTACAGCTTCATCTCACTGCTCCTCCTACACACTAACGCACTCTCCCTCAACCCCTCAGTCCTTCCGCTCTCTCGTTTATCGAGTTTTGTCCCGCATTCTTTCCAGCACACAAACACACACTTTTCGCCCTAGTTGCTCCCTGCTGGCTCGTCTTGTAAATTATTCAGTCCGACTCCTTTTATCAGCCAGTACACTGATTTGCCAAACCCAGCCTTTCTTTGTCTCTCTTTCCCTCCTCTCCTTTCTGCTGTGTACCTTTTGCAGTGCCATGGAGGAATTTGATCTCTATTAACCCTAGAATGCTAACGTTAAAATCAGTAACACCCTCACTGACGTTGGGTGTATTTTAGCTGAAATAATATTCCTGATTAAAATATAGTTTTTAATCAAAATATATTAAAGCACAATGCTGTAGGCCAAATTGAAGTACTCTTCTTTAATTTCCCAATATGCAGTTTCACATAAAATGACAACGGTAGCATGGGGGACCCTAAGAAATGACTGCAAGAATCGTGTGGGTGAAAATCACCCCGACGTTAGTGTTCTAGGGTTATGTAAGAAGTGTGTGTGTGTGTGTGTGTGTGTGTGTGTGTGTGTGTGTGTGTGTGTGTGTATCTTTTCTCGTTTCACTCCAGTTTCATGCCCGTTTTCCTCCTTCCTTGTTTGCTGTTGTCCAGCACCAGGATTGAAAATCAAGCATCACAAGCCCTGATACCTGGAGATTAAGTACACGAGACACACAAAATTAAGTGCATTGAGAGCGGCATCGTACTCGCTCAGTTGTATCTAAAAGCAGCTAAACGCTTAAAGTACCGCAATAATGCTTTATTAACTGAATCTAATTTTGTTCTCAAGTCTGTAGAGATATAAGCAAGAAACTTAAATCTACTTAGCCTGTAAAAACCGTGGCACCTCTGAGAGCTTTTCTGAGTGGAGGAAACCTGATATCCTTCCACTGGTGGCACCTTCTTGGCTCGTACTCCGGAGACACAAGTTGATATTTAACACTGTCCGTTACTGAACTACGCAAACATTTGCATCTTAATCTTTATTAGGTGTTCTGAGATACAACTGTTTAGGGTCGTTTTAGATTTTGTAGTTTCAAGAGCTTTTATTTGAAAGTTATAACGAAGGTGAAGCTTCTAAACCGACACATCAGCCTGGTGTACGCTACAAAAATAGAAATGCGTCACTTTGGTGTTCACTCTGATTTTTCATGGGGTCAAGCAAACTATCTTGAACTTCAGTCGGGGATCCAGGGACGGATTTACACAGGTTTTGACTTGGAATGCTGTGTGAGCCAGTGTCCATCGCTACTCAGATCATCAGCAAATTCACTTTTTTTTCTGCACAGAACAGAACTTTGCCCTGTCAGACTTCATCATATCAGCATAACCCATGATCTTTTCACCCTGGTCAGTGGTCAGTTTATGGGTAATTTATGGATTATTATTTTAATTTGACCACAATTGGCCGGCTAGCAAGCAGGGCTAGTTAGCTAGCCTAGCCTGGCATTTGCTGATCTCCTCCAAAGTTACATTAGTGTGAGTGAATGAGTGATTAGGTGCTTCCAGACAGCGTGCCTTGCCTTTACGCCCGGACGGTGTGAATAGACACCAAGGATTTCCATGTAGGCCTCTACCCAGGTTTGGTTGTGACTAGTGGCCCCTCTTTGTTCGATCATGACTTCAATATCGGCTGTCACCACAGTCCAAAGACACCCTTCGCATACTCCCTCTATGCTTCTCTGTCTCTCCAGAGGTTTAACTTTGTGTCTTTACCCACTGACGTGCTGGAGATAGAAGTGAAGGATAAGTTTGCCAAGAGTCGGCCAATCATCAAGCGTTTCCTGGGAAAGCTGTCTGTCCCCGTCCAGAGGCTGCTGGAAAAACACGCCATCGGGTAAAACACACACATCATGCTCATGTAATATTATTGTTGTTGAAAGTGCAGTGTCGTGGGACTGAGTTTGCACTCAGTCCCAATATTACTTTTTAGTGCTTAATGATTCCGATCTGCGGAGTTGTGGATATTTGCTCACAGACAGAAGGAGAATTTGCATTTGAGCATCGGGTTTAAGGTACACCGTCATCAGCTATCTACTCATACATGTGTATGTTCTGGCTCTCAGAATAAATACTAGCATAGCAAATTCTGCATTGTCATTTCTCCTATTTCTCCCTGTTTCTCCCCACATACTTTCTCTCTGTCACGTTTGTTTTTTTTTTGTTTGCTTGTTCTGTCCACAGAGATCGTGTCGTGAGTTACTCTCTGGGTCGCAGGTTACCAACGGATCATGTTTGTGGCCAACTACAGTTCCGCTTCGAGCTGACCTGCTCTATTCACCCAGGTGCTGTCCTACTGTCCCTTCAGCTCCATAAGCTCAAGTTGAAATGGTTGAAAAGTTGAAACTGTCAATAATTGCGAGAGGACTGAGGAGTCAGAGGAGCAAATCATCTTTGGGGCAAATATACATGGTTTATAGCTCGTTGTGTCAGTTGAGTGTAAACAGCTTGTATGAAGGTCTACAAATGTAAGTAGAGTGCATCTGTTGTAATATCTCAGATGATTATTTAATCTTTTTTTTTGGCTGCTTTTTCAGGTTATAATTTTTTGGAAACAAACAAGAGGCCTTTAAGTGTGCAAGTTCACGTCAGACCTTGAAGGCAGTGGGGACGATTGAAGTGGTCTGCAGGACATGCTGTCGTAGTTTCGTCCTTAAACTCCAAAATGACGAGATGAAACATTTCTTAATTCAAATATCACTATAGTGAACGACAAACGGGGGTTCTGAGAACAGGAAAAACTATTTGTGACTTCTGCTCAGTGCATCATGGGGGATGAAGTCCACAAACGGTTAGCTTGAAGCACCTGGCCTCTAAACCACTCTCTGCGTTTCTAATCTGTAATCAAATATTGAAATGATGGTACGTTCTTCTTTTAACTCCCATTAACTGTTTTAAATGTAATATTGACTTAAATGGTGAATTATTAACTTATAAATCCTCAGGAAGAAAATATTTTCCTCAAACAAAGTTACAACACATCCTTTAAGGCTCATGACATTGAAGTATTCAGGTCATGTCCAGTCTAATCAAATGAATGTTATTAGTATTAGATGTAGATGTTCTTTAAACGATGCATGAAGTGGATGTAAATTCAGACTTTGTGTAAAGGGGGTTGTCTTTTTCCAGAGGAAACAGCTGGTTTGTCGCTAGCTGAAAAGCTAAAAGCTTTTACTGAGCTCTGTCAGTGAGGTAACTGAGAGTCGACAAAGTCTCCATTAATGCTTCCTTCCCCCGGCTGGAGTGCAATACTAATGAACGCAGAGTCTGCTTCAACAGAACCCAATCAAATACCGATGTTTACGCAGCAACAGATAATTGCAACACATACAGTGCTGGGGTAATGTGTGTCTGGCAGCCCTCAAAGTACTTAAACCACAAGACATTTGCGACTGCTCACGTTGACACCGCGCTGGACGGTGATGAGAAGACATGGCCCAGCTGTAATGTTAGGGTTTTGGTTGAGTCTATGGAGAGCAGAGATGCACAAACCTGAAAACCGCCTTTAATGTTCGCTTGTCGTCAGGTTGGTTTTGGGATTAGCATAGCGATTTACATTTTCTCACTGTTGAAAGGTCATTTAATACCTTTTTATGTCTTGAGTTGAGTTGTTTTCCACTGTGGTCTCGTCCCTCCGTTAATTATAGTTGTTCTCTTCTCAGACGATGAGGAGGTCTCCCTGGTCATAGAACCAGTGTGCCCTGAGGGGGGAAATGCAACCGATGTCAACCATGTTGCTGAAGTACCCGATGATGACACGCTAAGTTTGGGACCTGACATGCCTGAGCTCCCTTTGGATGCCGCTCCTGACCCTGAGACCTCCGTGCCACTCGACTCCACACCCAACGGGGTCCAACCCCCTTTGACAATGGAGACAGAGGTGTCCGAGATAGAACAAGGCACCATGGACGAGGAGAGCACGGTGAGGGAAGAGTCTCCTTCTGCTACGCCTCAGGTAGAGCAAGAGGATGGAGCATCAGGGGAGCAACAGGAGGAGAACACTGGAGAGCAGGTGGGAGAGGAAGAAGGACAGGAGAGGCTGCAGGAGGAAGAGGACAAGGAGCCAAGAGAAGAGTGTGAACCACAAGTTGAAGAAGGGATACCAGTAGAAGAAAAAGAGGAAGGGGAGGAAACACAACCAAAGTCTGACAATACTGTAACAGGCACTACTGAGGGTGGGGCTCCACCTGCAGATGCTCCTGTAGAGGGCAACATCACATCCCAGGAGCCTCCGTTAGAATCAGCTGAAAGGGCCGCACAGGAAGTGACAGGAGGAGGAGAAGGAAGCAACGCCCCCTGTGCCTGCCAATCCCTCTTCACAAACTACAACTCCCATGGTCCCTCACGCCGTAAAAACCGCCCCTGCTCCCTACCAGTGTCTGAGCTGGAGAATGTGATTGCGTCAGCCTGCGGTGAACCAGAGACGCCACGATCCCACTACATCCGCATTCACCACCTCCTCCACAGTCTCCCCTCCGCACAACAACGAGCTCCAAGCCAGGACGAAGAGGATTTCAGAGAAGGAGAGAATACGAGCACAACTCAGGACACCACCTCCACATCACCTATATTTAAAACCTCAAAAGATAGAGAGGAGGAGCAGGAAGATGAGGACGAGGAGGATACGACCCAGTCTCCCACTCAGGTAGGACCATGACGGCAAATAGGATTCACACACTGTTTAACAATCACGCTCCGTCAAATAAGAAAAAAAACCTTAATTTAGTAAGATATTTATTAATTGAATGTAAAACACACAATGTTTTGCAAATTGTTGTAATGTGTTCTTGAATAACATTGGAAGACCGTCTGTTTCTGTGGACGCTTCAACATTGTTTGGTCAAAGGATTTCAATTCAGAAAAAAGCAACACTGAAACTTTTGTAGATATTGGTGGTACGGTCCAGCCCTGCTGTACGCGCAGCAATGTTCAGCGCTCTTGTCATTTCATGCTCTCATCAAACAAACAAACACACAGACGCACACATACACACATGCACGCACGCACAAATGCATGCAGATATGTCTCTCAACCACACACCCACGAATATTGGTGTAAAATCAGCTCTCTCCATGTGCGTCCACAACAGACCTTGATGGTCACTGACAATAACAAAGCCAACATTTTGTCATTTTATTTCCTGTTATTGTTTTCGTAACCGTCTCTTCTTAGTCACGGGAATTAATCCATAAAATGAACAATAACATGAACAATAAACTACTAGATTTCTAAAATAATCGATAGCTGCAGCCCTAAAATATTTCATCCTACCATCAGGCAGTGAAACTTCACCCACTCCTCCCCGAATCCTTCTGCTATTGTGTCTGTGCAGGTTCCAGAGTGTCCAGGCCCCTGCTGCTGTCGCTCCCTTCCACGCAGCCTCTCCATTGAACGCCTGTCTGAGCTGAACCAGCTCCTCGAGGGTGAAGGAGGAGGTGGAGGACATGCAGCGGTGAGAAGAATCTCTCTCTCCTGCCTGGAAAGTGAAGAGGGGGACTCCAGCAATGGAGGGGGAAGAAGAGTTGGAGGGAGCAGCCACAGGCTCCTGGGTGAAAACGAGTGTGAGTTCTGCGACACCTCCTGCTACAGCACCTCCTGCTACAGCACTTCATGTTATAGCACATCATGCTACAGTAACTCAGGTTATGAGGGAAGGAACCGCTTCTGCAGCCACACCCGCCTCTCCTCAGTGGATAGTAACCGGCTCTCCGGCAGCACAGTGTTCTCATCTCAGGATGAAGAAGAAGATGAAGAGGGCACCTTTGATTCAGTACCAGATGCCAGCCATAGCCCTGAGGGCCAGGAGGTGAGCGGGGCAGAAGGAGAGAGGAGGACAAGGAGGTGGAAGGAGGCCAGAAGGGAAGAGCAAGGGGAGCCAGCTGGGGCCGGGTCCAGGGGCACCAACATCATTGGTGAGATCAAACAAGCTAAAACTCTGTCCTGCTTCCACAAAGATCTGATTCAATCAAATATCAGCGAACAGGACGAGCAGAGGGCAGGCAGATGGCTCATGGGGGCGCTGGCATTTTATTAAGACAGTAACTTCCCTCACTGCTGTTCATTGCGTCTTTGGGCATTACTTGGAAGTGTTTTTTTCTATTTGCATTACATCACACAAAGTCACACAGACACCAAATTCTTCTCTGAAACGCAATTAAAGTGGCTCCCAACAACTCGGGCTCTGGCAAAGATTCTCTTTTGTTTTCCGTCACGTTCCCACTAAAACACACTTAGCTCTTTTTTTTTTTTTATTCCTGTGGCGCCGGTACCACTTCCGTTTTGCCTGTCCTCTGTCTTCTCATGTTCCCATACAAGAAAATAAATCAAACTTTACACTGCAGTCCAGGCCTGACTTTCCTGTGCTGACTTCGTAGGCCAACAGTCCTAACGATCGGCTGCTACAGCAAACGTCAAAATTTTAAGATTCAAAGCAAATCAACTGTGGGTGCTACAAGTTTTTAATGTACTGATTGCAGAACGTCTTAGAACCTTTCTCCTCCCATGTCTTCCAGTCAGTTATCCACTCAGTATTTTGATTAAACAAAAACTGAGCCAACAGCGCTTTCAAAGTTTTAGCCCAAACGACTGAAATCAGGTGCTGCAAATAAACTAAGCGCTCCCACTGTAAAAACTTTCACTGCATTGAAGATGCGGTGCGGTGCGGAGGAACTTTCTCCAAAGCTGATTATATTTATTTTTTCATGTTTAGTGATACAGACTTTCACATCGGGAAAATTAATCATTTCTATGAAGTACACAAATTCTTTATTGCACCGGTCTGAAATCTGCTGTTACGTGCAACAAACAGTGTGAAACCACAATGCCCACAATCCCTCTGCGTTCTGTCCAACTCGACACGGCTGTTCTTAATTCGCATTTGCTTGATTAGATGGACTGGAGTTGTCCCTCACGCTCACACGAGGGGGTTATTTAGCTCAGGAGGAAGAGCGGCGGTCTGGTACTCAGTAGATCCATGGTTCCTCTGGGTGAGAAGCATTTTCCTCTCAGGCATTGCATCCTCATTGCTTCAGTCACCACTCCTCCTTTTTGAGGATCTGTGTGTGTCTGCCGCGGTGTCATTTATCTCGAGTGTATCTGTTTATTAGTTTTGGTTCATTTTGATTTATGATCCTCGCCACATTTGATTCACAGGTCCCATCTCTGATTAAAAAGCCCTGGGTGAGACATGTTAAACGTGCTAATTCCCTCCCTGTCATTGTGCTGTGTGACGCACAAGTTCAAGGTTCTGGATTCTATCAGGCATCACTTCTGGACCAGTTTTGGTGTTTATTTTCCTTGTAACATGTGATTCCATTGTGATGCACTTACATTTTTTGCAAAAAGGAATAAATGTAGGTGCTGATTTGCAGCCGTCAAAAGACCTCTGCATTCCAAGAGGAATTTAAAGCTCCATGCCGAAGCTCCTAACATTTGCAGCTTACATCAAGTTGAAAAGGACCACGGTGACGCACAGACACTGGACGCACCTCTGGACCGTCACACACCTCTGTCCTCTTGTGTCATCAGTTCACTTGTACTTTGTGTCATGCCGTCTTTGTTTAGTTTATCTGTTCAGTCTAAGCCATTAGTTTGACTGTGCTTCTTCAGTTCCGTTCTCTGCTCCTGCCTTCCGAGTCTTTGTTGTTGTTATGTTTTCGGGTTCTGACTGATTCTTGTTAAAGCGATAACTCTGCCTTCGTCCAGCCCCCGGAGCGTTCCAGTGACTCCCCCAGCTCCATATCACTGCTCCCAGACCGCTTGTCTCTGACTGTTCCTGTTTTGGTTTTTTTTTTGTTTGTTTTTAGAATGAACAGGGGACCAAAAGTTAGAGAGAGACTGAGGCCGACCTTGGTAGAGGCCCACACAAGTCCTCTCATACAACCTGTGCGAGCCTCTGGGACTGCAGCCCAACTGAAATAGTGTGGGCAGAAATTAAAATGAAAATCACCGTTCATCATGTTTTCAAATCCCCACCCGCATATTTTTTCCAACCAAATTTTGTGCTTATTTTCTTTATGCCTAAAGCTCCATAACCCTGCCAGTGTTTACACATGATTTTATTTATTTGTTATTTTGGCGCCTTGGGAACATGAAGTGGTGTTAACCTCCAGGCGTTCTGCATAGCATGAAGAGTAGAGTCTCTGACCAAGCGTTTCTATTTGAGGAGCCTGAGGTGCGAATAAGTTGATCATGGCCACATTTGGAAACATAAGCCATCGGATTGTAACCGCATGCAAGCTCTATAAACTCCCTTGTATGGAAGTAAGCTACATCCATGCTACATCCCTGCTATATCCATGCTACATCCATACATCCATCCAACAAACACGCTGCCTCCTACGTGCTGAAATCTGAGAGTTCCAGTGTGTGCGACATCACTCGTCTTTTCCTTGTCTGACAAGTGGTGGAGCGTAACCCCAGTTCCCAGTAACCTATCCCGTAATGTCTCCTGTAGGCTCAGGCTTTTCACCTCCTGCTGGCCATCCTCCAGTCCTCCGACCCAGCCTTGACCTAAAGCATTTTCCTGCTGCCACTGACCAAGCCTTACCTCCAAGTAAGAACCAACACTTCCCAATCTTACTCTGGAGGCACATGCTGACACATTGGCTTGCTGTGTGTGCATGTCTGTTCTGGTTCATACTGTCGTGTCTTCTTCCTTTTCAACATTCAACCCCCCCCCCCCCCCCCGTGTTTGACCGCCTCTTCTTCCCTTCATGCGCACCTCTTTAGCTTTACATGTACAGCTTTCTACTGCTCTGCAATCAGTAGTTGGAGGGCATGCTTGTCCCTCCTGAGTCAGAATGAGATCAGCACTCAGAAGATTCAGCACTTAAACTGTCCAAATTAGCACTCAAACTCAAGTTAAAACGACACGGCCATTACAGTCATCAGGTCAATGTAATGGCACGGTGGTGCAGTGGTCAGCACTGTCGCCTCACAGCAAGAAGGTTCTGGGTTTGAGTCCCGGCTCCAGCACAGGATCTTTCTGTGTGAGTCTCCATGTTCTCCCTGTTCCTGTGTGGGTTCTCTCTGGTACTCCAGCTTCCTCCCACAGTCCAAAGACATCAAGAGGGGACGAGGCTGATTGATACTCTAAATTGACCGTAGGTGTGACTGTGAGTGTGAATGGTTGTCTGTCTCTGTGTGTTGGTCCTGTGATGGACTGGCGACCCGTCCAGGGTGAACCCCGCCTCTCGCCCAAAAGCCACCGGGTTGGCTCCAGCCCCCCCATGATGAGCAGAAGAAAATGGATGGATGGAAGAATGACGTCAATGTAATGAATGTCACAGAACACAAATTGCTGTCTAATCTGGATTACACACAACACGACTGATTGGCATCAGTGGGTCCCATATAAAAAGATTATTCACCAGAAGAGACTGTGTAGTCACCAACCTGCGAGGCGAGGTTTATTGTAATTTTTTATAGTGAAGTTTTGTAGTTGTCCAAGAGAAAAAAACAAGGTATCCAAGTGTTGACTTTGCTGACTCGCAGCAATTCATTCAGTCAGAAGAAACTGAAAAGACACGATTGGGTTGCTGTCATTTATGATTTATAATGATCGAGCCAACAAAGACAAACAAGAACATCCATGCTCACACATCATTATGAACATGACCTGGGTCTTAGGCAGCACGGTGGTGCGGTGGTCAGCACTGTCACCTCACAGCAAGAGGGTTCCAGGTTCGAGTTCCGGCTCAAGCACAAGATCTTTCTGTGTGAGTCTCCATGTTCTCCGGTTCCTGTGTGGGTTCTCTCTGGTACTCCAGCTTCCTCCCACAGTCCAAAGACATCAAGAGGGGACGAGGCTGATTGATACTCTAAATTGACTGTAGGTGTGACTGTGAGTGTGAATGGTTGTCTGTCTCTATGTGTTGGCCCTGTGATGGACTGGTGACCTGTCCAGGGTGAACCCCGCCTCTCGCCCGAAAGAAGCTTGGATAGGCTCCAGCCGCCCCGTGACCCTTAACAGGATAAGTGGTAGAAAATGAATGGATGGATTGAATGGATGGCCTGGGTCTCCATCAAAATGTGTCATACAGCATCATATATGTGTCTCCCATACATGCAGTCCCTGCTTCCATGTATACTCCATGTACAAATCTGCGCCAGTCTTCAGACTCGTTTTCTCAGAAGTGTCAAAAACATGACTTTGTCCTGAATTGTTACAGTGTTACTGGTAGCTTAGCTGCATGTTCAGTCGTTCAAATGTATTGAAATATGCACTGAAAGTGACTTTTTAACAGATAAATGCTCACTGGGTAACCTAATGTTTATTGATCCATCTTCCAAAATACTTTATCGGTGGTAATTTGGGGTTACATTTATCTTCAGGTGTTTTTTTGTATGTGTTTTGTTTTGGGTGTTGTTTGTTGCGATTGATTGGTCTCTGTGTGCATATTTGACTCTGTGGTTTTACAACATCAGTTGTAATGATTTGTTTGGTCATTTTTTGTTTGTTTTTAAAATGTAATTTATTTTCATAGTTTTTATTGCTATATTGTTGGTGGGGGGGTTGGGGAAAAAAACGAATGTACAATTGTATAATTAATTTCCCTTTGTAAGTATCAGTTTAAAAAGAAATATATATTTATAACCCTGAATGAATTTAACAGACAGCTCATCAATGTGTCTCCTCCACCGCTCTGCTACCACAGACTGGGAAGCTCGCATTGACAGCCACGGCAGAGTTTTCTACGTGGACCACGTCAACCGGACCACAACCTGGCAGAGACCGAGTCACAGCAGCAAGTGTAACCATGGTATCCCCCGATCAGGATCCACCCAGCAGATGGAGCAACTCAACAGGAGGTCGGAGTTGGGGTTCCTGTCTTGATAAACGTTCACAGAGAATGAGATGACGATGACTCGGGGGTAGAAAAGTGTGTTCGTCCAGTACTTGAGTGCGGGGCTGGTAGAGTGTAGCTCTTCAATATTCCCTGGGTGAACTACAGCGCGCCAACAACAAGGGCAGCAGTTTCAGGAGATATGGAGCTGTTTGATATTTGATGGAAGGACTGAACTACCAGGGGATGGAGTACATCCCGTTAAACAAAATCATATTCAAACAACAGGAGAGACATCGTCTACTGGGCACAATTTATATGTAGATACTGTATGGGACTATTATTAATATGTAAAATACAGATTATTAAATTAAATCTAAATTGTTAAAAGCATTTGTTTCATAAAGGTAAACATGATTGGGCAGATTTAGACTCAGAGAAGAGGAAATGGAAGATGCCAGCCATGAAAACTGCCGGTCCCTCACTCCTATGAGATTTGCACATCTCACAATTTCCAGAGCAATCGTGCGATGCGCATCTCAAAGGTGGCTTCAATCTGTCATCCGCTGCTGTAACACACTGAGGAGCCTGTCGTGGAGACAAATTTCTAAAGACACATGAGAATCAAAAGTCTTAAATTTGATGAGGAAAGATCAGCTGATCACATTTAGAAGTGGGAAGAATGATTTGAATTGGAAAAAGAACTCAGACCATCAGCCTGTCTTTGCAGTTCCAAATATATCATGGAAAATGTGTATATCATCCATTCATCATTTAAAATCTGACTACGCTGACACAGTTGTATTCTCTTAATTACTGCAGGTACCAGAGCATCCAGAGAACTATGGCCACTGAGGAGGAGAATGGTGGTCCGAGGTTAGAGCGGAGCAGCAGTACCGAGACAGACCCTGACCCTCCTCAGACAGGTACGGTTCACCTAGACCTTTTCACAAAGAAGTCATCCCTGTGCGTCTTTGTCGAACATCCGGTCCGTCTAAGACATAAATACAGTAGTAGTTGTAGATTGAATAGAACCAACGTACCTGTTGTTCGTCTCCAGGCCCCGCCTCCCCCCTCAGTAACCAGAAGATCGGCCATCTCCTTCAGTCGCCTGCGGTCAAGTTCATCACACACCCAGAATTCTTCACTGTGTTGCACAGCAATTACGTGAGTGCTACAAACCCCTTACACCTTCCTCCCCCCAGACTGTAATGTGTAGAGGTGGCCAGTGGGTGGTGCTGTGCAGTGAGTAACCTTCACTCCCGGGCACCTAAAGACACCGGTGACTGGCCCGAGTGGCCATGGGCTCCAGCATGTCTACCTTCTATACTGGTGGTGTGAGATTGAGTCCAGTGGTGACCCTTGCTCCCACAGTGCAGGTCCACTGCTTCACAATCACCTTTTGTACATGAAGGAAAAATAAAAAGGGTCACAAATCTATATTACATGATCTATGGAGCAGGGTTTTCTATTGCTGTGGGCAACAGGACGGAATGCAACCGCCATGAAACTTTAATTTCCACATAGCGTTATTTACTCAAACCCAAATTTGCATTTCAACAAAATAAGGAAGGAAAGAAAGAAATACAAACTTAAGTTTAAGTCAGAATTATCAAATAGCTATCTAGAGGGATTAAGGATGATACTCTAAAGTGAACTGGGTGTGCACAAAAGAAAAAGCTTATGGGAAACTAACTGCTTACCAGCACCCGCGCCTAATGTGATGATGGAGAAAGAGTTAGTAAAAGGGTGTAGGGTTTAATTAGGGAGTGAAGAGTTGAACCAGATCAGGTGAGTCAAATGAGTGAAGACAGGATGAGGAGAACCAGTCAGTGCTGGTGAAGGGAAGGAAAGGAAGTCAGGCAAGTCAAGAAAAAGTGTGAAAATAGAGGAACCTTCACTTCATGATCCACAAATGAAGAGATTTTGACATGCACTTGCAATTTGGGGTACTCACATGTTCTGATCCGCGCAGGAACAAATGGAATATTGATGAAGGCGGTATTTGAGGATCATTGTAGGGCCAGTTAATTATGAGATCATGGTGTTTGATGCAATGCTCTCGACACTCGGAGACTAATTCACACTCATCAGAGATCAAACCAGCATTATGTCTGTAACGAGTAGATGATCTCTCCCTCCAGTCAGCCTACCGGATGTTCACCAGCAGCAGCTGTGTGAAACACATGATCCTGAAAGTGCGTCGGGATGCTAAAAACTTTGAGCGCTACCAACATAACCGGGATCTGGTGGTCTTCCTCAACAAGTTTGCAGATACTCAGCTTGAGCTGCCGCGAGGGTGGGAGATCAAGACTGACCCTCAGGGCAAGGTAGGACATACCGAACCTTAACATATCCCTCTTATCTGCTGCTGCCAGCCCAGGAAGTCTTTTTGAGTTGTCTTTTGTTCTGTCTTCCAGTCTTTCTTTGTAGACCACAACAGTCGAGCCACAACCTTTATCGATCCACGCATCCCTCTACAGAATGGCTGTCTACCGGGCCACCTCGCCCACAGGCAACACCTACAGAGACTACGCAGCTACAGTGCTGGAGAGGTATACACACACACACACACACACACACACACACTCACTATGAAACATCAGCGCACAGTTACAGGGTAATAAGAGCCGAATCCACATACAGTAGCTTAATCTAGCTAACGGACAACTCCAGCATGACTCGAGTTTTCCTGGGTCACACTTGGTGACTGTTTGTTTTCTGGAGTGTCAGCAGGAAAATGATGAGTCTGGCTCCTGCCTGTGAATCTGAGTTTTTCAAATCTTTGAAAAATGAGCAATGGGCAGGAAAGGCCCCCAACCAGAGCATCTTCCTGTTTGGAATTCTTATTAACCATTCAGTGTCTCTTGAATGTAATGATGCAAGTCAACCAGGGCAGAATGAGACAGTTGAAGGAGGAGGGATCTTTGCTGATATCCCATCTGGATTTGGGAAAATCAGCAAAAGACAGCTGAGAGATTTGTATTCTGCTGTTGCTGTCTTTCACTCTGAAGAAGAATGTTAAGTACAAACCACACAAGTGTTCCTTGGTTCACAAGAAACTGAAAAAAAACATCAGTTGTTCCCTTGCAGTGGTGATGCTAGAGGCACCCACAGATAGGGAGTGATGCTAAATTAAGTTTGACTTCTCCTAAAAGGGATGAAGGTATATCTCATTGTTAACCGCTGCAGGAGTCATCTGAATGATCTGGCGATGTGGGGCTGTTTTTGATGTCGGTTCTGACCACAGTAAGGCACGGCCTCACTGTTTGACTGCAACCAGGCTGGTGGACACCGGTTCGTGTCTGAGCCAATAGCCTTAGATAGTGAACCATGCGGCATGGCTCAGAGGTTGAGTGGCTGTCTAGCAAGCGAAAGGGTCTCTGGTTCGATCCTCGATTGTGACCATGTCCAAGTATCCTTGGGCAAGATACCGAGCCCCTAATTGCTCCTGATGCCCCTGCGACAGACCTGTCCAGGGTGAACCCTGCCTCTCAGCCAATGTCAGCTTCAGCCCCCCACGCCCCATAACAGATTAGCGGTATAGAAAATGGAGGGATGGATGTAGGGAGGGTGAACCAAGTTGAGGTGAGCTGCTGGCTCAGATGTCTGAGGCGGTTAACTGTGAGATGTGAGGTCTTGCCAGCGGGATCCCTACTCTTGATCAGTGGGATTTGTGTGGGCCTCCCGTGTGCTTTGGCTCCTTGTGAAACTCCTCGCTGTCAGGTGATTAGATGCAGCTAAGGACTCCACATGTGACAGAGGAAGCATATGGTGGTCTGCTGTGCGGTTTGTTTTCATAGATCCAAAGTTTTACTTGGGAAGTGACGAGCTCCTCTTCCAGGACCTGTTTTGTACATGTGTAACAACTGATGAGGAAGCTTGTCTCCATAGCTAAGATGTCCTGTTGGTGTTTCTCCCCAGGCCTCAGACGTGTCCCGGACCCGTGGTGCTTCTCTGATGGCTCGGCCTGGAAACAGTCTGGTTGCTGCCATTAGAAGCCAGCATCACACTGACTCGCCGCAGCTGACGGCTCCATGTAGGCACCGTCATAATACCTCACGCATATTGAAAACAGTCTCAGTTGCATTTGTTGTTTCAAGCTAACTCACTAGCAGGAGTTGACATTTGTGGGACGGGGAGACCTGACCAGATGAGGGTTAGGGTGTGGGGTGAATACAGCTTTCACAGGGTCTCTTTCTTCTGGAAAAAGTAACAAAAGATGCATTGTGTTTGACATTGTGTTTGGAATTTGTCCAGTGTGACAAAGACAATGCTTCTGAAAAGATATTTATTAATACTGAACCTTAAACTTTGGTCACGTTTTGGTTATTCGGGTTAAGAAACTTCAAACATCTTGTCCTGTACATTCTCTGTGCATAAAGCCTGCAAGGTAATGAGGATAGCGTGAGATCCCAGTGCTACACAAGGAAACTGAAACGAAGTGGATGGATGGATGGATGGATGGATGGGTGAATGGAGAGCTCACATTCCTTACATGTAAATCCAGATAACTGTAGCCCAGTTCGACCTGCTGGCTGTTGAGAGGCGTCTCGTGAATGTTATCACCATGTAGGATCCATTTGAAACTTTTCTTTGACTGCAGCGATGAGTTCACTGTACGTGGAAATACTGTGTAGGTCAGGAGTTCAAGGAGTTCTTGTGGAGATGATGAAAAGGGAAGTGTGTCTCATGTTCTCTCCGTTTCTATCTCTCTCACTAGCTTACAATGACAAGATTGTAGCTTTCCTTCGACAGCTGAACATATTCGACATGTTGCAGGAGAAACAACCCAGCCTGAGCAGAAACCACGCTCTCAGGTATGCGCCTTTAATTATGGCTCACTTAAGTTGCTATGTATCAATGTATAGGGTGAGTTCTTGGTTCACAATCCTGTCAAAAAAAAAAAACGATGCAATCCCAATCTCTGCTTTTGTGCTTTGAGATGAGCAGTTTTGACATTTTATTTAATATCATCACCTCAGCGTTCCACCGGATGAGTGACCTAAAATCTCCTCTGTTAGAAGACATTAATGTACGTGATATTTGTGATCCCCTTGCAGGAAGCTGAAAGATTCTCATTCGTCTGTACTTTTAGGGAGAAGATCCACTACATCCGTTCAGAGGGAACCCAGGGTGTGGAGAAGCTGTCCTGTGATGCAGACCTGGTAATCCTTTTGAGGTGAAGACCACCACATCTATCCAACCTGACATATAGTTCATCCTAAAGCATCATCAAGACACCCACCTTAGCTTGGACCAGTGTAAAAGAAAATATATTTTATGGGTTTTGCCTTTTTGCCTTTTTTTGCAGTTTATTTGAAGAGGAGATAATGTCCTATGTTCCGCCTCACCCCATCCACCCTGGCTTCAGCTTCTCCCCTCGCTGTTCCCCAGCCTCCTCGCCACAGAACTCTCCCGGTAGGTCCTTCAAACTTCCCACCAACAACCAGACTGCTCTTGTTAAGGGTTCCCGACACACATACCTACACAACATAGACCAACGCACTCAGTAGAGAAAGTCTGACGAGGAGAGTTGACATGAGTGCATTAGAAATGGAACAAAAGTAGCAGGTAAAGAGCCTTACACAGAGTTCTGGGATTCACATCCTCTCCAAAATGTCATGGGCTCCTTCTTGACCAATTTTACGCCCCCCCCCCCCCCCCCCCGCGCGCACACACACACACACACACACACACACACACCTGATATCATGAAAATTGGATGATGTACTGAGCAATAAGTCCTCGCTTCTTGTTTATGTGGCGCCACACGTGACACCTGTGCCATCCTGAGGTAAACACATCACCTCTAATTTAAAAAATAAATAGAATTTAAAAACTATGACAGGGTAACAATTTTCTTAAAAATATGAGCTGTTTTAACATTATGAGTAACTACATGGCGGCACGGTGGTGCAGTGGTCAGCACTGTCGCCTCACAGCAAGAAGGTTCTGGGTTCGAGTCCCGGCTCCAGCACAGGATCTTTCTGTGTGGAGTCTCCATGTTCTCCCTGTTCCTGCGTGGGTTCTCTCTGGTACTCCAGCTTCCTCCCACAGTCCAAAGACATCAAGAGGGGACGAGGCTGATTGATACTCTAAATTGACTGTAGGTGTGACTGTGAGTGTGAATGAATGTCTGTCTCTATGTGTTGGTCCTGTGATGGACTGGTGTCCTGTCCAGGGTGAACCCCGCCTCTCGCCTGAAGGCTGCTGGGATAGGCTCCACCCCCTCCTCCCCCCACGATCCTTAACAGGATAAGCAGAAGAAAATGGATGGATGGATGGATGGATGGATAACCCCGATGTTAGTTTTACAGATTACTCATCGTTTCACAATGTTGGGAATTCCATCAATCTGGGCCGTCCTCAGTGCCTCAGGCGTAGCTGCGAGGGTGAGGTCAAGTAACGAAGCCCAATGATATCTGAATCTTCAGGTCTGAAATCCATTCTGTTAAGAGTCACACAAGACACATTCAGAATGTAAAGACGCCTCCACGCATTTGTTGACCGCTGATACAGGGCCATCAGGAGCAATTAGGGGCTCAGTGTCTCGCTCCAGGACACTTGGACATGGTCACCGGGGGAAGTGAGGATGGAACCAGCAACCTTTTGTTTGCTAGATGGCCACTCTACCTACAATGCTACAAGCCATGCAGGCCCTTTATTACATCAAAATGTATATGAAATATGATCAAAGGGTCAAGGCAATACCCAGATCTGTATTATTATTTTTAACAAGGTAAAATAAGATGTCAAAGATGAAACATTGTGCTTCTACAGATCTCATTCTCTCTCAAATGTGAAGGAACATGTTTTTTTTTGGTGCAGGCCAACGGAAAAATATCCCCTCATTTGAACGTAATATTCAGTGTAAATGAAAGGCAAAATAGCCTTTTTCACTATAATCACGAGTCATATTCGCCATGTTGTTCAGCTTTTACTGAAGTGATGGAAGTAATGTTACTGATCTTGTTACATTTAAAACGACTCGCAGCACCAAACCAGGGACTCGTCCCTCAGGGTCCATGGTTGGTCCCCCCATGGTCGGGGTGGCCGGGAGCTCAGCGACACCTCATTCAAACTCCAAGGCTTGGTCCTGTCTGTGAGACCCCCCAACACTTTACAGAACAAACACACACACACACACACACACACACACACACACACACACACACACACACACAGTCTGCTCTGTTGGCTGAAACTGATTCTAAGTGATGTCACACTTCTATTTTAGAATTTATGGGTGCTATTCTAAGCATGGGGAAAGCTGGTGCTCAGTCTCTGCAAGCATCAGTGCTCGTTTCAAGCTGGCACAAATGATGTCTTCACACCAACCGCCCTCGCCCTTCAACGAACTAATGAGCCTGCACTCCACCTGCATCGACAGGTGTTTATGCATGTAAATGAGGCTGGTCTGGTGCAACCATGGCGCTTTGCTGTAATGGAACAGAAAACATTTGGGCCATGGACCAAGGAGAGGCTGGTCAATGGTGGTACATGTGAAGTGCAATTTACAGGACGCATCAATCAGACAAGCAGACGTGCGGCATTGAAATGCGGTTCTATTGATGCCTGAAAACATGGAAACACTGGCTGCCACCTCCTCCCGGGCCTTTTTGAATGAATGCCTGCTGCTACCTCATATAAACGTAAAACGTACACACACCTTCACCTGGTTTCAGGGAGGTCTTCTCTTCAGATGAGAAGGGGTGGGCTGTAAAGGGATTGACACGAGGATCTCTGATTGGTTTAGTGATGTCACGCCTGAGTCATTTCTATTGATAATTAGGTGTCTAATGACTGCTCTTTCAACTGTGGTTTAACCTCTGATTGCACGGCCTCTAAATACCCAACTGAAGATGAGCACGGCCCGAGCAGACGCAACACTTACACCACCATCTGTCAGCTGCCCGGTGCCATGAATCACTTAAAATAAGGCCTTGTGGTTTGTGTGTCCTCGTCAGGATGGTCCCCATCTCTTAATCTCACGCTCACAGAATGACTCTCTACTTTTAAATCAGTTACTTTTGTGTAAACTTTTATTATTTTCGGACATGTGTTCCGTGTACAGGCTTGCAGAGAGCCAGAGCTCCAGCTCCATATCGCCGTGACTTTGAAGCCAAACTGAGAAACTTCTACAGGAAGCTAGAAGCAAAGGGCTATGGCCAGGGACCAGGCAAGATCAAGTAAGACAACTGCACTTGTCAAAAAAAATCTTCCATCCAATAAAATAGAAAGATCAACAGATGAACTGATGAATAACAACTGTCGTAAATCTGATTCATCAATATCACACTCCTAAGCTTAGATTTGGCGGAAGTACATTTTGCTTTGTGTGTATTGTCTTTCATTTCAAAAAGAACCATTATTTCATGCAACTTTCAGCTTTAATAAATGGTGGAATTTTTGACATTGGCATTCAAGTTCTTAAAAATGATCTTATTGAAAAAAACATTATTATTATTATTCATCAAAATGTACATTTATGTTCAGAATATTTTTGGAACGTTACTTCCATTTGTGAAGTGAATTATTTTGCATCGTGTATGGGGACAAGTGGATGGCTACCATTGAAAACAATGAATCACGGGGAAAAAAGGGTAATATTTCTGTGCGTTTGGGAGACATTCATACACTCACATCCTCCTTTCTGACAGAGTTCCAGTGATAAGCTGTCTGGGTTATTGCAGGTTGATGATCAGGAGAGAGCACCTCCTGGAGGGAACCTTCAACCAGGTGATGGCGTACTCCCGCAAAGAACTGCAGAGGAACAAACTCTACGTCACTTTCCTGGGAGAGGAGGGGTGAGACACACACCCGTGATCACTCATTCACACTACATCGTTGGAGCAGCGGGTGTGTGTTGGTCTCACAAGGTTTTGAAATCAAAATCAGATAAATCTGCCCTGTTTTTAGTCTTTTTCACAAAATCCCGCAAAATCCTGCTCCAGATTCTTTGATGAAAGTAGAAATGTTCTCTGTCCTCAGATTTTAAGTCTCGTTCTTCAAACGTGAGTTGTGACATAAATTCATACAATACTCAGATTCATTCAAACCATTTACGGAAACTTCAACCCTTCATTTCACAAACTCAAAGCCTGGATGGACTGTAGTGAAGCAAAACACAGCTTGTGTGATCGTGTATGGAGCTTTTAATGAGACTCAGAGGTCAGGTCGCATTTTTGGGATTTGAATGTGGTCATATTTATTTTTCATGGAAAATTGTTGTTATGAATATAACATTTATTATCTTCGTTTCTGATGTGAAGTTTCTTGTCTGTCTGTTTGAATTTTCCACAGTCGTACCAGTGACAGTTTTCACGTAAACAATAAATGGACTCAGTTTATGTAGCGCTAGTCTACTGAAAGCGATTTACAGTATCATCTCATTCACGCACGCACGCACACACACACACACATGGTGGAGCTGCCATGCAAGGCACCAACCTGCTCATCAGGAGCAATTAGGAGTTCAGTATCTTGCTCAAGGACACTTCGACATGGTCACCGGGGGTGAGGATCGAACCAGCGACCCTTCGGTTGCTAGACCGCCACTCTACCTCTGAGCCACGTCACCCAATGTGTGCATTCGGGAAGAACTCACACCGAATTATTAGCCAACTCTTCTTTTTTTTTGGCATTCTTAGCTCTTTGGGGCAACCCTCTGTGCTCTACCTTCACAGCACCACTAGACCATCACAGTCTCCTTTTCTTATTAATAAGAAAAAAGCCTAAGTTTGCTCTGTTAATTGGCCCACAGGGATATTCATTTATTTGAAGTCTAAATATTATTCAAACCAAATGCATAAAACCGTCTGCTCTGTCTGTCTTGTCTTGTCATCTCAGGTTAGATTACAGCGGCCCCTCCAGAGAGTTCTTCTTCCTTTTGTCCCAGGAGTTGTTCAACCCCTACTACGGCCTGTTTGAATACTCGGCCAACGACACGTACACCGTTCAGATCAGCCCCATGTCAGCGTTTGTTGAGAACCATCTGGAGTGGTAAGTAGCCATGAAGGTCTGCAGATAACAACCCTCTGTGGTTGCAGCCTCTGCTGCAATAATGGCGGGGGGGGGGGTCACAAGAAGATAAATAATCAATATCTAACTTTGACGCCGACAGAGTCTGGCTTTCATCAGCTACAGGCTCTTTTTAACCAAAATTTTGGAAAAACTGCAACTCCTGAATAAACCCTGGTGTCCTAGGTTATCTGTGGATGTGATGGAGCAGTGAGGAGCTTGAGATGTGTGGTTATCAAGTCGCAGATACATCAATAAAACTGCCTGTTTTTTTCTCAATTGCTGCATGAAACAAGCATTATGCATTTTGGTGAAATGTAAAACAGGCAAAAGGAGGTCATGTAAAGTTCAATAAAAATGTGAGCTTGAAGAATGCTGCGCTCCATCCAAATGGATCTTTTATGTTGTTATGTGGACTAATGGAGTCATAAATGTTGTGCGTAGGTTCCGTTTCAGTGGTCGTATCCTGGGCCTGGCTCTGATCCATCAGTACCTGCTGGATGCATTCTTCACCCGACCTTTCTACAAGGCGCTGCTCAGACTGTCAGTTCACACATCCTCCTTGCATCATCATCAGTTTAAGATTACATCCTCGAGAAAAGTGATTTCAAATGTGCATCTTAAATCATTTCACTTTTAGATTCTGGCTCCAGTTTGCATGAGTTCATAACCGTAGTAAAAGTCTCATTGTCAGTGAGCTTAAAGCTTGTCGCTGAGCCTTGCCAGGCTCTTCCTCCATAGCAACAGTGACTTAAGGCTCATCGCCACTAAATAAAGTGAAAGAGTAAAAAAAAAGATGATTATAAAGAAATAACTCCTGTTCATATATCAGTTCATATTCTGATGCACCAGATGGTGAGACTGGAGAGTGAAGACAGTAGTTTGTTTGACGCTCTCATTCTAAAGCAATGGTAGGTGGACACCTTAGTAATTGCTTTTCCTCTGAGGAGATTTGGGATTTCTTTTTTTTATATCTCCACAAATCACAAAACATCGATTCTGATCATTTTCTGACAGGCGTTGAGAAATATAATAACAAACCGGTGCAGAAGAACCTTCAGAGGATCAATAGGAAAAAAAATAGTAATGTTTTATGTCTGAATGCCGCTGAAGTGGAGGTTTCTGGCTCAGAGGATGAGAAAACAAACGGTCTGGTGTCTTTCATCCAATTTTATGTGATTTGTTTATGAAGTAAACTCATAAAATGGAAACAAGGCTTGCCATGATTCAGATACGCTCCAGTGCTGTTTCCTGTTGTGACCACGTTGTCAATCAATCAGCTTCACTGTTGACCAAAAACCTTTTACGTCAGGCACTCTTTGCCAGTCAGCGACTGGGATTTGTCAATTATGATTAAAACATTTTTGATGCTTTTGACAAAAGACAAAACTATGTTAAGAACTAGTTTGATCAGTTTTGATGATTTCTAACTGTTTTTCTCAGTGATAATCAAGAGGCAGGTTACAGTTAGTTTTGGTTACTTTTTTACAGTGTTTCAGGATCTAATAACTCAGGGTGTGTGTGTGTGTGTGTGTGTGTGTGTGTGTGTGTGTGGGTCGTAGGCCAACGGACTTGTCTGACCTGGAGTATCTGGATGAGGAGTTCCATCAGTCCCTGCAGTGGATGAAAGACAACGACATCACAGCCATCCTGGACCTCACCTTCACGGTCAATGAGGAGGTCTTTGGGCAGGTGTGTATGCGCCATCTTGTGCGTACGATGTTGTGCAGGCCTGGATTCTGAGGTCGGGGTTGAGGTTATTCAACCTCGACCTCTGAGGATGTCTTTTTCTTTTTTGGAAGGCAACCTTTCTATCCCAAACAGGAAGCCGAACAGTGTTGTTCATCGTGTAACACTTAAAACCTATTTGTCTGGTTATGTTTTATAATAACTGTTTGAGTTATTATTTGACGTGAGCAGCTGGTAAACATGATGGTGCCACACCACACCCCAAATGCTCGGTCTTGCACGTCACTCACCACCAGTTGTAGGTAACATTGACGGCTACACAGCAGCATGCTGAGGGATGTCACCGTAGCATCTTATTTCATCTTATCTTATCTTATCTTAAATTAATTTAACTTACCAGGTGACAGAGCGGGAGCTGAAGTCAGGTGGCGCCAACCTACAGGTGACCGAGAAGAACAAGAAGGATTATATCGAGCGAATGGCCAAGTGGAGGGTAGAGAGGGGAGTTGTGCAACAGACAGAGGCGCTGGTCAGAGGCTTCTATGAGGTAAACACAACAATATTTGAGCTCTTTGATGATAAATAACATACAGCATACATGCATTCACGTGTGAATACTCCATGTTTTGTCCCAGGTGGTGGACTCCAGGCTGGTGTCTGTGTTTGATGCCAGGGAGCTGGAGCTGGTGATCGCTGGGACGGTAGAGATTGACCTCAGTGACTGGAGGAGCAACACAGAGTACAGAGGAGGTCCGCATGTGCATAAAACTGTGCTTAAATTTGTCTCAAACTGGTCGAAGAATTTGAATCACAATGTATGAAATGGTGAAGGAAAAAGTTATGCTAAAGGAAAAAAAGAATTGATATGTTTTGTTTGTTGACAGTTTTGTAAAACCAGAACTTTGTCTCTGGCACAGTGTGTGTGTGTGAGTGTGTGTGTGTGTGTGTGTGTGTGTGTGTGTGTGTGTGTGTTGAGGAGCAAACTAATACAATATGGTGCATACATCTCTTCCTGTGTCCACTCGGTGACGCTAGAGAACATATGCTGCTATATATCGTGAAAAAACAAGGGGTTATTTGGATATAAATCAAATATTTCTTCAATCAGGCTTTCTTCCTGTAACCACTTGGTGGCGCTACAATGTAGGTTTGGTTTGTAAATGTCATCAGACCTGCAAATCCAAATTGGCCGCCTCGCTGCGGTAATCCTGCCTCACGAAAACCCTCAGTCTTCGTCATCGTCATAGTCATCCATGACTGAGTTCTGATGAGATCTCTTTGGTCCTGTACATCAATGATGTTGACTTGACCTTCCTGCTGTGTCAACTGCTTGTTACCCACCAGGTTACCATGACGGTCACATCGTGATGCGGTGGTTCTGGGCCACTGTGGAGCGTTTTAACAATGAGCAGCGTCTCCGCCTGCTGCAGTTCGTCACCGGGACGTCCAGTGTGCCCTATGAAGGCTTCGCTGCCCTGCGGGGATCCAACGGCCTCAGACGCTTCTGCATCGAGAAGTGGGGCAAAGTTACCGCCCTTCCTAGGTACTCGACCCCCCCCCCCCCCCCACATCACCTCATGATCTCTTCATTCCACCTCTCGGACACATCACCACATGTTGATTTCTCTGCTTTCTTATTCTTATTCTCACCCCTGAACTCGTCAGTGGGTCCTTTTATAAACACAAACTGTAACTTCTTAGCACTCACGTGTGCAGTCCTTCAAATACATTTGGTTTGAGAACCGACTTTACTAAAAGGCGTAAAGGTGTCTCTTCAACAGTTGTAACGATGATTTTTATTTATTGTTTCGTTATTTTAGCTCAGAAACATCTCGCTGTAAGAGACACTGCTGCAGGTTAATAGCTTGGTGATATATGGAGTTATGTAAGAATGACACTCTGCCATATCATATCACGCAACAAAAGGATATTGGTGGTTTTTAAGATATTATTGAGGGAAAAAAATACACATTTAGGCGTGTAATGATCTCCTGTGCATTTTGTAACCAAGGACATGAAGATGTATGAGCATGATGATCGGTGTCTGTACTCGTGAATGTGTTCATCTATTTTTAATTGTGTTACGTTGCTCGTGTTTTCTTTCAATCTATTGTGGTGTTTTCTGTGTATGGTGGTGCAGAGTCCATCCATCCATCCATCCATTTTCTTCCGCTTATCCTTTTAAGGGTCGCGGGGGGGGGGGGGGGGGTGGAGCCTATCCCAGCAGTTTTCGACCTCCGTACTATAATACGGCTGCTGGTCTCCTTCTCTCTCAGGGCTCATACCTGCTTCAACCGTCTGGACCTGCCTCCGTACCCGTCCTACACCATGCTGTATGACAAACTGCTGACGGCTGTGGAGGAAACCAGCACGTTTGGTCTGGAGTGAGACAGACAAGCACCACTCACGCTCCTCCTCACACAGGCTGAGCCACTGGAGAGGAAAGCTCATCCTGGATTGTGTCAACTCCTCCACCAACAAAGACAACGGTCCTGTGGATTTGTGTAAATCACTGTCATGGTACTATGTGTCACTTTACTATCATGGGATAATACACACACACACACACACACACAAACCAATATTGTATTTATTATTATTATTGTGATTTTATGTTGAGCAGAACTGCTCATCAGACTAAATGGCATCACACTAACAGTGTACATAGGAGAAAAGGCTGTGTAGTGTGTGTCTGTGTGTGTCTGTGTGTATGTGTGTGTCTTTGTATGGAAGTTTATGTCTGCCATCAGGTCTGTAAGTCAAATCACTTGGTGACTTATCACCACCATGGAGCGGTGGACAGTCGCTGCAGCCTGAACCAAGAAGGAAGCCAGCGTTGTAACACAGACACACAGAAACACACACACACACACACACACACACTCACACACAGAAACACACACACACAATGAAGAGTCTATTGTCACTTAAGGGACTCAGAGAAGACAGGCATCCATCCACAAGCATGTTTTCATTGGTTGACACATCTGACCTGAGCGAGAGGAAGCAACGTGACCTTTTCATGTGACTATCATTTGACCCATGTTAAGTAAAAGGGTTTGTTAAATTTTCATTCAGTGTAGTGAGAAGCAGTTGGACCTGAATGGTCTCGGTGGCGGGACAACGGGTGCCCTGCTGGGTGTGGGAGCTGTTTAGTTTGAGCTTCCCTCCGTTTGCTCCTCCAGCCCAGCACCTGTCCTCTCTGCTCTGAATGTGCGAGCGGATGTTCATGTATTACAATCAAATCATTTCAATTTGCATGTATGGAAATACAATAATAGCACCTACTAACAAAAGCACTAACAGCAACAAGAGCCATTTACTAAGATGTAAAAGTAATGTTACAGAAGCATATAAATACGATGAAAACAAGAACTTTGCATAGAATCTATGACATCAGCAAAAAAGTCAAGGTTTAGATGTCTTGTTATGTTTTCAGTACGCTCACACAGACGTCTGTCACAATGCGATACTTTCCAACTAAAGAACAAAAATGTCCACATCTGTCAGTACAATCGATGGGTTCTTTCTCAGTTCCTCCAAGTGTCAGGAAAAGCAGGCCGACGTCCACCGGGGGAGCGTGTGCTTCACCACCCAGCAGATAAATCACTAATGTACAAAGGATTGACACTTTTACACTTTTTCTTGTTATGCAGTGGTGATTAATTTGATCAAAGTATTTTCAGTTGACACTATTGTGGAATACTTCATTGGTGTACACATACATGCAGGACATTGGAAAACCTCAGAATAATAATACTGCATGTCCCCGACACTTATCCTTCAATAGGCAGGTTTTCTATTGGGGAATTAAAGACTTGCCTACTAAAATACTTCAGCTCTGGTTCTGCTGATGAATACACGAGATCCCAGTGATCTATCTGCTGATGAATACACGAGATCCCAGAGATCTATCTGCTGATGAATACACGAGATCCCAGAGATCGAGTGAGGGAACCTGAAGCTGCAGCTTCTGTTTCTCGTCTCCAGCAGCTGGACATGGGGATTTCTGCTCCTCCTTTAAATTGGCTGCACTGTTACTGACAAACAGCTCGAACGGTGTGTCTAAGCTTACTTGCACTGCAATACTGTCAAAGACGATGATGTCACGTGTCATCTGACAAAGTAGCCATGAACTCCAACAAAAGGGCTACTGACTTTCCCTCTGTGCAGACTGTGGGAGATGATGTTGACCAAGGACCCAGGCAGATCTTTCAAGAAGGGGACAGTTTGTTTCCGGCTGGCTCAGGAGGAATGTAACCTGTCAGCCAGGGTGGTGCTGTTACTGTAAACCATCTCTGATCCTGCTTCTACTCTAATTCAAGTCTTCCACTTCTGAAGTTCTCGTGTGTGTGAACACTGGTGTTGTTTGCATGGAGCAGGTACTCCGAACCTTTACTGTCTCTTCTGAAAAACACTGATGCAAAGCAGGATCCAAGTCTCCAAAGACCTGGGCTCGTTAGTCTGGCTTCATGACCTCATCTTGGCCTTTTGGTACAAACTCTTGATGTGGGGGGAGGGGGCGGGGCTTGGATGAAGCATTGTAACATATGCAATAGCAAAGACCTCCAATCTCTTCATTCTATCATGTTCCTTCAGTGTGTGTCAGCAGTGTATCCTCGGACCTTTGTACCCAGCTCTAGTCCAGTCATGTGCTTCACGTGTGACCTGTGGGGTCACCTGACCTTCGCAACTGTTCCACTAACACTTCAAAACCCTGGTTGGACCGAGATCTTAACGGTTTTATGCACCACTGTTGAAAACACGGGCTGGTTTAGTAGATATCACCAAGGTTTAAAGAACAAGAACCTGGTCCATGTTGGGCCGTGAGCATCTGAAACAAAACCTTCGGATCACATCCACACATTGAGGAAGACACACATCAATACTCCGTTGTGTCCTAGAAAATTTGTCCTGTTTTTGCAGAAAAAAATATTCAATTACCACATTAAAATCCTTCAAATGCCACATGATCCTTCTCCCTCTTTAAAAAAATTCAAAATGTGTGAATGTGCAAAACAAAAAAAGGTATAACCTCTGTCTCTGACTTCACTCCAAGCCCACAAACTCTGCACATACACACACACACACACACACACACTCCACCTCACTCTCACACTCGTGTGCAGTGAAGCTCAAACAGCTCAACTGGAGGAGGAAGAAAAAACACATTTTTATCTTTACATGCTGTCGATCTTCATCGGTGTTCAAGCCCGTAACAGGTCTCATGGTTAAGGTCTTCCTTACAGCTCAAATTAATGTTGGGCTTTGTTAAACTTAATCCTGATCTCTTGCAGTTGTCTAACACTATCCATGCCTTAACCACTGTCTATTTGACTTTCACCTTCACTTTAACTACAACTGGCACAGGCAGGGTTGGGTCAGTGTTCACATAGGAAATAGTGGCTTCGGTTACAGTGATGATGGGCATTTATTCGTTCGTTTGCCTCCTTTTCTATCGGAAGCTTTCAAGCAAACTTGCCTGGCTGAATCTGACCGAGCGCGTATAAAGAGCAGAGGTGTTCACCGCGTCAGCTGAGAGGATTCGGCCGTAACTGAACTTTCCACACGTATTCACCATCGGCCGCCGGATGTCAGGCTTCTTTGTCCCGCGTATGATGAGAAATACAAATACACAGCTTCAGATTATATTTCATCTAAACAACATCCTGGTTGAATTTAATCAGAACCACTCTGGCAGTCAGACGACGAACCCTGCAGTCGTTCTTGGCAGTGCCGAGGTCTTGTCTGCACAACAAGCGATAGTAAAACGTTCATTATTTTGTAGATTCCCCGGATTTTTCCTTTTCTTTGCGACTGTTTTTTTGTTTTGTTTTTTTTACTGTTATTTATATTGTATTTATACGTAAATGGAAGTGCTGAAGCTTTCCTTGAATGTTGAGTTTGTTTGCAGTTTTTGGAGGAAAATATCAGTTTGCCTTCACTTTTGAAGCCTTTGCATTTTGATATTAATGTCTTTTCTATTATCGACGAAGCTCGCTGATTCTCTGTTGCTCAGTGCTCTCTTGGTGTTTTCGAATCCTTTCAACTGTGTTTCTCTTTTTCTATCAACTGCCTTTATTACTGAGGTTATTGTTGTTTTCGGGATCGTTCTATTTCCATGTCTCGGATGTCTTGAGTGTTCTACCGGAGCCGCATGTATCTAGTGAGTTCTATGTGCTTTTGGCAGTCTGTGACAACAAACGACATGCGTCAAGAAAATGCACGTCCAGCATTTGTTGACTTGAGTCTTGTTTTTACACAAGACCTTGTTGAATATATATTATAGATTTTGAAGACTGATATTTCTTGTGGAAAAAGACCATTCTTGCAATGACCTAACATAGAAATATTTAAATAAGCTTTTGGAGAAAAAAAATTAAGAGTCAGAATGTGTACAAAATGTTAAGGATGTGGCAAATGGTATCAGGTGTTTGGTATTAGTGTCTTTTTAAAATACGGATCTATTTTTATTTTTAAAAGGGGATTATCTGGAAACCTGGATGGATGGTGCTGGGAGGTCCGTGTAGATTATACAAATATGTACATAATATGTGGACAGTTACAGTTCTGAGAAGGGGCTGCTAATGACTCTGGCTGTGTTATCGCTTCAACATACCATACCACTGTCTGTGAATCTCAGTTAATGGTTCACTTGGTTATTTTGCTGCCTTTGTGTGACGATATTGTAAAGGCAGTGCTTGACACTGTTGTACAAAAATAAAAATGCAGTTTGTCAAAAATGGCTCTCGAAGTTTGCTTTTCCACATTTCTGGGCCGTAACCAGAGACCTTCATTGGTGGAGGTGTGTATTAACAGGTTTTAGCGGTGACTGAGGTCATTGTGCTGGGCCCTAAACACCTTAGAGACACCCTATCTAATGAGATAGGTACCCTGGATGGCATCACCTTGGCCCCCAGCACGACCGTAAGGAACCTAGGAGTTCTCTTCGATCGGGATCTGTCCTTAAACTCCCACATTAAGCAAATTTCTACGACTGCTTTCTTTCATCTACGTAACTTTGCTAAGATCAGACACATCCTGTCTCAAAAAGATGCAGAAAAACTAGTCCATGCCTTTGTCACTTCCAGGCTGGATTACTGCAACTCCCTCCCATCAGGCTGCACCAGCAGGTCCCTAAAGACTCTCCAGCTGGTCCAAAATGCTGCTGCCTGCATGTTGATGAGAACTAGTTGAAGAGACCATGTCTGTCCTGTACTGGCCTCTCTGCATGGCTCCCTGTCAAATTCAGAATAGAATTTAAAATTCTCCTTCTAACATACAAAGTCCTCAACAATCAGGTTCCTTCATACCTGACAGAGCTCATAGTCCCCTATTACCCAGCTGGAACCCTTCACTCCCAGGATGCAGGGTTACTGCTGGTTCCTAGAGTTCTAACAGTAGACTGGGAGCCAGAGCCTTCAGCTATCAGGCTCCCCTCCTGTGGAACCGTCTCCCAGTTTCAGTCCAGCATGCAGACACCCTCTCTACCTTTAAGAGCAGACTTAGGACCTTCCTTTTTGATCAGGCTTATAGTTGGGCTGCTTAGGCTGGCCCTTAGATATGCTGCTATAGGCTTAGGCTGCTGGGGGATCTCCCATGGTGCACTGGGCTTCTCTCTACTCCTGTATGTGTCATATATAAATCCTACTCATATGTGTTACCAACTTGTCTTCTGCTGAGCCTTCAGCCTCCCCTCATCCCACATCCCAGCCTCCCTGCTGGAAGAGGCTGCAGACCTGAAGAGGCTCAAGCTGCCACCCGTAGCTCCACCTGCTCACGTCCTCGTCTGTCCATCAGTCTCTTCCCTGTCTCTCCCTCTATTTCTCTGTCCCTCTCTTTCCTTCTGTATGTCTGTCTTCCTCCATTATCTGTCTTCCTCCATTATCTGTCTTTGTCTTTGTCTCTGCCCTGCTCTCCTGCTCTCTTTCCCTCCAAGCAGTCAAAGCAAAAGGCCGTCCCCACTGATCCTGGATCTGCTTGACGTTCCTGCCTGTTAAAGGAAGGTTTCATCACCACTGTTGCAGGATGTGCTGCTGATGGAGAGTTGTTGGGTGTAGATTCATTGAAGAAGTGAGGTACTGGACCTGCTCTACTTGAAGTGTCATGAGGGAACTTTTGTTGTGGTTTGGCGCCGTACAAATAAAACTGACCTGACTTGACGTTTAGTACAATCCTATAATAACTGAGTGCTCACTCCATAAATTTAATCTGTGAAAATAAAATCCCCAAAAAAGGACGATATTCATTCATAAAAAGATCAGCTGCTTTTGGATGTCTGCTACTCACTTCCCCAGCGTGCAGAGATTCGTTGGTGAATGTGGATTTTTACTTGATAAAAATCTTACTTATATGACATGGAGAGGAGAGAAAGGGAAATGTGTTCCCACCGATTCATCCAAGCCAGATCCATTGTATGGCATCTACATTTCAAAATAAAAAGAAATTAAGAGGGGCTGGAGCCTATCCCAGCTGGCATTGGGCGAGAGGCGGGGTTCACCCTGGACGGGTCACTAGTCAGTCGCTGAGCTGTCAGGAGCAATTAGGGGTTCAGTATCTTGCTCAGGGATACTTTGACATGTTCACCAAGGGAAGTGAGGATCAAACCTGCGACCCTTCAGCGGCTAGACGACCACTCTCCCTCTGAGTCATGCCGCCCCCGAGAAATTATGTCAACAATGGAAACATCAGAAAAATGATTGCAACCAAGAGTGAACATTCACACCAGCAGCGTCATCGTTTCAGTTTCTAAAACTGGTACTGTGATGAGCTGCTACCTCCATTCTGAGTTCGCTGTGACTGATCAGAAAATTCATGTGTAGAAAAAGCAACGTTATGCAGCATGAGAGAAGTCAGTCGGTTGACATCACAGCAGGACAAGGTGTGGTCAGGAGGTGGCTCAGTGGGTGCGTCACCATTATCTGCTTCATGTCAGAATATGTGTCCATAATTCAAACTTTTTTAGAAAAAGGCAGCGGGAGCTTTCACTCAGGAACATCTCAGATTTATGGCTCAAGTCTGGTCTTCGGAGCCTCTTACCACTGCAAGTTTTGACTTTCAAGAAACTGTAAAGACGAGAATATTTGATAAAGTAACAGCTCAACTAAAAGAGACTGTAGGAGGTGCAGGGATCACGTGTGGAATCAACGTCCCTGTCCTCCATTCATGGAATGTCCCAAGTGCATGGATGAGTGATCCTGCGTTGAAATTTAGAGGCCAAAAATAAAGTGTTTGGACCCAGGTTGTTTTGGAAGGTCATCGTTAAAGAAGAACCATTCAGTCTAGAGAAAAAAATTGATCAGATGAAGAATCTAATCCAGCAGCACATTAATACATAATAATTTAAGACTTCCTGGAGTGGACAAAGATTAGACCGAGCGCCGTCCTCGCCAGGTCACAGAAAGATTCATGGACTATGTCATTTACTGATATCTTGATTGCAGTGTGTGAGGTTGGCTTTGACTGTTGTCATGGTAACTGCATTTAAGGAGACAGAACCTGAGCTCATTTCTGCAACTGGAGGACTGACGTTATCTTACTGACCAGCTCCCTCAGGGTTCAAATGCTAGCTTTAGAATGTTTCATTTATTGATTTCTACAAATTTGGGAGTGTCGGCTAAAGTTGAATCTGACCGGTGTCAACATTGACATTTGATAGAAAGGGCAGTGCCTGAACAAGGTCATTTCATCTGTTAATACATTTCATCTGTTCTTCGTCTTAGACATTCAGGAATTCAGATTCCGGGGCTGGAGGCTGGCCACTGAGTTGCTTCAGTAACATCACGGTTACGCCTGCTGCAGTCACATGATGGTTACACCCGTTGCAGTAACGTCACGGTTACACCCGTTGCAGTAATGACCATGATGACGCTCACTGGCCATCAGTAGTAACTACAACAGCTGCATGTGGTGCACGATCAGGACCTCTAATTATTAGAACTTCAGTCACCACATTGAATGGTTGTAACTACTGAAACGTTCAAAGTTCCTGTCCATGTTATTACATTTAAGTCAATAATTACCAAATATGTTCCTATTTAAGTCTGTAACCTTGTATTTTGCTTGAGTTATACCAAACTACATGGCTTTCCAGTTTCACTAAGGCAATATTTTTGCATGGATTAAAGTAATGCATGCACATGAAGACAAATATTACTTCCTGCCTCCACTAGGCGGGGCTAGAGATGAGGCTCTCCCCGTGTTGCATTCCTATACATGACATGAAGCCAGCAGAAGACTGCTGATGTAAATCTGGTGTGCGTTTCATCAGGCTTACTTCCTGTAACCATTCGGTGGCGCTATGACTATGACATGGATTCAGCTCGTTGAGTGTGTGATGGTGGGAGGGAAACAGGGGTAAATGAGCTACAGGAGCAGAGAGTGGCCTTATCGAATGATCTACAGTACTACTGATGACGTCATAGATCATGCGGTGGTGCGGAGATGCTTGGCTTGTCCAGGCGGATTTATTCTGGCTAGGCTCACGGCTAATATGAGGCCAGGTGCCCCACCAAAATCAGTGACCCACTCGTGGACCCGCGCAGAGGGACAGCGAGGAGGCTCACGGCCGCTGAACCATCGCACTGTGACTTCGCCCTCTGAACTCCCGCTGCTCTGCAGCCGCAGCGCCGGTAGACGCGCGTCCACTCCTGATCCCACAACGTTCAGAACCACTGATGGTTCCAGTTAATGAGCTATCTGGACTTTAGTTATACTGCAGTTAAATAAACGAGGTTGTTCGCCTTTTCTTTTCATCTTTTCACTGTCCAACTGGTAACTGTCTTTTAGAACTGTGTCCCGAGGATGTTAGAAGTTACACGGCTCTGGGGCGCGTGTCTGCGGGGCATTCATCTGCTTGCACGCTCTCCCTGCGGGACCTCTCTGCCTCTCTCTCTCTCTCTGCCCTCTCTTTGTGTGTGTGTGTGTGTGTGTGTGTGTGTGTGTGTGTGTGTGTGTGTGTGTGTGTGTGTGTGTGTGTGTCAAAGTAACATCTCCCGGCTAATGCAGCTTCCTACTATGCAGCTCATCTCTGTCCGCCTGGCCGTCACCCTGGTGGTCCTCTAGTTCCTGCCGCCCGGAGGTCTCTCCGTCCGCCGTGTCTGATCTGTGGAGGTCTCTCGCAGCGGGATGAGACCCACATAGGGATAAAGGAGCGCCCCCTCCCCGTCCTCCCCTCCTTGATTTGGGTACCACACGGCAAAGGAGAAATGAGGACTCAACTGGCCGACTTGGCCCTCACATTCTGGCTCTTTCTGGAGGTGAGAGATGGTCGCTCTTGTTCTTTTTAACGACGTCAGCTTCTCCGGTGTACATACGAGTGTAGATGCGGTGTGCTGTTGTTCCTGCTCCTCCAGCAGGCTGGAGCACCAGCGTGTCCTGGCATTGTTTGTGGAGCGATGTTCGCCAAATTCAATTGAGAATTTAAACAAGTCCACATTCCTTCGCTTGACGCCCAAATCGCGCTCGTCCTAGGTGGCACACCGGGGTCGCAATGAAATTCAAGGCACCACCCGGTAACCTCGGCATGCAAGTTAGGCACCAAAAACCAGAGAATGATAATAAAATCGTTTGGTTTTGTGGGCTTGTACCTCCTCCGCCTCCTCGGTTGCGATGTCAATAGTCTTTGGATTGAGAACAAGAACTAGTGTTTACCGAGAGTAAGAATTGCTTAGGGAGTTCTCGTGTGGAGAGAACGTGAAGTGGCTGAACAATAGAACCTTTTAATGAATCCTTTGTCTTTACGCCCAGATCCTCACTAGGTTACCGGGCCTGTAGGACAAATACTTTCTGTGTATCCAAGCAGGGACTTCAACCAAATGTAGTCCAGGATATCTAAAATGACTGTGTTTATGTTTTTTCTGCTGTTTTATTCTCAGTAGGAAGAGAAATGGGAACACAAGCGTTTTCACCGATTGTTCTCGTGAAGCTGCAGGGGGAATGTGTGCATCCTCGGATGAGTGTGATTGTCAGGTGATTTTAGGATCATTCACAGGGGGGGAGGAGGAGGAGGAGCAGCTGGTGAGCTCAAACGTGATTCTTTAGAGCGCACCAGTCTCCACCGCTCCACCTCTGACACTCTTTATATTTTATGAACTCACATTATTATTATTTGATTTCATTCGGCTGATTTAGTGAGCTGGTCTGTTTCATAGGAAGAGGGGAGGGAAACAGACGGTGTGCTGCTGCTGCTGTGGCTGCGTTCACTAGGATGAATGCTTCTGGCCTAACCTGGCAGTGTTGGATGAGGCTGCTGATTGCTGATGTTTGGACTCACTTTGAAAAGCTTCAATCGATTCAAAACAAAACAAAACATTCAGACCGCGGCGTGAAA
This sequence comes from Aulostomus chinensis, assembly GCF_037954235.1. Taxonomy (NCBI): domain Eukaryota; kingdom Metazoa; phylum Chordata; class Actinopteri; order Syngnathiformes; family Aulostomidae; genus Aulostomus; species Aulostomus chinensis. The sequence goes on from NC_141340.1 coordinate 15,125,715, forward strand.
CGACAGCGTGTGACGGGAAGGGTTAGGATTTACATTTTCTCCTAGTATGCAAAGGGTTGAGAATAAAGGTTAATGTTTGGCACAGGAATCAGCCGAAGAAGCAATTGAATAGCAGCTTGACTGTAGACATCCCACTGTGTGTGTGTGTGTGTGTGTGTGTGTGTGTGTGTGTGTGTGTGTGTGTGTTTAAGTGTCCATTAAGATCTCTTTAGTCAAGTGTATCTTGAGGCTGCTGCAGGCATCAAGAACGGCAGTTCGATGCTGCTCACTTCATTTTGTTTCCTACCCCACCACCCTGACCCGCATCAGTCTGGACGTGATCCAGACCCGCAGGTCAATGGCCGGGTCCGGGCCACAGGTCTGTTCGTGGAAGGAGCAGCTGGTACTCTTTGAGTTCTGTTGGCAGGTTTTAAACTGCTTGTGTATAATCAGTCAAAAAAATAGGATAGGATCAGAGGATCAGGTGTAGGCAGTGAGACCTGCCGCGTAAATGTTGTTGTTGCTGGAGACTGGAACTCCACCCCCCTGACAGCCGTGGAAGAGGACAGGAGCCCAGATACCAGTTGGTTACTGGGTTTATCAGACGGCAGTGAGGAATCAGCTGGCGTAACGCAACGTCAGAGCAGGAAACGAAGATCACCTCTGTGGCTGTACATTCCACCTGATATTCATCAAAGCAACGCAAATGTAGGATTTTTCTTTAAAAAGAAAGACAGTAAGGCAAACACATCTGATGAGTAAAACCGTGAATAGTTCAACAAGCTGGTAGGAGAGTGATGTCATCAGCTGTGCCTCGTCGCCTGCTCACCTGGACCTCTCCTCCCCCGTTATTGTGTGGGTTAAATGTGTCCTCTGTGCCAAATGAGGATTTTAATTCAGAGACAGAAACTTAGGAAGATCCAGATGCTGTTTCAGGCTTTGTGTGGCGCCTGTGGAGACTAAAACGACGAAGGCTCGCCACCTCCCAGCCCGGAGCAACTCATCTGTTTGTGATTAACAACGATTCTGCACTCAGATGTCATCCTCCACTTCGGCTTTGGAAATAAAACAACGGCTGTACGTTCCTGCAAGTGAAACTTCCTCAGTGTCGGTTTTTCGGTTGTTTCATGAAAGCAAATATCATTTGGTTGCAGGAACAAACCACAAGCAGGTCTCTCCGGGTCAGGGTGGCCCCTGGAAACAGACAGGTGTGCAATTCAGCTTTAGGATTTGTTTTTTTTCTTTGGCGGTATCTTGATTTAATACGGTCATTTTTACACGTTTAATAGTGACTTCCTCAACTCATTGTGATTTGACTTGACCCAGACTGGACTCGCTGTGTGGCCTTGGAGGCTCCACGTTATCAGGACAGTGAGTCTCACTCAGGAAAGGCTCCTGTGCTCAAATCTGTTCTTTCCTGCGAGATCACGTTTTGAACTCTAAATTAAGTCTTCAAGACGGGAAGAAAAGCCCGATGGCTGTTGGTAACATCTTGATGACACCTATCGTTTACATCCAGCGAGCCCCCAGACATGGACAACATCTTAATAGTAAAAATCATAAGATGACGAACAGCCGAAGAGTGGACGAAGCATCAGAACATCCAGGTCAAGACTCAGGCTGCAGGGTTTAACTGTTGCAGTTAAAATGTCCATCATTCTGCTCGTCAAAGCCTCAACAGATATTTAGTACCTTTGTGCGATGGAAGAAAAAGTTTAAATATTAATTCCAACCAATACCAAACTTTCCAATTTCTGCGTGTCCTGAACTCACCAATTTCAACGTCGCATTGGTGAGTGATGAGGTTCGAGTTTCAGTTGCATCTCTTGCAAAGTGTCACGAGACACACAAACAAACCCGACTCGACTCGACGAGCTCTCGTCGATCACCGTAATTATCAGTTCCACATTTCAATTCCAAAATTGTAAAAAAAATCAGGTCCACACGATCCTCTTTGATAGTTTTTAGATTTCAAAACAACAGCAATTGTTTGGTTGGCACGAGTTGGTTTCGTCTCTGGATTCTCTCATGGCAGCGAGACAAAGTTGCAAATACTTTTTCTTTATCCGAATTTTGTTTTTTTTTGTATTCCCTTTTCTCATTTGGAAGCCAGAGTCTGCTTTAACATTTCCAGGTGTTTTAGGTTCCTGGCTTCCTTCAGTGAATTATTTGGGATGTTTAAACAACAGACGAACTTCTTTGGTCTGCTTGTAGTAAGAACTTGATTTGTCTTTGTCTTTTTAGACTGCAGAGGCCAAGAAGTACTGCTGGTATTTTGAGGGAGGATACCCGATATACTTCATGTAAGTACTCTGCCGTGGGGCGGCATGGCGCGGAGTTGCTGTCTAGCAACCAAAGGGTCGCTGGGTCGATCCTCAATTCGCTCTGGTGACAATGTTGAAGTGACCTTGAGCAAGATACTGAACCCCTGATTGGTCTGGATGAGTAGGTTGGCACCTTGCAGCTCCACCGTCAGTGTGTGTGTGTGTGTGTGTGTGTGTGTGTGTGTGTGTGTGCTTGAATGAGACAACATTCAAAAAGCTCAAAAGTTTAGAAACTAAACTGAATTATGACTCAACCAACAAGAAAGGTGAGATCCATGACACAGACACACAATGACCTGTGAGGTTTTTGTCATGTGAGCTGCTCCTATTCTTTTTTTCAGTTTTTTTCTGTTTTTTTTTTTTTTTTTTTGGTGTTATTTCTTGTTTTTTGGTAAACTGAGAACAAATTTGCAGCAGCTTTTACTCTCAGGTTGTTGTAGCGCTGCGGTGGCGGGGAAGAGCATTGCAGACATGAGAAATGTCTTCTACTGCAATGGGCTGTTGTGACAAACCACAGACACTGATTTGATTTTGATGAGGCAAAGAAGAGTATTATTTCAATATGGCAGGATCGAAATCATGCATTTATTTTATGTGGGTTTTGTTTTTAGACTGTTTTGCAAGTTACTGATCATTGAAACCTTGGGACCCCCCCCCCCCCCCCCGTCAGAATTCTCTTCAGTGAATGGTAGCATTTCCTTATTGCTGCTGATTTAAATAAACCTGAGTAAACAGGAGAGTTCAAACCCAGGAGCAGCAAAAGGGTTCGGTCGCAGGCGCCGACGGCTCCAGGCTCACACTGACGGGGGCGGTAACCCTCCTGCATCTTTTTACTGACTCCGCCTCTTTTTGTGACAGATGTCGCTCCTACGAGGACTGCTGTGGGACTCGCTGCTGTGTCAGAGTCCTGTCCATCCAGAGACTCTGGTACTTCTGGTGAGTACCTCTCAGGAGTGGAAATACTACCAAACCAAAGTACAAACCCCTCAGAAAGTAGCAGGGCAAATATTATCTTATCATGGTAGCTTTGTTTAAAAAAAAGGAGAACTCAGTGATTGCGTCCTGCCAGCTGAGACTTTTTCCTAATGTTCTCTGATGATGATCACGATGATCATTTCCAGCTTTTCAGACTTCACCAAGAGTTACAAGATTTTATGATAAGACATGTTTGATACTTCAAATGACTCACTCACTGCACCATAGTGTACCATGTCATTTTTTTTATTGAATCTGAGTGAGATGATGTTTTATTTAAGACTTTGGAGGCTGGAAATTGTGGTGGTACTGAAATGTACTGGGTTAAATCAGTGAATCACTGCGTGAGTATTAGCAGTACTGCAGTAGCAGTACCTGGTGTACTGCATAAACAAAACAGCCCCTGAATTACTAATAATCAGTAATGGCTCAGAAAAAAAGGGATCTCTTTTCCATTTTGTTTATTCGAGGTTTCGTCACTTCTCACACCAGTGCAGATCCATCCATCCATCCATCCATCCATCCATCCATCCATCCTCTCGTCTCTCCTCCGTGTTTATTTTTCTGTGTCTCTCAGGGTGCTGCTGATGATGGGGGTGCTCTTCTGCTGTGGTGCTGGATTCTTCATCCGCAGGAGGATGTACCTGTCCTCCCTGACAGACGAGCCGTCCTTCAACGTCTCCTTCACCAGGCACCCTGTCACCACTCCCGGTACAGCCAGACTCAAACTAACAAACGCCGTGAAACAAGGAGGGAAAAAGAAGAATTCGATAAATACTCGGCATGTGAATTGTAGCCGATCATTACAGCCAAACCATTTGTTTTAGAGAAAAGCAGAAACCACCCAGATGTATTTGAGAGAATATCGTGCGAAAAAGACCACTGCAGCTGGATATGTCCGGGGTTCATGAGAGAATACGGACCGCTTCATTGCATATCCTGCGTTTTGTCGGTCAAGTGAGATCCATCTTATTTGCTCGTGTGTGTGCGTCATGTATCCATTGACAGCATCTGAGATAACATGAACTCCACATTCTAGCGTAGAAGCTGTACATGCACCTGAAACCCACAACACTCACGAGCTATGTGGATATCGTCATACCTGCATCACAACACTCACGAGCTATGTGGATATCGTCATACCTGCATCACAACACTCACGAGCTATGTGGATATCGTCATACCTGCATCACAACACTCACGAGCTATGTGGATATCGTCATACCTGCATCACAACACTCAGGCAAAAATATCCCTGGATTCTTGGGGGTGTGGCACAGTCATTTTTAATGCTGGACACAGGTTGGTGCCAGGATGCATGACCAAAATGTATTTTGTGTAATGTCTAATCTTTTTTATACTTAATGCACACACCAATTTTGCAAAAGACAGCTGACTACACAAGCCAACATACTGGCTATTAACCACGCATTGACAGCACAGGGATGATTTGAGAGCTGATGGAGTTAAATCAGTTCACACTACAATAACTGTCTTCTCTGCAGTTTCCCAGCAGCCTGGAAATATTCAGAGCCTCGGGGTCAACAGGATGACAAATGGCGACCCGGTGATGACCATGACCCACCCAGTGTTCCCAGCACAGCCCGGCTCCACCCATATGATGGTGGGCGCCTTTCCACCGCCTCCGTCTTACTGCAACCATCCGCCACCACCCTACGAACAAATATTCCACAACAGTGACAAGAAGGAATATTCACAAGGAGCAAAGTAGATGAGAAGAAGGACCGTTGGTGCGAAGCTACGGATACGGGAAAGAGTCTTGTGTCCTGGGGGAGAAACTAAATTCAGTAACAGAGTCTAGATGCACACACACACACACACACACACACACACACACACACACACTGCTGTTGACATTCACTCTTGATTTGTGTAGATTGATGTGTAGTGAACCTGCCGGCTGTGCTGGACTGAGGCTGAGCAGGGACCGACCCAATCGCTGGGCTCCTCCACCCTCCCAATGCAAAACTGCACAATGTCAAATGTCATTCAATCTCACACTGTAGTAGACAGACGGATACTGTTTATGTCAATGGGAAGTGATTTAATAAGAACTATTTTCAATTGATTGGTCAAAAAGCACATCGAATTAAAAAAGGCGATTTTAAAGATGACACCCTCTCTCAAGTATGGGCTCTCACTACAGTAGGTGTCACTCAAGATGTTAAAGCAGCCGTGATGATGCCAGGACCTCAGTGACCACTGAGAGAGTGAGTGAGTGAGTGAGTGTCGGCTTTCCCTCCTAATTGCTGTGCATTTCTGTGAGAGGAAACACAGCAGCAGCAGGGTGCAGCCATCTCACCCATTCCACTCCTGAAAACACCGCCTAAACCCAAAATAGGAAGTCAAGAGAAGTCCTGGACGGTCACGTCATTCTTCGTTTTGTTTCATTTAATGAATATTTCAAAATCAAGGCCCACGCAGATGTAGCTGTGAACCCGTTTGCTACACCTACTGTAAGTCATTCCATTCTGAGTCATACTGGTTGGTAGGAAACATCCTTTTTCCACAAAAAACATGAGCATTCGTGCAAAGAATAGTCTGAGGCCATTCTGAGCTTCCCATAATGAGGCGACCGAATTATTCCACCTTCCGAATTCATGAGTACTGTTTCCCAGCGAGACCAGCGAATCCAATCAACGCTGAATCTACACCATCCAGCTTACGTCCCAGCACACACACTGTTGGACACAGTGGGAGGTTTACGTTCAATATTTTGAGAAAAAAAGAAGCACACATTTAATCTAAGTCTTCTCACCTCTAGACAGAGACACAGTTGATACGTGCAACCATGTCAGCAGGAGTCTGGTAGGCTTGTGCGGGCCGATATATGACCTGGAACATAAAACCTTCATCTGCATCCTCGCACAGAAAGTTCCCCACACCCACTTGTTCAGTCACAAATAAAGGACATCAGCGGCGTGATAATCCACACCGGTCGGTTGGCTGTTGCTGGGGTGGTTTTACCAGTGGGTGCATCTTCTAATTAAATATCATCCATATTTCTTAATACAGAGATTTTTAAGTTTGAAAAAGTTTAAAAGTTAAGGTTGAAATTGTAGCTCCAGGAAGAAGTTTGAGTTCAATTTAATCACGTTTTTTTTGTTCCAGCTGTGACAGTGAGTTCTTCAATGTGGGACAAGAGAGCATGGATGACGTTCCTCATTAGTGTGACAGAGTTCTATAGTAGTTCTAAAGATTCCACCTGAACCTCAAATGAAAAATGAGAAATACAAAAATAAAACCTCCGTGTGAGAGTTGGAAATTGATTTTTGTGTGACGCCCGGCAGAAGTTGTTCCAAAAATACACTTTCACAAATGGCGTTGCCACATTGTTGTTACAACACAAAACGCCGTGGCCGACGTCTGCATCTCAAACATGGCTTCCTGTCGCCGATGGTAATGACTGACAGCGTTGGACTACATCGCTCTGTTGTTTGGACCCTTGGAGATGTTTGGGATCCTAGTAACGGTAGCGAACAGCCTATTTGCTGCTAATAGCGGATGCTACCGTGAAGGTACCAGACCTACACAAACCAAGCAACACGATCAGAGGATGGCGTTGTAGTAAATGCGGTGATGACACAGCAGGACTGACAGCTCCTCAGAGGTGGCTCTCTAAGGGCCCTCGCAGCATCTTGATCCACAGTATCGCTAAGCTGTCCTGATGATTCCTCCGTATTTTACATTGACTGCTCTTTACCACACTTGGCTCGGCGGTTAGACTTAAACCTGTGATGTCAAAGCCAAAGATGTGACTTGGTCCAATGGCAGTGGTTAGGATCCATTCTGAGACCACAGACTGAACCAGACGAGAATCCTGTCCTCCGAGAAAACAAATCCTGCAAAATCACAACCTGCAAGATCAGACCGCGACACTTTGTCTCGAGTTTCCTCCTCATAAGTCTTTGTTTTTAAAATGTTGATGCCAGAATAAAAGCATCACAGTGTCCTGTTTTGTGAGATTACATGTGGACGCAGACTTGTTAGGGCAATGGATCACATGAGACCAGCAACCTGCCAGATTAAGACAACGCCCAGAAACCGTTTACATCAACAGTGGAATTGTGAATGTGCTCATGAAACCATGGACTATGTAAGAGTGTGAAAATAAAGTCCACGTATGAAAAATGTCCATCTGAGACACTGACGCTTTTCCAAGCTTTTCAGAACAGGTGCATCTGACTGGAGGCTATTGGACTACAAAAATGTTCTGGAGGTAAGAAGAGGAAGTGCCGACCCACGTGAGGTTGTAATAATAGTATTATTTTACTCGAAGGTACACAACATTGGCAATTCCAACCAACCGGGTGGGCTACTGTTCTGATGACTGCAACTGATGTAGTTCTTTTCATGCGAACTGAGTTAAAGGTGAGACCTTTTGCTGTATTTGTTTTTTGTTTTTTTTTAATTATCATGGAAAATAATAAAATTGGCATTTGGAAATGGACTTCGTTAGGCAGAACTATTCAGAAACTTTTTCACGGTACAGTTGGCATCACGGAGGAGGGTCTTGAGATCTTTGCGCCTCCGGTTCAAGTTTGTGTCATCGCCAAAAAGAACGAGAAAGTAAAACAGCGACACGGTGGGGGAATCATTGACGTGAATAACAAAAACGTACTAGCAAGGTCTAGAATTATTATTTTCAAGTTGTCTTAAGCCATCCACGTTGCACGAACATTGCTAAAATGTTCAAAGATTATCGAACACTTTGGTGAAAATAACATCCACAGTCATTTCCAAAGTCAGTGTGCATAATGACACATTTTTATTGAAGCATGTATTTGGTGAAACAACTTGTACAATTTAAAAATATTAGAACAGCTTTTCACAACAGGTCACCAATAAACTGAAAATAGCACATGCCACAGGGATAGGGTAGGACTTCAATGAAAACATTTCAAGCCAAACAGGAATTGCTATATAATACGAAGCCCATGAGCAACTGCTAACATCAAAACCTCTCTTTCTCCTGCAAACAAACTCACTCATGCAAGATGCAACTCAATTTTATTAGAGAGTTTGGCAGTGAGCCATTTAAACTTTGTTAAATTTAAGAAAATTGTATTTAGAGTGACATTTAACCCAAGTTGACAAGTTAAGTGTTCTGTTACTTCTTTAACTTAACAGCCGTTGCACCAGAGCAGAGTTCCAATCGGAGAAGCTCAGTTAATTCTTCCCATTTGATTTTATTTCCTGTTTAATTGTAGAGGGACACGCGTCCGGCCAATTCCCAACGGACACTGCGCATGTCGCTCAACAGACTGGTTCATAATAATACAGACCAGAGGTTCCAAACTTCCAGTATCCTCCTGTTGTGTGACCCCTCTATCTCCACGGATGGTGCTCACGCCCCCAGTGGCTCAGCACACGTGGCCAGTACCAATGCTAACATTAACGCGAGCTCTGCCAGACACAGCACACGAGGGTTGTGACGAGGATTTAGCCATATTTGGGTAAGTCAGGGCGACATACTTGTGCGCTAAGGCTGGATGCCCATTCCTGAACTCACCCACACAACTATCGTGCCTCAGCCTGTGTGGAGCGACACGGATCAGGGTCAGAGCCAATCAGGGGGGCAAGACAAAGTAGGTATTTGCAGAATGAGTACGGAAAACCTACGTCTCTGATTTATGTTTGATGGAGGATTTTGAGAATATACTACAGATCTGAGCCCCTGGTGCAAGAGCGCAAACTCCCGGGTCAGCTCGCCACCGTTAATAACAATGAGTCTTTGCCTCCGCTGGGACACACTCCTCTTCAGGAAACCCCCAAAAATAATAAATAACAATATCAAGAATAAAAAATACCCTCATGAGGGCGACCCAGGCTGGAAGCTTGTGTGTGTGTGTGTGTGTGTGTGTGTGTCTTGCCAGCTGTTCATTCACAAGGTGAGTTATATCTTCTGCCATTCAGTCACGCCTTCAATCTATGACTCATGGCAGCCTCGCACCTGAACGACGCCAGCGCCATCTGAGATCGCTACTGCTAGAGTACAGTGACGATCAATAATCGTCCCAAGTAACTTCACCTTCGGATGCTCTTCCTCTGGTGCTCCGCTGCTGAGTCTGAACTGAAACAATTTTAAAACACTGAAGAACAAGTAGCACTGCTTTTCTCTCCATTTTGCAGGAACTTGTGAGTGAATTTGTTCGCAAAAGAGAGGGCAAGGCCAGAGGGACAAATGGAAAAAAAAGCAAAAACTAGCACGATTCTACAGGAAATAAACAACAGGTAATGTGGCTTTACTTTAAAGCAACAGAAATTTATACTGATATTAAAAAAGACACAGAGAGGCTTCAGTGTTATATTACTGTTATATGGCCACAATCGTTTCCGTGCGTGAAGTCTGGGGGTCTCTGGGGCCAACGAGGACTCAAGTGACACATCATCCCCCACCTGGCCACAAATGAACCCGTGTGGACTCAGCCGGAGGAAGGCATTAAATCAGAACACAAAGGAGCCCATGCAGCCACAGAGCTAGAAAACAACACTCCCAACTGGACGACCCACTTCAGCACATTTTGACCCAAATTATACAAAAGAGTCTCAACACAAACGTCCATGATCAGCACTGGGCTCCTACCACTGAACACTGGGTCTAATTTCTGTCAAGCAGCAGGAACTTGCTATTCTTTTTTTTTAGAGCTCCAAAAGACTCTTCTCATGAAACAAATCTGTGGTTTAATCCATTGACAAATTGCACTCACCCTGCTCGAACCAGTGACAGGTTCATGTTCCGTCCACTTCGATCATTAATCAATCATTTTCAAGGTTGAAACTGTACGTACGGCTACAACCTTGTCCCACCTTCCAGCAAACATTCGGCTGTAGCTCGTTCCCCTCTTCTCCCTCACCCCCAGGGCCAGCAGCTGGCAGGTCAAAGTTCAAAGGCAGGGAAACAGGCTGCTTCAGGTGTTGCCAGTTCTGACAGGTAGTGAATGGTCCCCGCCATACCTGAGAGGAGGAACACATCGCTGTCCGTCATTCAGGTTTGATAGATGCGGACAGTTGTTCTGGCGGTGCAACTCTCCAGTAAAAATTCTCCAAAATCCAGTATTTAAATCACCATATTTCTCTTTTCAATCATATTTTTTAAGCAGAGTTTACGATTATTGTCCTCGGCCTCATGGAAGAACATCAGAACCTCAACTACCTGCCTGCGAGCTAGAAAGCTGCAACCCGGCGAGAACGTAACTTGTCAGTTTTAATATTATTTAACACATCAAAGGGCTGTTAGCTGAAGCTAACAGTAAAGCAGTCATATTAGTCATGCTGTGGTTAGAAGTATTTCTTTGGTGGTACACGGTGACGGGGGTCATCAGAGTGAAGCCTGGACCAACAGTCGGTGGTGAACTTCAACTCTGTCCTGTTCTGTTTTGGCCCCAACTCTTTTATTACCGGCTAAATGAACTGGAAGACCTCCACACAGACTGAAACTGGCCATTTTCCTGCATAAATGACAGCACTGTTTCCATTAAAAGGATGTGACGTGGGGGGCGGGGGTTGTCAGACGGATTCATTCGATCTTTCTAGAAAGAAATAATTCATATTTGGTACCTTCAAATAGAGAGTAGGGTCTGTCTGGGATGCGACAGCCATGAGTCCCGTAGTCCAAGCACCACTCGGCAAACTAGATAAAGGGAGTAACCAGGTCATGTTTACAAGTCAACAAACACCATTTATTTTGATGACATCTTAGTGCGCTTGATCATGGTCTTCATTTAAGGTTTTTTTTTTTACTCAGAGTGTCAATGTTCGCTCTGTTGGATTACTTCCCTAACAAATAAATCACTTACGAAGCTCACTGATACAAATGCTAACACCAACTGAAACGATATCCCTGGTTGACCTCGGGAAGGCGTTCTAATGACAGCCCTCACTGGAGGAACCAGTCAGAGAGAGGGAATGATCTACCGACTGATTGACAGCGCTTCTGCCTTGAAGTTACACGTGCGTCAATCACGCTGGTGGGTGAGTGGAATTAATCCGGCGCTTTACTTGGTCAAATTCCTTCCTCATCTCCCGTTGTTTTTCCGCAGGCTTGGCGTTAGCGAAGATTTATGCACAACAGCTCTCACAACGAGTCCCCGTCTTTCTGTGACGGAATCACGGTGGCAAAGTTTGACGTCAAGAGGGCGCTCTGTCCAAGGGGGCCGGCGCTCACTTAGGAATTGCTAGTCCAATCAAAATGATTAGAAATATGGAGCTGACTGGAAATGGGGAACAGATGAATCCAATGATGATATTTTGAAGAAGTAAAGTACTTTGGAAAAAGCAAAACAACTATCCTTACACATATTAATCTTTTACTTCTAACCACGACCATATTTATTTCTCATTTTGCTTTATTTCCTATTCAAACTCATTTTATTAAAAAAAAAAAAAAAAAAGATATTTCCAAGTAACCCCACAAATTTTTAAGTGCCTTCCAAAAACACACCCTTGCTTCTGATTGGTTAGCATCAATACAGCTTTACCTTGCAGGCACGGTAGAGGTATTTCTTCTCCTGCGTGAGCTTGTACAGGGACAGGAAGGCGTAGCCATTTCCGGCAGTGCCGTGGCAGATACCATAGCCTTTTCTGAGCAGTCCCCGCTGCCAGATCACCTCTCCACATTCTACAGCTTCCTTTAAATACTTCTCATCTTTGAACACCTGGGGAGGCACAGGTTTAATCATCAAAACTGGGACAAAATTTGAAACAGATGAATGGGAAAAAAGTCTTTAATATCATAAGCGGGAGACCAAAAATCCGGTAAATAAATATTCACAATATTCATCTCTCTCTCTCTCTCTGCCATTTTCATCCTGTTAGTTATTCTGGTCTGGTTCATAAAGCAGAAATCTCACCTTGTAAGCCATTAGGAGCATGTGGATGACTCCAGGCGCTCCGTGGCACCAGTGAACCAGCCGGTCACTCTCATTGCTCAGTGAAGACGGGAAGTTACCCGAACGAAACTTCTTGTGACGGACATAATCGATGGTGGGACGAACCAACTCTGACAGAGAGTCTGGCTGCATCTTTGCTCCTGGCTGGGGAGGGGGGAGGAGAGAGAGAGAGAGAGAGAGAGAGAGAGAAAGAGAGAGAGAGAGAGTGCGAAAGAGAGTCAAGTTAAATGTAGCAATTCCTGGTTAAAGGGAACTTCATTTTTTTCAGCCTAGAGCCTATTTTATTTTAAGTTTTTTAATCTAAGCAAGGTAATGGAAACAACCATTTTGGAAATCGCTCCAGTATGGAGCAATGACAGAGCTGCCTGTGGTCCCAGACCACTTATAATGCGATCCAATGGGGCGACTGGCTACCTTTAAATTACCAAATTACGCCCAATGAAAAGAGTTTTTTGGCCGCACTGACAGATTTGAGACTGCTTTGTAGTACTGATGTGATTCAGTCAGCCCTAAAGGGCACTGACCTTCAGTCGCCGGCCCTGGTAGTTGGCTCCCGCTAGAAAAAAATAGATTCATCCTGCGCTTTTCTGCTTATGAAATTAACACTGCGATTGCTGGGCTAAAAAGACTTGGTCAAACGAGAGCATAGCAACCAATTAATTGACCGGTCCAGACCAACAGAATGACATCACATTGAGATTGGATGGCTTTGATGTTTTCTGAGGTCACGTGACCCATGGCCATGCCCCTCAAACAACAGGCACAAGACTGCTTTGTTCAACTGAAGAACACAAGTGTTTCAAATATTTCTAAATGCAGAGAAGGACTCCATGAATCAGAAATCCCATGTTATGAATGCATTAAGCCTCTTGTCTGCTCTCACCTGCATGAGCATGTATAGGATCCCAGCCAGACCGTGGGCAGCGCCAACGTACTGCTTCTTGTGCCACTCGTAGAGCAGAGGACAACGTTCAGTCTTCTTCTGCTCCGCTGACAGATTCTTCCCTGATTCTACTATGGCCGTCACTACCTGTGTGACAGAAGGAGAAAAGCAACAACCCCAGTGTGTGACACAGAAACACAAAACAGACCATCTATGAGCCTTTTTACTGCATTACACCACCTCTGCTAAAACATGTAGGTTATGCTTAGTCATGCAGCGCTCTATCACAGCTATCACCTCACTCCTGTGCCTGAGAGGAAAGGATCAAACCAGCAGTACACATTTCACATTTTTTAGAGAATTGTCATTGGACACACACACACACACACACACACACACACACACACACACACACACACATACACACACACACACACACACAGGCTCTGTAGGAGGAGACTGGCACTGGAGGAGACTAGCTTGATTCATTTGGAAAGAGAAGCAGGTGATAAGAAATTTGACTGCTGCACAAATGGCCCAACTATGATCCCTCAGCAACAAACTCATTTATAAAGCTGCACCTCCAGGAAAAAGAAAGAGAAAAATTAAATGAGGAGAAATAAACAAAAGCATACCAAGCTCTGTATAAAGTCCTCAAAAATGTATCTCACTTTTGTAATGGTGTCATCATCCACCGTGTCGGCTCCGATCTCCTTCTTGACGTAGAGCAGAGCGTACAGGTAGCCAGCCCGTCCATACAGCAACTCATCAGGCATCTCAGAGTCGGGACTGAGCAGTGAGCACTGCAGCTGGAGGAGCCTGATGGACAAAAAAATAAAAATCTCTGATGTTACATGTACTCCAAGTTTTACTTTTAGACATGCAGAGAATGAAAATACAGCCACTCACCTGGAGAGACTATCTTTGCTGTCAGCAGTGTTGCCAAGTTTGTGGTGGACCACAGCACTCACTGCCAGTGGGCCTGCGTCACCACAGAGGAAGGTCACTTTTCGGCCATTCAGGATCCTCATGGTTCTCTTTACATAGTCCAGCGCTCTTTGTAGGTGAGACGCCTCTTGGGAGATGCGGTGCAGCTGAAGGTACAGCAGGGCAATCCCTAGGGTGAAGAGAGTACCTCGATGTTAAACTCTTGACTGCGCTAGCAATTCTTGACTCAACTTCACACTTGGGATCAGAACTGTTTGTCAGAGCTGCTGGATCAGACCTGTCCAACCCGTGTAGGTGGAGAAGTCATGGGGATCGGCGGTCCTCAGGCCCTCCTCCATCTGCTGGAGCAGGTCTTTGATCTTATTCTGGACCTTCCTCTGGAAGGCTGAACTCACCTGAAGATGAGAGACCTCAAGAATTAAATTCAGCGGGATTTCAACCCACGATGTTAAAATGGCAGCGGGCTCAGTGGTTGTGACTGACAGCCATGAGTGATGGACGATGTCATCAACCACGATGAATATCGCAACTGCTGTGTTTAACAGCCACTCAACCGCACGCTTCAGTCAGCGCCTCCCTGCCTCACCAGACAGCCTCGCTCCACTGCCCTCATCTCTTCCCAAGTTTTAGCTTTCGTGCGACTAATCAAATATCAGGCTTGGGAATTACTTATGAAAAATGTTTATTATCCCATTGAAGTTCAATGAAAAAGTTCTTCAAAAGGAACTTTTTTGGCAATGAAAACAAGTAAATTCAGCCTAACATGGCTGTTGAACCCACAGAGACGAAGCAGGACAACAGACAAAGAGAGAGTGGACATGAATGGGAGGGGAACAAAACAGCAACACAGTAAAATGAAAGCTAGTCACCAGGTTAGCTGAATGTCCAACACCACAGCGGGACAAACGCGCTGTTTTTGTTTCATCTTTGAGTTTATATGACTCCAAAACTTCACAGTAAAACTACACAGTAGCTGGGTATGTACTCTGAGGAGTATAACATCCATATATATATATATACACATGTGAATTATTTATGGAGTAAATGTTAATTATACCACATGAAACTAGGATGAACGTGCTTATCTATATACCATATGTGTAATGAATGTTGGCGATGCCAAAGCTACACAGTAGCAGTAGTACATGGTAGATTCGGTGTACTCTTAGAAGTGCAAAGTCTGGAAATAAATAAACAACTTATGGAATAATTGTTTACTAATTTATATCAACTTATAGTTTACTCAAATTAGGTAGCAGGACACATGCTCATGCTCAACTATGTGTATAATTTTGTTATTTGTAGTTCAACGATAATAAAGTAGTATTGCTGCATTGCGAATATCGCCTGTTTGGCCGCTCCAAGCTTCCGTACAACGACTGCCGTAGCAACATAAATAGATGCGCATCAACATTTTCGCGGTGACTGGCGCGACCGGATCTTCACCTGCAGTTGTCAAAATTGGGGGCACATTCGCAAAAACATCACTAGACTGCAAGTCACGAGTTGATACGGAACGTCATGGTTCCATTTCAATGTCCCAAATCAAGCTGTGCCATTCAGAGGTCCTTTACTGGGCCAAGTTATGATGTTTGTATGTCATCAGATGAAGGAAACCTCTCACCGTTCCCTCTGCATCCAGCGGCTCGTAATCATTTACTTCTGCTCCGTTGTGCGACGCGAGGACCCCTTGGTCCCAGTCAGGGTACGGGTTTGGAAAAGAACGCTCCTCCATCTCTGCCTCTGTGACGGAGATCAGCTTGAGTCGCTTAGACATGTTATCTCCCATCGCTACGGCGGCTCGGCAGGCATAAAAAACCTCAGGGACGCTGTGGGCCGTAAAATGAGGAAAGCGCGTGTCAAAATAAAATTGAATTATTAAAAAAAACAAAAACAATAACAGTCATCAAATCGTTAAATCTGTGTGAAAACCCGTCTCTACATTAAGTGTGCAAAAAATATTTCTACTTGTTTCTAAAGAAACATGGAAAAAAATGCTAAAATAAATGAAGTTTATCTAAAAATATGTAATATTTCCAAGACAAACAACTTTAGTATAATGACCATAATAATTATAAGTGATGATTTCTAATGCAGTCTTTGTTTTTTCCAATGATTTTGACCTAACATGAGGAAAACTCCTTACTGTAACACAAGGTTTGTTATATTATCAGGTTATTTCATTCCATTTACTAAATTATTTTAGCAGTGACTGGCTTTTTTCCTTTATTTTTTGAAAAAAGGCAGGAATGTAATTATCTAATGGGAAACAAAGAGAGGGAAAGTGAGCTCATATTAAACTTTCATTAAATAACAAATAAACTACATTTCAAACAGCACGTTTAACACCCGTCGAATAAAGCTAATGTCACCTTGAAAAGAGTAAGATTTTTATATAGGCCCTTATTTTTATATATATAATTTTCAATGGTATTGGGAATTGCTTCACAATCTGAATCTCCTTTTAATCAGTCAGTAGCCGACCACAACAAAACGTTAAGGCAGGTTAAAAAACAATGAAAATGTGAAAAAGAAATGTAAAACACTTCCCTATTAATGCTTCAATTTTAACAGATGATGATTATTGTTATTATTCGCAGCCTACAATAAGGCCCACTAACACACTGCAGACAATTACAGGGGAGCCAGAATCGGTTATTACCAGGAGGCGATATGATCAGCAGTCAGTCCGAGCTTGATGTGAGTAATCCTGGCGGTAGTTGCAGCAGCCCTCAGTCTCCCAGCAGCGTCCCAGCCTTTCCAGCCGCAGTCAGAGCAGACATGCAGTACCAGCATCCATGTGTTACCGCATCAACGGGTTTCTTTCTCATCCTCCCCACTCCTCTCTGAGCACACTGGACCCGTAGATTGCTGCTGATGCTGCTTAGCAAATCAAATCCCCCATCCCTCCCCTCCTCCGCTCTGATTTGAAAGACAGCCTGAACGCCACACCACCAACTTTCCCCAGCGTTATCCGCCTGTTTCAGTGGGGATGTGTCTGTACCAGCAGTCCGGTCCTAGCAGATGACTCCCGATGTGAGGGGAACAGATGGTGTTAGTGTGTCACACTGTGCTGCTGGGATTAGGCAATAGCCTTTGGCGCGCGCGCGCGCACGCACAACGCATCTTGCATTTTCCCTCATTTCACCTCCTGCTTTGAGATGCATTATTTCTAGAAACTTGCATTGTATCGGCATCAGATGGGTGCGACCACAGCGACTCAGGAGGGATTCAAACATTTACCGTAACAGGAGACAGTTCAGTTGATCATTCTCATTTCCTTCTTCCATAAAGCGACTGGACCACATTTAATCAAAAAATCAAGTTAAATAGTTCTGCCACACAAGTCTCAGTCTGATGTCACTGAATTGGAAAAATAAATTCATCTGCTAAATAATTTCCTGAAACAGATAAAGCCTTCCGTTTTGACTCGCTGATACTGTCCACCTGTGAGGTGCGGTGGTAAAGCCTCACCAGAACTGACATGAAAACAATTATTGATTTAGACCAATGATGAGTGATTTTTGCTGTTAGTACACTGTATAAAGTTCAAGTTACTGAATATCCATCCATTTTTTTCTGCTTATTCTGTTGAGGGGGGTGGGGGGTGGGGAGGCTGGAGCCTATCCCAGTAGCCTTCAGGTGAGAGGCGGGGTTCACCCTGGACAGGTCACCAGTCCATCACAGGACCAACACATAGAGACAGACAACCATTCACACTCACAGTCACACCTACGGTCAATTTAGAGTATCAATCAGCCTCGTCCCCTCTTGATGTCTTTGGACTGTGGGAGGAAGCTGGAGTACCAGAGAGAACCCACACAGGAACAGGGAGAACATGGAGACTCACACAGAAAGATCCTGTGCTGGAGCCGGGACTTGAACCACAACCTTCTTGCTGTGACCACTGCACCACAGTAGAATAATTAAGTTTTGTTTGTTTGTTTGTTTGATTTTTAGTTCAGGGTCAGCATTCAGGGGCGATGATGAACTTCAGGCTGAAAATGAATGGTTTATTTTTGAGTTTTGAGAATTTTAAGTTTTCATCATGCTGTCCAGTAAAGCTTATAAACCAGGTCCTGGGGCATCTAGATGTAAAAATAAACAAATAGTTTAAAAAAATGAATAGCCTTGTTCTAAAAAATAAAAAAGTTAAAGTATATTTCTGTGGGATTTAAAAAAAAAAATTTTTAGAAGTAGAAATGTTTGTTAAAAATGTTGGATTTAGGACATATAATTTTGCATAATTTGATAAGGTGACAGAGAGTGAAGTAAGAAAAAAGAAGGAGAGACAGCGGTACAGAAAAAAAGAAAAAGTACAATGTGTTTGGTTGTGGCCCGTGGAACCTCATTTAGTCTGCATTTTTGCCCTCCAAGGAAAAGCCTTTGTGCCCCCCCCCCCCCCCCGTTATAGAGTGGGTTAAAAAAAAATGTTACTCACACATTACAGGTTTACTCAGACTGAGTTACTTAAGTGGTACAACTGCAGATGTTTAAGATTAGTATTTTTCTGGTTGCTGTTTACACCGGGCATCTTCTGGGGTCTTTAGTCGTGCCATCGTCAATATTACATGCTTGCATCGACTGTTAAACAAATCGGTCGATGTTTTACTGTGAGTTAATTAGTTAACATAAGTCATGTGTGAAGGTAAAGGCAGGCAAGACCAGCTGTATGTCAACTCAATTGACCTAAATTTCAAGCGACTTCAAACCTCTCTTGAAGTAAAGGGAAACCCAACAGAGAAATCTTTACAACAAGACACTTTAAAACGTATCCCTTTGCATTTACGTTGATGTTTATCTGGTTTATCAGGTCAGCAGGCAAAGAAAAAAAACAGTGGCAAAAGGCAAAAAAATCCTTAAGACAAAACTCACTGAAAACCGTAGAGAAAAATACTGTCAAAATATCATTGGAGAGCAACGTGCACTATGGAAACAAAGACAATCTGACAAGGCCAAATCCTTGGCTGATGCGTCAATAGATCTTTTTGATCTGTGGCTTGTTTGATCTCTGTGTTCTGTCTTTGATTAATGAATTCTGTGCTTTGATCTCTTATTTCTGTCTTTGATCTCTGACTTACAAACACTTATTAAAGAACTCTCCATGAGTATATTTGTGCAGAATATTGAAGGTGACTTTACCAACTGCTGTTGTGTCTCAACAAAGAAGAAAACCTCACAGTTAAACGGAGCGCGACTGAAATCTTAACACGTTGTGTTGAGAAGACAAGAAGGAAATTCAACCAAACTACAACGATGGAGAGGAATCCAGACCTGCAACTTGATGACCATGGGCGGTACTATGGTGCAGGGGATGAGGTCATGGAGATGATCTGGGAGCCAGTCCTGGATGTTCCTGATGATGGACAGCATGGTGGTGAAATGGTTCATGCTGAGAGAAACCCTGCTCCAGCCACCGACATGCATGAGGGCTTGTACGCCATCTTTGATGAATTTCGGCGGTACTATGGTGCAGGGGATGAGGTGATGCAGATGATCTGGGAGCCAGTCCTGGATGTTAAATGCAATCATGATAGACAGTCGGGTGGCAAAATGGATCATCCCTACAGCAACACTGCTCCAGCCATCCACACGCATACGGGCTTGGAGCATCATGACCAGCCAGGAGGCCAGTCCTCCCTCATGACCTACAGGGACCACAGGGACCGCAGTTATGAGTATCAGCAGTGCTGTGGAGAACCTGGTCCCTACACCAGCTTTGAACATCATCAATACTGTGGAGAACCTGGTCCCGACTCAAACACCTATCATGAATGGATGGATCCTGACTTCTACTGCACTGATGTTGGGGAGTACTACGAGGACATGGATCCCCACAGCTCCACTGACACTGAGCAGTAGAACACCTGCTGGTCCGACTGTGTCAGCACCATCTTCTCTGTGTGGAACAAGTTTATGTCTGTGAAGAGAGGCTTCATCCAACAGCCCACCATGAATTACACTGCTTCAACGATTTGTATTATGTGAATAAATATGAAATACATTTGACATCTATTTGAACCCTTATTCTATGTGTGTGTGTGTGTGTGTGTGTGTGTGTGTGTGTGAGTGAGTGAGTGAGAGAGAGACAGAGAGAGAGAGAAAGAGAGAGAGAGAGAGAGAGAGATGGATGGACCTTTTATTGAAAATCACTGATCATCATTTGTTTTGCCTGAACATACTGGACTTTGTGGTGCCTGATGAGAAGACAACTTGGGCACAAAGTTGGAGCAGAGAGTTTTTGGGGAGGAGATTTTTTTATGGTCTTGCTACTCTACTCTTGCCTATTGTTGTGAATTGGAGACAAACCACTCCGGTCTGAATGCAGCCAAGATGGCGTATGTATCCCTGTATATCTGGATGAGGCACATTCTACACATATCAGGGAACATATTGGAAGCACTCTGCCTCCATCTAGTGGCATGAGTGTAAACTACATCCAGGTAATATCTGCAGAAGTGTTGGCTTGGCAGAGCACATGGTTTCTGGAGATCATTTCTGGAAATTTTCCAAGATTGAGGTAAACTGCTTCTGTTACTGATGTATCGAAATAGACCACATGATGAAAATTGTGGAAAATATTTGCAGACTTTGTTTCATATGGTTGCATATGAATAATATCATATCCAGGCGCAATATCAGAACAATTCGAAATCTTGGGCATATTTTTCAAATGCCTTGAAAAATGTATCTCCTAATTAATGTCTGTAATTGTAATTGTCAAGATTCAAAGTGGTTATTGTCATGTGGCACATTAAGGAAAACGTGTAACAGACTGTTATATATATATATATATATATATATATATATATATATATATATATGCAGACCGTCTTTATATATATATATATATATATATATATATATATGGGGGCTGCACGGTGGTGCAGTGGTCAGCACTGTGGCCTCACAGCAAGAAGGTTCCGGGTTCGAGTCCTGGCTCCATCACAGGATCTTTCTGTGTGAGTCTGCATGTTCTCCCTGTTCCTGTGAGGGTTCTCTCTGGTACTCCAGCTTCCTCCCACAGTCCAAAGACATCAAGAGAGGACGAGGCTGATTAATACTCTGAATTGACTGTAGGTGTGACTGTGAGTGTGAATGGTTGTCTGTCTCTATGTGTTGGTCCTGAGATGGACTGGCGACCTGTCCAGGGTGAACCCCGCCTCTTGCCCGTTGACGCTGGGATAGGCTCCAGCCCCCCCGCGACCCTTAATATGTAGGAATAAGCGGAAGATGACGATGGATGGATGGATATATATATACACACTATATTGCCAAAAGTATTTGCTCACCCATCCAAATGATCAGAATCAGGTGTTCCAATCACTTCCATGGCCACAGGTGTATAAATGAAGCACCAAGGCATGCAGACCGTCTTTACAGACATTTGTGAAAGAATGGGTCGCTCTCAGGAGCTCAGTGAATTCCAGCGTGGAACTGTGATAGGATGCCACCTGTGCAACAAATCCAGTCGTGAAATTTCCTTGCTCCTAAATATTCCACAGTCAACTGTCAACAATGGAAGTGTTTGGGAACGACAGCAACTCAGCCACGAAGTGGTAGGCCACCTAAACTGACTGGGCGGGGTCAGTGGATGCTGAAGCGCATAGTGCGAAGAGGTCGCCAACTTTCTGCAGAGACAATCACTACAGACCTCCAAACTTCATGTGGCCTTCAGATTAGCTCAACAACAGTGCTCAGAGAGCTTCATGGAATGGGTTTCCATGGTCGAGCAGCTGCATCCAAGCCATACATCACCAGGTGCAATGCAAAGCATCGGGTGCAGTGGTGTAAAGCACGCCGCCACTGGACTCTAGAGCAGTGGAGGCGCGTTCTCTGGAGTGATGAATCACGCTTCTCCATCTAGCAATCTGATGGAAGAGTCTGGGTTTGGCGGTTGCCAGGAGAACGGTACTTGTCTGACTGCATTGTGCCAAGCGTAAAGTTTGGTGGTGGGGGGGATTATGGTGTGGGGTTTTTTCAGGAGCCGGGCTTGGACCCTTAGTTCCAATGAAAGGAACTCTGAATGCTTCAGCATACCAAGACATTTTGGACAATTCCATGCTCCCAACTTTGTGGGAACAGTTTGGAGCCGGTCCCTTCCTCTTCCAACATGACTGTGCACCAGTGCACAAAGGAAGGTCCATAAAGACATGGATGGCAAAGTCTGGTGTGGATGAACTTGACTGGCCTGCACAGAGTCCTGACCTCAACCCGATAGAACACCTTTGGGATGAATTAGAGCGGAGACTGAGAGCCAGGCCTTCTCGGCCAACATCAGTGTGTGACCTCACAAATGTGCTTCTGGAAGAATGGTCAAAAATCCCCATAAACACACTCCTAAACCTTGTGGACAACCTTCCCAGAAGAGTTGAAGCTGTTCTAGCTGCAAAGGGTGGACCCATGATGAGGAATGGGATGTCACTAAAGCTCATGTGAGTCAAGGCAGGTGAGCGAATACTTTTGGCAATATAGTGTGTGTGTATGTGTAGATAGCTAGCTAGCTAGATAGACTGCTGTTGGTGTGGAGAGTTGAATCAGGTTAATGAGCCACCAGGTGGGCAGAGGAGGGTGGCTGCCCCGCCCAGCCCTGGGGAAAACAAAAGACATGGACATGAACAAGAGTGCACTGGATCCTGACACGTCTTCCCTCTGTAAATGCTGCTGAAACTGTTTAAATTTCCCCTGTGTGGGATTAATATATTCTTATTCTTCTTATTCTAAGTTGTTCTGGGCCCAGCACAATAACTTCACTTTTGTCAGAGTTTAATAAAAGGAAAATGTGGATCGTCCATGTTTTTTCATTTCCTTTAAACCAGTGGTGTCAAACTGATCCAGTAAAGGGCCGTGTGGCAGCAGGTTGCTTTTGCTTGGTTGGAATGAAAACCTGCTGCCACACGGCCCTTTACTGGATCAGTTTGACACCTGTGCTTTAAACCAATGGTACCCAGCCTTTTCCAACTCAGGGCCCACTTTTAAGACTCAAAAATTTTCGTAGCCCACCTCCAACAGCTGTCGATTCACCACCAGTGTTTTGTCTCTCTTTCCTCTTAATTCTCCCTGTTGCTAGCCAGCTATCCATAGCTGATTACAACAAAATTCCTATCTCTCTTTTGCTTGTCACATGTCTAATACCATTCATTCTTTTTTTCTGCTTATCCTGTTAAGGGTCACAGGGCTGGAGCCTATCCCAGCTGCCTTCAGGCGAGAGGCGGGGTTCACCCTGGACAGGTCACCAGTCCATCACAGGACCAACACATAGAGACAGACAACATTCACACTCACAGTCACACCTACGGTCTATTTAGAGTATCAATCAGCCTCGTCCCCTCTTGATGTCTTTGGACTGTGGAGGAAGCTGGAGTACCAGAGAGAACCCACACAGGAACAGGGAGAACATGGAGACTCACACAGAAAGATCCTGTGCTGGAGCTGGGACTGGAACCTGGAACCTTCTTGTTGTGAGGCGACAGTGCTGACCACTGCACCACCGTGCCCCCCATTACTTATATTGTTTATATCTATATTGTTAATCTATCCACTTTGCTGCTACAACATTGTGAATTTCCCTGTCGTGGGACTAATACAGGAATATCTATCGATAAAATTCTCATGATCACACTACAGAATTACAGAGCAGATCCTCAATATTTATTTTAATAATATTTACTTATGCTGTGGCCATCAAAAATTTTAATCATTTTAATTTTCAACTAGTTTGACTGTGTAAAAATAAACTGACATCTTCATCCACTGCAGGGGGCAGTGGAGCTCTGCTGAACACGCAAAGTAGCTGAGCGGCAAAGAAAGACAGATGAATCTTAAACTGGTTAAAAAAACACAAAGATACGATGACCTCACACCCAGACGAGGGATAAAGAACACTGAACAATTGCAGGAGATCAATTCTATATTTTTGAAATCGAGTCCATCCATTGATTGCAATCTATTTCCAAAATATGAGCCTAAACAGGAATAGATATGCCAGTCATTTATGTATAAACATCAGAAACGAATGCCAGAGTACTGCCTATGGTCCCCTAAACGTCATGTCTGATCTCACCAGGGGTGTGGCCAGAGAGTGGCCCCAGGTGGCACCGGCCATCACCTGAATCTGAGTGGCCACCCCAGGTGCTCCCCGTTATCCTGAAATATGTTTGGGCTTTTACCCGGTCAGAGGCAGGACATCCGTAGTAGTGACAACAAACCAGACTTACAGCTGTAATTCTGTTATAAACATCAGAGGCACTGAAACCTTAAAGTAGGGTCGAGACTCCACAAGGGCAGCTGACGGCCGGTGGGCCATCCCAGCCCGATCCTCCTCAAAGGGTAAATAAAGACTGGCGGTACTCAGCCTGAGTGAAACCTGGAAGTGACCGTCATGAAGCTGCAGCTCCTGGACACCGCAGCTTCATGAAACCACAGGCTCCCCTTTACGACTCACCACCACGGGCAAAACAGAGGCAGTGCCTTCCTCTCATTGACGGTAAGATGAATTCAGACGTGTGTCATTTGAAAACTTTCTTGTGCGCATCTCGGACAAATAGCGACCATGTGCAGGTTTGGGCGGTGCTAGGAGACATATTGTCCCACCTGTGCTGGGCCTGCAGCAAGCACAGCCCCCACTGCAACCGAAGTGGTGTCAAACTCATTGAGCTCAGGGGCCACATGGAGGAACATCCATTCCCAAGTGGGCTTGACTGATAAAATCATGGAATAATAACGAAAATAACGACAACTTCAGATTGTTTTCTTTGTGTTAGTATGGTCCAAAATAGCACAAGCACATTCTGAAAATGTATACATCAAAAATAATCCTCTTGAAAAAACACTTCAAATTAGTTGAAAATTCTGAGGACAAAATTGGTGCAGCGGTGAGCACTGTGGCCTCACAGCAAGAAGGTTCTGGGTTTGAGCCCCGGCCCGCGCATTGCGCCTTGCGCCCAAGTTGTCTCCTCACCACAAAGTCCAGTATGTTCAAGCAAAACAAATGATGATCAGTGACTTTTTTTTTTTAAAAAGCTCTCTCTCTCTCTCTTTCTCTCTCTCTCACTCACTCACTCACACACACATAGAATAAGGGTTCCAATAGATGTCAAATGTATTTCATATTTATTCACATAATACAAATCGTTGAAGCAGTGTAATTCATGGTGGGCTGTTGGATGAAGCCTCTCTTCACAGACATAAACTTGTTCCACACAGAGAAGATGGTGCTGACACAGTTGGACCAGCAGGTGTTCTACTGCTCAGTGTCAGTGGAGCTGTGGGGATCCATGTCCTCGTAGTACTCCCCAACATCAGTGCAGTAGAAGTCGGGATCCATCCATTCATGATAGGTGTTTGAGTAGGGACCAGGTTCTCCACAGTATTGCTGATGTTCAAAGCTGGTGTAGGGACCAGGTTCTCCACAGCACTGCTGATACTCATAACTGCGGTCCCTGTGGTCCCTGTAGGTCATGAGGGAGGACTGGCCTCCTGGCTGGTCATGATGCTCCAAGCCCGTATGCGTGTTGCTGGCTGGAGCAGTGTTGCTGTAGGGATGATCCATTTTGCCACCCGACTGTCTATCATGATTGCATTTAACATCCAGGACTGGCTCCCAGATCATCTGCATCACCTCATCCCCTGCACCATAGTACCGCCGAAATTCATCAAAGATGGCGTACAAGCCCTCATGCATGTCGGTGGCTGGAGCAGGGTTTCTCTCAGCATGAACCATTTCACCACCATGCTGTCCATCATCAGGAACATCCAGGACTGGCTCCCAGATCATCTCCATGACCTCATCCCCTGCACCATAGTACCGCCCATGGTCATCAAGGTGCAGGTCTGGATTCCTCTCCATCGTTGTAGTTTGGTTGAATTTCCTCCTTGTCTTCTCAACACAACGTGTTAAGATTTCAGTCGCGCTCCGTTTAACTGTGAGGTTTTCTTCTTTGTTGAGACACAACAGCAGTTGGTAAAGTCACCTTCAATATTCTGCACAAATATACTCATGGAGAGTTCTTTAATAAGTGTTTGTAAGTCAGAGATCAAAGACAGAAAAAAGAGGTGAAAGCACAGAATTCATGAATCAAAGAAAGAAATCAAAGACAGAACACAGAGATCAAACAAGCCACAGATCAAAAAGATCCATAGATGCAACAGCCAAGGATTTTTTGTATTGTTGTCAATATGATCATTTTCTATTATTTTGTCCACCCTCCACATCTGAAGATTATTTTGCATTATAGGGATAGAAGATTTTAAACAGCCTCCAAAAATTTAGAGTTCAGTACAGAGGGCAGCTGCCTCATGCTTGGTATCATCCTTCTCTACAGCGTTAGCAAACTAGAACTCTCTAAAGGTAATATAATTTCCTTTGTGTAACCTCTGCCACTCCACCTCGTGTCAGACAGTGGCTTTGGAATCTTTATTTTTGAATATCTTTATGTAACGCCACATGGCACTGAGACCAGAGCCTGGTGAGTTTCCGTATATGGAGCTTACCCTGAAGTTGTGACATCACAAAATGAGACTTTTGAAAAAACTCTCCAAATCCGAGCGTTCTCAGCAGTGCAGATTACTTTAACATACACCTACCTCATGATATGACACGACCATGTCCTCTAGAACAAGTATCCAACATTTTAAACATGTTCATGAGTCTGAAAAGCTGGAAAATAATAGACCCCTATAATGTCTTGCAACACAACAACGCAACACATCCATTTTTCGGCATGAAGAGTCTCATATTGGTGCCGCAGGTTATATTTTTCAGCACGAAACATGCTGTGAACGCACTAAACACACAGGTTTCCCCTTCACCTCCGTGAATAAATTGGGGGGGGGGCGGGGGGGGTGTCCACTTTACTCTTTTTTGACAAAGAAATTTTGGGGCAAAAAGGGTGCCAAAGCACATCATGTTCAAAGTAGAAGACATCATAGGCAGAGCAACAAAGTAGCTCCGGGTTAGCTATACTTGCTATCCCTGCTCAGCACTGTTATAAACTGTTTGCTTGCTTCACAGAATTGCCATTGCGACATCAAGTGGACACATTTAGAGCAGCAGTTTCTTTCATTGAAAGCTTGCAGCTCATTTTTATACGTTGCAAAATCATCTCGCAAGCCTAATTAAACCGGTTAGTGGGCCTGATCTGGCCCATGGGCTGTAAGTTTGACACCCCTGGGGTAAAGGTAGACATCGGATACACATATACAGTCAGGTGCATAAATACTGGGACATCAACACCATTCTCATCTTTTTGGATTTATACACCACCACAATGGATTTGAAATGAAACACAAAGATATGCTTTAACTGCAGACTTTCAGCTTAAATTTGAGGGTACTTACACTCAAATCAGGTGAACGGTGTAGGAGTGACAACAGTTTGTACATGTGCCTCCCACTTTTTAAGAGACCAAAAGTAATGGGACAAATGAACAATCATAAATCAAATTTTAACTTTTTAATACTTGGTTGCATGTCCTTTGCAGTCAATTACAGCCAGAAGTCCTGAACACATAGACATCAGCAGATGTTGGCTTTCATCCCTGGTGATGCTCCGCCAGGCCTTGACTACTGTCTCCAGTTCCTGCTTGTTCTTGGGGCATTTTCCCTTCAGTTTTGTCTTCAGCAAGTGACATGCACGCTCAATTGTATTCAGGTCAGCTGACTGACCTGGCCATTGCATAACATTCCTCTTCTTTGCTTCAAAAAACTCTTTGGTTGCTTTCGTAGTAGTATGCTTTGGGTCATTGGCCATCTGCGCGGGGGAGCGTCGTCCAATGAGTTCTGAAGCATTTGGCTGAATATGAGCAGATGATATTTCCCAAAACACACTGAAATTCATCCTGCTGCTTGTCAGCCATACATGCTCACGCCATGACACTTTCACCACCATGCTTCAATGATGAGGTGGTGTGTTTTGAGGGTGCAGTGCTGTCCCAAATTGCATACTGCCGCGTGGCGCACTCACCGGAAATGACAACGCGATGTTTTCTTCTTCTATGCCGATTTGTGACCGCCTAGCACCGCATCAGCATCAGCTAATTACCGCCACATTTTGCTTGCACTTGTTTGTCGATTTTTGAAGCAGTAAAACAGCAAAATGAACAGTCAACGCACATTGTTACTCCACAATCAGCGCTGACAACACGATGTCCTCCTTCTGTTGGCTGAGGATGCAACGGAATGTAGAGTTTATTTGTGAGATGTATTTAGCAAAACATTTTGGGAAGATGTCATTTTATTTTTGGGACGTAAATACCCTCAAATTTAAGCTGAAAGTCTGCAGTTAAAGCACATTTTGTTTGTTTCATTTCAAATTGAGGTGGTGTAGAGAGCCAAAAAGATGAGAATTGTGTTGATGTCCCAATATCTATGGCCCTGACTGTAGTACACATACAGTATTTGGTATTATATCAAACAGGATTCAAACAGCGGTTGCCTCAGTCTGCTTCCTGCTGCATTCACATACTTCTCAATCACATCGGATGAACGCAATGACATCAAAGACTCCACCCAGCTACTTATTTTCATGTACTGACATACAGTATTTATGACATAATTCAGTGTGTTATATTGTATTGTAACTGTCAAAATGGTGGCTCTTTTCCGTGTAAGATCAGAGTTCACAGATTGAAATAAAAAACAGCTGAGAAAAAAAAAGTTCTAATTCATGAATATATTCCATAATGGTGTGTTTCATGTTTCCTTGTGATTGATGTGTGGCTCCTGGCTTACTTTCCCATGCCAGTGTGGCTTTCTAAGAAAAATTGTTGCCCAGCCCTGGTTAAGCCTGCACAAAATCCAAAGAAGATGACAGCGTTATGCTTCAGTTGAGCAGCATGTGTGTTTGGGGAATTCAGCCAGCAACTCAACTAAATTGTCAGGCCGTCAATGAATTGACGCTGATTGACACTATACACGGGAATGTGAAAGATAATATTGTCAATGGTTGTAGAAAAAATGGGAAGTTAAACCTAAAAAGATTGGTTTGGTGATGTGATGAGTGCACGCACATGTGCATGTTCACACTCATACTGACTGCCACCCCTGTCAAAGAAGATGATTTGGGACTTTGAAACTGACTTCGTCCATTCATCCATTTTCTACCACTTATCCTGTTAAGGGATGCAGGGGGTGGAGCCTATCCCAGCAGCTTTCACGTGAGAGGCGGGGTTCACCCTGGACAGGTCACCAGTCCATCACAGGACCAACACATAGAGACAGACAACCATTCACACTCACAGTCACACCTACGGTCAATTTAGAGTATCAATCAGCCTCGTCCCCTCTTGATGTCTTTGGACTGTGGAGGAAGCTGGAGTACCAGAGAGAACCCACACAGGAACAGGGAGAACATGGAGACTCACACAGAAAGATCCCGTGCTCCAGCCGGGACTTGAACCACAACCTTCTTGCTGTGAGGCCACAGTGCTGACCACTGCACCACCGTGCCGCCTGAAACTAACTTCATTTGCTTTGCATTTTATTCGACTGGAACCTTATGTTCTTTGTGTACTGACACATTTTGTTCTCACAATTCCGTTTAATTTCTCTATTTTCAATTTCAGTTCATCCTTCCATCCAGCCATCCATTTTCTTCCGCTTATTCCTGTTAAGGGTCACAGGGGGGCTGGAGCCTATCCCAGCGGCTACGGGCGAGAGGCGGGGTTCACCCTGGACAGGTTGCCAGTCTACCAATACAAAAAGATATTCAAAAATAAAGATTCCAAAGCCACTGTCTGACACTAGGTGGAGTGGCAGAGGTTACACAAAGGAAATTATATTACCTTTAGAGAGTTCTAGTTTGCTGACGCTGTAGAGAAGGATGATACCAAGCGTGAGGCAGCTGCCCTCTGTACTGAACTCTAAATTTTTGGAGGCTGTTTGAAATCTTCTATCCCTATAATGCAAAATAATCTTCAGATGTGGAGGGTGGACAAAATAATAGAAAATGATCATATTGACAACAATACAAAAAATCCTTGGCTGTTGCATCTATGGATCTTTTTGATCTGTGGCTTGTTTGATCTCTGTGTTCTGTCTTTGATTTCTTTCTTTGATTCATGAATTCTGTGCTTTCACCTCTTTTTTCTGTCTTTGATCTCTGACTTACAAACACTTATTAAAGAACTCTCCATGAGTATATTTGTGCAGAATATTGAAGGTGACTTTACCAACTGCTGTTGTGTCTCAACAAAGAAGAAAACCTCACAGTTAAACGGAGCGCGACTGAAATCTTAACACGTTGTGTTGAGAAGACAAGGAGGAAATTCAACCAAACTACAACGATGGAGAGGAATCCAGACCTGCACCTTGATGACCATGGGCGGTACTATGGTGCAGGGGATGAGGTCATGGAGATGATCTGGGAGCCAGTCCTGGATGTTCCTGATGATGGACAGCATGGTGGTGAAATGGTTCATGCTGAGAGAAACCCTGCTCCAGCCACCGACATGCATGAGGGCTTGTACGCCATCTTTGATGAATTTCGGCGGTACTATGGTGCAGGGGATGAGGTGATGCAGATGATCTGGGAGCCAGTCCTGGATGTTAAATGCAATCATGATAGACAGTCGGGTGGCAAAATGGATCATCCCTACAGCAACACTGCTCCAGCCAGCAACACGCATACGGGCTTGGAGCATCATGACCAGCCAGGAGGCCAGTCCTCCCTCATGACCTACAGGGACCACAGGGACCGCAGTTATGAGTATCAGCAGTGCTGTGGAGAACTTGGTCCCTACACCAGCTTTGAACATCAGCAATACTGTGGAGAACCTGGTCCCCACTCAAACACCTATCATGAATGGATGGATCCCGACTTCTACTGCACTGATGTTGGGGAGTACTACGAGGACATGGATCCCCACAGCTCCACTGACACTGAGCAGTAGAACACCTGCTGGTCCAACTGTGTCAGCACCATCTTCTCTGTGTGGAACAAGTTTATGTCTGTGAAGAGAGGCTTCATCCAACAGCCCACCATGAATTACACTGCTTCAACGATTTGTATTATGTGAATAAATATGAAATACATTTGACATCTATTTGAACCCTTATTCTATGTGTGTGTGTGTGTGTGTGTGTGAGTGAGTGAGTGAGTGAGAGAGAGACAGAGAGAGAGAGAAAGAGAGAGAGAGAGAGAGATGGATGGACCTTTTATTGAAAATCACTGATCATCATTTGTTTTGCCTGAACATACTGGACTTTGTGGTGCCTGATGAGAAGACAACTTGGGCACAAAGTTGGAGCAGAGAGTTTTTGGAGAGGAGATTTTTTTATGGTCTTGCTACTCTACTCTTGCCTATTGTTGTGAATTGGAGACAAACCACTCCGGTCTGAATGCAGCCAAGATGGCGTATGTATCCCTGTATATTTGGATGAGGCACATTCTACACATATCAGGGAACATATTGGAAGCACTCTGCCTCCATCTAGTGGCATGAGTGTAAACTACATCCAGGTAATAGCTGCAGAAGTGTTGGCTTGGCAGAGCACATGGTTTCTGGAGATAATTTCTGGAAATTTTCCAAGATTGAGGTAAACTGCTTCTGTTACTGATGTATCGAAATAGACCACGTGATGAAAATTGTGGAAAATATTTGCAGACTTTGTTTCATATGGTTGCATATGAATAATATCATATCCAGGCGCAATATCAGAACAATTCGAAATCTTGGGCATATTTTTCAAATGCCTTGAAAAATGTATCTCCTAATTAATGTCTGTAATTGTAATTGTCAAGATTCAAAGTGGTTATTGTCATGTGGCACATTAAGGAAAACGTGTAACAGACTGTTGCATATATATATATGTATGTATGTATGTATGTATGTGCGTGTGTGTGTGTGTATGTATATATTGTACGCCATCTTTGATGAATTTCGGCGGTACTATGGTGCAGGGGATGAGGTGATGCAGATGATCTGGGAGCCAGTCCTGGATGTTAAATGCAATCATGATAGACAGTCGGGTGGCAAAATGGATCATATATATATACATATACATATATATATGTATATATATATATATATATATATATATATATATATATATATATATATACATATACATATACATATATATATACATATATATGTATATGTATATATATATACACATATACATATATATGTATATATATATGTATATGTGTATATATATATGTATATATATATGTATATGTGTATATATATATATATATATATATATATATATATATATATGATCCATTTTGCCACCCGACTGTCTATCATGATTGCATTTAACATCCAGGACTTGACCGTAGGTGTGACTGTGAGTGTGAATGGTTGTCTGTCTCTCTATGTTGGCCCTGCGATGGACTGGCGACCTGTCCAGGGTGAACCCCGCCTCTCGCCCGTTGACGCTGGGATAGGCTCCACCCCCCACGCGACCCTTAATATGTAGGAATAAGCGGAAGATGACGATGGATGGATGGATATATATATACACTATATTGCCAAAAGTATTTGCTCACCCATCCAAATGATCAGAATCAGGTGTTCCAATCACTTCCATGGCCACAGGTGTATAAATGAAGCACCAAGGCATGCAGACCGTCTTTACAGACATTTGTGAAAGAATGGGTCGCTCTCAGGAGCTCAGTGAATTCCAGCGTGGAACTGTGATAGGATGCCACCTGTGCAACAAATCCAGTCGTGAAATTTCCTTGCTCCTAAATATTCCACAGTCAACTGTCAACAATGGAAGTGTTTGGGAACGACAGCAACTCAGCCACGAAGTGGTAGGCCACCTAAACTGACGGGGCGGGGTCAGTGGATGCTGAAGCGCATAGTGCGAAGAGGTCGCCAACTTTCTGCAGAGACAATCACTACAGACCTCCAAACTTCATGTGGCCTTCAGATTAGCTCAACAACAGTGCTCAGAGAGCTTCATGGAATGGGTTTCCATGGTCGAGCAGCTGCATCCAAGCCATACATCACCAGGTGCAATGCAAAACGTCGGGTGCAGTGGTGTAAAGCACGCCGCCACTGGACTCTCGAGCAGTGGAGGCGCGTTCTCTGGAGTGATGAATCACGCTTCTCCATCTAGCAATCTGATGGAAGAGTCTGGGTTTGGCGGTTGCCAGGAGAACGGTACTTGTCTGACTGCATTGTGCCAAGCGTAAAGTTTGGTGGTGGGGGGGATTATGGTGTGGGGTTTTTTCAGGAGCCGGGCTTGGACCCTTAGTTCCAATGAAAGGAACTCTGAATGCTTCAGCATACCAAGACATTTTGGACAATTCCATGCTCCCAACTTTGTGGGAACAGTTTGGAGCCGGTCCCTTCCTCTTCCAACATGACTGTGCACCAGTGCACAAAGGAAGGTCCATAAAGACATGGATGGCAAAGTCTGGTGTGGATGAACTTGACTGGCCTGCACAGAGTCCTGACCTCAACCCGATAGAACACCTTTGGGATGAATTAGAGCGGAGACTGAGAGCCAGGCCTTCTCGGCCAACATCAGTGTGTGACCTCACAAATGTGCTTCTGGAAGAATGGTCAAAAATCCCCATAAACACACTCCTAAACCTTGTGGACAACCTTCCCAGAAGAGTTGAAGCTGTTCTAGCTGCAAAGGGTGGACCCATGATGAGGAATGGGATGTCACTAAAGCTCATGTGAGTCAAGGCAGGTGAGCGAATACTTTTGGCAATATAGTGTGTGTGTATGTGTAGATAGCTAGCTAGCTAGATAGACTGCTGTTGGTGTGGAGAGTTGAATCAGGTTAATGAGCCACCAGGTGGGCAGAGGAGGGTGGCTGCTGAGGATACCGGAAGGCCCCGCCCAGCCCTGGGGAAAACAAAAGACATGGACATGAACAAGAGTGCACTGGATCCTGACACGTCTTCCCTCTGTAAATGCTGCTGAAACTGTTTAAATTTCCCCTGTGTGGGATTAATATATTCTTATTCTTCTTATTCTAAGTTGTTCTGGGCCCAGCACAATAACTTCACTTTTGTCAGAGTTTAATAAAAGGAAAATGTGGATCGTCCATGTTTTTTCATTTCCTTTAAACCAGTGGTGTCAAACTGATCCAGTAAAGGGCCGTGTGGCAGCAGGTTGCTTTTGCTTGGTTGGAATGAAAACCTGCTGCCACACGGCCCTTTACTGGATCAGTTTGACACCTGTGCTTTAAACCAATGGTACCCAGCCTTTTCCAACTCAGGGCCCACTTTTAAGACTCAAAAATTTTCGTAGCCCACCTCCAACAGCTGTCGATTCACCACCAGTGTTTTGTCTCTCTTTCCTCTTAATTCTCCCTGTTGCTAGCCAGCTATCCATAGCTGATTACAACAAAATTCCTATCTCTCTTTTGCTTGTCACATGTCTAATACCATTCATTCTTTTTTTCTGCTTATCCTGTTAAGGGTCACAGGGCTGGAGCCTATCCCAGCAGCCTTCAGGCGAGAGGCGGGGTTCACCCTGGACAGGTCACCAGTCCATCACAGGACCAACACATAGAGACAGACAACATTCACACTCACAGTCACACCTACGGTCAATTTAGAGTATCAATCAGCCTCGTCCCCTCTTGATGTCTTTGGACTGTGGGAGGAAGCTGGAGTACCAGAGAGAACCCACACAGGAACAGGGAGAACATGGAGACTCCATACAGAAAGATCCTGTGATGGAGCTGGGACTGGAACCTGGAACCTTCTTGTTGTGAGGCGACAGTGCTGACCACTGCACCACCGTGCCCCCCATTACTTATATTGTTTATATCTATATTGTTAATCTATCCACTTTCCTGCTACAACATTGTGAATTTCCCTGTCGTGGGACTAATACAGGAATATCTATCGATAAAATTCTCATGATCACACTACAGAATTACAGAGCAGATCCTCAATATTTATTTTAATAATATTTACTTATGCTGTGGCCATCAAAAATTTTAATCATTTTAATTTTCAACTAGTTTGACTGTGTAAAAATAAACTGACATCTTCATCCACTGCAGGGGGCAGTGGAGCTCTGCTGAACACGCAAAGTAGCTGAGCGGCAAAGAAAGACAGATGAATCTTAAACTGGTTAAAAAAACACAAAGATACGATGACCTCACACCCAGACGAGGGATAAAGAACACTGAACAATTGCAGGAGATCAATTCTATATTTTTGAAATCGAGTCCATCCATTGATTGCAATCTATTTCCAAAATATGAGCCTAAACAGGAATAGATATGCCAGTCATTTATGTATAAACATCAGAAACGAATGCCAGAGTACTGCCTATGGTCCCCTAAACGTCATGTCTGATCTCACCAGGGGTGTGGCCAGAGAGTGGCCCCAGGTGGCACCGGCCATCACCTGAATCTGAGTGGCCACCCCAGGTGCTCCCCGTTATCCTGAAATATGTTTGGGCTTTTACCCGGTCAGAGGCAGGACATCCGTAGTAGTGACAACAAACCAGACTTACAGCTGTAATTCTGTTATAAACATCAGAGGCACTGAAACCTTAAAGTAGGGTCGAGACTCCACACGGGCAGCTGACGGCCGGTGGGCCATCCCAGCCCGATCCTCCTCAAAGGGTAAATAAAGACTGGCGGTACTCAGCCTGAGTGAAACCTGGAAGTGACCGTCATGAAGCTGCAGCTCCTGGACACTGCAGCTTCATGAAACCACAGGCTCCCCTTTACGACTCACCACCACGGGCAAAACAGAGGCAGTGCCTTCCTCTCATTGACGGTAAGATAAATTCAGACGTGTGTCATTTGAAAACTTTCTTGTGCGCATCTCGGACAAATAGCGACCATGTGCAGGTTTGGGCGGTGCTAGGAGACATATTGTCCCACCTGTGCTGGGCCTGCAGCAAGCACAGCCCCCACTGCAACTGAAGTGGTGTCAAACTCATTGAGCTCAGGGGCCACATGGAGGAACATCCATTCCCAAGTGGGCTTGACTGATAAAATCATGGAATAATAACGAAAATAACGACAACTTCAGATTGTTTTCTTTGTGTTAGTATGGTCCAAAATAGCACAAGCACATTCTGAAAATGTATACATCAAAAATAATCCTCTTGAAAAAACACTTCAAATTAGTTGAAAATTCTGAGGACAAAATTGGTGCAGCGGTGAGCACTGTGGCCTCACAGCAAGAAGGTTCTGGGTTTGAGCCCCG
This sequence comes from Aulostomus chinensis, assembly GCF_037954235.1. Classification (NCBI taxonomy): domain Eukaryota; kingdom Metazoa; phylum Chordata; class Actinopteri; order Syngnathiformes; family Aulostomidae; genus Aulostomus; species Aulostomus chinensis. Next base: position 15,161,877 of record NC_141340.1, read on the forward strand.
GCCCGCGCATTGCGCCTTGCGCCCAAGTTGTCTCCTCACCACAAAGTCCAGTATGTTCAAGCAATACAAATGATGATCAGTGACTTTTTTTTTTTAAATAGCTCTCTCTCTCTCTCTCACTCACTTACACATAGAATAAGGGTTCCAATAGATGTCAAATTTATTTCATATTTATTCACATAATACAAATCGTTGAAGCAGTGTAATTCATGGTGGGCTGCTGGATGAAGCCTCTCTTCACAGACATAAACTTGTTCCACACAGAGAAGATGGTGCTGACACAGTTGGACCAGCAGGTGTTCTACTGCTCAGTGTCAGTGGAGCTGTGGGGATCCATGTCCTCGTAGTACTCCCCAACATCAGTGCAGTAGAAGTCGGGATCCATCCATTCATGATAGGTGTTTGAGTAGGGACCAGGTTCTCCACAGTATTGCTGATGTTCAAAGCTGGTGTAGGGACCAGGTTCTCCACAGCACTGCTGATACTCATAACTGCGGTCCCTGTGGTCCCTGTAGGTCATGAGGGAGGACTGGCCTCCTGGCTGGTCATGATGCTCCAAGCCCGTATGCGTGTTGATGGCTGGAGCAGTGTTGCTGTAGGGATGATCCATTTTGCCACCTGACTGTCTATCATGATTGCATTTAACATCCAGGACTGGCTCCCAGATCATCTGCATCACCTCATCCCCTGCACCATAGTACCGCCGAAATTCATCAAAGATGGCGTACAAGCCCTCATGCATGTCGGTGGCTGGAGCAGGGTTTCTCTCAGCATGAACCATTTCACCACCATGCTGTCCATCAGGAACATCCAGGACTGGCTCCCAGATCATCTCCATGACCTCATCCCCTGCACCATAGTACCGCCCATGGTCATCAAGGTGCAGGTCTGGATTCCTCTCCATCGTTGTAGTTTGGTTGAATTTCCTCCTTGTCTTCTCAACACAACGTGTTAAGATTTCAGTCGCGCTCCGTTTTACTGTGAGGTTTTCTTCTTTGTTGAGACACAACAGCAGTTGGTAAAGTCACCTTCAATATTCTGCACAAATATACTCATGGAGAGTTCTTTAATAAGTGTTTGTAAGTCAGAGATCAAAGACAGAAAAAAGAGGTGAAAGCACAGAATTCATGAATCAAAGAAAGAAATCAAAGACAGAACACAGAGATCAAACAAGCCACAGATCAAAAAGATCCATAGATGCAACAGCCAAGGATTTTTTGTATTGTTGTCAATATGATCATTTTCTATTATTTTGTCCACCCTCCACATCTGAAGATTATTTTGCATTATAGGGATAGAAGATTTTAAACAGCCTCCAAAAATTTAGAGTTCAGTACAGAGGGCAGCTGCCTCATGCTTGGTATCATCCTTCTCTACAGCGTTAGCAAACTAGAACTCTCTAAAGGTAATATAATTTCCTTTGTGTAACCTCTGCCACTCCACCTAGTGTCAGACAGTGGCTTTGGAATCTTTATTTTTGAATATCTTTATGTAACGCCACATGGCACTGAGACCAGAGCCTGGTGAGTTTCCGTATATGGAGCTTACCCTGAAGTTGTGACATCACAAAATGAGACTTTTGAAAAAACTCTCCAAATCCGAGCGTTCTCAGCAGTGCAGATTACTTTAACATACACCTACCTCATGATATGACACGACCATGTCCTCTAGAACAAGTATCCAACATTTTAAACATGTTCATGAGTCTGAAAAGCTGGAAAATAATAGACCCCTATAATGTCTTGCAACACAACAACGCAACACATCCATTTTTCGGCATGAAGAGTCTCATATTGGTGCCGCAGGTTATATTTTTCAGCACGAAACATGCTGTGAACGCACTAAACACACAGGTTTCCCCTTCACCTCCGTGAATAAATTGGGGGGGGGGCGGGGGGGGTGTCCACTTTACTCTTTTTTGACAAAGAAATTTTGGGGCAAAAAGGGTGCCAAAGCACATCATGTTCAAAGTAGAAGACATCATAGGCAGAGCAACAAAGTAGCTCCGGGTTAGCTATACTTGCTATCCCTGCTCAGCACTGTTATAAACTGTTTGCTTGCTTAACAGAATTGCCATTGCGACATCAAGTGGACACATTTAGAGCAGCAGTTTCTTTCATTGAAAGCTTGCAGCTCATTTTTATACGTTGCAAAATCATCTCGCAAGCCTAATTAAACCGGTTAGTGGGCCTGATCTGGCCCATGGGCTGTAAGTTTGACACCCCTGGGGTAAAGGTAGACATCGGATACACATATACAGTCAGGTGCATAAATACTGGGACATCAACACCATTCTCATCTTTTTGGATTTATACACCACCACAATGGATTTGAAATGAAACACAAAGATATGCTTTAACTGCAGACTTTCAGCTTAAATTTGAGGGTACTTACACTCAAATCAGGTGCACGGTGTAGGAGTGACAACAGTTTGTACATGTGCCTCCCACTTTTTAAGAGACCAAAAGTAATGGGACAAATGAACAATCATAAATCAAATTTTAACTTTTTAATACTTGGTTGCATGTCCTTTGCAGTCAATTACAGCCAGAAGTCCTGAACACATAGACATCAGCAGATGTTGGCTTTCATCCCTGGTGATGCTCCGCCAGGCCTTGACTACAACTGTCTCCAGTTCCTGCTCGTTCTTGGGGCATTTTCCCTTCAGTTTTGTCTTCAGCAAGTGACATGCACGCTCAATTGTATTCAGGTCAGGTGACTGACCTGGCCATTGCATAACATTCCTCTTCTTTGCTTCAAAAAACTCTTTGGTTGCTTTCGTAGTAGTATGCTTCGGGTCATTGGCCATCTGCACGGGTGAGCGTCGTCCAATGAGTTCTGAAGCATTTGGCTGAATATGAGCAGATGATATTTCCCAAAACACACTGAAATTCATCCTGCTGCTTGTCAGCCATACATGCTCACGCCATGACACTTTCACCACCATGCTTCAATGATGAGGTGGTGTGTTTTGAGGGTGCAGTGCTGTCCCAAATTGCATACTGCCGCGTGGCGCACTCACCGGAAATGACAACGCGATGTTTTCTTCTTCTATGCCAATTTGTGACCGCCTAGCACCGCATCAGCATCAGCTAATTACCGCCACATTTTGCTTGCACTTGTTTGTCGATTTTTTAAGCAGTAAAACAGCAAAATGAACAGTCAGCGCACATTGTTACTCCACAATCAGCGCTGACAACACGATGTCCTCCTTCTGTTGGCTGAGGATGCAACGGAATGTAGAGTTTATTTGTGAGATGTATTTAGCAAAACATTTTGGGAAGATGTCATTTTATTTTTGGGACGTAAATACCCTCAAATTTAAGCTGAAAGTCTGCAGTTAAAGCACATTTTGTTTGTTTCATTTCAAATTGAGGTGGTGTAGAGAGCCAAAAAGATGAGAATTGTGTTGATGTCCCAATATCTATGGCCCTGACTGTAGTACACATGCAGTATTTGGTATTATATCAAACATGATTCAAACAGCGGTTGCCTCAGTCTGCTTCCTGCTGCATTCACATACTTCTCAATCACATCAGATGAACGCAATGACATCAAAGACTCCACCCAGCTACTTATTTTCATGTACTGACATACAGTATTTATGACATAATTCAGTGTGTTATATTGTATTGTAACTGTCAAAATGGTGGCTCTTTTCCGTGTAAGATCAGAGTTCACAGATTGAAATAAAAAACAGCTGAGAAAAAAAAAGTTCTAATTCATGAATATATTCCATAATGGTGTGTTTCATGTTTCCTTGTGATTGATGTGTGGCTCCTGGCTTACTTTCCCATGCCAGTGTGGCTTTCTAAGAAAAATTGTTGCCCAGCCCTGGTTAAGCCTGCACAAAATCCAAAGAAGATGACAGCGTTATGCTTCAGTTGAGCAGCATGTGTGTTTGGGGAATTCAGCCAGCAACTCAACTAAATTGTCAGGCCATCAATGAATTGACGCTGATTGACACTATACACGGGAATGTGAAAGATAATATTGTCAATGGTTGTAGAAAAAATGGGAAGTTAAACCTAAAAAGATTGGTTTGGTGATGTGATGAGTGCACGCACATGTGCATGTTCACACTCATACTGACTGCCACCCCTGTCAAAGAAGATGATTTGGGACTTTGAAACTGACTTCGTCCATTCATCCATTTTCTACCACTTATCCTGTTAAGGGATGCAGGGGGTGGAGCCTATCCCAGCAGCTTTCACGTGAGAGGCGGGGTTCACCCTGGACAGGTCACCAGTCCATCACAGGACCAACACATAGAGACAGACAACCATTCACACTCACAGTCACACCTACGGTCAATTTAGAGTATCAATCAGCCTCGTCCCCTCTTGATGTCTTTGGACTGTGGGAGGAAGCTGGAGTACCAGAGAGAACCCACACAGGAACAGGGAGAACATGGAGACTCACACAGAAAGATCCCGTGATGGAGCCGGGACTCGAACCCGGAACCTTCTTGCTGTGAGGGGACAGTGCTGACCACTGCACCACCGTGCCGCCTGAAACTAACTTAATTTCTCTATTTTCAATTTCAGTTCATCCATCCATCCAGCCATCCATTTTCTTCCGCTTATTCCTGTTAAGGGTCACAGGGGGGCTGGAGCCTATCCCAGCGGCTATGGGCGAGAGGCAGGGTTCACCCTGGACAGGTTGCCAGTCTACCAATACAAAAAGATATTCAAAAATAAAGATTCCAAAGCCACTGTCTGACACTAGGTGGAGTGGCAGAGGTTACACAAAGGAAATTATATTACCTTTAGAGAGTTCTAGTTTGCTGACGCTGTAGAGAAGGATGATACCAAGCATGAGGCAGCTGCCCTCTGTACTGAACTCTAAATTTTTGGAGGCTGTTTAAAATCTTCTATCCCTATAATGCAAAATAATCTTCAGATGTGGAGGGTGGACAAAATAATAGAAAATGATCATATTGACAACAATACAAAAAATCCTTGGCTGTTGCATCTATGGATCTTTTTGATCTGTGGCTTGTTTGATCTCTGTGTTCTGTCTTTGATTTCTTTCTTTGATTCATGAATTCTGTGCTTTCACCTCTTTTTTCTGTCTTTGATCTCTGACTTACAAACACTTATTAAAGAACTCTCCATGAGTATATTTGTGCAGAATATTGAAGGTGACTTTACCAACTGCTGTTGTGTCTCAACAAAGAAGAAAACCTCACAGTTAAACGGAGCGCGACTGAAATCTTAACACGTTGTGTTGAGAAGACAAGGAGGAAATTCAACCAAACTACAACGATGGAGAGGAATCCAGACCTGCACCTTGATGACCATGGGCGGTACTATGGTGCAGGGGATGAGGTCATGGAGATGATCTGGGAGCCAGTCCTGGATGTTCCTGATGATGGACAGCATGGTGGTGAAATGGTTCATGCTGAGAGAAACCCTGCTCCAGCCACCGACATGCATGAGGGCTTGTACGCCATCTTTGATGAATTTCGGCGGTACTATGGTGCAGGGGATGAGGTGATGCAGATGATCTGGGAGCCAGTCCTGGATGTTAAATGCAATCATGATAGACAGTCGGGTGGCAAAATGGATCATCCCTACAGCAACACTGCTCCAGCCATCAACACGCATACGGGCTTGGAGCATCATGACCAGCCAGGAGGCCAGTCCTCCCTCATGACCTACAGGGACCACAGGGACCGCAGTTATGAGTATCAGCAGTGCTGTGGAGAACCTGGTCCCTACACCAGCTTTGAACATCAGCAATACTGTGGAGAACCTGGTCCCTACTCAAACACCTATCATGAATGGATGGATCCCGACTTCTACTGCACTGATGTTGGGGAGTACTACGAGGACATGGATCCCCACAGCTCCACTGACACTGAGCAGTAGAACACCTGCTGGTCCAACTGTGTCAGCATCATCTTCTCTGTGTGGAACAAGTTTATGTCTGTGAAGAGAGGCTTCATCCAGCAGCCCACCATGAATTACACTGCTTCAACGATTTGTATTATGTGAATAAATATGAAATAATTTTGACATCTATTCGAACCCTTATTCTATGTGTGTGTGTGTGTGTGTGTGAGACAGACAGAGAGAGAGAGAGAGAGAGAGAGAGAAAAACCTTTTTAAAAAAGTCACTGATCATCATTTGTTTTGCTTGAACATACTGGAATTTGTGGTGAGGAGACAACTTGGGCACAAAGTTGGAACAGAGAGTTTTTGGAGAGGAGATTTTTTTTCAGTCTTGCCACTCGACACAACTGTTACCCAAAATATTTCACATATGTAAGGTGCCCAGGAACTTCTACAGCCCAGACATTGGAACATTTAAAAAGAATTAAAACCGCCCAAAGGCATGCATTCAATCATGTCATGTCATTCAATTCCCTGAAACCCTAAATAATATTTCTCTTTTATTTCAAATGTTTCATTTATCTGAATACATTATTCTCTTCAAACTCACAAAACAAGCCTGGTGTTTCCTGTTCACTCAAGGCCTGGCCAAACACTGGAGCCTCTCCCAGCTGACATTGGGTGAGAGGCGGGGTTCACCCTGGACGTGTCGCCAGTCCGTTTCAGGGCCATCAGGAGCAATTAGGGGCTCAGTATCTTGCTCAAGGACACTTCGACATGGTCAGCGGGGGAAGTGAGGATGGAACCAGAAACACTTCAGTTGCTAGACAGCTTCTCTACCTCTAAGCCATGCTGACCCTGTCAATGTAATTTAAACTTTCAGATCCAAGCGTGTTAGGAAATGCACTTACGGTGAGATAGCTGCAATGAACATCGAATTATTAATAAAAAAAAGTTTTTTTCCTCCTGGAGAAGAGGAGACCGCGAGTGTTCTGGGATGGTATGAATTTCTCATCATCACAGAGCAGATCCTCATTATTTTTTAATCATATTGATTCATGCTGTGGGCATCACCAATAACAGTTTTACTTTTCAACTAGTTTGACTGTGTAAAAAAAAAAAATGCAGTGAACATGAACATGAGTCCACACACACTCTTAACTCACGCATGGCAAAGTGTGAACATAAAGTCAGTGACACCTCTTACAGACATAAAAGTCCACATCCTCATTATAAGTCCTAATTACAATGTGTTGCGCTCATATAGGACCGACACAGAGGATGTGGAGTGTCGTGATTGTGAGCGTTGTTACTGTTATGTGATGAGGACGAGATGATAGCAGTCTTTGTGGTGCTGGATTACCTGTGATTATCTGTGACCGCTGGTTTTCACTGCAGTGATTTTACATAAACAAAAAAGGCAAAGTATTATAACACCCAGATCTGCCATTGTTTTAATGTGATCTTTGATTTAACTTATATGATAATTGGTGTGGTGCAGTGGTCAGCACGGTGGTGCAGTGGTCAGCACTGTCACCTCACAGCAAGAAGGTTCCAGGTTCCAGTCCCGGCTCCAGCAGGTGATCTTTCTGTGTGGAGTCTGCATGTTCTCCCTGTTCCTGTGTGGGTTCTCTCTGGTACTCCAGCTTCCTCCCACAGTCCAAAGACATCAAGAGAGGACGAGGCTGATTGATACTCTAAATTGACTGTAGGTGTGACTGTGAGTGTGAATGGTTGTCTGTCTCGATGCTTTGGCCCTGTGATGGACTGGTGACCTGTCCAGGGTGAACCCCGCCTCTCGCCCGCAGGCTGCTGGGATAGGCTCCAGCCCCCCTAGCTATAATAAGAACAATAATAAGAGGAATTCAAAACAGCATCAAAATGACTTGTCATCTTACATTAAATCTTTATTTTGTTGTACTGTAAATTCACCAGACCTCAGTAGCCGTGTCTGCTTGGGGCAACAAGAGCAGAGCAGTGACAACATCAAGTCCTCTACTCTTCCAACGGCAAAGTGACTGTTCTGTCGAGGCAAACTTGCCCAGCCTGAACTCTCATGTACGGAACACTCAGCGTGGTCTCATTAGTACTGAGACACACCCCTTATCAATGCTGCACGTCTCTCAGAGGGGTAGACTGTTGCAGTTGTGGGCACGCTCGCACTGAGAGGTAAACAATTTGAAAATTGTCATTGTTATATTGCAGATATTGCAGGAGCATTTTTTAATTGTTTTAAGAAATGGCCTATCAGGTGCTGTGCTCATGTAATGATGAATTCATGCAGTGTGAGCCTGCCTCAAGCAAGGTTAAGTGAAGACTGTTGTTTTTGGCTCACACTGCTGGCGAAGACTGAGCTTTGGAGTGCAGGAGAGAGGAGACCCCTGAATGAGAATGGCAAAGAGAAGCAATGAATGAAATGACAACACTGAGGCCAACATCAGCATTTGATTAAAGTGCAAATTGTGCCTTTGTGTGAGAGTGTGAATCGCATCGTATATCATTTTTACAATTTGTGCTCCGGGATTTTATGACACTACATGTTTCACCAATTTACATTATTCACCGGCTCAAAAGAATTCTGTCAATCCTTTAGGGACATGTCAGCCTGTGCGTGTGTGTGTGTGTGTGTGTGTGTGTGTGCGTGCGTGCGTGCGTGCGTGCGTGCGTGCGTGCGTGTGTGTGTGTGTGTGAACTGTTCAGGGCTCAGAAGGACGTGAAATAATAGGCTGTCATCAATCTCTGTCACGTAGTAGGGAGTGTGTGTACCAGCGTGTGTTGCAGTTAGGTGAGGAGAGTGGAGAGTGTGTGTGCATAATGGAGAGAATAAAAGTGAATGAGACAAACGAAGGGTTTAGAGGCTTATGTCCATGCATTAGAAGTATGTGTGTGTGTGTGTGTGTGTGTGTGTGTATGTGTGTGTGTGTGTGGTGAGAGACAGAGAGCGATAGAGAGAAAGAGAGAGAGCGTCTGTGAAAAATAGACGATGCCCCTGTGTGTCGCCACAGGCACAACATGCCATTGAAGATATCTTTTTACTGATGTTATAATTACAATATGTTCCCTCAATCAGAGTCACTGTGACACGTTCTCCTTCATCCTTAAAAGTGTTCTCTCAACATCAGATTTCTACCCTTCCTCTTTGAGTCATCGTTAGAAGTTAGGAAACCAGCCACAATGCTATTTTAGTCACAGCTCCAGTCGTTCCATCTAAAAATCTTCAGTCATGAACTTACGGGAATGTTCATAAGATATTCTCAAATGCTCTGTTTTGAATTAAATATCACCATAAAATTATTTCACAATATCATTAATATATACAGAGGCTCCCTCAAGGGGAAACCTCTTGGATTTTAAAACTTGACGCAATGGTATTGCTTGATTTAAATGAAGAAACTGTGACACAGGCTTTCTGTCTGACAAAATCATGTCTTTCTGCGTTTCACTTTCTTGTCAGAACACCAAGCTTCGTCTAGAAATGACCAGCAGTTAGACTGATGCAGATTTTAGTGTAACCTACTGTAAATGTATCACAGGAAGCAGTTGTTTGTTTGTTGTTGTTTTTTTTAGATTTTTTGGTTCCACTTGTAAAAACAAGTAAAAGTCAGGCAGGAATGGCAATAAATAATTCAATGTTATATAGTGAGTAGCAACAGTGTTTACAGCAGTGGTAGACTGACTCCAGCGGGGCGGGGTGTGGCAGGACTCCGTGCCAATCAGTGCATTCTATCCAACCGACTGCTGTTTGGGCGGGACCTGTGGCTCAGTCAGCCAATCAGCACCCGCCTCTCTCAGACCAGGGAGAAGTTAGCGTTCGGCTGCGGCAGACCAGCAGTCTGGTTCACAGCCACGATGGATACAATACCGTATTTTATCCTCGTCCTCTTATTCGGGACAAGGATACAAGAAAATGCAGGTAAGTCCTGTAAAGAGACAATTTAGTTTCTTTTGTTTTGCTCCTCGTTGTTGTCGGAAGAGTTGTATTGTTGGTTCCAGAAGCCTGAAGAAAGAAGAGTGACTAACTAAAATGGCGCAGGGTCGGCGGCTAGCCTGTTCCTCCCTGTCTGAGGAATCTTTATTGTCTGGGGGGGAAAGAAGTAGGGAGCCAAAAGTCACATTGGGCTTTAAAGGGTCATCGGCTTTGGCCCAGGTTGAAAGCTGTCCTCTCGTCGGCCAGGTTTCGGTAACACACTCGCAGGCTTTGGATGTGTGATTTACCAACGGAGACCTGGAGTCCGTGTTGACGGAGTAACTTAACGATATATCAGACCCCAGTTTCGCAAATACAAAGTTGGCAACATCTCCCTGAGTAGAGGTGAGCTGTTGGTCAAACACTGGTTGTTCATTTACTCTGTCTGGAGCGTGTCCCCTCGCAGGTGTTTGGAGAGCAAGTTTGGGATGAATGACACCGTCTTTCTCCATTAAATCCATAAACAGATTCGTTTGGGTTTGCTTATTACGACCCTACCTCCGTAACCATTTCCTCTTTTCAGATGCTGTGAAATTGAATTCTGCCTTTTTTTTGGCTGGTGGTTTGATAACGTTGAATGTTTTTGCGACTTCAGTAGATAATTGAATTCCTGACATTTTTTTTTGTCCTTTTTGCTCGGGTTATTGTTTGTTGTCGTGCCAGGTACCTTGTAAAGTTTCGTCTCCATCCTGTCTGCACTCGAAAGTTATTTCCGTACCTTAAATTGCCTTTTAATGTGCCGTTTAACGGGTGTACCACAGGCACAGCCACCGTGGACCAGCGCAGGAGACTTTAGATGTCGTTGGTTATTTTGATAAGCTATAATACTGTTGCTCACCATTAGTTTTAACCTCTGGATAATTAACTTTTCTATGCTGGTCTAATTATTATTTCAGTGACGGAGGTATTGTGACAGGTAAGATGTTCTCATAGGATGACAATTCTTTGGTAACGTTACTTCAGCTCATCCTCCAAATTCATCAGCGTGCACTTCACCCGGGCACGCCAACCTGCATTAAGCTGTTTGCCAATTTAGTGAAGATTTTATCCCATCAAAGTCGAGTCCTCTAGCTTGTAGTGTGTTTCATTCGTTTGCTTTGCAGTAATGGCGTCAATTCACTTAGGTTTGAATACTGTGGAAAAGGCTGCGGTTGAAATTTCTAGGGAAGACCCACAAGCGGTGTTTGACTCATCCTGCATCCACGGGAGTCTCACAAAGACGCTCGGATTAATGTCGAGTCATGTGTAAAGGGATGTATACAATATTTACCTCGCAGGATTTGGGACTATGATACGGCATTTACAGCCTGTCAGAGAATGCAATTGATACATTACCCACCATGTTGTCACCGTTTATTTTACACGAGCTCTCATCACATGATCTGTATGTCAATTTTGCAACAGATGTAAGGTCGTTTTTCTTTGTTTCAGTAGCCAGCATTTGATAAGGAGAGGCGAGGTTGTTGTTTTTTTTCTCGTTGGAGCAAACAGCAGGTAGTGTGATTTATCTATTGACTGGCAGACTCATGCGTTTCCTTTGTGTGCCATTCCTTTGTTAGTGAGAGACTAATCTGAGTGGACGAACATGCTTTTCACACAGCATACATAATCAATTTTCCATCGCATGGTTTCGGCTCGACCCGTCTCAACTTGGCTTACTTTTGGTAGCAGGTAGGGACGCCAGTTTCAATTAATTATGCTTTCGATTACCCGGAAGCCCTTGTTTGGAAACTAAGGGTTAATTAAAAAAAATCACATGACTTACAATAGGTGATGAACTGCTGTGGCTTCATCCTATAGCATCCTCCCTCATGTAGACCTACTGTTCCTTTCAATGATAATATTTTATACTGTCGTTATCGTACACCCGTTTTTATATTTGCACCATTTAGAATTTGCTTTTTGCAGAATGACAGTATTTCCTGGTGTTTATATTATCAATGCTGGGAGTATTTTTGCTTGTTCTCTGACTTATAAATCAATTTCATATAATTTTTGTGCTTTTGATATTTGATTATTATCAGGAGTGGTTGTTACTTTTTTGATCTGTGCTTGCAAAGCTCTTTAGACTGTGTACTGATGTGACCTGGCAACACAAAACTTTGTTTATGTACCATTATGGTATTATTCGTTTATTGCATTTTTATTGTTACTGGCAACACAGCAATTATCAAGACAAATTATTATGTTTATTGCCTGCCTGCTTTCGATGCCCCTTAAAAGCATCACTTGAAGGTTTTTTGGGGATTGCACTTTCTCCAGTAGTCCAGTACTGTATGTGATGTGCAGTAAGGATTTTAGTGCTGAATCTCTTTTTGATATTGGATGAAGTAGCTTGGAACTTTGATGCAGGTGAGAAAAAAAAAAGACTAAGGTGTTGCATACAGTTCACATTTGAAGTTATTTTGCTTTCGGTGGAGGAACCACCCTTGAGACACTTTTTTCTTGCCATTTCCCTGGCTCTTCTTCTATCTCATTATGCATCTGTTTTCGAGGGCTGGCTGAATCTAGCAAACACGTGAATCTCAGATTTTCTCCCTGAGATATTGGGCCACAATTCCGTGACAAGATCTTTTCAGCTAAAACATGCATTGGACTTTTGATGAGCCAGAAGAGCTTACTGTGTAGAGTAGAGATTAATCAGGTCATGTTACATATGTCAAAGCTTGAATTATCAAATTTTGTTTATCATCTCATTAAGGATGGGCAATTTGAAGAAATTAGACATGTCACTTGCCTCGGTGCGCTGCTTCGCCCAGGAATAGCGACAAGTCTATTATTGAAGGACAACACGTCGATTTGCACTAAGAAGATTGAGCAAGTCAGGAAATCTTTGCATTAATGTCATATTATGTCCAGTCAATTTTCAAAATTAAACAACACATGCAGGCTTCTGATGACAAACAAACCTGAAAAGGACACACTAGAAAGGGATACTCAACGTGCACCTGAAAGAAACGCATAAATTAATAGACAACAACCAAATCAGCAAAATCTGAGCAAGTGAACAAAGCTGGTTGGTAGCCAGAAATTACAGCTGTGCGGAGGACTTCATAATATTGGGGAAAAATTGACAATGCAATGCTTTTTGGCATTTTATTGCTATATGGAAAAAAAGATTTTTTTTACGATTCTGTAAGAGTCTTATCTTGTCTCAAAATTTATGTGATGGATGTTGCATCCAAATGGCCACATCGGTGCACACATATCAGTCAGTTGTGTACCCTCCAGTCTGAAATGAGCTTTGGTATCGATTCACTACTTGAGTTGAATTTGTGTCACACATACACTGGAAAGAAGTATACAGTGTGAAAATAGCAGCAGAGTGTGTCACGTTAGGCATGTATACAGTCTTTGTTGACTCCACTGACAGTATTTCAATCTTAGCAGAGCTCCATTTTTGCGAATTTGTGTCTGAGATGGCGCAAAGTTGCAGAGTTACCAGTGGAATTGACAAGCTTTCATTTCCTCCACATATATTATTAAAAGCGGGGTTCCAACTGCTCTTTTTATGTGTGCAAGATTGGAAACATCTGAAGATGGCTGTAAATTACCATGGCAACTTGAGTGAAAAAGAGAGTGTGTATGTCAGCAATTTAACTGCATCATTTTTAGCCCCTCTTCTTAAACAGTGTGACATTTTGCCATGTCTTTAGCTTATTTTTCCAACCTAGTAAGGTTACTGTGATGATGCTTTTGGGTGTGGGCTCTACTTACACAACATGATAAACAATGATGTTGTGTGATGGTGTTTGGCTTAATATCAGACCAGTTGGTTAAACACCAGCCAGGGTTCAACATCAAGGTTTTTTCTCACGAACTGGCAGCGGTGTCAAATCTTGCCACATAAAAAGTTCTTCTTGGCCTCCTTTGGGTTTCATCGCTGACTATGTGATGCATACATTTGTCTCATAATATACTTTTTCTAAAATTCATATTTTGCGTAAAACATTGCATGTTGTTTGTATCTAAACATGTCTGTTTTCTATAATTTTTAGTGCTGGACAAGCAGATAGACATTGTTCTTTCCTCTCTGCATGTATTATTGAGCTCCGGACCCCCACTGGATGGCTGGCTGCTTGTTAGTTTAGCTGTGATAAAGGTTAGCAGTAGGGCCCGGGTGCAAACCATCTCAAAAGTATATTTTTATTTAACCATTCCCTTCCGACAGACATCATTCAGTGAAAGTAATTAGTTGTAACATCAGTAAGTCTTCATGTCGTCTGGAAAACAACGGCCCCACAGTGCAGGAACAAAATGGCATGGCTTTCCACCTCTGTCTTCTGTTGGTGTCATTATCCGGGAAATATGTTCATTTATTTTGTCAGAGTTCTCGATCTGCATTTGGGTACTGAATGTCTCTTTTCGCAAAGGGTAAAACATTCTTGACTTGGTAAAGTCCTTTACCATATCTTAATGAGCCAGCGATGTCTGACATCAGCTCATTGCTTCCAACATAGAGAGGTTCCTCCAAGGCATGGCATAAATTAAGAAGCCAAAAACCAAATAATTATGCTGAGGTGGCAAGAAAACCTGTCATGAGTGCACTGAAATTGCTTTCTCCTTCTGATGATCATCTTTTTTTCCTGTGTCCTCGTAGGGATGTTGCCATGTCAAATTTCACAGTAATGGTAAGACAGGGATATGACATCGACCAAAATATCACAGCATAAATTATTTCACGATTTTGCCTCCCCTGTTTAGTTACATTTAGTATAACCCATCAAAAAATGAAAAACAAATGAGTATTTTTACAAGTAAGCCTCATTTATTTTTTTCTGCAAAGTCATTTGGTTTTCAGTATTTGCCAATACAGAGACCCAGTCAGATATTTGTGCAATGCACTAAGCCTGTATCCTAGTTGTTGGTGGAGGTTTTTAAATTTGATTTGCTTCACAGTCACTAATATGAGGCTGAACACTGCTCCAGGTACTGCAGGGTAGCTTTTCTTTGAAACCTTGTAAACAAAGTAAAGCTGAACAAGATTTTGTTGCATATTAGTTGTGCAGCACAAAATAACCATGTTAACAAAAATCGAAAATATCTTTAAATGTCCTGTCCTGTTGCTTGTCCATTCCCCAAATGTTGAGCAGCTCCTGGTTGCCCAGCTGTATGGGATCTTTGACTTTGACATGGCTTTTAGTTGAAAATCAACATTCCAGCTCTTTTGGTAACTAATTTGGGTGAAGGTTTTCAGTCTTTCAGAATGAGTCTTTTTTTTCTTTTCTTTTCTTTTTTTAGTGACTCCTGCATAACCAGTGAGCTGCATCACTCTACAGTGTAACATCAGATAGCGGAGCTGTGATTGTAATTCCATGCAGCTAAAATGTCTTGTGTTTCACATGATGTTGCTGGTAACCGTTGTTATTTGATATCACAGTTTACAGTAAAATGATATATTGTTACATTGCCAGTCTCTGGCACACCCAACAAAATGCACACCTGTAGATGAAATCGCCTGAATTTCAAGCCCCTTCAACTGAAATTAACTCGACTCCCCTCAAGTAAGTGATGACATCGGCAACACGGTCACGCCCTTCACTCACATGCGTTCCAGTATATGAATTGGAATTGATTCAGAAATTGATATTTGTTTAAAACTGTTTCCTTTTCAGTTATGTTAAATGTTCATGGTTTATTGGTAATATGAAAAAAACATTATTCCGTGCATATGAATTATTATTTATCCTAGATTCAAAGTGCAATTTAAAAATGATTTCCACTTTTATTAGGCTATAAATACTTGGTCCCTGCATAACCCCTCTTAAACAGCAGCCACTCAAAACATCCAGTCATTAGCCAAAAATTAGAAAGAAAGGCATGAAGAGATGTATAAGCAAGTGAAGACTCGTAAATTGTTTTTATAATTAAAGAATTGTTGATATAAATTTTTTCTCCCATCAAAATTATGAGAATCTGTCATTTCCTTTACAACTGCGAATGTAGAGCTTTTCTTCCCCTCATTTTTCTTGTTCAGGTTTTGAGTATTCTGTGTAAAGTTAAACAAAGCTGTAGTGAGAGCATAGTCTAGATAATACATTTCTCATGAGCTTTATACCTGACCACGTTTAAGGCCGGAGTAAATAATTTTAAAAACACATGGGCAAATTAACGCAGAGGAATATCATTATTTTTCTGGAGAAGCTTTTATTTTGTTAAAGCCTGATGCATCACGAGAGGAATACACTGCTACTCCCCTATGCAGTGTCTTGTGCAGAACAGGTTGGTAAGCTGGCAGATAGGTGGCTTTTGGTAGTTGGTCAATCAGTTATTTGATCATTTGTAATGTTACTCTGTAGTTAGTCAGTGTTCATTTAATATTTTTTATTGTAGTCTATTATACCCAGTAGCTGTTGTTATGTCATCGGTAGCGCAAGGTGGCTCATAGCATGCTAGCAATGACTGCGAGCATGCTATGAGCGGCTGTTGAGAAGGATCACACGATGGAAATTAGCGCTGGCTCAAATGTTTGTTGTGTTTCAACATGATGGATGTTTTTTGGCAGTGTATTTCTGGATGATTTGCTGACATTGGGCTGTTTTAGACAGTCATGCTGTCCATCTGTTGGGAGGATGTGAACTCCAGTGAGTGGGGACAGCAAAGCTAGAGAACATGCTGTGGTTGAGCAGTTTCTAATAGATATTACCTTGATGTTTAACTAGACTTAGGCTCCAAATGCTCCACCATCCTCAACAAATATCTGCTGGCCATTGAGCAACTTCCCTGTTCTCCCTTTAGCCTGTGGGATTTCTGCTGGAAGTTTAGTGTGGCTTGGAATGCTCAGCCAGTGTTGATTGTAATGTACAATACAATATTAGTTTAGCCCCTCTGAATGGACACTGAATTTACGTTACAGGTTGCTGCTTAAATATCCCCAAACTAAGCCAGCATGTTGAGTAGGCTAACAGCTAATGCTACAACTCCCTTGCCCCTCAGCCCCTGTTTATGTTGGTAAGGGGGGAAAAAAAGCACACTGTGGTGTAATAATGGCAAACAGGAACTCTGAAAATGTGGAAGGAAACATGGATCAGTCCGACAGCTGATGTGTGAATCATGTCATCAGCAGGCATCTCTGCAGTCTATTGGCTCAGTCCCAGTATGAGAGAGAAAAAGATGTAGCATGCCATTACAAGGAAAAATGGCCTTTAAGAAAAAAGTGCAACTGAAATAGTAAAAACATTCCATTAAATCGCAGAGAGTTGATGTTGTGAGTTTACTTCCCTATGCTCAACAATGTAGCGGACCCCCTCCCTGCTTGTGTAGCATTGTGTTCTGTGTGCTGCTGCTAACAGTACTAGAACTGGAGAAATGCAAGGCATTCGAGTGACCCCGGACATCCGTTGTCCTGGTCCAAGGAGCCGCAACTAATTCGAGAGGTTGCGGCTGTGCCACCAGCCATTCAATTCAGGGGCATCAATGTGTTAATGAATGGTCCCTTACCCTCCTTCATGGAGGGACCCGGGAATCACAAACTTTACTGCTGATTGGATGTTTCTGAGAGGTTAGGTTTTTATGTGTTTTACCTCAGTACATTTTAGGGCTCAATCTGAATTTCTGCATCACTGCTGAACATTGAAAAATACTAGGGCTGTAATCTCCCAGTCGACTGGTCGATTTATTAGTCAATACGTTCTGGCTCAACCAAAATTCTGATTGGTCGATTTTTTTGCCACGTTAATTTCATCAGGAGGAAAGTACCGAAAGCATCCCTGCTTCACAAATAACAATCTATCTTTGAACACCCCCCTTGTTTTTGCTATTTTGGATTAGCCTGACCCACCAGAGACAGACAGACTGAAGAATACTAGGCCAACGTCTGGTGGTTTGATGAATGTACATTTAATTTTGACGGTTTCATTTAAGGTCAGTCCTCGTCCACCATGTCAAAGACATCTGCAGCATGGCAGCATTTCATGAAAACAGATAATGGAAAAAAGTCGAATGCAAAGTTTGCAAACAACAGTTTGCATATCACAGCTCCACCACAAACACGACGGCGTATCGCCTAGAAACGGTAAGCTAACTTGTCCACCTTAGGTTGCCCCGTCAGTTTTGAGTATATGAACATATCGGCATTGACATTTCAATGTTTTAGTCTAATAATTGTTTTGTTTTAATCGTAAAAATTCTTACCGTGGACCTGCCTTTTGTGTTTAAGAGTAAAGTTTTAAGTTAAAAGTCTATTTGTGTCTCAGCCGCCATGCCGAGCTCCTCTGTTCAGTCTCGCTCTGTGCGCAGGACAAATGATAGTGTCGTCACTTATTATAACGTGACAAAAACAATTGTCTGAATCTTCCTCAACAGGTTTTGTGCTGATGGTTGACACAGTATATTTTTCACATTTAAAATTTGTCGATTTTTAGTCGAAATTTGAGGGCTTCAGTCGACCAAGAATTTCTTTGGTTGACTACAGCCCTAAAAATACCTTGTCATTCAATACCAAATTGGAATTCCTCATGGAGCAAAGCCTCAAGTTCTACAGAATATTAGATTCCTAACCACAGGTTCATCTAGACAACCTGCTGCATGGAGTATGCATGTTGCATGTGACAGGAGGATTTTGCTAGAGGCCGCGACGGATGCAGAACTTCGGGGTTTGGGTTTTCGTAAAGCCCCAAAGAATAACAATGACGGAGGAGAGGAATTATGAACATAGAGAAGTATTTTAACAGAAACAGTTTGAATTTAGCGTGAGAGATGCTGTGCATCAGTGACATGTAGAACCATCAGCAGCAGCTGTGACTTGGGGTTAAACTGTTCATAACGTTGCTATGTGTTTGCGTCTTGGCTGTTCTTGTGCAAAATACAAAGGAAATTTAAGAAAATAAATGGTACGCTGCAAAGACAGCTCTGTCCTGATTCTTCTGACTGCAAACAAGCAGGGTCACTGATATAAGGGAGTTGAGCAGATGAAGGAGAAAATTTGATACCATTCACTGAGTGGAGCAGAAGCGGTTAAGAAAGATACAGTCCTGGCACTCTGCTGGGAGTTTTGGGGTCATCTTAGTGTTTGGTTTCTTCCACTAGTATTCAGTTATTACTGAATATATAAATCTTTTTTGTTAAGTTGGTTTGAGTTGATATTTAGTTGCACTCTAAAGATGAACTATTTTGAATGTCGGGCTCTAGACGACTACGTGCTTGTCTCTTTGTGAAGGCTACCTAAGTTCATGACATGTATTGTAATATATATATTTATGAACAAACATCCAAAGTAATAACACTTTTCCATTAATTTTTTTTTTTAATGTCAATTATATTTTAATAAGGAAACAGCCAAAATGTGTATCAGCTATTGAATAAACTGTAGTCTGCCCTTGCCAACATGATTGGAATCTGTGTATATCTACATAAAATACAATGCCTAATTATGTTTACAATCTTGAACACGCAAACACGCAAAAGTTCAATGTAGGTTATGTAGAACATGTCATGACCAATATAGACCTATTTTCCAAGTTGCAAAGTAACACAACCTCTGTCCCCAGGGGACAGTCAAAGTGTGTGCATTTTTGACTCCTGTGTTATATATGAATCTGGTCATACCCTGCCAACCATGGTGTACATATGACCAGCCGCTGATAAATGTGCCAGCTAACACAGTTGTTGTCTCCTCTTTACATTCTGGTTTTGGAAGATTGCCCCTCAAGATTATAATATGGAAAAACTTTCACTCACCTGATCAACTAAACTTACTACTTTTACATGTGACAGCCAGAAAAATGAAATAAAAGAAAGTTATAACGTGGGGTTTTGTTTGAAATCACTTTTGTTTGGTCAACGGGGTTGCTGTCATCAATCAAATGCCAGTGCATGTTTTAATGTTTGATTATCATCATTGATAGATGGTTAGTAGATATTTTAAGGGGCATGTGGCTGTGCTCACAAGTGTCAGTAAATGGCAGAGGAGACACAAAAGCACCACTAAGCATATCGGAACATCCAGTAGCCCCGTTCAGCACAATATTTTGCAGAACCCCACCAATATGCCATACTTACTCCAGTTTGTACGGCAGAGGTCCTCCTCGCTGATCTAAGACAGTCATCTGTTCAGAAGCAGCCTAGTAAAGTTCTCCACCATCACCTTTCTGCATATCTGCCAACAGTTGAACCTGCACTCCTTTTCTATTGCAGTGTTGCATGTATTAAATATACAATATGACAGTGGTGCACATAGTCAATATTGTACGTAACCTTCAAATAAGTCAGTGCAATAAGTGTAAAATAAGGAAAATAATTAAGTGTATTATGATGAGATAGGCCGTTGTTATATTAATAGATGGCACTTATTACTTCCCATCTTTGCTGAGCAAGATTTTGGCTCAACGGAATTAAAGAACCGTCCCAAATTGAAGTCTGCTCGAGTTCAGTGAGTTCAGTAGGCAAAAAGATGTCGAAATCCAGGCTATGAAGGTTTCTTGTATTTTGAAATTCCCATTGCACAATGCTCTTTCACCATCTCTACTCAG
The DNA here is from genome assembly GCF_037954235.1 of Aulostomus chinensis. Taxonomy (NCBI): domain Eukaryota; kingdom Metazoa; phylum Chordata; class Actinopteri; order Syngnathiformes; family Aulostomidae; genus Aulostomus; species Aulostomus chinensis. The sequence goes on from NC_141340.1 coordinate 15,182,150, forward strand.
TCCACCTTGGAAATTGGTAAATATTATCTCAGTTGCTTTTTGTGAGTTGATAGAACTATAACAGAATATTGAATGGACCTACGGTATTATCTCAAATTGATCACAGGCACCTAAATCACATCAAATTAAAATCATATTAGGGTAGACATTGTGATATCAACAAATCGCCCATTCACGTCAAAAGTATCAATATATTGTTTTTTTGATGACATTGGCAATTCCCACCCCAAGAGTATGCGTTGTTACATCAGCACAAGTAGGGGTGGGAATGGATAAGTTTTTATCAATATCAATGCCATTGTCGATTCTGCCTATCAATCCCATTCCTTATCAGTTCTCTTGTAGATTCCTGAGTAGTTCATTAAGTGGCAAAAAAGTTCTACACAGTCCTCTGCACCAAAAGCAACACTTCCCTTGCAAGGTGACAGCATGCTAATGCAGGATATTTAATGTGAACGTTACCGTCGTCATTGGAGGAGCTTGTTTGGCCAGCAACATTAGTGCTCGTATGCAGGTGGTCAAACACTTGGCATTCTTGTAATTTAACTCCAGGCCTGGTGGACAAATGCTTCTGGATGGTGCTGGTATTCCCACCTTTGCACACTATCACTACATTGCATTGATTGCATATGGCAGCATTTTCATCACATTTTGTGAAATGGAGCTGGACTTAAGACCGCTTCCTTGTCTCCATGATGCTGCTAAAGATGGTGGATATGGACGTGATGCTGCTGCCTCGTGTAGTCTGATTCGTCGCAGAGTGTGACGCAGTGTACCGCGATGCAAAATTTCTGGAAAACCAGAAAATGTCATGCAGGGAAATGAGAGAATCTTTAAGAAGAATTGATAACATTGGAGGCATACAATTCCGATTGAATGGGATAGTTGGAACTGGTTCTGTCTCAGAACCTAAGCACAGGGCTTTACAAAATAAACTATTTCAGCACCTCAAAAAATGGGCTCAAAAGTATTACTTTGTATCTTCTAAGCGTGATCTGAGGATCCTGTATGGATATTGCAGTAGTGACAAGGCCGAGGGATAAATGAATAAGAATATGTCCTTTTCTCAAGGAAGTAAAGTCCTCATTGGGTGTCTGTGTCTCACAACATTCTCTGATAGGAAGTTGGCCAGCCAGTCACAAAGAATCCTGCCCCTCCACACACACACAGTTGAGAGGCGCAGCTCTTCATGGCTGCTTCAGTCGTCACACAGAAGATAGACATGCTTTCTCATTGCCAAGTGAGGGCATAACCTCACTGTGTACAGGATTCACTTCCTTCATTGCTATTTGTTCACTGTTTATTAATTATTCCTCCATCAACCTGCTTCTGTCTGGAAAGTAACTAATCAGCAGATTCCTGCAGATTGCTCAGTGGACATGGCTGAATGAAGTTCTGCTTTATTTCCTCCATTGGATTATGTGTCAGGTTGCTGATAGAAAAACAGACCACACGCTTTTCATCATCCCGCAGGTTCACGATCACACGTTCAGTTAGTTTAAACATGAATAAACAAAACCCAACCATCATCTGGCCATCAAATGAATAACACTCACTCTTTCATTTCTGTCCTAAGCATGACTGTCCTAGGCAGACAAACTCACTCATTTAAATTTATTTGTATTTTATGTGAAATGCGTATATACTGAGGACAATAAGTGATGTCGGGGGTAGTTGGTCTGAGAGTGACACTGAAATAGCTGTCAGCTGCCATGCATTCAAAGGCAGTCAGCATCAAGTCCATGGCAGTTGAAGCCCAATCTGGGAATGATATGTAAAAAAATTAGGGTATGCTAATGATCAAAAACATTGGTCCATCCTTAATATGAAGCTTTTTTAAATAAGTCATAAATATATTAACTTCTGATTAATCCCTCCCCCCTCCTTTTTTTTTTTTTTTTTTTTTAGAAAGACATTTTGCACATACTTCTACATTAAGCCCCTCATATGTAGTATTTTTTTGTGCCTATTGACAGGTTCGATTGAAGCCAAAAGGACAATTTAAGCAGTCAAACCTATTAAGAAATAGCGACTTTTCCATCATGCCCACCCAGTGACTGGAGATGACAATAATGTGATAAAATACAGTCTCTCACAAATTAACTATCCTACTGTGAGGAAATAAGCGCTGTGCTAAGTTAGCATAGTGTATTAGCACAAACATACGTGTGTGCAGAGTGAGAGAAACTAGAATGCCAAAACATTATGTATTTACATTTGTTTTTCTCAAGTGATGTAGTTCATGACAAGAGTCAGATGGGCAAGAATAAAAGGCATTTTGTCATTTATTTTATTTTGTTCAAGGGTCCTGTCTATGTGTGTTGGGTCAAACTTGAAATGGCTTGGATGAGGGAAATGGTAAACATGATTTCAATCAAATACATTAAGTTTTGGACTGTGGAATCCATGACCTATGGTGGCAGGGAGAAATTCATCCCCCTTTTATGGAAAGACTTTAAATGGATTTGATATTACCTCATTGCTGTCTATCTGTCAGTAATTTAACCAATATCTGCAGGTTGTTTGTCAACTTGAAATGGGTGTCATAAGAAGTTTATTGATTCCAGATCTGCTGTTGAGTTCCCTTTTCAACTCCGCAATGGTGAAAAAGAGGTTGTGATATTTTAATATGGATTGGTCAGTGCTGCTTGGTTTGCTGCTTCTAAAGAGATTTATAAAAGCCCAGTATGTTCCACTCAAATTTGTCTCCACCCATATGCACCAACAGAGTTATAAATCAAGTCCCTCTCTTTGTGGTGACTTAACAATGAGTTGGAATATTTTTTTCTTTTGAAGTGAGTTATGCGCACATTGTAGCATGCGACAAAATGGTTCTGCTGTCTGGAATTTGTTTTCAATCCTTGATCAAGGACCGTGCGTTTGTGGGCGTGCACTGTCTCTAGGTTGAAGCAGCTGCCAGGGTGCTAGATGTCAAACCTTTAGATCAAACTGTTGAATATTTATAACCATCATCTTACGCAGATGTACTGCCACCCCCTTTTCCAATTCTCTCTCTCGGTCTTGCGCTCTTTCCCTATATTTCTCTCTCTATATATAGATATATCTATAGATATACTTATATCGATATCTATATCTATCTATCTAGATATAGATATAGATATAGATATATATCAGACTCCCGCCACACTCTTGGCCATCTTTGCTGTTACTAACTTCCAGCTGATTTCCAGTTTTCCCAGTATCAAGGACAGTGCCGATTTATCAGTTGTTTTTGCCCCGTGATAGTATGAGCCACAGTGTGGTTTACACCATAGAACTCAGCTTTGGTTCCAGCTTCGACCCCCAAAAACAAACAATTCAACAGGCCAGATAGCAGCCCCTTTCTGGGCTACACTCTTTGTCAAACACACACACAAAGAGCACATCTGGTATAGACAAAGGGCTTGCCATAATGGAGCTTTCTGGGTAGGTGGGTGCAGGGAGGATTTGGGTTGATGGGGCCATGACCTATGGAAATAAGTTTAGGCCCTGAAAGGTCACACTGAAAAAGGACGCACATATTGCACTGTTAAAAATGACCACACCCTGTCAGTGTTTGTGTTTACAAAGAGCCAAACAATGCAAATATAATAACAACCCAGCATTTGATTTTTGTATGGCATTCCACAAGTAAGGCATGGCATGTAAACATATGTGTCGTGTTGGGTGTGAGCTGTTCTCACACCACATTCAAGGTGCTGTTTTTCACTTGTCATATTCAGTTCAGCTCTGTGTTAGGAAAACTTGCTCAGGTTTTTAGTTGACAAAACTGCAGGATTGCTTTTTAGAAATACTTTGCATTTCAGGATAAGGAAAGGTGAAGGACACAAGCAGGCCCATATGCAAGTTACTAGGGCTGCACAATTTTTCATATCTTTACCAGGGCTCCTGACTGTGACCAAAATGGTCACATACGTGACCTTTTGTTTGTGAGTGTGCACTCTATCTGGGTACGGCTGCATTGCATTCCTGCTGTGACACTGATCACATCTGCCCTCCACACAGCTGCAATTTCCACCAGCAGCATTTTAGTCATGGTCTGTTTTGCCTGCCTGGTTTTGTTGACTTGCTCAGGATTTATTGATTTGGTCGTTGACTCTTGTTTTATGTGTTTATATTGTTTATATCATATGCACATAGTTTATGTGGTTATCTTGAGTCCTTTTTGCCTGTTTTTGCGATCAGGTATTTAGCCCTTCCTTTAATGAAGGGTTAAATACCCAAAATGTCAAATGTATATCCTGCGATGTCATTAAATTAAATCGACTGGGAGATATAGAACTATCTAATATGGGTGGCACGGTGGTGCAGCGGTTAGCACTGTTGCCTCACAGCAAGAAGGTTGTGGTTGGAGCCACGGCTGGAGCACAGGATCTTTCTGTGTGGAGTCTGCTTGTTCTCCCTGTTCCTGTGTGGGTTCTCTCTGGTACTCCAGCTTCCTCCCACAGCCCAAAGATCAAGAGGGGACGAGGCTGATTGATACTCTAAATAGACCATGGGCGTGGCTGTGAGTGTGGATGTTGTCTGTCTCTATGTGTTGGCCCTGTGATGGACTGGTGACCTGTCCAGGGTGAACCCCGCCTCTCGCCTGAAGGCTGTTGGGATAGGCTCCAGCCCCCCACCCTTAACAGGATAAGCAGTAGAAAATGGATGGATGGATGGACCTATCTAGTGTGCAGACTCTTATTATTTCTGTTATTTTTCACCAAACCCACTGACTGAAGCTGAGATGCCATTTGAAGCTTTTCTTTTTTGATCGGCTGAAATTTCTTACATTGAAATTTTTAAAAACGACTTCTTTAGTCTGTCTTTTAACTGACTTTTATCTACATATTTATTGAATGCTTATAAACTTGAATATTATCAGTTTTTGTATTGACTTACAATTAATATTTACAGTCATATTTGTTATATCATTTTATTCCTATTAACATCCATTAATTTATTACTTTATGCTCCTACTTGCTTGCATATTTTTGGATTTTTTTTCTCATATTATTTCTTTTTTTTTTTTTTTATGTTTTGTAACTCTGGTGTCAGGTTCTATTCTAACTCTGGTGTTTCCTGACCGATGATGGCGATTGCTCGGATTGATTCAATGAGTACTTTTATGTTGGTAACAAATTGATTGCTTTTAATTTGTGTGTGTATGGGGGGGGGGTTCTGTTGTCAAGCACTCTGTGTTTCATTGTATTTGTTTGAGAAGGGCTATATCAATAAAGTTCGATTGATTGACAATTAAAATCTGTTTTTTCACTCTAAAATCTTCTCTCTGTCCTCTTCTACTCTGCTCCAGTTGTACTGATCGTAACATAAACACAGTCATTAATGTGTATGTATAAGCATCAGAATACATTTTAAATAAAGCTAATTCCTCCAAAGTTTCCCCTTTCATTTATTTGCATCGTAAAAGGGATCAATGTTGTCAGCACAGACTACGTACTAACAATACTGTTGCATTACACATAAAGTTCTGCACATCGGTCACCAACACCTATGTAACCTGCACAGATACAGGTCTTGCCTTCACTAGATTTACCCATTCTCATTTGTAACTTACTATTCCTTTCTCCTTTCTTCTCCCTACAGCCCTCCAATGTCACTGTGAACGCTGCAGTGCCAACTCCAGCTGCACGACAGATGGCGTCTGTTTCGTTGCTATACGCCAGTCCGGCACCCAGATGACAATCGAACAGCGCCAATGTGTCCACGAAAACGAACTGATCCCGCGAGACCGGCCTTTCATCTGTGCTCCTTCTGTCAAACATGACACGGGCATCTATCCGTTGTGCTGTACAACAGATTATTGCAACAAGGAACCTAACCTCACAACCCTCCCTGGTAAACACACACACACACGGTTGATAATTCCAAAGAGAGGTTTGCAATCATCTGTATGTTGTATGTATGCGAGAGACGGTTACATAATATTTAGGCTTTTGTTTATCTCCTAATAGCCTTCATAGATAAATTGAAAGCTTATAAATGTTCTAGGTCATGGGCTTTAAACATCTTGTTTAGAAACTGTAGAAGCTCTACTCAAAACATTTGAGGAAAAATGATGCAGTGGTTCCCAAATGCAAGCCATGACCTTACAAACATGAACATTCAACTGCATAATATGCAGCAGTAGCCTTTAACAAACTATGAAAAACATCAGCTACATACCAACCGGCTGTATGGGCTGAGCAGATTTTACTTAAATGATATCAGAGATCGCTTTCATTGCCACTGTCAGCTTGTTATTTAAGTCCATAGGCTCAGACAAAAATTTTAATATTGTGGTTTCCATCTTGCTGGTCAATTTCTGGTTGTGATTTTTTTTTTTTTTTTAATACCTTTACATCCTTGCATCATGTTTTGATATTATATTCCTTTCTTAGTAGCAGTTCTGTAGCGTTTATTCCCACTTAACTTGCTAAAGCCTACATAAAAATAACCAAAAATCACCTGGACATGCCTTTGCATGTATGCAAATCCTGAGCTCATTTTTCAGTCATTATACCTCATATAATTTATGGGAATTTACTCATTTTTGTTGCAGCTCAAAGACACCATTGTGCATTGCCTTTGTTTGAGATTACCAGAACTGATTTTAACAAGTCTTATTGGGTAACTGTTAGTCAAACAGTTTTATGTTTTACAACTTGGAAAGCTCTTTATAAATGTTTAGAACCTTCGTGTGAATTTGGCGCAAATACACCTTTTCCTCTGACTTATGGCTCTTTACTTGAGGTCTGAACTTGTCGTCCTGATGCTAAAAAGGTGAGACAGACCTGTCCAGAATTTTCTCTGAAGGCAATCATGCAATATGTGGACTCCAACAGTTGAGATTACACCATTCCTAAACCTTCACAAGACACAGGCTCCCTGGTTATAAATGCAGTGGCAAGCTAGTCTATATAGCATACAGATCCATCTTTTGTTTAATGTAAAAAAACAAAAAAAGTGAGAACAAGAGAAAGAGTAAGAACTTTGTTTTTGTTACATTACTGGGAACAGCAGGGATGCCAGAGTTGTGGAAGGTTTATTCATCCTCATCCAGCACTGCTCACTACATCTTAGCCTTATTACACTTGGATGTGCATAAACTACAGATGATCAATGTCTTTTTACATTAAAAAAATGTGAATTGATGATTGGATATCCTACTGACCAAGAGAAGCAGGTAATTATTGTTATTGGCTGAGAAGATCCATATAGTTCATCCCTAACAATAACTTTGGTCCTTTAATGGGCTGTTGTCATTAAAAATGAACAAGTGCCTTCCCTGAAATGTATCTTTGTTCCATCATATCTTCTCCCTGGTATGTGTCTAAACTCCTGTATTGTATGTAGAAACACGTTCAACAGACGGAACTAGATACCAGGTCTATCTTCCCTTTTCAGCATTCGACATTGGGGAGAAAACCCTATATAAATGACTACAACTTGGTAACCAAAAGAAAATATGAGCAAATTTTAAATGGAGACTCAACAAATATCAATATAAATTTATAAGTTGAGAGAACCAAATTTCCTTGGTTGACTTATATATATATATATATATATATATATATATATATATATATATATATATATATATATATATATATATATATATATATATATATATATATATATATATATATATATATATATATATATATATATATATATATATACATATACATATATATATATATATATATATATATATATACATATATATATATATACATACATATATATATATATATATATATATATATATATATATATACATACACACACAGAAATGCATGATGGTGCCTTTACACTTAGCAAGAAATAAATATATTCCCCTGAATCATATGTGGTACCACACTTGAATGAATGAGCTCATGTTTGGCAACTGTACCGAGGTATGTCCAGTAGTTTTTTTTGGTTTATGCAGGTTTTCAGTGCAAAGTTTTTCCCACGCAGATGGGAAGGGTGTGGCCTGCAGTTACCTGGACGGTGTACTTTTTTTTTTGTGGTACTAAGTGGTGTCCGTGGTATCAGAATATGCCTCACTCTGTGATAAAAGGACAACCCCTCAGCCTTGAACTCATTAATATATTGTGTTTGTTATGATGTGGGGAGAAAAAATATTCCTCTGTACATAAAACAAAATCCTTCTCTCATTTACTGGTAACCTGTGATTTGTTAATTGCTCTAATCTGTGCTGTTTATCTGTTCTGTTTGTTTTCACACAGTCCCCACAGTGAAGCCTCCAACTATCGGCCCTGTGGCTCTTGCGGCGGTCATTGCTGGCCCCGTATGTGTGCTCTGCCTGCTGCTCGTTTTGGCTTTTTATGTTTGCCACAGCCATAGGGGTCTGGGTGGTGGGGGTGCTGGAGCCCACCATCACCACCACCACCGGGTGCCCAATGAAGAAGACCCCTCCATGGACCACCCCTTCATCACTGTTGGAACAACACTGAAGGACCTCATCTATGACATGACCACCTCAGGCTCTGGATCAGGTATGAAGTTGAGCCCCAATGATGTCTATCAACATAACCTCAGCTTGTTTAAGAAGCCGTGTTCATAGTAGGAATATTCAGGCAATGTTTGTTTTACAGCAGCATTCTATGACAGAAGACAAACCATATGAATACGGTTACATCTCTTTCCTGTGCTGCTCTTCACACTTGCTTGGTACGGCAGCAGGGCCAGATGTAGAGGAACTGTTGCACAGATGAAAGTTAGTTTTGTTGTTGGCTTCCGACCAGAGAATAGAAAGAATATCAGCCCTGCTGATTTTATTTAGTTAGAGATATATAAACACAAAAGTTACTGCTAGACTTGCCTTGCCTGACTTATTGCCATAGCTACAAATGTTTACAAGATGAGAAACACCAACACCATCTTTTATTAGCACTAAAGTGTTTGCTGATGAGCAAACAAATAGGCTTTGCACACTGACCATATAAGGACACAAGCGTCTTTCAGAGTATGTTATTCACATTCCTAAATCAAACATTTCCCAGTAAAAAATTAATTTGGCTGTTTGATTATGGAAAAAATTATCATCAAAAGTGTTCCACTGACGTGGAAATCACTTATCTTTCAACATGATTATCCATTTTTCGACATCATGTTTGTTTTTTGAAGTTTTATCAAGTGTGTTTCTTTTATTAAAAAGCCAGTCAACTTAAATTATGATTTCACTGGAATAACCCAAAAAAATCAGTGCAATCACATTTAAGGACCACCTCATCAGCTCCATTCGATGCAGCGTCTGATCATGTAAAGCCCACAGAAATATATTACAGGTCCATCACACATCTTTGGTGGGTAATAAGAAACAGACACATTCTGTGCTGTTTTGATTTCATTCTTACGTAAGTGGTACGGACCACCGTTAATCCATGACCTGTATGGATCATCCCCCATGGTTCAGCACAAAGTGATCCGTGGATTAATTGCAATGCCTGGATGTGCTGTTCAGCACTTTCCAAATGTACAATTCTCTGAAAAGGTCTTTGCCTACAGATAGGGCGGCCTATAATTTCGCGCTCGTGCTGGGGCCCTGACAGGTCCCTGCTCGGCAGTAGGCAGGTCCGTGACTGTAATGAGATCCCCCGCGATTACGTCATTGCCGTGGGGCCGACCCGTAACACCCCTAAGCGCCGTTTGTGGAAATTACCTGCACTGCTTTATCAGTCCACCAGGAGGAGCAGTCATTATAAATGGTTACCGTGTCTGAAGACAGCGGCTCTACTGTCATATGCCTGCAGCATTTAATGTTTTCATTAACCTCTTAATGTATTTGTAAGTCCTATCAATAGTTTCTACTCAAACAAACTTAATTTGTATTACTTAAACATGTGTCTTTTCTTTACATTAATTATGAAGTCTGAGTAAACTGTACTTTTTGATAGTTTAATAGTTAAAAAGAATCTTCTGCGTGTGTGTTTTTTCTTTTTATTAAAACAGCTTAAAGGCTGAAAGGTCATCATTGGCATCAGTGTGTATCCTTCTGTTCTAGCTCAATGGGTGGTTGCCATTGGGTGACCAGTAACGGAGGTGGAAGGGTGAGGGGAGCGCTTACCTCCAGTAATTAAAAACCAATTTGTGCCACAGATATTACTATTGTGTTGCGGGATACTACAAAGACTTCGCTCAACAGGTTTTGGATAAAGTTTAAATCCAGAGATCTTGAAGTTCCGTGCTCTTCCACACAGTGTGACATCTATTTTTATTGTTAGAGAGCTGCTTGACAGCAGGTCTGTTCTATAGAAACTAACAAACTGCTAGTGGCTTGTGAACCTCACTGTATTTGTGCATTTGAAGTGATGAACTCCCGGCACATTTCAGAGCTGAGTGAACCTGGAGTCATGCTCACGTTGATGTTCACTCCGTCAGGCGTGTGTAGCGCTGAGCCGGCCGTGTTCACGGTAGGATGGGCTGAAAGGTCATCATTAGCATCACTGCGTATCCTTTTGTTCTAGCTCAATAGGTGGTGGCCAGGCCAAACAGGTTCCCAGCCCCCACATTGTCACTGAAAGAGGCCAATACAGAGAACCAATACCAATATGACTGTCTACTGGCCGTCTCATGGTCTATTTTTGCAGAGAGCTGCACGCCTGTTGTGTAAATCACTGGCAAGCCTTGGAATCTCCAGGCGACGCGCTGCAGCAGACATGCAGAACCGGCGCAACTCTCTCACTGCTCATGCTGGCATGAGCATGAGACGGGAAATAGACAAAGTCAGACAAACCAGTATCATATGAGTGTTTTAATGTAATTTAAAGTTTTATAATGTTTGTATCTACATATGTGCCACTGATCAGAAAATACACAATATGAGAGGGACAGGAGTTCTCCAGCATCCCTGCTGCAGCTCCGTCTCTGTTCCAGCGCATGTTAAGTAAAATTACATCATCATTTTTGGTGATAATTGAAAAGCAAACTTCATGTAAACAAACTTATAAAAAGAAGAGAACTAAATATTTTTGACTGTTTCTGTAGTTTGAGGTATGCTTATAATAAAGAAAGTGATTATTTACGACTTTTTTTTTTTTTACATTAGTTCTCTTAAAATTGCATTTTTTATTGAATTGCAATTTTTGCCCATTAACACAATTTTACTGCAAAAACTCACATACAGTAAAGCCTCACAAATTATAGCTCAATTTTTGGGAGAAGCCGCTGCAAAATCAAGCATTTTTGATCGCACAATCACAAAAAAATCAGTGAAATCCTGGAGGGACTGGTATACATGTATGTACGCCTACAGTATATTGTAAGAGAAAAAATCAGGTATTATCTATTTGCAAATCAAAAATATGTTTTTAAGCAAAACTAAAGCAGAAGATGAATGCAGTAGAGTAAAAATCTTCTGCCATCTTCTGGTGACACCCTGCAATTGAAGAAATGGGCGTGATCATAGTGGATTCTGGGCACACCCCCAAGAGGAGGGGGGGGGGGAATCCCAGTGGCTGGAAACTGGCTGGAGACTGGCTGGCAGCCGGATGGCCTCTGGATGTCAGGGGAAATTCGAGGCGGCTCTATCTGTACATTAATAAAACAAGGGTTGTGCTTAACATTCTCTGTGAAACAACTGCTCCATTGCAAGTTGGTATTTTAGAGGCACAGTGAATGGATACAGGACCTGAGAAGCTCCGTCTATCCTCAGCAAACAAAACAAAACCTCTGTTGAGAGTAGAAGAGCAAGTGCTACTACTAATCATGGCTGACTTTGTAAAAGAGGACGTGGAAGATGACTTCTGTACAAACCAAGACTCTGATACGTTTGAACCAGAATACACACAGAGGAGGGACTGCAGGCTTTGGAAGATTGGAGAGCAGGAGGGGCTGGGAGGCTAAAGTATTAGAAGTAGCTCTGGGGATATATCTGGTAAAACATCATTTTTTAAATTTGTAAGTTTTCTCAGAGAATTTTTAGCACTACGCTAATTCTAGTAAAGCAGGCAAAGACCGATTTGCAGAAATGTGTAATTGAACTTTAAGGTGGCATGCTATGCTGCACTATGCTCACATTCATTGCAGCTAAGCTAACTAGCATTCAGCTTCCAGTGGGGTTTGTGCTCCGTAATGCATCCCCAAAGGGAGAGGCGTATCTGCTTGTCTGTCACCAAATATGATGGACAATAAGCTTATTGCTCAAGAAGTTGTCATGTTCCTTTATTTCTGAATTCATAGACATAGGAAATTATTTGTGTCGTTCTGTCTGGTTAAAAGTCAATAGCTCATCCAGCAGGTGATCCCTCCTTTGTAGATTCAAATACACCAGACAGCTCATCCAAAACAAGATGGTAACTCCTTAAATGGGTCAAATATGAGCATTTTTACATGAATGGATGTGTTGGCTGACACCATCCAAAACAAGACACGATTTTAGCAACATAATTGCATGTGTAGCTCACAACAAATACCAACTGCTGCAGATAAGTACAGTGACTAAAAACTCTTGCAAACTTCGTTAATATGGTTGCTTAATTCTATGTTCAGTGGGTTAGGAAAAGATCAGGTAACAAATGTTCACAGCAGATGCATTTTAATTTGTTATCTGAGTTAGGAGGACCATGGAGACCACTTTGTGAGTGGACTTCAGGTAATTAACCAACTGGTCAAGTTTCTTTGTGGAGGAGCTTTGACTGTATAACAAATCTTGCGCCCCCTTTTAGTCTGTTCCACAGTGTTATGAGCCTGCCTTTAAAACCCAAGGTCTACCTTTCTGACGTCTTCTTAACTGTCAGAAGCACGCCGTGATGCCCTCCTCCCTCTCAAAACCAGCTGAAGCCAAAACTGTTGCTGCTGAGACTCAAAAATGGTTTATTTTTATTATCTTACTTTCCTGATTGTGGGAAGCAAAATTCTGCTTGAAATTATCACATATCCCTCAATTGTATCCACTAAAAGGTTTAGTTCAAGTAGTTTACTGTATATTATAAAACCCTATAGGGGTGGGAATCTCTAAGTAACTAGGTAAAGGGGGTTAGGGTTAATGCAGCATCTCATTTTCAGAATTTTGGCATGGATTTGGTAGCAAAGTATCGGTTTTCATGACATCTCTAATATTCTCTCAGACTTCATGAAAGTGTCATTTATTTCTTTTTTCTATCAACAACATCAAATGTCCCTTCAGTGGTTTCTCTTCAGAGTTTGTAGGAAGTCATTTGTTATTCAATGTGAAATATTAGATTCTTGTAAGTCTATCCGAAGAGGGAGAGTGTGTGAGAGAAAGAAGGAGTGATAGTTGGAAAAACGTGGAGAGTGACAAGCCGGGACGTATTACTTAGCTTCCCATCATGGATATCAGAGCAGGGAACAGCAATACACTTGATTTTATATTGTATGGCCGTCTACTTCCTGTTAGCCCTCTCACTCAAATGTGGATAAATAATTCAATCATGCAGCTCTTTTAGGCTTTACAAATTTTATTCAACCAAATAGATAAGATTCTGACACTCAAATCATTTATCCATCATTTTGTAGCCACAGCGATAAAAGTGGAGGTAGCTACAGCAGTGCCTTTTATGTAAACACCTCAACAGTTGTTTCTGGTAACTGTCACTGCCAGAAGATGAAGGCAAAAGTACTACTTTAAAGCTTTAAGTAATTGATTTTCTGAAATGCACCCTTGATGATTAATACCAGACCTGGGCCAAGTCAAATTTATAATTTGGCCCCTACAGTTGAATCAAATGATGTCCAGATAAGCGCTCGATATAAATGTCACAACTTTTAAACCTAAAGGGAAGTGTATTCTCTGATCAGCTCTGATGGGGTAAATAAGAGCAGGAAAGGGGGGGGGGATTAGTACATTACGGCGTAATTACCATACTTCCTGTTGCCCTTGTTGTTCAGGTCAATTATGGGATCTTTACTGTACCAAGGGCCTCTTGGATTAGCAATCTGTGAATGATTATTGGAATGGCTTCTTCATCTGAATTTTTTTCCCACATGTTCCAGTCCATGGAGACCTCCACCTGACAGAACCATTTATATGTTTAAAATAATTTCCATGAGTAGTGTGGTTTGTGCCAGTGTGACAAATGCTCCCTGCAGCAGCAGTAGTAGAAGTCTGGCTGGTTTAGATCCAGACGTATTACTGCATGGAGCACATGCATACACTTGCGCTCACTCTCCTGTATCTGGCAGAAGCTGTTCCTAATGCTGGCCATGATTTAGCACCACTCTGTGGAGACTGGCACCTCCACCGTTCTGCCAAGGAAGCCCTTGGATTCAATCTTTCCAGCTATTTACACCATAGTGCATGATATGTAATTGTGTGTGAATGGGCATTTTGTCAGCGTGTGTGATGGCATAACTGCGTGGGCTGTTTTTAATTATGGTCACGAGTAGCAGTGAGTCTGTTTGCTGCCTGTTGAAATAGGGAGGTCTTCAATTTCATTTCAGTTTTTGGTTCCTCATGAGCAATATGCCAAAGTACTGAGGTACATCAGAGCTAGAAAAAAAGCTTTTCCAAGTTGTTTAACCTTGTTGCCTTACATCATATACAGTCGGAGGATTGGCTGTCCTATGAAACAACATGTTGGACTCTGTTGTAATGTTTCTGCCTCTGATGGAAAATCATCAGGTGATCACTGTACAGGTAATGATAAATGAAGAGCAAATGATCCTTCATGCATACACATCAGACACAGATGAGACCACACAAACATGAAAACGTTCATGGAGGCTTGTGCTTCCTAAAGATCAAAAGTGTTACAGCAGAATGAGGATGAATATTTGAATAGACTTGCCTTTGTGAATTATTATACCCACTACAATCATTCCGAAAGTTTTTGTTTGGTTGGTGATGTGAATGCTGACCTCATGGGTAGATGTTCACTGTTGCTAAGCATTTGCTGCACTTGTGCAGTGACGTCAGTCTTACATGATCCGGCGAGTTGCTTTTACTTTTTAGCTCGTTATTGTTGCACAACTGTTCCAGGGATACAACGTCATGGCTCGACTACCATGTTACGTTGTGATCAATAACTTTATGGTACTTCCGTATCTGATCATACAGCATTACCACCATACACACCAGTGGGTGATCTAGTCACTGCACCCTTTAGTGTTGATGATGGAGAAAGACCAGGGGGTTGCAGCCCCCAGCCCTCTGTAATGTGTATATGGACACATTACAGGATCCAAGCAGTGATTTAGAACCGAGGCCCCTGATAAGTCTTCTCTTGAAATCAGAATCAGAATACTTTTTTCATCCCCAAGGGAAATTGTGTTCATAACAGTGCTCCAATAAGCAGGGAATGACAGAGAACAAGGCTATGCACATAGTGCACATAATGACAGAATGTCTCACATGGTAGTACTTCATGATTAAATGAAAATACATTTAAAAATGAAACGATGTGAAACATTCAAAACACAGAGGGTTTTTTTTGTTTTGTTTCATCCTATAATCTTCCCAGTTAGAACACGTGAAGGAGCCACGCTCAGTGCGCTGTCTGATAGAGTACATGGCTTGGTCTTCAAGGGTAACTTATTATTCATGTTATTACATATGTGACCTAAATCCTCAGTCATGTGCTTAACTGTTGGTAAACCCATTGTAAACACTAAAATTTACTGAGGTTCCATCAATACCTTGTCATTAGGCCGTGAATAAACACAGCTGTTGGATAAACCAGACAGATTACCTCCTGAGATGTTTCTTCACCTGGGCCTTTGGAGGAAAATTGAGCAGGTTGCCGAGTTGTCAGCCAAAGTAATGCGACTTAATAGATTAATGCATTTGCTATTATTGTAGCTTATGTCATTCATAAGCAAGTGGGGCAATTTGCTCAACAACAAATCTGGTCACAGTACTTGCCCTCCAGTCCAGCCAAAGATGTGAGCTTGTTTTTTTTCTGTGTTTGTCAATTATCAGTGAAGGTCTTTGAGGTATTGGGCACCATCAGATCCTCATTCGGGTTGAATTTGACTTTTTGGAGTCTCTGGTTACAACTTATTTTGATATTTTTAATTCTCATTTCCTTCTCCCCACTTCCCTTCTTGTTATTTTCTATTCAACTAATAATCATTTTCCATGTCTGCTTTCTCTCCAGGCCTGCCACTACTAGTCCAGAGGACCATTGCCAGGACCATCATCCTTCAGGAGAGCATCGGCAAGGGGCGTTTTGGGGAAGTGTGGCGTGGTAAATGGCGTGGCGAGGAGGTGGCTGTAAAGATCTTCTCCTCCCGTGAGGAGCGCTCCTGGTTCCGGGAGGCTGAAATCTATCAGACTGTGATGCTGAGACATGAGAACATTCTGGGCTTCATTGCTGCTGATAACAAAGGTGAGAACCCCTAGGAAAGCTCTGAGGCTTTTCTGAACTATTTCTGTCACACACAGTGAAGAAGACGAAGAAGAATGAACAACAAATCTGACAATAGCCAGTAGGAAGATCAACAATTCCCCTAAGATAAAGATGAAACATGAGAAAACATCAAGTTAAACAGTAGTTCAAAATTAAGTTAAAGACAGTGGAGGATTTGACCAGTGTATCGTACCTGATGACACCCACTCCTGGCCAAAAGCCACAGCTACCGGCAAAGGTAGCTGAGGCAGGCACTCCAAGTGTATGTATCTCAGCTCTCTCAGTTCTGTTCATATCATTCTGAGCACATCATCCACAAATGATAATTTAGGCTACTTAGGTGCAGCCGAACTGTGAGTTGTCACAGCTCAAAGGCAGCTCTGCTAAAGTCGTAGCAGGCAGGAGTCTAGTGGGGATAGATGGGATGTTAGCTGGTGTGGGGGAGGAAGACGTTCACTGTGGAAAACAAGCACACATTACTGCACTCACTTGCTCTTACCTGGAGGAAGCAGGATAAGTCATAAAGTTGAGGATGGATTCAAATTTTTGTATTTTTTAATTGAGGAAAATTTGATAAGATGTTGAAATTGATCAGGTTGCATCCCTGCACAAGGAATGATTGCTACACTGGCTGCATTAATGTTATCATTATCTTATTCAGTGGGCCCCTGAATAAGATATTAGTTTTTATTAGTTCACAATGTTTGTTGCGCTCGGCAAAATGATGTTGTGAAACTAACTGGATCATATTAAAAATACAAACTTGATGGCAACTCCTCCCATTAACCACAGCAAGTTAACTGACATAGAAGTGGAAGTGACCGTAATTTACAATCAGGGAGAATGTCTTTGTTGGTCAGCCCACCTAAATTGAGAGTCAGTGAATCACGGGAGCTTATCTTGGGTTTAAAGGAGTTCAGGCATGAACTCTACACATGCATTCTTACGCCCGGTGGTGGCATCACTTATTGATCAGTGACGCGGATATTTAAGTTTCAGCTGCAACAGGAAAAAGCAGGTGAGCTTAAGAGACTTATGTGACACATTGAAATGTGGTTCCTTTTGTTCCTTGCTATTTTTTGTCTTTCCCCATGTTGCAAGCACTGCCATTCACAGCATAACAAGGAACAGTACAGTTATGTGGGGGAGAATTTGCATCAAGAAATTTTGTGAAGAGAGTGGAAATGTTTTTCAGCCCTGCATTTTAGCTTTTGTTGTTGTTGTTGTTGTTGTTTTTTACTTGGCCTTCAAGGCTAGGCAAGGCAATTTTATTTGTGTAGCCTGTTTTCACAAACAGTTTGTCTCAAAGGGCTTCACATGGCATCTTAACAACATCCTCTGCTCTTAGACCCTCACATCGACTGAGGAAAACTCCATAGAAAACCCTTTTAACAGAGAAAAATCTGAGAAACCTCAGGGTGAGGAACAGAGGAGGATCCCTCACCCAGGACGGACAGACGGGCAGCAGATGTTGTTAGACTGGTTCATGGGAGGGGAGCACAGGCCGGTTTAAAAGTAGAGGAAAAGGGGGGGTAGGGGGCGATGTAGGCGGCAGTTGGTGCAGAGAGATGGAGCTCTGGTGGATCTGTGGAAACACAGAGAGTCTGCGAGACACCAAGGCCAAACTACAAAGTGCAACAAGTAGTGGTAATGACAGTTCCAAAAATGTGAGGGGAGAAGAGAGGAGGGGAGAGGAGAGTAGAGGAGAGGGCTCCATGTAACCAGATGTGTCCCCCAGCAGTCTAAGCCTACAGCAGCATAGCTATCAATGGTTCAGAGCTACCTGAACCAGTCCTAACTGAAAGCTCTGTCATAGAGGAAGGTCTTAAGCCTGGATTTAAACGTAGTCAGAGTGTCTGCCTCTCTGACCCATGGAGAGAGATGGTTCCACAGTAGAGGAGCCCGGTAACTGAAGGCTCTACCTCCCAGTCTGTTTTTAGAGATACTGGGAGTCACTAACAGACCTGCATTCTGAGAGCGGAGTGCTCTGGTAGGACAGTAAGGAATTCCTCAGGGTAAGTCATTCTTAAATGTGCTCCCCATCTCAATTATTACCTGCTCTCCCTCAGGTTACCGTTGCGGACTGCGTGATGCATAGATTACTTTCACAACACACTACATAATAAAAGCCCTTGTTTGTGAAACACTTGAAAGCTCAACAGTGTTTAGAGTTATAGACTATATTGCAGCTTTGTAAAATCTTAACACAGCTCAAATAACCTTGAACCTTTCTTTCTGCTCTCTCTGTTTGTAGATAATGGGACGTGGACTCAGCTGTGGCTCGTGTCAGACTACCATGAACATGGCTCCCTTTTTGACTACCTGAACCGCTACACTGTCACTGTGGAAGGCATGATCAAACTGTCTCTGTCCACAGCCAGTGGCCTAGCCCACCTCCACATGGAGATCGTGGGCACACAAGGTGAAGATATGCACGCGTGCGCACACACACACACGGATGTGTATTATTAAAAGTGCTTTCTTGTGTATCCTTTTTTTCTTAAACAAAAAAGTCTGAAATGACTTAGAATCATTTGCACATTTAATATTTTATTGCAAAATCAAATAATATTTCTGTAAGTAAGGGATGTTAATTTTGAAGATATTTGCTTCATCAGTCATCTGGGAAATTAGAATTATGCTTTTTGACAAACTTAAATTTCCACAGATGTAACATTTCCCGACAATCTTCTCGCTCTTTCCAGCCAACTTATGGCAGCAAGGATCTGCTGCTCAGAGCCCCCAGTTACTGAGCCCCTGGGCCCTTCATTACCACGTGCACGCTCAGAGTGGCAGGTTAAGCCAATGCGACCACTGCACACAGAATGGAAACAAAAGGAAAATTATGTTTTTTTCATGCTTCAATAAGCAATGGGGGGACAGAGAGCTTCAGGGTATCATCAGGCAGGCACAATCTGAGGATCTTTTATGTTTTGTTTTTGTAGCATTGCCCTGTGGTTTAATTCGTTTGTACGTTGTGTTTCCATATGTCCCACAACCCCAGTGTCTGAATGCTCTGATTCCCCATTAAGGGAGCTGCTCAGTTGTAGCCCTGCAGAGGCTGCTGCTTGGTTAAATGATTGCTTTTATTAAGTATCGCTCTAGACAATTTAAAGTCTAACAGTATCTCTCAAATGTTCTTGGTTTATTACTACACAGTGACTCAGGATGAAAAAATAATGCAGAAGCACGCAGAGAAGAATGATAATTTGGCCGTTTTGCTTGCGTTAAATGTTTTCTCCTCAGTCGCTCTATACTGGCACCAGCTTACCTCAGCCATTCTCTTTTAGTTCGACATTTTCCTGCCTTAGCGGCAGCATAGATCACATTTCCACTTCACAAGTTTCCTTGAAATTGGACATAAACCAGACTGGACCAGTAGACTTGGAAAGGACCACATCCCTAGTGATAGTGATAATAATGATATTATATAATAACAATAATATTGACTTTGATAGGAACACTAATAAGAACAATTGAAAAATCACTTTTAGTGTCAAGAGAATGTGATTCAGCAAGTTTGCAAACAATTAACATTATTTTGAAAATGAAGTGCATTTATTGGCACTTCTGTTAAAATATGACATGAATAAATATACAAATAAATATTGCAAATTATTATTGATTGATAATGTATGGCTGTATACCACATTTTTCAGCAAAATACTACAAATACGACTTATAATGTTGGAATGAATGTACTTTTTTTCTGTCTAACCCTTTTTTGGTCGAAGCCAAGGTTTGTTCTTTCGACGTAAGTTCTCTTAGGTTGTTATGATTAGATTTAGTTAGCATTTTGGATTGTTTACTTGGCAATGTGTGTTCGGGTCATGTTTCGGTAGAAACTGTAAATTTAAACAGTGACCTAACATTATTGTATCCTTCTATATTATTTAAGGCGCCTTTAAGAGCACTCAAGCTCATTGTAAAAATGACAGATTAAAAACAATGAAAAGAAAACAAGATAAGATACATTATAAAAGATACCAAACAGAGTAAAAAGGGAAAGTGTAGCTCTGGTTCAGTGGGGGTATGCAAGGGTAAATGGGTGAGTCCTGAGTGTGGATTTAAGGAGAGGGAGAGAGTCTCTGATGACCTGTGGTAGAGACGGAGAGGTGGGGGGAGAGGTCGGATCTGAGGGAACAGAAAGGGGTGATGATGTGATGGAGGTCAGCCAGATATGGAGGGGAGAGGTTGTGAATGGCCTTGAATGGATGCAATAGGATTTTGAAGTTGATGCGAAACTTTGCTGGGACCCACTTGATGTGCTGCGGAGCAGGGCTGATGTGGTGGAAGAAGAGTATTTTGGTGATGATACAAGCGGCAGTATTAAGTTTATGGAGGTATTTGTCTGTGTCCTATTTTTTTTTAAAAAGTCAACAGTAGCTGCCACCCAGAAGCGTTGCACATTAGTTACATTTCAAAAAAATGTACATAGTAACATAAAATATAGTATATAGTAAGTATAAGTAGTTGGACATAAATATAGTATATAGTAACCAAAAAATGTATATAGTAACATTTCAAAATTCTGTCTGAGTTCATCAGAAGTTGAAGTAATTTGGTGTTTTTACGAAGATGGAGGACAACAGCAAACTCAACCGTTGTTTTTTTTTATATTCAGTATTCCCATATGTAGCAGAAAGTTCATTATTCTTTCTAGGATTCATGAATGCAGAACTCTTGTTGAATACATGACTCTTACTCTGCAGGGAAGCCAGCCATTGCCCACAGAGACCTTAAGTCAAAAAACATTCTGGTGAAGAAGAATGGGACGTGCTGCATTGCTGACCTGGGTCTAGCTGTCCGCCATGACTCAGCCACTGACACCATCGACATTGCTCCAAACCACAGAGTGGGGACCAAAAGGTGAATGTCAGCTGGATAGATGTCTTTTCTGGAATGCGGTTTCTTTTTGGATATCTGTAATGGAAAATGTGTTATTAATGGATTTTTTTTTTTTTGTCTCTGTCTTAATTTTATTAAATCACCATTTTTGGGACAGATACGCAATGCATACCTAGGTTCCTGTGGACCCTTAAAATGTCTTAATCCGTCTTAAATTTAGTTTTAGACACTCAAGCTCTAAAAAAAAATGTCTTTAAATATCTGGAATTAAAGGAGGCAATGCATTGAATTGGATAAAGGTAAAAAGAACGCCACACCGCAAGTGAGCGGTACTCGTACGACTACATGGATCCAGGTAGCCTGTGCTTATAAAAGTGAAAGTGAATCCTGGACACACTAATGTGCTGCATGATGTCATAAATATTGTTATGACGCACATTCATTTAATTCTTGGCATCATTGAACTGCCACTGTTGCCTTGTTTACCTCCTGCACCTCTTACTTTCCCAAGTTAATAACAAAGCATCCTTGAGTTTATGCAACTTCATGAGCAACCAAAAGATTTATGAATGCAGTGCCAAAAAGCAAAGTGCAAAAAGGATGCATTTGGGGATCAGTCACTGACTTCTATTGGCTTACTATTATAAAGCAGTACTAACAGATTCTGATGGAGCGCAAGAGGTGGCCTGTCTAGCATACACTGGGGGAACTACAGCTAAAACAACGGAAAATAACTCGGCAGCATTCAATTTTATTGAACCAATTGTTAAAGGTGATTGTTTCAAAGTGCTTCTATCA
The DNA here is from genome assembly GCF_037954235.1 of Aulostomus chinensis. Lineage (NCBI taxonomy): Eukaryota > Metazoa > Chordata > Actinopteri > Syngnathiformes > Aulostomidae > Aulostomus > Aulostomus chinensis. The sequence continues at coordinate 15,204,094 of NC_141340.1, forward strand.
GTAGAACCAAGGACTGAATCTTGGAAACATGGATGCAGCACTTAAATTGCTAGAACTTGAGATGATACCCATTTGCTTACTTGGTTTGGTTTTCTCTCCCCTGTCCAACACGCTCTCCTTTGCGATATCGCCCATGATGCCTCCTAAAACAAAATTAGAAACTTGTCAGTGTTTTTACTCCCAACTAGGTGAAATAAGGCTGTGAAAGAATTGATTGACATGTGGCTAATGGGGTGTGTTTCCTTTTCTGTGAGCAAATGTGTAACCAGTAGCATTACCAAGGGAAAGATCATAATGGTTGGGTCCTGGTTAACATGGACGTCCTTACCCAAGAGTCACATTCGTAATCAAGTCACAGAGATTTGCTTTTATAGTAATTGTTGTATAATGTAGTTATCTGAAGGCTTTCCTGGTCTTGCAGTGACTGACTTGGTGTCTCTTTCAGTCAGCAATCCAGCCATCAATGCCCACCATTGGAGATCAGTCCCTACTTCACATAGCTGCTGTTGACTTTCCTCTTTCATGCTGACTGACTCCTTTTTCAAATCATCTTCAAATGTTGCAGAGTTAACACTCCACCTCTATGGCAACTTTCTTTTTGTCTCCTCGGAGGGTGGTGAGGCTATCTTCCCTGTCCACCGCTGGTAGTCCTGCTAACTCCGCCCACTTCCGCCATTACAATCGAAATGGCCCTCAGCTGTGCCCTGCTAAGTCGTTATGTTGCTCTACTACTCTGCTCTTGCAGTCTGCTTTCCTCTTTTTCTTCTTTAGTTTCCCCTGTAATATTTTTACATAAAGTTTAAAGAGTATCTATATTCAAATAAGGGGACAAACTGCCTGACCAGGAGCAATTTTTCATGGTGTCAGTCACCTCGACTTTTCCACAAGAAATTGAAACTCCCCATCCTTAAATGAAATTTGAAGCAAATGTATTAAGGCGAGATGTTAAAGTTGGTGTAAAAATCAATCCTTTATGGCTGCCGCAGGGAATTAGCAAAATTTTGTTACTTTTAAGTTATAGTGCAGAACATTAAGTCATAGGATAAGCTGTAGGCCTTTCTCACATTACTGTTTCAGCTGTGAAATCACACAAACACTGCAAAATAACTTGTTTTACTGTCACAATTTGTTTAGAAAAATGAATGAACTGCTTGGTGTCAGAAGTGTCAGATCCCAACTCATCCCTGTCATTTTAAATGACTCTGATTGGGGGCAAAATAACATCTGTGCATGTTTTGCAGTTGGAGCACACTCACAAAATCAAGTTGACATCATTCCTTGTATGACAGCAGTTGACAATTCTAACACAACTATGGTTTTGTAACCATGCATTATCATTTCCTCAGGTACATGGCTCCAGAAGTCCTGGATGACTCTATAAACATGAAACACTTTGAATCTTTCAAACGAGCCGACATCTACGCCATGGGCCTAGTTTTCTGGGAGATCGCCAGTCGCTGCTCTATGGGAGGTGAGGATCAAATAGGCAGATTCAATGAGTAGTATCGGCATAGAGGGAAGCAAAATGAATCAGATGCACGTCAGATACATGTTTCATGCAAAGTACCAAAGTTTGAAGCCATGTTATTTGGATCTCTTCCTTTTTTTTTCCCCCAGGCATTCATGAGGACTACCAGCTGCCCTATTACGATCTGGTCCAGTCAGATCCATCAGTGGAAGAGATGAGGAAAGTGGTTTGCGAGCAGAAGCTTCGGCCCAACATCCCCAACCGCTGGCAGAGCTGTGAGGTGAGGCGAATGTCATATTTCGAATTAATTTTCCTAATTTCTAAGTGACTGTGTCTTTTTATTCAATGCCATCCATTGTAACATATTGTTGTCATCATTTTAGATGGAGATATACTTGTTTGCATGTCAATGTTTGTTGACTCGTAGTTGGAGCACTGATTGTGCATGTCCTCCTCTAAGGTGCATTTGTTGAAACAAGGTGTGTTTTCTAAAACTGGCCCCTATATGTCCTTGAAATGCTACTTGTAAAGTGAAGAGTCAGGTTTTTGGTTTCCTATGTGCCATGTGGAATTGTACCAACAAGCTTGACATTTGTTTAACTTGAACTTGAGGTCTATCCATTGTTTTGGCTGTTCTGTTACTGTCGGGCCACTGGAGTTACAAGTGGAATATAGGCTGTAGTCCTATGCTTTTTAACAATTTTGGTGGAGCAAGACGAGGAAATCAATGAATATAATGATTTATTAATGCAGTACTCATTGCAAGTACACTCACAGAACTTACAAGAGCTGAAACGCTGAGAAACCAGACGGAGGAGAAACACGCAGGGAGCAGCCAGATAAACAGCAAAATATAACCCATGATCGAACATAGAATGCTGAGTAGAGATGCAGCAACTGCTGCGTCAACTATATGAATTAGTATGTTTTGCAAGCAGCTTGCCCAACTGGACAAAGAAGCAGGGGTACTGCCAGACTTGTCGACAGAAAAATACTGCATTTTAATCAACTGTGCCTCCTCTGTCTGATAAATAAATAGATCTTTATCTAATCACCGAGTAATTTTGAAAAATATATAAGCAAAATCCATCAGTCAGATTTCTTGATCTGTCTACCGACGATAGCAGACCTGCTTTTGACAGTGATAGTTTTCTTTAATAATGCTTAGCTCTTTTATTTTTAAGTAGTGGGAGCAGCTCTACTCTGAGTCCCTCCTGAATGACTGCGCTTCTCACCCTGTCTCTAAGGGAGAGCCCAGCCTCCCTACGGAGGAAACTCATTTCAGCCGCTTGTATTTGCGATCTCGTTCTTTCGGTTATTACCCAAAGCTCATGCCCATAGTTGAGGGTTGGAACGTAGATTGACTGGTAAATTGAGAGCCTCGCCTTTTGGCTAAGCTCCCTCTTCACCACAACAGACTGGTTTAGCGCCCGCATCACTGCAGACGCTGCCCCAATCCACCTGTCAATCTCCCGCTCCATCCTACCCTCGCTCGTGAACAAGACCCCGAGTTACTTAAACTCCTCCACCTGAGGCAGGACCCCCCCGAGCATGACATGATGTTTAGCTATTTTACGAGATGTGCACCTTTCTTGGTCTGTTTAGAAGGTAACTCTTGATTTTCACTACTCTCGTGAGATTTGTGTCCGTTGTTTCTGCTAAAATAATCAAACGCACACAATCTCTAGACACGATGGTCTCCGTCTTTCTGTCAAACTAATGACAGCAGGAACAGCAGAATGTTGCGCTGCAGTCTTTCACACACAGACTTTATTTGTGCAGACACTCAGGTTTGGGGATTTTGATTTATTTAATCAATCCGAGAGGACGACGGCATGTGCGATTGATGAGTGATCAGACCTGTTACCCTCTGCTCTGAGGAGGTCTGGCAGGTTCTGACAGACAAACATAGCGTAAAGGCCTCCGTATGTAGTGGTAATCTTACATGTACACCTGGTTGGCGTCTATGATGTCATTCACCATCATGGTAGTTTCAACTGTTTTTGTAAACTCTGTCATTATCAAGTCTCCACATGCAACCTTCTGCTGTGAAAACTGAATGGCGGGTGAAGTTATAAATGGAAAACAAAAATCAATGCGAATTTGGTTTTGGGTTGACTACAAAAACATCTTGCTGATGAAGAGAGTCAACAGATCAGACACACGGTGAGAGAAATGCACTGACCTCGTGTGTGTGCGCGCGCGCGTGTGTGTTGCATGCGCGTGTATGGAGCAACTGCATTGACGCAGAGAGGAGAGGCACTGCAGCCTTGTGATAATAAATTATATCAAAACTTAAGCTTATCAATACTCTGGTCTTGAATGATTCCACTGTTTAATACCAAATTCCAGGGACCGCCCCGATGTGCAAAACAAAGTCCAGTTCAGATTTAAAACAAAGCTTTGAGGCAAAAAAAATTGCTCTTCCTTTTTTCCCCACCTGCTCTTTTAAACAATAATCAGGACAAATCCTTGGACTACACTTCACCTCCAACAACATTCCTGGTGTTATTTCTGACAAAGGACCAAACATCAGTGCCTGTCTAGGGTTTTCAGATTTCTATCACATGTTTTATGACACTTTGTCTTGTCTTGTTTTTTGTTTTGGTTTTTTTTGTTCTTTTTTTTGTTGTTTTTTTTGCTCCACAGGCGTTACGTGTGATGGCTAAGATTATGAGGGAGTGCTGGTACGCCAACGGTGCTGCTCGGCTCACTGCGCTCAGAATCAAGAAGACCCTGTCTCAGCTCAGCCAACAGGAGGGAATCAAGATGTAGATACAACTACCAAACACACTCTGACACACCTCTGACTGGCATCCATATCTTTTACAACATTGAATTGTTACAACATTACCCTCATTATTCATGGATTATCAGTTGAAGATTTTTTTTAACCCCCCCCCCCCCTTTTGCTCTATTGTTTTCATTCTCATTTAATTGATTGACAAACTGGGGAGTTTTGCGTCTATGAATGAAGAACAGGGTGAGTGTGTACATGTGTGTGACCCTGGACGGATACACACATGAATTGTTGGATGGATAGTTACATGGATAGATGGATCTGACGAGGGATGTTTTTGCCTGAAGGCAAAAACGGAAGCATTAAAAGAAGCCTCCACCTGCTGGCCTTCATTTTCCTTTACTCATTACATGACTGCTCTTAAAGACCCGTCAACACAACCTGTCTCCATCTTAAGTTTTGCCTTCGCCGCTTTTCACAAACCCACCAACAGGAACTCACTCCTCATCAGGTAAACTTCAGACCAGACAGGCAGCTGGAAACCACCTGGGAGACCCCAGAGCTGCCTCACAGCTTTATCATCACCCCTCATTTGGATTTCAGTGTTTCATTCATAACGTCACACGATCATAAGCTACTCTTCAGTGGGGCTGCAAATCCTTCTGTTCTATTTTTTTATTGATCAACAGTTTCAGCTTCTTGTTTTATCGATGCAGACTATGAGACCTGTCACATTAACTGCATAAACAGAAATGTGACAGCACACATTCCTAACAGGTTGGATTGAAGAAAAGTGCTCCCACAACACTGTGTCTTATTCTTAGATTGCTTCGTAACACTAATGTGTCTTATTCTTGGGATGTTTGGCTATCTGTTGAAGACAAATTGAACTGCTCATCCTTTGTAACTGCAGTGACTCATTCACACTAAAACAATTAAGTGGATATTAAAGTTACAGTATGAAAAAATTAGTCCTTATTAATACACAAAGTAGAGCTTTGTCAGTGAATCATATTTACTTTGCAAAGCGTCTAGCCGTATTTGAATGTTTGAATTAGATATTTTGACCGTGCATTTGTGAAAAGCTTTTTTTTTTTTTTTGGGCCTCCACATATTTGGAGTCCTTCCAGCACACGCCGCTGTAGAGCTTGATACTGGTGAATTCAATTTGATCTCTCCTGGACACCTTCATAAAGGAGCATCTGCTCATTGAAATCTGTGCAAGCAATGGTATTCATTTGCCAGCTCTCCATCAGAGACCCTGTAGCGCTTGGAAATGAGCTGTCCGACCCAAACACTAAATCGATATTCTTGCACAGATCTGATTCCCCCCCCCCCCGTGAGTCCGATCCCTGCGTTATAGCCCCTCAGAAAATTCTGTGGTAAAGTTACTTTATATTCCATCTTGTTTTATGGTTTCCCCCCCCCCCCCTTTACTTTTTCACAAAAGGGGGAAAGTTTGCCTCCTTTGAATGGCCTCTTTTTTCCCTCATTGTTCTGGGAGCAACAAAAATGAGTAGTCATTGCCTTTCCTCCAGGGTTTGGCGCAGTCCTTCCTAATTTCTAAGGTAACTGTGACTAATCATGATAAGTAGTATTTCAGTGAGTACTGATTATTGATCAAAGCCATTGAACAAAACAGTTTATAATGCTATTTAATTGAAGATGGTTGCAGCCCTACTCCTGAGTCATGTTTACAGTGGTAGTGGGGGAACGCAGCATAGGTGTTACGGGGCCCCCTGCTGGGGTCAGAGAAATGTTGGTTCTCCCTTCTGCAATCTTTAGCCTTTTTTCCATGATGGTACCGGTGTATTATTTTCCCATCTCCTGGACAGATGACTTTAATTTATTATCATGTTTTTATTTTGGTTTTTTTTTTCTTCTTTTCTTTTCTTTCTGCTGATCTTTTTTTTTTTTTTTTTTTTGCAAACAGAACTGGACATGATGACCTCATTCATTTTTTTTTGCAAACATGCTGCAACATATGCAATATACAGTAGATAAATGTGTCTATTTTCTATACTCTGCTCTGCTAAACTAAAAACGGCAAGGACAACAATCAGCTACCATCATGCCTTCCAATACAGCTGTTACCGGAAAGTGCCAGTGCTTTAAAACCCAACTGCTCTCATGTAGGCTGCTGTGGCGTGCATTTGTTTCTTGGATGTATGCAGCTCTGCACGTGTGTGTGTGCGCGTGTGTGTGTGTGTGTGTGTGTGTGTGTGTGTGTGTGTACGAGGAGGCCTGCGGGAGCCTCGCTGAGCATACAGCAGCTTGTACTATGCACATCCAAGAATTAGGGAAGGAAAGCAAAAACTGCATCACAGCACCCCCAAAACCAGCTGACTCTCTGGTGCCATCTCGTCACAGCTCCCTCACCTGAACACTCAACCACCTCAGCAACAGCTCATTGTAAAGCTTGTCCTCTCAGTGGACCGAGTCTGAAAACGCATCTCCGGCATCTGAAACGCTTGGACTTAAGTTGGACGGTGGCTGCCACAAAATCTGGTGGTGGCTTTCAAAAGAAAGACGCAAAAGCTTGTTACCACGACTGGAGTTGCCCTATAAATGCTTTCTTTTGGATTCTTGACTCTGTTATAGATCTGTGTTTGTGAAGCAGCAAAAATCAGTCTTTTGTGTGTTTTCTTCTCATCAAAAAAAAAACAAAAAAGACAAAAGTGAGGTACATTGATTTAAATATAGCAAACAAATATTTACTAAGCCATAGGTTTCCCGGGTTGTGTATTATTTTTCTTTTTGTGGCAGTGCTTTTCTACTAGATTACGTTAACAAAAAAAAACAAAAACAAATTCACGGTTCTGTCGTTTCAGCTTATCTCAAACCTCAAGGGACCAACACAAGCATCAACCTCACACACACTGTCTGTGTGCTCCCGTGTATATGTGTGTGTGTGTGTGTACATATTACATGCGTACACATATATGCATACACACACATTGTGGTGTCACTCTTATCACACGTACTAATTTATTTGGTACACCAACATGAGACTAATGCAGTACAACCCAGCTGTTATTAGTCCTTCCTTCATGAGGCGTGGAATGTTTTTGTTGACTCTGTTTCAGAGAGGTTTCGGTTTATTTTGTCATTTGAAAGCTGTTATTTGCGGTGCTCCTCAACAGGGTCGACCAATTACATCCTCCACTATGTACCTGATTACCTGACGGGTGATGGTAGATGCACAGAACAACTAATGTAGCGCCTGATGTAACAGTTTGCTTCAGTGTAATGTTTGTCCTGTGTATTTCTGCACCTCTAAAGCATTTCAGCCTGTTTCACAGCGTAGCAACAGAGCACTTGTAATACACAGGTCAAAAACAAATGTATAATTGGATGCATTCTATCAACGCAAGTGTAATTTACTGGATTGATGACATATTAACCCACTAAAGTCTCTTGATAGTTCAGCAATAAGTGCATTTCTGAACCACTGCAGTGTTTAACTGTGTAGCTGTTTGGATGCCGCTGAGTCAGGCTGTCTGATTTTATTTTGTTTTGTTTTTTTCTTTCGGAATTGGTAATGTGTTGACTTGCTGCTACTTAGTTTTCCACCTCTATCCTTATTGAGGCGAGTGCTGCTGTGGGATGTAAATATCCTTCGATTGCCTAAATCTGATCTTTGTGTGCCATATTCCTTAAAGTCAAACCGAGCAGTCCTCTCAGAGACGAGCTGAAGTCCATTCGGAGTTATCAGACAGCATCTGTTGAAGTGCAGGCTTCCCTCCACCCTCCGCAGCAGCTGCCGGAGCCTCCGTGGGCCTGCTGGAGGTTAACAAAAACCGTTGTGCCAATTCGTCACTGAGCATCTGAGTGGGATGGGTTCACTTTGGTAACGCGTTCAATAATATGCACGGAGCAAACTGCTGCGATAGAACAGGTCAGCGGGGTCTCTGTCGATGTTGACGCTCATTCTAAGACGACAGCAAATTCTAGTCTCAGGTGTTCCAGTCAGTCCTACAAATATAATCCGATTCTATTTGTCCCCCTCCCCCGGAAACTCTTAAAAATCTTACATACAAGACCCTCGCAGCTGACCGAGCCCCCACACGCTGACCTGAGCTTGATTGAGGGGGAGACTGCACCCTGTCTTCAAGAGTCATGACAAACCTGTAAATTTGCGAACGTGATACAGAAAAACAGTGTTTCATCCAGTCAGGTGTCGAACAAACAAGTAAACATTTGCGATGCCTGCTTATGATTTGCAATATCTCAGCTTTTTTTCTCTCTCTCAAATGTACAGAAGTGTTTGAATGACATAATCAAGGCCTGTTTATCAATTCCCTTCAACAGTCGTACTTTTTGAGGAAATTGGAAGTTGTTTTTTTTATTATTATTATTATTATTATTATAATGCAGACAGTTTGATGCGATGTACTCATCCATGTAGTCCAGTATCGTCCTCACCAATTAAGTATCGTAAATATGTAGAAACGAGTGACATATTAAGCCATGTAGATATCGTCTGTGTTGACATATAAGAAAAGCTCTCCTGATATCTGAAGGAAGTAAAGTGGATATGATCGATTCGATAAGGGTGAGAGGAGGATGCTGATTTAAATGTTTAAATTAAAATGTATAGTAACGTTGGGGGGTTGCCGGGGAGGATTGGGATTCTATGTCAAAGTCGTGGGTGATTGCTGCTGCTGCTGCTGCTGCTGCTGCTGCTGCTGCTGCTGGTGTTGGACACAAAATTTTAAAACATGATAATATCCCTTTAAGTAAAACCTGCTGGGCCTTTAGTTGGGGATCGAGACAAGTTTGAGGTCACGTGTATTCCATTCGCAGTTTAATTCTCTGGGACAAAAAAAAGCACCAACAACAACTCAGCAGCACCTCTGGTTTGTCTCTACAAGGACAACCTTCATTTTGTCTTAAACTCACCAGCAGCCTTGTACTTTTCTTTTCATAACCCAAGATGACTTAACTGTAGAAAGACATGTTTGCACCTTTTTTGAGCTGTTCTTGTCTTCTGGTCTCTGTACCTGCAACCACATTCTGTCCTTGTTTCTATTTTGCCTTTCTCTCCTCTTATTCCGTGTTCTCGAAATACAGATATTTCTTAGCTACAGCGGCCACGCTTCACTGCAGCTAATATCAGTGGCTCCACAGCTCCAACCTTCACCGGTGAAACAGCAGAACTGTGAACTTAAGACAGGAGGATGCGGCGAACACATTCTGACGACGTATTGTCAAACAGAAATACAGCGTCTCCTCTAAAACCGTCTCAGCGTTGCTTCTATTGGTGCTGCTCACTAATAGAAGAGTCCTTCAGAGGAGAAAGCAGGCTGGGACAGAAACCCGCATCTTGATTGTACTCTCAGCTCAACTGCTTGTCACATTGTTGGTTACAGAAAGGTAGAGAAGGAAAAACACAGACGTGCGTCCTCAGTCTGAAGCGCGCTGATGTCTGGCGTGTTCGCAGTAAAGGCGAGCACAAGACCCTCCCACACACGCCTTTTATTTTTTAATTCATTTTGGTGATCCACCTCTCATACAGTCACCAGAAGTGACACTGGACTTCCTTATTTCATTCACCTGCTTGCTCAGTTTGCATCCTACAGTAGCATGGAAAGCAAGCATGGATGTAGGAGCCCTCGTCACACGCTGACCCCCAACCAATGGCTTCCTCTGTCTCTGTGCCGCGTCAGTCCACACCTGAGCGCCATTGCTGCGTTCAACATCTGCCTTAAAAAAAAAAAAAAAACCCTCTTAGATTTTTCACAATTTAGAATGCGTTAACTTTTTGTCTTCATCTTGAAAGCTTTAGGATTGTAAATTCTGTTTATCAATTTAAAATTTAGTCTAAATTAATTGGGTGGAGGGGGGGGGGTTTCTTAGAGGATTGGACCTTGTTGTGCTCTCTCAATATTTATCCTCTTGCACATCGCTCAGTTTGAGGTTGAGCCCGGGAACAGCAATATATCTGAGCTCTTTTGTGACGTAAAGCTTGAAGGAGGGATGCACTTCTAGTCGAATATATGCAGCCTTTTTGTGTCGTGTTGGGTGAAACTGTTCTATGTGTTTTGATGGCGAGCTATAAAAAAAAAAAAAGATATTCGAGAACATAAACTATGCCAGCGGCTCTACCGCGTCGAACCACGGGTAGCTGTGAATGTATCAGAGCCCCCCCCCCCCCAAAAAATCCAAGCACAGCCTGCTTAATTCAGCCCAAAATTCAAGCGTCACTACCTTCACGCTCACTGTGACGAGGGCAGCGTTGGCCGACACGTCCAGGAAGGAACTCCTGAGCAGAGGAGAGGCTTGTGTTCACCAGAGGGCTCAGGCGTTGCTCGTTGTAAAAGTTTCTCCTCTGGTTGGATGCTGCAGTGAAGCCTTTGTGGTAGCAACCGTAGCAAAAAGCTTTATCGTCTTTATTTGGTGCCTAAGTTTGACAAGAACTCTTCTTTTACTTTTCATCTCGAATGACAAGACTGCATGTGATTGTGTGTCAGCGTTGATGTCTGCATTGCCTGCTTTATAGATGGCTGTCATCCAGATGCCGAAAAAAGTATCTTTAAAAGCATAATTTAACATATTGAAAGTTTACTTAATCTAAAAAGAAAATACCTCCATTTAAAGACCAATGTGTTTTACCTCACTGTGTGTGTGTGTGTGTGTGAGAGAGTGCGCGTGTGTGTGTGTGTGTGAATGCGCGTGAGTGTCGTCGAACTAACTTCGTGGGGTCTGAAAATTAGGAGCCCAATCTACTTCTTGGTGGGGCCGATGTGCTTTGTGGGGCCAAAATTCTGGGTTAGAATTAGGTTCCGGTTAGATTTAGAGGGCAGGCCTTTATTTGTGATTTATCTTATTTCTATGAAATGCCTAAAAAATAAAAAATAAATAAATAGATAAAAGTTTTCTTTGATTTTTTTTTTTTCTTTTAATGGTACTTTTTTTTGGGTCAGAATGTATTGTCCGTGGTCGTGTCCAAGCAGTATACTACTATTCCTTGTTTACCTTGCTCTGTATATGACCTGGCTGTTGTTTTCTGCATGGGCTGTACAGTTAAACACCCCCCCCCCCCCCCCCCCTGGAAATGTTGAATATGTTTTAACAACAGAAAAAAAAGGAGGTGGAGGAGATCGGACGTGAAGACTCTCAACCTCTGACCCCCCCCCCCCCCCCCCCAAACTTCATGACCCCCCTTGAATTTCAAAACCTTTTATAATCATGACTTTTTCATGTAGTGTGTACAGATGAATGAGAGACGAGCATAGGAACTAGAGGACTGAAATGTTAACTTTTAACATAGCTGGAGTAGAAAATGGTGTGAATAAAGGAACTGTTTCATTAGAAGTGTGTGTGTTTTTTCATTTGTTGCTCCCAAGTGTCTCGTGCTTTTGCTGCGCGAGAATCACTCGGTGTGACTGCGTCTCATTCACGTTCCCCTGGCACTCAGGAATCGGAGTGTTAAGCTGCAGAGTGCGCGCTCATTCAAGGTGGTGAATGGCACCCGTAGATCGGCGGTGGACCTCACGCATGAACCGCTCACGCACGCACGTTCTTCAAACCCTCATGTGTGTGATTTACGAGAATGTGCTGCAGTCACCGACGTATTCAGATGAAGGCTTTCCTCCTCCGTGTCAACATAATCCACAAGTGGTGCAGAAAACCATTCTGCTGTAGAAGATCATCACTTTTTCGATAGAGATTAAGTTTAAATTCATGGATTATACTTCATTCAAAATGATGACACTAATGAGGTTTATGGCTGGACTGTGCAGTTGACACACATAAAACAGCAGGGGTGAGCGTGACGATTAATTTGGTTGCCAGGCAAGAAGAGAAAAGATGTGATTTATAGGTAGAAATCAGAATAATTGCTGTTCCTCCCAGCCCCAAGCAACATAGCAACAGACAGGGTGAAGATGGAACCTGCATCTGAGGAAATCTCATGAGTGCATCCTCACATTGATTCAGCCTGGACACAAACGAGGCATCAGATTAAAGCTCAAACTTAAATGAATTGTTTTTCTTAAGTGGAGCACTGATAAGGTGTAAAGGAGACGTATATACCCCACCGATATACACCCCACAAGTATGTACCCCACCGATATACACCCCACAAGTATGTACCCCACCGATATACACCCCACAAGTATGTACCCCACTGATATACACCCCACAAGTATGTACCCCACCGATATACACCCCACAAGTATGTACCCCACCGATATACACCCCACAAGTATGTACCCCACCGATATACACCCCACAAGTATGTACCCCACCGATATACACCCCACAGGTATGTACCCCACCGATATACACCCCACAAGTATGTACCCCACCGATATACACCCCACAAGTATGTACCCCACCGATATACACCCCACAGGTATATACCCCACCAATATACACCCCACAAGTATGTACCCCACCCATATATACCCCACCGAGATACACCCCACAAGTATGTACCCCACAAATATATACCCCGCCAAGATACACCCCACAAGTATATACCCCACCGATATAGGCTGTTCCCCAGGCAGTTGCTCTGATGAACCCTTAACAGTCACAGGGTGTCTGAAGAACCTCTACACAATGAACACCTCTTCTGCATATTTGGACCACTTCACTCATATACATACTTATTTATGAGTTGTATATAGGTTGACTTTTATAAATTGTCCTAGTAATTTGGTATCTTTATTTTTTATTTTATATAATCTTGAAATAACTTTTTTTTTTAAAGAGAGCTTAGTAAATGGAGTAAAATTCCTTGTTGTGTTACCAACTTGGCCAATAAAACTGATTCTGATTCTGATATGTACCCCACAATTAAACTGTACCAAAGTGTCATGACTCAGTGGATATTTCACAATCCATGACGTCAACTCTTTAGTAGCATGACTACACACTTTTGATGTATAAGTCATGGGGCTGCGTTGTGGGGGGGCTGGAGCCTATCCCAGCTGACACTGGGAGTGGAGCAGGGTTCACTCTGGATGGGTCCATCAGGAACAATTAGGGGTTCAGTATCCTGCTAAAGGGGGCTTGGACATGTTTACCGGAGAAAGTGAGGATCAAACCAGCGACCCTTCAGTTGCTAGACGACCACTCTACCTCAGAGCCATGCCCCCCCCCCCCCCATCCCCGTCCAGACTACTCGTAATCAAAATATTTACATCCCACACACAGACCTTTGGCTAATTCTTTTATTTTAAAAACACTGCCACGGTCTGTGCCCCCCTTAGGCATGTATGCATAATATCCTGATGATTTTGTTGTTGTTCTTGTTGTTTTTGGCGAATTAAAACTCAGCTAACTTTAAGAATAATTTCTTATCCAGTTCTAATTCTGCTCACTTATTGTAGATTTTACTCACACAATGATGAGTAAAGCAAATAATTAAGCCGGTTCCCAATGATTTATTGTTTTTTTAATTCAACAGCGACGCATTTGTGATGATTTTCATCAAGGCTGACAAACTTCTACCTGGCCAGGAAGTTTTTATCTGCAGTCTTATTTTCGTCTGTAAACCCCATCTACTGTTTGTGGTAAAGGTCTTTTATTGCCTGCCAACTGTTCCTCTAATAACTTTTAACTGGATTAAACCATCATAATGTGCAATTAAACACAACCTGACAGCCCTGTAAGAGTAAAGGTATTTGTCTGAGAATCTCTTTTGTTCCTAATAGCCAAACTGTCACAATTGTGCCCCAAGAATTATGGTATTGAATGTAATTAATCTATCACGGGTGGATTATATATCTAAAATAAATGATTGATAACTTGAAATTGTTTCAAATCACATCAATCAAATCAAGAGCCTTTATTGTTATTGTATAGCATACAACGAAATTGAAGTGCAACTCCCTTGGGTGCAATTTTTCAAACAACAGTGTAACAGTTATTAAATATACATATACACAAGCTTCTGGGTATAAAAATATATGTAAATAGAAATAATTATAAAAGAAAACTATTCATAAGTGTATATATATATATACACATATATGTATGTATGTGTATATATATATGTATATATGTATGTGTGTGTGTGTGTGTGTGTGTGTGTGTGTGTGTGTGTGTGTGTGTGAGTGTGTGAGTGTATAAAAATCTTTAAAGGGTCACAGTTCCAGAAGACAGCACACATCCGCGCTCGGGTTAAGCATGATGCAACAATGAAATTACCCATTCACACTGTGTTGAAACCCATGCCAGCATTTTCAGACAAAATTCATCATGACACTAAACTGTTTAGCCAGTCACAGGTTAACCAGCGAGCCAAGAGAGACCACGCCATGTGGAATGGGTCTTTGAATTTATCAAGACTTACGAAGGGGGGAGAACTATGAAGGTAAAGGTGCCCTGGACAGCCTTCGTGGTAATTGAATCAAATTGTCCTATACGATATTTAAAAGTAATTACCCAAAAACTATCATTAATACGTGAGTGTGTGTGAGAGAGAGTATGTGAAAAAGAGCAAGTGCATCAGGATGGGCATGAAAGAGACTTTGTGTGTTCATGTGCACGTAGCGCAGGGATGCTGTTCACCAAAAATGGCTCCAAATGAGCTATATAAATGTATGTGTGTGTGTGTGTGTGTGTGTGTGTGTGTGTGTGTGTGTGTGTGTGTGTGTGTGTGTGTGTGTGTGTGTCACAGCACCAGGTTAGTAAAGAGGGTAGTTAGTCTGTATTCAAAGACCTTGTGTCTGACACGGAGGATTTCTCCGGTTTTATCGTCTGTCTGATGACATCAAATGTCACAGGCCACCAATCCCAGCTGCACTTTGGGAAAGGACTGACATCCAGGTGTGTAATGGCTTCTGGGAAAGTTCCTCATGGACTCCCCCTTGAAGAAGGTTCAAGTATTGTACATGTTAAGAGATATTTGGATCTTATCTCAACAGAATTCACAACCTTTATTTCAATTTCGACATGTTCTTGAAATGTGCATCTTATTTATAAGAACTGAGAAGTGCTGGGCTTCCTCTAGTTTGGCTGGGATTATTTCCTTTCCTTTATCAGCCTGTAAGGAAGTGAACACCTCACAGACTGATGATGATATGGGATCGTGTCCTGGCTCATTGGGTCATGTGTCTCTTTGTTTCCTCATAAAAATGGATTAAACCATTCAATGAGTTCCAGCCATCCAAGGCTACGTCCACTGAAGCTCATCATCGCCCCTGAAAGCTGAACCCTGAACTGGGTCGTGCCACCAAAGTGACATGAATGCCTGTTTTATGGTGATGCTACATCTCTTAGTTTGTAAATGCAATAATTTCATGTAATTTTGAGGAGGGCGGCACAGTGGTGCAGTGGTCAGTACTGTAGCCTCACAGAGGGAAGGTTCCAGGCTCAAGCACAGGATCTTTCTGTGTGGAGTCTCCATGTTCTCCCTGTTCCTGCGTCGTGGGTCCTCTCCGGTCCTCCGGCTTCCTCCCACAGTCCAACTGACCCATCGAGGGTGAACCAGGCCTGTTGCCTGAAAGCTGCTGTGATAGCCCCCCCCCCCCCCCCCCCCGCATCAGAGCCACAAGTTCCATTAAGAAAATTACTTCACAGCTGCAGACCTGATTAGAGAGGCAGCCACGTGCTATGATTGTTGCCATGGAAACCTAGTAATTTGAAAATGTTGACCCTTTGATCATGAATCTTCATCACACTGACATTACTGGTATAAGAACCCTCAAAGTTCCTCCATGGTCAGTTGGTGACTGTTCCCTCAGTCGTCAACTACTGCTGCGCTCTCTGGAACAACAACAAACTGGTTTTGGGACTCTAGCAATGCCTGGCGTGCATTACAAGTTTGCTTCTCAACAAGTCTCTGGCAGTGTGGTGTTACATGGGGGCGTAATCCCAATGGAAGGCCTGCTGAAAAAGGTGATAAAGACGCAAAAGCTTGACCCCAAACTCTCCAGCCTGCTGGTCATCAATGAACAGACCAAAGAAGGTAAGGAACCACTCATCCAAGCGTTCCGCTTCCATCTGGGTCAACTGGTGTAGGTTTGACTGGCTGTCTGGTTAACTGGTGAACAGCGCTGGACTAAAACCCCAAAAAGTCAGACATAGCTATGTCTGACTTTTTGGGGTTTTAGTCCAGCGCTGTTCACCAGTTTTTGGGTCTGGACACAAGACTGATTTTAGCCACACATGTATGGTGACATGATGCCTGTCTCTCTCACAGCTGCATGGTGAGGCCATAACTTCCATCATGTTGCTGTCTGTGTGTCAAAAGTCTGAGTCAGTGTGTAATTTGGTGGTAAAGAGGTGAAAGGAACCCTAAAGCCTTTTAAATTATTTTTTTTTCAAAAGTGTAGTGTAAATCAAATGTATTTAGGTTTAAATTTCATGTCAGATCAAATTCAGTTGAGTGCTTTTAGTACTCAGTTATAGGCCTACTGCATCACCAAGGGTCCTTCAGTCACATCAAGGACACAAACTATTCTAAAAGAGCTATGTTACTCTTACAAAAAAATAGTATGGAAATCTAACTTTTCTAGGCTTATTATGAATATGGGTTAACAAATGCGGATTTAAAACAGAGCCCATTGTCACTTCAGGTATGATGCTAACAGTAGCTTGCTACTTCAAGTCTGGCGCTAATATTTGTTTGCTACTTCAGGTATGATGCTAACAGTAGCTTGCCGCTTCAAGTCTGGCGCTAATATTTGTTTGCTACTTCAGGTATGATGCTAACAGTAGCTTGCCGCTTCAAGTCTGGTGCTAATATTTGTTTGCTACTTCAGGTATGATGCTAACAGTAGCTTGCCGCTTCAAGTCTGGTGCTAATATTTGTTTGCTACTTCAGGTATGATGCTAACAGTGGCTTGCTACTTCAAGTCTGGTGCTAATGTTAGTTAGCTTCTTCGGGTATGATGCAAACAGTAGCTTGCTGCTTCAAGTCTGGTGCTAATGTTGATTATGTACTTCAGGTATGATGCTAACAGTAGCTTGCTACTTCAAGTCTGGTGCTAATATTAGTAAGCTACTTCAGGTATGACGCTAACAGTAGCTTGCCGCTTCAGGTCTGGTGCTAATGTTAGTTAGCTGTTATGGGTATGAAGCTAATTTTAGCTTTGTTCTTTAGGTTGGGTGGTAATGTTAGCTTGAATTTACGCGTGTGGGGCTAACACTAGCTTGCCACAAGTCTGGTGCCAATATTTTCAAGCTGCTTCAGGTCTGGTCTTTATGCTGGAGGTTTGAGTGCTTTCAGTTTTTGATTTTGTTTGTTCTGGTTGAAGCTAACGAGTGTCATTATCGGATTCACATATTCCAGAACAGCATAACTGCTGTAACTGTACTTAGCTGCAGCTTATATTGAGACAGTAACTAGAAGTATAAAAACACATTATACACAACTCACTGACACATTATGACACAAAAATGCCAGATATATGTGAGACAACTTTTTCCAGTATTTCATATTATTTCGGGGTAATGTTTGAGCAGGATTTTTTTTAATTGAGTAGATTTTCACAGTTTTGTGTGAGGTAAACTTTAAACTCTTTCTGCATGGTTCCTTCTCAGAGTACACCAGCGAGGACCAAATCCCGAAAGGGACGGATGTCATCTTAAAGCGAGTCCCTCCCTGGCGAGCTCAGGTCTCTTTGGCTGAGACCTTCAACAAGAAGTAAGTGGTCCTGACTGAATTCTGGTTCTGTTTTATTCTACTTTTGCAAAGACTCCAACTAGCCTTGACCAGCCTCCACCTGGTACCTCCACCAAGAACCAGAGCTTTAGTTACACTTCATCCTCATATCAGTTTCCATCAGGACTTACGAGACCATTTCAAGATGAACATCAGAATCAATTACAGACAGAAGTATTTATATATTTAGATTTTTCCTGACAGCATAAGTACATTGTAGTTCATGAAAATATGAGCATTAAGAGGAACATTGGTAATTTAACATGCTGTCGTTAGAGTCACACACCTGGAACATTTGGACTCTGCTACAGTTGGATGTTAAGAGGATGTTAAGAGGATTTTGAGCAGCTCAAGCTGCTTATTTGCATTTCTTGAAGCTGAAACTATGAAGAACTATAAAGTACCAAAACATTTGTCAGGTTTTGTTTTGTTTTTTCGCTGTCTTTCATTGATTCGAACTGTCTTTGAGCGTGTGGATGTAGTCGTTCCAATTAATCAGAGGCCTCCTAGATGAACGGTTTGTCCTGTCAGAGTCGATCAGCATCGACAACTCTTCCTCTCCATGTTTCAGAGTGCAATCACAGCTCCAGCGTCCTGACGCCGCTGCACCCCACAGAGCAGTACGTAACCAAACTAAACGCCACCACACATCTCCTACTCAACACAACAGTAGCATCAGCTTGTCTCTGTGTCTCTTCACTCCTGTGCAGATGATGACGCTGAATTGTAAAGCGGCATCAGAGGACGACAAAATCCGAGCTGTGATGACGCTCCACCGGACCATGTATGAAGGCATGACGTGAGTCACGTGATGCTTCCAGACTTCCTCCTTCATCCCCAGTGTTTTATTGTCATGTTCTTGTTCTAATGTGTCTCTCTTTTCTATCATCACTCCATCTTCACCTCAAACTTGACTTTACTCCCTTAAATCTACACTGTGGTGTCACCATTAGTGATAACACTGTTGCCACCATCGCTGTCTTTTTCTCCCCTCTTTCATCCCTTCAAACTCTCATTTTTTGTTTCTTTTTTTTTTTCTTTCTAGTCAGAAGAAGAAGAAGACGTGCCCCTGCTACGGCTGTGGAGACACTGAACATGACATCAGGACGTGTCCCACCAACAGGGTGAGTTTGTCTTTGACTGGATGTCAGTGTGGGACAGACAGCAGCATGTACTTAGATGTTGATTGTCAACTGTTATGTTCATAATTAACGCTGAAGGTTGGTGTGTGTGTTTGACTGCAGGATGGAAGGGCCGTGGCTCCTGAGACGGTGGTCAACAGTGGAGGTGTCCCCCAACCCTTCATGATCCAGGCCATCCCTCCCAGCACAGTGTGAGTACCAACATAAGATGAGTGTGTCTGTGTTCAGGTGAATGTGGACTGAATTGTTGTCTGCTAGGATCAGAGCACTTCCTCTGGTATCGGGGTTTGTTGATATTTTTTGATCTGGAACACGACGCAGATCTCCTTCATCTGAAGTTCAAATCTAAGTGTCACGATCAACATGCTCTTCAAACTTATGGAGCTTTGTAAAGTCCCTCTGAAAGAAAACGGTCTCAAAACACAATGAAAGGCAAATGTTTATGTGCAGCGTGTTGTCACTTGTCTGTAGTGTGAAGAAGGAAAAGATGGAAGAGCAGGGGGAGGAGCCTGTACCTGACGACCTCCTGTGTGTCATCTGTGAGCGGCTGATGCGAGACGCAGTGACCACGCCCTGCTGCAGGGGGAGCTTCTGCTCTGAGTGTAAGTGTCTGTCTCTCTCTCTCGCTCTCTCTCTCTCACACACACACACACATATGTGCTCATACACAGAGCGTTGACCAACACATGAATTTTATTATATCTGTTTATATTGAATTAATCTAGTCAGCGTGGATGTGTTCCTAATATTCTGACCATCCCATGAATAAGAATCTGTCTTGGTTTATCGAATAAACCTGCAGGTGAGGGGGCGTCGTCCTCGTCTTTCTCTGCTGTGACTCAGCTGTCCTGATGTTCATGTTTCCATCTGAACCCTCTTTCTGTGTCACTCAGGTGTCCTGAAGGCCCTGCAGGAGTCAAGGAGACAAGTCTGTCCCTCCTGCTTTAAGTCCCACGTCTCACCTGAAACCCTGACAGACAACCTGTTCCTGAGAGAGGTGAGCTACCAGAGGAGGGTGAATGACTGAGTCTGAGCAGCAGCTTCTCATTGTTAGCAGCTTCACGTTACAAACGTGAGTGTCTGTCTGTCCCACAGATGGTGGCCCAGTTTAAAGAGGAGACAGGCTCCGCCTCCCGTTCTCCCAGCCCTCCGAGCCCACACCAGGAGCCCACCAGCCAACAGGTGAACCTCCTCATGATGAGCCTCATGTTGGAAGCAGAAAGAGAGAACAGTGGTGTGCCTGTGGGACTCGACCACAAGGATGGTTCTATGTCCTCAGGGTGATGGTTCTCTAGTGTCAACTCTTTAAATCAGTATGGAGTCACTGAGACTCCGTCTCCACCTGATGTGATCAAGTCTGAGTCTTCTTTGACTGTCATTGTTTCATGTTCCAAAGAGGAATGAGGAACCTTCTCTTCTGTCTAACTGGAACTGCTCTTTCTGTCTGCTCAGGAGAACCGGCCCACTGAGAGGAACCCCGGACCTGATGCGGTTCCACCTCCATCCACCCCCCATTATCCTTTTCCTCGGCCACCTTTCCTCCCACCTTCCCTCCCCCCTCCACCTTTCCTCCCACCTTCCCTCCCTCCCCCACCTTCCCTCCCTCCCCCACCTTTCCTCCCACCTTCCCTCCCTCCCCCACCTTTCCTCCCACCTTCCCTCCCCCCTCCACCTTTCCTCCCACCTTCCCTCCCTCCCCCACCTTTCCTCCCACCTTCCTTCCCTCCTCCACCTTTATTTCCCCCTTCATTTCCTCCTCCACCATTTGTCCCACCTTCAGTTCCTCCTCCATCTCTCTTTTCTCTTCCAGGTCCTCCTTCATCTTCTTCTGCTGACCCCTCCCCCACTCACATCCCCAACCCTGAGAAGCTCAGCCACCACAGAAGGGAGGGGGAAAGGTAGACAGACCCCTGAACAAATAGATAGAATTTATCGATGCTCTTTCCTTCATTCTAGGCTGCACAGTTCAGCTGAAACCTGCTGATCTTTGACATACGTGTTGATATTCTTTTATCTGTGTCACTCAGGTTCCACCACCGAGGTTCCTCAAGTGGACTCTCAAACCGGTCTCCCCACCACGTCAGGTCTCCCTCCTGCACCAGGTCTCCCCACCATTTCAGGATTCCCTCCCGGTCCAGGTCTCCCCACTACTCCAGGACTCCCTCCCGGGCCCGGTCTCCCTACCACGTCAGGATTCCCTCCCGGTCCAGGTCTCCCCACCACTCCAGGACTCCCTCCCGGGCCCGGTCTCCCCACCACGTCAGGATTCCCTCCCGGTCCAGGTCTCCTCGCCGGTCCAGCTCACGGTACTTAGTCTCTTTTTAATCAAAGCTGTTGAAGGTCTCGTGTTCACTTTGGTGTTCCACATGGAAAGTGAACTAGTCAGGATTTCCTGATGCCATTTCAGGAGGCTAATGTATAATGTTGCTATGGTTACTGCAGGACACAATCAAGAGCAACGTATCAAGTTGCAGATTCTGTCAAATACTTTTTATTCAATTTCTCAGACAAGACGGAGCTGCAGGGAAACGACGTCATGAAGACAACGAGGCCAAAAGAGAGCGACACCACCCAGACAGGAAGAAATATAGAAGGCACTGAAGGAACTTTAATATGGAGTCGGAAGAAACTGTTAGATTATGTATAATTAAAAGTTCATGCTCCTATCTGTGTATTTGTACCTCTACATGTTGTATTTCTTGTCGCTGAATGCATTTATTTTTTACACATTTCTGTTTCTACTTGTGTATTTGTCATATTTCTGTTGTACTACATATTTGATATTTTGTGCACTTAAATTGTAACGTCACACTCAACAGTATCGTTGAAATATTTCTGATCCTGACATTTTTTTTTTATTATTCTTTTTCAAATATGAAATGAATCTGCTGCACAATGTTTTCTAATATTTCTTTCATTTTATTGTATTTACTCTGGTTTCCCACCATCTTAAGTTTTTGGATAACTTTTTGATTCAAATGGTTTTAATGTCCTTAAGTGTCCACATGTACTTTCATAATTGTCAGTGTTTATGTTCTCATTAAAAAATAAATAAAAAAAAACCAAAACACTTCCCCTCCGAGAATCGTCACCTTATCGTGGTGGAGGGGTTTGCGTGGCCCTGTGAGCCTGGTAGCTGTGTTGTCGGGGGCAACAGCCCCTGGTAGTGTCTACCATGACAAAGTGCTCCCAGGTGAGGGTCCAGACTAAGAACGATTCAGAAAACTCTGGTGGTGCTGGAGGTGCAGGAACCTTTACCACAGGAGGGAGACCGATGGCTACTTGCTGCCACTCATGCTTTTACTCCTGCAGGTTAGCCTTCCCTTCCATGTAGAGTTAAATAGCAAAGACACTGGTAATGGTGCTCCCGGTGTACTGGGATGGGGTTCGACTCCCTACAGTGTCCTGCTGACTGTTTGGCATTTACATGGAAGCCCAGAATTTCCAGTCCAGTGGTTGTAGCAAATGTCAGGAATGGTTCCTCCACCTAGCAACATGGACGGCTGAACATGGAAAGCTGAGCCTGTAGTCCAAATAAGAAAACACCATCAACCACATCCACTACCAGCAGGGGGAGCCAACAATCAGTCCACTCCCAACAGGCACACGTCCCCAACGGGCCCTGGACGAGTCAACTAAAACAAAAAAGAAAACACACTTCTGACCATTTTTAGTCTCAGCTTGAGTTTATGTTTATCTAAATCTCTTCTACGGGCGGCACGGCTCACGGCTTGTGTGATTCATGTAGTCATAAACTACGGTCCCGTAGAACTGTTCACTGCGTCTGCTGCTGGTATGAAGCCACGCACTGTAGGTGGGTCTCATCAGTAATCGTTAGTGAAATATATATTATAATGAACGATAAACTGTCTTCGCTCGTGACCTGAGGTGAGCATGACGTACAAGAAAAAAACTATAAAAGACATTTCCTGTGTGTCCTGTGCCTCGATCAAGAATTTTGGAGTTGTCTCCGTGGCATTAGTGTTGACATAATCTTGGTGATGCGTATTCAAGTCATAGAAATGGAAGACACAAAACTGCTCCGTGTATTTTGTCTGTTTAGAGTACGGCAGCGCTTTATGGCGTGACTGCGTGCGGCACCACTCGTGATATTTTGTACTGAATTGGGGTGGAGAAAATCCATAAAAAAGTTAGACGGAATGAGTCATTAAATATTATTGCTTAGCCTGCTTGCTTGCAAATCGCTAATCGCCATGTCTTAATGTTTATGTTGTAGCAAAGCACCAGAAGAGAACCATAGCAGGGCGATGTAGAGCGAGTCCAGGTGAAATAAGGCCTTGAAGTTATTACAACAGAATCTTGTTTCAGTTTTATGGATGCTTTGATACTTTGAACACCACAGTGAAAGTACGTGAGAATTCCAGGAAGTGGAAACATTTTAAAATGAGCCATTATGCCATGATTCAATGTCCGCCCAAAGTTTGTGCTCAGATTAACAAAGAATTGTTTTGGGTTTGTGTGTGTGTGTGTGTGTGTGTGTGTGTGTGTGTGTGTGTGTGTGTACACATGAGTCTTACTCTTAACTACTCAGGTAATGAAACCATAAAGCTCGTCCTCTTATTCTAAATGAAAACTGATGACGTGAAAGTTTGACTTCCACAGGAATCACATCGACTTGTACGGCAGAAAATCCCCTGCAAAATCCCTACAAAAAAACAAAAAAAAAAATCAAATACACCATTACACTCATTCACAAGAAGCCTTATTTACATAGCATGATGGTGCTAGTAATATTCCACAAGAATTACCAATAAGAAGTCCACAAAGACCTACATATAAATCATATATAAATAGTGCACACATACTGGTACAAAGTAGCTTATATTTTCTAGCTCTTATATTTTTAGCGATAAAACTTGAAAAATTTACACCACTAGTTAATGCTCACGGACATGAATGCATCTCATCCTGTTAGAAAATGCTGTATGTGGTTGTGTTCTTGTCTTGATTCAGTCCTCATGCTGGTTTTGGGAGGAATGCAGTTTCATTCGACTGCACACCTTCTGGGTGAACAGTGTTCATCAGAGTCCTGCAGGCGTCCACCAACCTGAACCATTCATTGGTCCCCTGCTGTGTTGAGAGGGCCAGATAATTAAACACAAGATTATCCATCCATCCATAGAGGAGCCTATCCCAGCAGCCTTCAGGTGAGAGGCGGGGTTCACCCTGGACAGGTCGCCAGTCCATCACAGGGCCAACACATAGAGACAGACAACCATTCACACTCACAGTCACACCTACAGTCAATTTAGAGTATCAATCAGCCTCGTCCCCTCTTGATGTCTTTGGACTGTGGGAGGAAGCTGGAGTACCAGAGAGAACCCACGCAGGAACAGGGAGAACATGGAGACTCCACCCAGAAAGATCCTGTGCTGGAGCCGGGACTGGAACCTGGAACCTTCTTGCTGTGAAGCGACGGTGCTGACCACTGCACCACCGTGCCGCCCCATCAGATCATCACATATGATAAATAAAAGGTGACATTGTTTCAGTTTTAGCAAAATTCTGAAGCAGGGAGCTCTGCCACCAGTTTACAGTAACCGGACAAGGATCCCAGGTCAATGTATAGGGAGCCATTCCTCCTCACAGGGCCAGAGTCTTCAGAGAAGAGCAAAGATTCTGCAGAAAAGAAAAAAGTAGAATTACTGCCTTCTCCAACCATTCCATTTGCAGTTCACATCCATGGGCAAATAACAATGTCGTGTACGTAGTGCAGTCTGGAAAGAGATTCAGTCATTCAACAAAAAAAGTTTCAAGTGTCATTTTTAGGAAAATAGAACTTCAAGCTGTTATTGAGACGCTAAGGAATAACAGCCAGGAAAGGGTTTTTGCAGATTATTATGATGGCATATTGAAGTTAACCTTTGATCTTAAAAAAAAAAACAAACGAACAAACAAAAAAAACGTAAAATGCTGTCAGTTAAAAATTTGCGTGAAACTTTGTCATACGTGTGAACTCTAGCGTTATGGCAAAAAAAAGCAAACCAAACCAAACAGTCTGGCCGCCTACATCTAATCAGTCCTTCCTCCAGTCCAAGTGACTGTTGGTGCTAACTATGACAGAGCTTCCTGCAGAGCTCCTGAGATATCAGGTTCACGGTGCCATAAACAATGTTTTGGAGGTCGCCGTGATCTTTACCCTCTCTACCGATACAAACGCCTCTTGTGAGAGCTTTTAATGATACTGAGCCACAATAAGGGGCACATGCTGCAAACAATCTGTTACTTTTTGATGACTGATAACGACTTTACCTTGAGTGGTGTCGTGGCACTGGCCCTGCTGGCGTAACATTGCATCAGGGGTCTTCACCAGAGCTGAATCGAGGCTGCAGCAGCGAGGCTGGTCTTCTTTGGGCGGATTGATGGCCTCGTCCTTCAGCAGCTCAGACGCTGAGCTCCGCAGCTGAGGGTTCCTCTCAAGCGCTCGCTCCAGGAAAGCATGCATGGCCAGGCTGCAGTCCTGCGCTACATCCTCTAGAGGGGGGGCCTTTGTGTAGATCTTTGGAGATTCACAAGGAATAAAATGCAGCATGAGAGACAAAAAATAAACAGCAAAGGCCTGCAGTAGGCTGTAACAACAGTGCATGTAGAAGTACAGTACACACAGCTGTAAGCCAATCGTTGATTTCCTTTTTTTTTGGGGCCATATTGTGAGTTCCGTTTAATTTATCATCCCAGATGGGAAACCTGATTTTCACTCGGGGTATCAAATTAAAATGAATAAAAAGCAGTTCCTTAAACACACATGAAAAGTGTTACTGCATGAGGAACAAACCAGCCTTTTGTGCTATTGTAACTGAACCTAAGTTCTCTAAATCTATGGGGTTCCAACTCTAGCTGCAGGTGTGGGTGGGGGCTGTTGCTTAGAGCCCTCGGTTGTGAAAGATAACCATCAGGGGAGTCTGCGCAACTCTGTTATCGCAATATTTCCAGTACAGTCGATTTTTGTAAATCAGCTTGGTAATGGCAGAAGAGAGCAAAGTGACTTGACTGCATGACAGCACGACTCTGTCAGTGGGCTCATGAGGAAGTGAGTAACCGCTTGAATCAAAGGAGCTGAAAAACAACTGTAAAACTGAAACCAACCTCCATCACAAGAGCCTGAAGCAGAAGCAGTGAGAAACAATGTCAAATGTCACTGCGGATCCAGTGTGTCATGTTATAGATATCTGAGCTGAGGAGAGCCACAACGGGGTCAAGAAAAATATGTCACTTATCAGAAGCAACAAGTTAGATAGTACAGTCTGTCTCGTGTCTGTGTGCTTACAATGTAGAGGTAAGATGGGTAGGCAGTGCGTGGATATCTCAGGACCCAGGGGGGGCTGCCTGTCTGCATATGAATGATGGTGGTGCCCAGACTGTAGATGTCCGTCTTGGTGTTATGTCCGCGACACAGAACCAACTCTGGACTCATGTACATCTGAATAAAAAAGGATAAAGTGACATGAATTTTAGCTGAAGGGTTGTGAAAGTAGATTTTCATCTGTCCTTTCAAATTTGTGTGACATCTCAAAACGCCACACGGGAAAACAAACTCTTGCAGTAGGAGGGTTTTTTTTTTGGTTTCCTTTAGCAACAAGTAAAAAAACCTCTGTGAGGTAAGGGCAGCACAGAGTGTGGAAAGGAGACTCACAGCCAGAGTTCATCTTTTTTCTCTGCTGGAAATTCCAGTCAGTCTTGTTCAAACAGTCCTTGGCAGCACATGTTTGCTTAGTGTGTTGCTGCTGGGTGTCTGCACCGGGACTTCCCTCAAGTCAGGATGCATGTTCTAAGAACTTCCAGGTTAAATAGAAAAATGGTTCATGGGAAAATGCCCAGTTTAGTCCAGATTACGACATCTGCAAGAGCTGAGGAGCAAAAAAGACTATTGACAGGACGCGAGGTCATGCTGACGCACATGTAACTCTCGTGTATTTTGGACAAGGGAGTGATGTACTGACAAGTTTTAAAAACTTGTTCCCACAAACCCCACAGGAAGTCTGATATAAATCAGTAAACACAAGACTACCGTTTTTTTTTTTTTTAATTCTTACAAAAATATATATTAAAGTTATGTGATAGCAGTATTGATTAGGGAAAACTCAAGGCACGGCGGCGCTCTCTCATCAGATCAGGCGTAGGTTGGGCTGGTGATCATTCGGACACACGACTGGCGTGGGCTACTCTGATGGTGTCCTGGTGTGTCTGCAGCGGATCCAGAGACAGAATTTCTTGTGTGGGATCGAAGCAGACAACCCATCCTTCACTCATGCATCCACAGGCCTCAGGTCCTAAACACCCAACGCACCAGAGGGCTTGCAGTTTTGGCTCTGACACGTCACATAGCCATCAGAACGGGCCACTTGTACAAGTCACTCAGAGCTTTACATTTGCTCATTTTTCCTAAGACATCGGCTTTACGAGGTGACTGTCCACGTGCTGACTTATTTATCTCTCCGCTCGACGGGTGTCTCTGTCACGAGATCAGATAACCAACGACTGAAATGAATGTTCATGTTGCGGCAGGTCCCCTTACCTCGGTTCCCCTCAGGTCTCTGGGTGTGTACGTGTCCTCGGTCATCTGCACAGCCAGGCCAAAGTCCACCAGTACTGCCTTGTCTGACATCAACACAATGTTACTGGCTACAAGAGGAAACAGAACACGTTTCTCAGTGAGCGCTCTTTACACGTATTCCTTAGCACGCTTGACTTTTCAGCACGCCTTTCATGCACTTGTACAGGTCGTCATGTTATTCTTAGTGTTTCACTTCAGGCCTTCACTCTGCTGTGCACCTGCCTGCTGTGTGGTCTGACTTAAAATAGAGGTTGTCTAATTTGAGTGTGCTCAAGAGACGGGTCCCCAGAGACACCTGGTCACAACTACACAGAGACAAACAGTGCGGCTCAACTCATAATTTCCTGGACCTGTCATGCAAGTTAGTGCCAGACAGTTATACATCTTTTTTTTTCCCCCGCCTCTTGTCTTACGTTTGATGTCGTGATGGATGACTTTGTGTGAGTGCAGGTACTCCAGGCCTCGCAGGATTTGCTTGGTCACCCAGATGATCTCAAACTCGTTCATGGGCCCGCAGCTGTCTAGCTTCTCCAGAACTGAACCGCCTTCCCCAGCTTCCATGAACAGATGGACGTTCTGCTTCCAGAGCAGAGCACCGTAGAGCTCAGCGATGTTGTCATGGTGAAAGCGAGCCTGGAACTCCACATCAGCTGCTCTAAAGTTCTCGATTGGGATCTGAGAAGGTGAACAACATGAGTGTGTGTGTGTGTGTGTAATACATATATACATACACACACTCTAGCAGTGACCACTCACACGCTGTTCAGTCAGAGGCATCAGCGCCACGACCGCCAGCTTCCTCTGGCTTCCTCCAGCAGGCGGCTGAACAGCTAACCCGCCTCACTAACCAGCTGAAGCTCAAATTACACTCTCCATTTACACATTTTACCTTTGACACCTGAAGTGGACACAGCAAATCATTTTTATAGAGGAACTTGGCCACAAAAACTATATGGCACCATAGGTTATTTGGTTTGGCTCTTTATTACTAAGAAAACTCTCATTCATAAAATGAAGCGATGCATGTCACGAACTATTAGATTCAAATTACACCAAAGCTTCAAATTTATAATGCAGAATATAAAAAAACAACACACAGCAGCTGATGAAATTATGCTTAAATTTTCATTCTTGTCTGGTCTGATTAACATATTTCCTTTTTACAGTTCCTCTTCTGCTTTAAGCAAGAAGATACAAAATGTCACGTTGACATGATGGGTTAGTTTCTTTGTGAACAAATCTTATTTGGAATATAAAATATGTTTTTTTTCCTGAAGGAAGTTTGAAGTCATTAGATCATTCCGCTCATTATTCAGCAGGACTCACCAGTTTGCAAGCCATTCTCTTCTGGGTGGTGACATCCTGAGCCAAGTGAACTTTGCCAAATGAGCCTTTAGGAATGAGGCTCGAACCATAATTCTTGTAGGTCAGTTTCCATGGAAACAGCAGCACATCCACGTTTATCTGGTAGCGGCCATTTTGGACAGCCATATGCTTCTACAAATATCAATTAAAAACATCAGGAAGCTGCGGCTAAATAATGCATGCTAGCGTTTCGACTGTTTATGGACACCAAAGTGCCAGAGGGCCTGCTCACCGTATTCAGCAGGACACCCATCTCCTCTGGAAGGTGCTGCACGGCTTCTTCCTGCATGTTGGAGAGGAGGTTGATGAAGGACAGGAGGTCTGACACCGTCCCGTGCTGAACACCACCAACCCCATCAGTGTAGTCCTTCTTCTGGCTCCCGCAGCACATCAAGTCCTCCTCATTCTCATCCATTGCCTCATGGGACAGAGTGTCTTCATCCAAAAACAACACTTTTTCCTCTTCTTCTTCAATCTGATAGAGAGTCTCTGCAGCATTGATGAAGTCCTCTATATTCATGTGACCCAGCAGCAGCTCCATCTCATTGTCATATTTGCGCTCCATCTTGATGAGGTCATAGTTGGCGGAGATCATTCATTTTTTTGGGATTTTTATATTGAATCAAAGTGTGTAAACTTGAAATTTTCCTGTGCAAATGAGATCAGAAATGAAGAGCATTTTGAGACACTCACAACTCTCCTCTGTGGCCTTTCTGATTTTTAAGGCATGGTGTGACGCGAAGACGCTGCAGTTCGTGCGCACAGGCATGGAATGCAGCGTCTACATAGAACACGTCAGCTGCATTCACACACAAGGAATGCAGACAGACCCCCAGGTGAAGAGTGTGTGGTCGGATCTCCGTGTGTCCTCACCGGCCCTGACCGCAGCACTGAGAGCCGACCCTGATCATAGCGCGTCCGTGGGTTGAGTCATTCAGAGCCGGGCAGCCTCCCTTCGAATCAGCTGACTTGACACACAGGTGGGCGGGGCTTGCTGAGTCCTTTCCCAAACAAATGAAGGGAGTTTCACAGTTAAGCTGGAAACCCCCAGGAAAGCTGAAAGAAACATTTAGAGAACAGCGCACGGATGCTTTATTATGGGTCGTGATTTGAACTCGTCACACTAATGGCTGCATGCACTCCTTGGCTACAAATGAACCTTCCGCCCCATTGTTGAACGGACAGACGATTCCAAAGTTAGTTACATTAACGTGGACTTCGAAATAAAACCAAAGTACCGATTCATCAGGACTACAACAGTAAGAAGTTGTGTGGCTCAAATGTTAAACTGGCAGAAGATAATAAAGCACACTGTCATCAATACAGATTGTAACGAAAAAGTACATGGATTTGAAAAACAAAACAAAACACCGCACAATTTACCGTAGGGTTTCAATCTTAACGGGACTGTTGTCGCTCCTCAGCGCGTCTCTGGTCTTCAACATCCACCGACTGACACACGCGCCGCTCTCAGTCTGTTTCGAAAGAAGTGAAACAAACGCCTACGTGTTCCTCTTCTTCTTGCGTTTTTTTTTTTTTTTTTTACGTCCATTGCCGCCCACATCCTCTCCGCGTGTGGACCAGGCAGTCGGTGAGCCCCCCCCCCCCCCCCCCCCCCCGTCTGATATTGATCCCATCCTCACAGCAGGTTTAACGTCATCACCTGAACCCTCGTCCCCTTCTTCCTCTGCCTTACAGCGACTCAGTTCCCTGTTTCTTTATCATTCCAAAACTTTATTCAAGTTATAAAAGATTTATAGATGCATCGTGAAAGTCCAAAGACCAAACTGGTGTGCAAGTCAGAGGGGCCAGCAGAGTCCAGGGGAGGCGCCTCTCTGGACCCAGCGAGCTCCTCCATGTCACCGTCAACAACAGTCTGATTTACGTTCATCGTGCATCTGCTTTTCTATACCTTTGTGGTGATGATGGCGATAA
This sequence comes from Aulostomus chinensis, assembly GCF_037954235.1. Classification (NCBI taxonomy): domain Eukaryota; kingdom Metazoa; phylum Chordata; class Actinopteri; order Syngnathiformes; family Aulostomidae; genus Aulostomus; species Aulostomus chinensis. Next base: position 15,234,940 of record NC_141340.1, read on the forward strand.
TCAGCTGGAGCAAATTCTTACGGATGCTGGACGTCTTATCCTCCAAGAGAGCGTGCAGATTTATCCGACCTCTCAAATTTGGGTACTAGACCATTTAATACGGACCAGCCCTCTTGGGTTCTATAATAATCCATAAGGGGCTTTTGCTGTATTTTGTCCGCCTCACAATGGATTTTTTCCTTTTTTTTTTCATGTAGCAACGCAATCGGACCAGCAGACATCCTGGATGCTCTTTGATAAAATGATGTAACTTAAAACCTTTGTCACTTTGGTGTGATCTCACGGTTCAAATCTTTGTAAGCAATAAAATCTCCAAATTTATAATTATGACTTTAGCTGAAAGGTCTGTCCAATTAGATTCACAGGCAAGTTGTTGTCAAGTGATTTATAAGGTGGGACATATCTTTTTTTTTGTTCATCGACTTCCTCTGTGTTTCATCCCTGACCTACAGAGTGAACTTCAACGATGCGAAATTGAGGTAAACACTAAGGTCCTGTACCATTAGAGCAGCGTTTTCTCGGGTTTTAAACTAGAGTTCTCTCTTTGGGACCTCCCTATTGGTTCCCCGCACCAGATTCATGCAAACTTCTTTAAACTAGAAGGTGATTTTGTTAGGAAGAGGAAAAGAAGTCTTGATATAATCAGAGTCTGAACAATAGCGATTCTACTTTTAGAACTCATACTTTTGTTTTCCAATTTTTTTCTCCACCTTTCTCTCCCTACTCTTCATTGGTGCAAGTGGTCAAGCCCTGAATTTCTGAATTTTGATTTCATGTCTAATTTGATTGTTAATCTTTTGTCTGTTCCCTTCTTTTCTGGTCCAACCTCCTTCAGTTTTGCTATGCTGGGATGTGGCCCCTGGACACACATTTTAAGGCATCTAGTCCCAGCTGATTTTTATTTATTACCGACAGACGTGGTATTTTATGTCCTAATGTGCATAAATCATCAACACGAACCCCAAAGGCACACATCAGGGCGTGAACTCAGCTCGCCTCGTCAGTTTCTGTTGTTGTCTTTATTTTTTAGGTGAGTTACTGTTTAACTCACCTAAGTATATTTGAACTCGTGCTCTTATGGTGTGCAGGAATGTTTTATCAATACATTTTTACTTTACACTAACGGGTTTTAATACATACAATTAGACATTCTGGCGCCTCTCGCTTGCCGTAGGACCAGTTTTACGCATGCGCAAACATTTTCTTCGGGAGTAGCAATGGCGTCCTCCTTAGCGGTATACTCGTCTGGCATGGGTGGAAGGGGCATCGTGGTGAAATGCCTACGGAAGGTGGAGAGATTTCTCTACAGAAGAAGTCGGTCTGACGTCGCTTCGCTGACTGAACCTCAACGAAAAATGAAAAAGGGTCGGTGCTGTTTAGTAATCTACCTCCAAACAACACGTTACATAGTCGACGAACGAAGGTGGACGTGGTTTTCCATCGGGATTCAGGGATGTGTTGCGTAAAGTCTGACGAAACTAAATTACCCAGTAAATGTAGACGTCCTCTGATTTGTTGATGGGGCGTTCGTGTGTCGTTGTTGATGCTGGGTTTTACAGGTCATGCTCGTCATCCTCGTAACACCTCTGGACAGTTGGACACAAACAACATGCTAGCGCTGCACCAGCCGACCGAAGCTCCCCGAGACTGCCTCAACGATGCGCTCGGTGTAGGTCAGCTCGGTACCTTCACCGATGCGACCCTGCATGTCGTGCTTTTGACTAGCAACGGCAACCGGTACTCCAGCTTCCTCCCACAGTCCAAAGACATCAAGAGGGGACGAGGCTGATTGATACTCTAAATTGGTACATGGTTGTGGCTGTGACGCTACTTGTTCCAGCTCATCTCTAGTAAAGCACATTTGTCTTAAATGTTAAAGTTTCGAAGTGGAGATGGCGACACGGTGCATAATGTAGAGATGACGTGACTGTAAGGAAAACAGTAGGTTTGTCTTCCTCCTGATCCTTGCGGCCTCCTCTCCAGCCTGAAACTGTTCAGTAAAGATGGCAATAAAAGTGTTATACTGTAACATTTTCCAAAATCTGTTTATGAATAATTATTGTGTGTGTGTGTGTGTGTGTTGCCAGATGAAAGGAGTGGATTCAAGACGTTTTGTGCTGTCCAGGCAGAGAGACAAGAGCAGGCAGAAAGATCCGTTCTCATCAGCTGCCCCTCAAAAATGAAGGAGAAAACCATCCTCAAGTATTTATCCAAACATGGCGATGTTAAGATGTACTTCTCATATGAAAGCTTGGTAAGTAAAAGTCAGCACCGAGGAAGATAATAATTGATCACATGACAATCTTGGTCAGACTCGGCTGATGTTGAATGTTTGTGTTGTTCTCCAGCTCACGCATGCAGTCGTCGAGTTTGCTACCAGGGACAGTGTTGCCTCGTTAATGGAAAATGCCGAAATCCCCAATTCTTCCCCCGATCCTGTGGTGCCATATAAAACGAGACTGCTGACCCTCCAGAGCCTCAGCTCAAACGACACATCGAACCAGCCGTCGAACCAAATGTACCAATTGCAAACCACCCTTCCCATTCATCGGCTCATACAGACGCTATCAAGAGAGGAGAGCGTAAGTGGCTGACCGTTTCAGAGACAAATATGTGTCAATCAATTTAAAAACTTAGTAAAATGTGTGTGTGCCTGAAGTATTGTCCCCCTGTCCCCCTCAGATAGAGCAACAAATAACATCCCTGACTGAAACCTACCAGCTAACAGAGGAGAACATCCGCCTGCGTTTCCTCGTCTGCTCTCTGCTCAAGGATGTCACCACTGCCTTTTTCCCTCAAAGCACCATCAGGCCCTTTGGCTCATCGGTGAACGGCTTTGGAAAGCTGGGTTGTGATTTGGATATGCTCCTGGACCTGGGTGACATCGCTCAGAGGAATTCAGAGACGGTGGGTGTGTCAGATGGGACCTGATAAGCTAACAACTTTACCGCTTTGCTTCGCCCTCCTTTCTCTCACGGCGGGTTTTCACCAGCTTGTGGGCTAAAGGTGTCAGAGGTATCAGATCTCTTTACTTAAAGGGGAACTTCACATTATTTGAACGAAGAAGCGACTAAATCTCAATCTCTGCTTTTTCAGATACCTGTGAGGAAATGTCAGGAAAAACATGTAACTGTGGGAAATGAATGTCCGCTTCCTCTATGGATACTTTTATCATACATAAGCCCTGTGAGGAAGGGGGCGTTGTTGTACTTCTGTGAAACACTACAAAAAGCATAGTTAGGAAAAGAGGAGAACTTCAACCGAACTGAGAGGCTGAGTGTGTGTCTGTGTGTGTGTGTGCGTGCGTGCGCGTGTGCGTGCGCACAAATATTCCGTGAACTCAACCTGATCCAGTACAGTGACTAAATTACTCCAAGGACAGATGAAACGGTCCCAGGCGTGTTCTATACGTTGAAGAGTCATGAAAGGCAGGCCAGTGCGTTGGCCATGCTTGTAGCAGAAAAGCTTGTCGTACTCCTGCTGCACACCAACACACGGTATGTGGCGACCGTAGGCCTGCTGGCGGTCGGAGCGTTCATCGGCGAGTGAATAGATGATTCCAGAGTGTTTTTCTCCAAAGACGACTGCATCTCATGTAAACTAACTATCATGAGATGTCTTAAAAATAATTCTTTAATTTCCACCCCACTGCATGCATTTAAGGGTGGAGTTTCTAGCGGAGGGGCGTCCCCCCCCCCCCCCCCCGTGCAGCGTGTAGTTTGACGAATGAATCCAATTAATAATCAGTGTTAGTTAGCCTCCTGTCTACCGCGTGTCTTCCATCTGTTGTAAACTCGACACATCTCATGCTGCCACGATTGTATTTTACAACTTTTTCCAGAACTGCCATTAACAAGGACCAGCCCGGCGCATTAGCGGCGCTAGCCTGATGTGCTTTAGCAGCCTCAGAGCGATGGTGAGTCCCCGGGTGAGTGAATAAACGAGCAGTTTGCACGTCTGTCAGTGTCACTGATCTTTGGGACAGCTTGCCAATAGCCTGCGTGGGACACACCTACAGTTAATTTGGAGTATGGATTAACCTCGTCCCCTCTTGAATTAGATGCAGCTCCACACGGCTTTAATCAATAACAGTCATGGTCTGTTCCAATCAGGTGGGTCAGGGCCATAACACACCGATGGGACGGTCATCACCCTGTTATGACACCTCCAAACGCCTGTTTAATTCTTTACTTTTTTAACACTACTTTTTATTGCAATTCAAAATGTATATCATAACTTATGTTAAATACGCAGACCTTTCCAAAGATGCATATCAAACATACACCTATTCACATGGACAGAATAAAAGAGCGATGACATTGAACTGAGAAGGTGCGGCAGGATCAATACTTTGGTGTTTCGTTGGTCAAGAAAGACATAAATGAGTCCCAAAGGTCTTAAAACTCTGTATTATTATCTTCAGCGACGTATGTCAACCTCTCTAGTCCAAGACCTGTCAGTCCCTCCTTCCATAATCCAAATGGTGGTGGTGGTGGTGGTTCAACATTTTTCCACTCTAGTGCAGTCTCTCTCCTGGCATAGAGAAGTCCAAAATCAACCATTTTGGATTGTTTCGGTGTCCTGATAGTGTGTTCAGGGAACACTCCGAGTTTACAGGCTGTTGGCATCAAGGGAATATTACACTTGGTCATCCTTGATCGGCGTGTTGCTACACTTCCCCAGAATGACAGAATCTTAGGGCATTCCCATAAGCAGTGAATCAAAGTTCCCTTTACAGTCAGGCATTTAACACCGACATCTGGAATTTTAGGCGGAAAATGGTGAAGTTTACCAGGGGTTATGTAGACCTCCATTTATACAGCAGCAATTTCAGTCTCGTGTTAACTGAATTTTTTGGGGCTTTCTAACACGCCATCTCCCAATCCCTCTCACTAATCTCAGTTTGTGTGTCTGTCCTGTTCTCCAAGCATTTAATCCAGATGATGCTGATTCTGTTGAATAGCCGATTGTGCGTAGAGGTTATAGAATCTCGATACGTGTTTCTTACCATCCACGTTTTTAAGCACAGTTTCCTCAGTGACTGACAGCAGGGGTGCGGCCGTAGTTGTCTTCCACTTCGATGCCTGTTTGTTAATTCAAACGGTTCGTGTGGTCGTTCTGGATCAAGTACCTGCTTGTGTCGCTGTCACAAGACCTCAGTGAACCTCGTTTCTTTCCAATGTCGCAGCAAAAGTCAGGCGTGTCAGTGGTGTACCAGATGAAGCGGGTCAACTCAGAGAGGATCGTCACCCAGAAAATTCTGTCCGTCATTGCCGAATGCTTGAACCAGTTTGGACCCGGATGTGTTGGGGTGCAGAAGATACTCAGCGCCAGATGCCCTCTCGTCCGTTTTTCTCATCAGCCCTCTGGTTTTCAGTGTGACCTCACAGCCAACAACAGGTACTCCCGCTGTGTGCATGAACTGAGAGCGTGACTGTTAGAACAGTGTCAACATTTTCTTAAAGACCGGGTCAATGACTAGAAATGAGCTTTCCTGCTTCCCAGAAACTGCTTGTTTTACTCAATTCTGTCAAAATGAAACTACAAGAGAGAGTGGGCTTGTTTGGCTTCACTTCTGTTTCCTGTTGCCCTCAAGGACATTGTGGTCTTTCTTTCTGTGGCTACGCATGCATACACACTCCAACCAAGAGCGACGCAGTCTGCAGTTTCTACGGAAATGGCAGCGAGCAAACAGTAGTTTTTGATAGATTTTAGGGGGGTGAGACTTCTGAGTTACCGCATTTCCTGTTTGGGGTCTTTGCACAGTGGCGCCTGGGCGTGACTGATCCAGTCGTGGTGACAAGCCTGCCCTCAAGTGGTGGGTTAGCGAATTGGCCCCTGATTTAACCTTTAACTGTAGTCATCATATGAATTCAAGGGAATGTACATTTTACAGGTATCAAATTTTGGGGGGGTCTTTTTTGCCTAAATGCCTAAATCATACCTTCTTTCTCCTGATCTGATTTGTTGGAAGCGTATTCAAGAGACACTGCTGCCACAGACGTTTATAGAAATATTTGACTAAGTTGAACGGTGGTGTTGTGCGGTTTGGTTCATCAAGGTGAAGAAATCATACTAAAGTGCTGCAGTCTTCTTGAATGTGAGGCGTTTTTTTTTGTTGTTTTTTTTTAATTTTCAACTTCAGCTAGTCTTCAGTTTTTATCGTCCAAAAACTGCTCCAGTTACTTTGGCTCTGTGTACCCGGGGGCCCGTAGGTCCAACGCACATCGGGTTCATCTTGCTTAGGGTTTGAATCCTGCTCCCGTAGGTCTCCTAGATTTTTTTTTTTTCAGTTCATAAACAATTGAGCACCATGTCTTTGGTGACGGGAAGCGTCCGTTGTAAAAAAATTTCATTCAAAGGTCAGTATTACCAGGTTGGAACCAGTCGGGGTATGAATGCTCTTTTCTGGGCCAGCAGTAGAGAACAGCACAGTGACTGTTAAACATTGTTTTTAAGAATTAACGAGAGAAACGTCACTTTTCAACACTTTTTATCAGCTCAACCTGTTCAAAGTATTTTCTTCTCGTCTCCCCCGCTGCCGAGCTTCCTAACGTCAGAGGTCGATCAGACAACTCTTCCTCATTTTCCTGAGCGTTTCATGCAGCGTCGTCATGTTAAAATGGTCGCTGTGACGCTACATTAGACGCCTGGCTAGCTCACATCTGCATCATTCACGTCTGTGGTTAGCACTTGTGTGTAACGTGTAGCTTGTGCGCGCGCTGACCTGGGTTCTTCCATTTCTACAATCATTTGCCTCAAGTACAAAGCATTTTCATGCAGTTTACTTTATAGATCAAAGCTTACTTAACAATAACTTCACCTGTGAGCGTAGTCGGGGTCTGGTCCGGCTCTCTCGTCTGCCCTCCTGGGTGAGCAATATGGTTGTAAGAAAGCTTTTGTCTCACATCAACAGGGCTACTAATTAGCAAACACTGTACCGGATGTAATTTTATTCCGTTAACCTCCATGTTGAATGTCTAAAGCCTGATTTATGCTTCTGTGTCGTGGCGACGCCGTACCTACGCCGTCGCCCCTACGTCGTCATTGTGCATTTATAGTTCTGCGTCGAGGGAACGCCTTGCTCTGTAATTCACCGCCAAGCCACTAGAGGGGTGTGGCTTTATCTTCGTATGGTTTTGGGGGACTCTTTTCGAATTCCTTAGTTTTCTTCCGGTCATAGCACATGGGTCAGAGACAAAGACAACAATGGAAGTTGTAAAGGTGGTCATACTTGCGAACCTCCTCGATAACTCTTTCTTCGGCTTGGTCCATTTTTATTTTTGCGTGTTGCTCTCACTACAGAAACTTTAAAAATGGCGGTGTTGTTGTGCTGAACCGGAAACGTCGTGTGAGCGGACCAATCACAGTCCGTTGACGTTCACGTCACTACGCGTCGACCTTTTTGGAGGTGCACGTCGGGCTACGGCGTAGGGGTCTGCGTTGACGGCGTAGGTACGGCGTTGGTACGGCGTCGCCACGACGCAGAAGCATAAATCAGGCTTAAGAATTCACCACCCACCATCTTAGCCCACCACTGGAAAAATATCAGATAATGTGTGTGCTCATCCTGCCTGTACTCTCTGAACAGGGTGGGGATGAAGAGCAGTGAGCTCCTCTACCTCTACGGGGAACTGGACCCACGGGTGCGGCACCTTGTGTTCAGCGTGCGCTGTTGGGCCCGGGCTCAAGGGATCACCAGCAGCATCTCCGGGGCCTGGATCAGCAATTTCTCCCTCACCGTCATGGTGCTGTTCTTTTTGCAGAGGAGAAACCCACCCATCATTCCCACCCTGGACCACCTGCGAGATCTTGCAGGTATCCTCCAGTGTACTTTATTCTTACTACAAGTCCTTTTAAGAATTGTTCAGGTTAAAAAAAAAGAAATTGTTTGGAACTATCCTGTCGTGGTCAGAGACGGAGTTGGAGGATGTTACGCTGCTGTTTCACCTCGTCATCTGCATAAAAGCACACAGAGTTGGAATTGAGGGGTTCTGGTTCTGATCTTACAGCAGTGACAGCAACGGTTCTTAACCTGTGCTTGAGTGGAAAAGAGCTGGAACTGAAAAAAAACACTGAAGCTTTTGAGTTTATCAGTTTGCGCCCCCTCTACATGCTCGGATGCCGTTTCACCAGGTTTGGTTCTGTGTAAGCAACCAAATCATCTTTCTGGAATGTTAATATTTATAATAATATTGCAACATCTCTGTTAAAGTGACTTAAAGTGCTTGTTTTAGCACCAAAAGACTTAGATTGTTATGTGTCCAACAACATAATTGAAAAGGTCCCCACAGTGATGGATGTGTGGAAGTGAAGTCTCACTCAGAAATCTTCCCTGATGGATTGTTTCCCCCTGGTTGCCTTTCAGATACATGAACAAGACACAACTCCCAAATATGGTTACATGAACGCAGACACAACTCCCAAATATGGTTACATGAACGCAGACACAACTCCCAAATATGGTTACATGAACGCAGACACAACTCCCAAATATGGTTACATGAACGCAGACACAGCTCCCAAATATGGTTACATGAACGCAGACACAACTGCCAAATATGGTTACATGAACGCAGACACAGCTCCCAAATATGGTTACATGAACGCAGACACAACTCCCAAATATGGTTACATAAACACAGTTTTGCAGATAAAAGGGACACCAATGATTGACAGCTATTAGATGAATAATGATGCCGCTCTGTGAAATGTATATCCATACATCTACTGACAGTTTGAGGTGTGTGTCATACTCCTTTCCTTTTGGCCAATATGTTCGGTCTCTTTTGCACTCAACTGTTCACATGGATGCAGCGTAGGCCGTCTCAGACCGGCTGCCTTTAAATTTATGCATGAATGAGACACGTGAGCTTTGACATGAACAGTTGCTGAGTATCGTTACATTGCAGCAGTTTTGCAGAAAATAGGACAAATATTGGAACTTCCTTTCAAGGAGGGTGTTGCCAAAAACTTTGGCCAACAGCAGAATTTCAGTGTCAGGTGTGACCCAGAAACTTCCAAGAACATTTCCAAGTGGTTGTTTTTGGCCATGGAGTACATTGGTGAGGCTCTGGCATGATACCAGTCTGCAGCACCGTCTCCATCTCTCTGTCACTATTGCTGCCTGGTAATTGCCTTCTAAAAGCAATCCAGCCCATCAGGACCTCCTCCGCCCTGCACAGACTCCATCACACAGAGTGCTTATTGGACAATAAAAGGCCCATAACTCAGTGAAGGTCATTGACCCTTCTTCCCCTGGATACACATGTGAGCATGCAGGCAGCTCGGTAATTACTCAGTGGTTTAACACACACAGAGATTCACACTCGCTCATCACGGTTGAGGAGACTGGTAACAAGGGCGTCCCTGGAGTAATAAATGAGTCCGGCAAGGACAAGATAAGGACGAGGACATATCCATCATCTGTTCTTTTGTTTTCTCTCCATAAAGAGTCCACTGCCATCCGTCTTTGCCTGTGTATGTCCTTCCTAGATGTGTAAAAGCAGTTGTTTTCTGTGTCTGTCTCCTCTCGTCCCACAAGACCCCACAGACAAGAGCATGATTGAGGGGAACGACTGCACATTTGTCAGCAACTTAAACAAGATCCAGCTCCAAACCAACACAGAAACACTAGGTGAGCCTGAGCACTGCGGAGCGTACCTGGTGTGTAACAGCTGTCCATGCTAACACGACCTTCTCTTCTTTGTCTCAGAGCATCTACTTTGTGAATTCTTCGAGTTCTACTCCACCTTTGGATTCAAAACGAGTTCCATAAATATCAGAAAGGTGTGTATGATTATTTTTAACCACAACATGATATTAACCAAATATATTGTCTAATGGTGACAAATCGACAACGATTAAACAAACTAGGATCTGAAGTGTTATTCCTTACATACTGGACAGTTTGTCTTTAAACTATTGACATCCTTAAATTGTTTACTGACAGTTTGACACATTGGTCATATCTCAAACTGGGAACCTGCTGACTCTGTCTGACAACTTGGCCTCTGGGAGCAAGGGCCAGTATTTCAGGGTTTCCGGTGTAGCCAGCAGAGAAATCCGGTCAAAAACTTCCTTGTTCCATTTGCCACTGATTGTTAACAGTCTTTACAGCAACTTGAGACTTTTCCAATGAGTTGAAAGATGCTAAATAAAAGCAGAATATTTACGTTAACGATTGAAAATCGCTACGTCAGACTACAGCCATTTCTCCGACCTTGCATTTCAGCCTGTGCGTTCTCTTTTTGCACTCCCCGTGAACTTTTTACGTGAGCGAAACATGATTAGTCAAAACTACTCAAACTGAAACAAGAAGTTTCGCTGTCCCAACATTTTCTTCCTTGCCTACACATTCTATATTTAGAATTTCTTATAGAGATGAGTCTTAGTACAAAGAAATGTCAAAAAAATGTAACGAACAGTAAACATATATCCTGCACATTATTTAACAGATCTTTTAAATAGGGGGTCAAATCAACAAAATCGATGTTTATTATATGTAACCAAACCGCAATCTCAAAAAACCCCGGTGTCCCTCAGGTGCTCGAGTTGACGGTCTCTCCCTTAACCCACCTGATTTCTAGTCTACCTGAGAACTTGATGTAGAAGTCAGGCTGTTGCATCACCACAAAGGAAAAGCAATTCAGAGAAAGGAAAAAAAAACAACTCCTCCACTTGAGAAAAGTCATTTCAGCTTCTTCCCTCCCGGTCCTGAGCTCCAGGGGAGATGTTAGTTAGGATGGGGAAGATTCTCAGTCGTCCAGGTAATGAATTATCCAAGGTTACCTCTCCTGCTGCTTTTTTTTCTGGCTGCTCGATGTGTGGTTGGACGACACACACACACACACACACACACACACACACACACACACGACACTTCTCCTTGGCACTTGTGATTGATGCTAGCCCTGAGGCCTGCTGCGGGCCAAGGATAAACAAAATATGTAATGTATTTATAATCCACCTTTTTTTGCGGGCAAATTTTGCAGCACTTCTCAAGATAACGATAGGAGAACCCCGTCTGTATGATAAAAGATCTGTTTAATAAAATGGTTATGTAGACTTTGTAAAAATAATAAATTATTCAACCACAGAACTTTTAGAAAAGTAAAACAACATATCTACCTCCGCAGTGGTGCTGATCCCAGGCCAAGAGCTGCGTTCAAAGCCTCATTTGTTATGGAATTGTTATATAAGACTTGTGACAGTCGTAAGTTCTTTCCAGAATCGTTCCATTTGGGAGTGGTTAGTAAAAGTCGTACAGCTCCGTTAGGAATCCTCAAAAATATTGGTGTATTGTCAGTAGCACAAGAACTGGATGAAGTTACTTAATCAGGAGCGTTGTTTCCTTCTTCATCTCCAGGGTAAAGAGCAGAACAAGCCGGAGTTGGGAGCACTGCACATCCAGAACCCGTTTGAAACCTCTCTGAACGTCAGCAAGAATGTCAATACCACACAACTGGACCGCTTTGTGGCTTTGTGCAAGGAAGGCGCCTGGCAGCTGCACCAGACGGAACGCCGCAAACCCGAATCTTGCAGTGCGGACAGCGCTTCCAGACCTTGGGGACTGGCAACCCTCCTTCTGCCTTCCCAGGTTGCAAGGATTAACGCAAGAATACCAAAACAGAGTGTGCAGACCAGTGAGAGTTTTAAGACCTTGTTAGATTTCCTGAAGACCAAAAAGTCTCAAAATAGCCCAACGAGCTGAACACTGTCTTCATTTTATCCTATCTACTCAGTGAGTGGTGGACAGTACAAATTGAGTAGACATGGAGTAGAGGCCTCTGTGGTGGAAACGTCTCCTGGACTGCAGTACAAACAGAGAATGGAGAGTTTGACTGGGACCTGTATGATCATATGCTGTGGACCTGGACATGGGGACAGACAACTGTATCGCCGTCCCGTTGTAATTTAGGGCCCCACTGTGGAAATGACTGGTCCCCCCCGATCCCCTTAATTAAAAGTGTGTGCATGGATGTTGCACATGTCAAACGTTTCCATTATTTCTACAATTCTGTGGAGTAAGTAAGCCGATCAATAAACATCGTCATGTGTTTACTCGATGCGTGGATGTTAATTGGCTAATGTTAGCTCTTTGAGCTAGCTGGCTGCATCACAATCCTGCTGCACATTATTTTAGTTAAGTAGTTTTCTATAATGAGTTTGTTGCAAATTTTCTTTATCCAATGCAATGATGAATTCACTGGGCTTTCTCGTCTCCTGGATGACCAGATCTGGATTTAAGGTTTAACCACAAATGGTTTGTGTGTTTGAGATTTACACTGCTCAAATAAATAAAGGGAACACTAAAACAACATCCTAGATCTGAATGAAATATTCTTAAATACTTTCTTTACATAGTTGAATGTGCTGACAACAAAATGACAAATTATCAATGGAGATCAGATTTATTAACCCATGGAGGTCTGGATTTGGAGTCACACTCAAAACTAAAGTGGTAAAACACCACACTGTAGTGTTTTACCACTTTAGTTTTGTAGTGTGTGTGTAGTGACTACAGGCTGATCCAACTTTGATGTCATGTCCTTCAAACAAGTCAAAATGAGGCTCAGGAGTGTGTGTGGCCTCCACGTGCCTGTATGACCTCCCTACAACTCCTGGGCATGCTCCTGATGAGGTGGTGGATGGTCTCCTGAGGGATCTCCTCCCAGACCTGGACTAAAGCATCCACCAACTCCTGGACAGTCAGTGGTGGAACGTGGCGTTGGCCAGACATGATGTCTCAGATGTGCTCGATTGGATTCAGGTCTGGGGGAAGGGTGGACCAGTCCATAGCATAAATGCCTTCATCTTGCAGGAACTGCTGATGCACTCCAGCCACACGAGGTCTAGCATGGTCTTGTATTAGGAGGAACCCAGGGCCAACCACACCAGCATGTGGTCTCACAATGGGTCTGAGGATCTCATCTCAGTACCTAACGGCAGTCAGGCTACCTCTGGTGAGTACATGGAGGCCCGTGCGGCCCCCCAAAGAAAGGCCACCCCGCACCATTACTGACCCACTGCCAAACCGGTCATGCTAGAGGATGTTGCAGGCAGCGGAACGTTCTCCACAGGATCTCCAGACTGTCACGTGCTCAGTGTGAACCTGCTTTATCTGTGAAGAGCACATTTGCCAATCGTCCTGCACGGTGTTGGGCTGTAAGCCAACCCCACCTGTGGGCGTCGGGCCCTCATACCATCTTCATGGAGTCTGTTTGAGCAGACACATGCACATTTGTGGTCTGCTGGAGGTCATTTAGCAGGGCTCTGGCAGTGCTCCTCCTGTTCCTCCTTGCACAAAGGCGAAGGTAGTGGTCCTGCTGCTGGGTCGTTGCCCTCCTACGGCCTCCACACCTCCTGATGTACTGGCCTGTCTCCTGGTAGCGCCTCCATGCTCTGGACACTACACTGACAGACACAGCAAACCTTCTTGCCACAGCTCACATTGATGTGCCATCCTGGATGAGCTGCACTCCCTGAGCCACTTGTGTGGGTTGTAGACTCCGTCTCATGCTACCACTCGAGTGAAAGCACAGCCAGCATTCAGAAGAGAGCAAAACATCAGCCAGAAAGCACAGGAACTGAGAAGAACCACTCCTTCATTGGGGGTGTCTTGCTAATTGCCCATCATTTCCACCTGTTGTCGACTCCATTTGCACAACAGCAGGTGAACTAGATTGTCAGTCAGTGTTGCTTCCTAAGTGGACAGTTTGATTTCACAGAAGTGCGACTGACTTGGAGTTACATTGTGTTGTTTAAGGGTTCCTTTATTTCTTTGAGAAGTGTATATCCATCTCATTGGGACCAAAGTCATACAGTAGTAAGTCTGTAGAACTTGACTTGTCCTCTGACATTGTGCCTGAACTTCTAAGCTTTTAAAATCACTGCTCAGTTTCTTCTTATATTACCTAATCTACATATTTGGCTGTAAAATAAAAGAAGGATTTATTGTATGTGAGCAGAGGATCATTGATTCCAAGGCATATGATGATGGCATTAAGGCTGTCAAATGATGATCGGATTTAGTTCGAAGCATGACCAGAAAGCAATCAGTCTCTCTCAAAATGAAAACGATACATGAATGAATATAAAAAGGTTTGACAGTTTTTGAAATTCCGCTCTCCTCTCTTGCTCTCTCTCACACACTCACACACACACGACTTATTAGGTGGTTTGTCATGTACACAAGTTGAAACAAACACTACCATTATCACCACCTCCGCTGAAAAGCAGCTAACAACCCTAACTGTCCTACACAATTAAACCACAGGGTGGAGCAGTAGCTCACAAAGTTACAGAACACTCATCCATCCATCCATCCATCCATCCATCCATTTCCTATACTGCTTATCTGCTCAGGGTCAGGTGGGGGTGGGGGTGGGGTGAAGCCTATCCCAGCTGGCATTGGGCGAGAGGCGGGGTTCACCCTGAACAGGTCCGTCCCAGGGCCAAGACACTCGTCTGAATTTATCACTTTCACAGTTTAGTCTTTGATTAAGCCTCTTCTGATTCTCTGGCTTTCTGCTTTAAAAAAACTTCAAAATTCTTTTGTTCCAAGGCCAAACATGAATGCCACCCCCCCCCTCCCCCCAACTTTGAACTTGACTCACTGTGGCGATGTCTTCTTTTGCAGCTTATCTCCCCCTCATTTAAGGTGGCTCTCTTCCTATCTCGACCATCTCTTTCCCGTCAGAGTGGAGGGCCCCTCTGTAGTCTGCTGCTTGTTTTTTTCCCATATGTGACTTTCTTATAGATCTGCTCTGGTGGCGCAACAGAACCATTACGAAACTCAGTGGTTAAAGACGTGTGATGTGGGAAATCAAACCCTTGGGGGGGCATTTGGAGAAATGGGACTGCTGGGTTTTGCAAGGTTCATTTGAAGGAGCTAGTTGTCAGCACTATGCATCCTCTGGTTTTTATTTGCTGGTTCTGAACATTCAGCAATACTCCACCCCATTTACTGGAGCATTCAACGGATAATTCTGGGGATAGAGGGAGACTGGGGCCACTTGCAAAAAGACACCATCAGTTTAATCTGTTCAAGGTAAATCACTTTTTTTTTGTTTATCTTTGCATCTCAGACATTTTTGTGTTTTATTTGGCTGTCTTCCAGAAAGAGAGCGCTTCAGTGTGTGAAGGGTTTGTTTGGCTAACCTGCCCAGCAGTGACCTTCCTCGGAGGCTTTTCATCTGAGGTGGCACCCTGTGAGCTCTGATTTATTAGGAAACCGGCAAAGAATCTAAGATGAATTGGCTTCTACTCAGGAAGCCTACAGGTTCAGAGTTTATATTGCTGCCTTTTTTGGCTCCTAAATGTGCCTTCAGAGCCAGAAAGAATGTATTAAGGTGGCCTCAGGGACAGAAAAACATAGGTTGGATTTGAGAAAACGTGGTGGTAGTGAGTATGAAAAACAAAAAAGTAAAGCTCTTTGTACGCGCTCGAGGGTGAAAGCCAGAAAGAATTTTCGGCAGTTAGGTGCTGTTAGCGAAAGCGTAGACGGAAAACTGGTCTAGATGTTTGATGTGGAAGCCCTTTAAGTCACCTTATCAAGTCGTTTGATCACTACACCACCACACCTTCCACTTGTTCCCACTCACTCCAACAAAGACATGTAGAGAAAGTAATTGCCGGAGCATTTCCCCTCTCAGTTCCACAAATTGTTCTGGTGACATTGTGAGAGGTCTTGATGCTAGTTTCGCTTCAGGCATCCAGCCACTTAACCCCACTGTTGATTCTCTTATCTTCTAGTAGAAACTAGTGAGAAGGAACAGGCGGCTCTGGAATGCACTTGTTGCATGCCGAGGCCCCTAAAGTTATCGCTTTGTATTTCTGGTTGCAATGTACCTGTTTATCTGCAGTACTGTGTACTGGCTGAAAATGCGGTTGTTGAAAGTTACATCATGTGGTAGCGGTTTGTATCTCCGACGCTGTCCCTTCATGAGGTCAACTGTTGTGCTGACCCTGTATGGGAATTCCTGCCACTTTCTGTTACCACCAACAGAACCATTGTTCCATTACGGGATGGTTTCCAATTCGAGCCCGGCCGAACGTTTCTGACCGCCAGAGCAGCACCCCCATCGTTAGCAGCTCTGGTGATTTGAACTTTTTTTTCTTTTAAATTTCAATGGACAGTAGAGTTTGGATTTACCCATTCAGAGTAGACCAGGCCAGGCTGTATGCTCTGATGGAGGATAAACCCAGTCACATGGCTACACCACATGGCTGATGTACCTCTGATCAATTTACAGGTGGGTTGCCATGGAAACACATCTAGATCATCTTCAGTGCTCCCGCAACCTCTCCTGGGTCATTTTGCTCTGTAACATGAACATGCATGTGAGGTGCCTCCCTCAGACCTCTCCAATTATACCAGCAGGTACAGTTTCTTACTTCACATGCAGCATTTAAAGTTCACATTTCATTCATGGAATGTTCTAACACACAAAGTTGTTGTGCCAGCTTAGTCCTCCAGAAAAAATGAAAAGCTATTTGTAACTCCTTGCTGTTGCCCCAGTTGTAACATCAACAAAGCTTTTGTAAGTCTTCATGGGGCCCCCAGCAGTTCCTCTGCCCTGACCCCGGCCCCCAGCCTCTAACTCTTATTCACACCTGTAATCGCTTCATCAGCTGGAGCTGCATTGCTGACATCATTCCAATGTTAGCGCTGTAAATCTTCCTTAAAATGCTGTTCTATTTTTCTGATGTTTGTGTTGTATTGAATGTTGAAAAAAAATCCCAGATTCTTTAATGATGCCTTAATGCACTCACACACTTTATCTCTTGTTCAAATATGTTTGTCAATAATCTAAAAAACAAGTTTCAACCAGAAGTACCTTCTGGCTCAGGCCCTAATTAGAAAATAAAAGCCCAAAGTAATTGGAATTGTCAATTATTACAATTATTACTATTATTACTATTGTCAATTATTTTCTGAGTCACAGTGGTTTATGTGCACAATCGGCAGTTTAAGAAATGGATATTCTTCAAAACGTGTGAGTCAGAGTGTGTTTTGGCCGTCAGACAGCCGAGACACTCGCCTCTCCATTCACACTGTGGTTCAGCTACAGTTAAATGGCTCAAACCACTGTATCAAGCATGCAGCCAAACTTCCCAGTGTCAAAGTTTGTTTTAATGCCTCAATATTCTACGAAGTGCTACAGTGATTGTCGTCAATAGTAACTACCAATGACTTCTTACCACCTTCATTTTCTGCTGGGTTTGTCAAAAAATGGAGCCTAAGGCCTTACTAATAAGCTCTAGACGATTGTTGTGATTCCACCAGAGGAGCCACGGTGCATTTCAGAAGTGGCTTGGTGCTGCGCTCCACAGAGAATACTTAGCGATTGCATTTTACAGTACATCCTACAAAGTTGCTCTATTAAGTGAATTAAGACTCCATCCATCCATCCATTGTCTTCCGCTTATTCCTACATTAAGGGTCGTGGGGGGGGGGGGGGGGTGGAGCCTATCCCAGCGTCAACAGGCGAGAGGCGGGGTTCACCCTGGACAGGTTGCCAGTCCATCACAGGACCAACACATAGAGACGAACAACCATTCACACTCACAGTCACACCTACAGTCAATTTAGAGTGTCAATCAGCCTCGTCCCCTCTTGATGTCTTTGGACTGTGGGAGGAAGCTGGAGTACCAGAGAGAACCCACACAGGAACAGGGAGAACATGGAGACTCCACACAGAAAGATCCTGTGATGGAGCCGGGACTCGAACCCGGAACCTTCTTGCTGTGAGGCGACAGTGCTGACCACTGCACCACCGTGTAGCTGAATTAAGACTCCTGATTGCAAAAACAGACAGAAAAGGACACCCTGTAACAACTCAATCCACATACACATCATAGAAACTTTCAACCAAGGGGCAACAATCGAATCATCAGAAACTGAGGAGCTTGAAAAAAGTTGAGAGCAATGTGGAACCAAGAACGGCTGGGAACTTGAAGCAGTTGGAGCAGGCCCAAGCTTGGCTGGGTGGAGCCCCTATTATGAGCACAGTTGGAGCAGCCTGCCAAAAACGCAGAGGTACTGAGGAGGAATACAAAGGGCCAGTGGTTCCCTGGGTGACAGGTAAGGCGGGAGGAAGTAACCCACTGCAGGACTTGGGAATGGATAATCTGGTACAAAATTACTGTTAAGGACTGGGCCTGATGAATGATGGACTGGATTTACTTGGTAACTACAGCAACAAAATGGGAGGGAGGCAGGATCGGGTGAGGGGGTCTCCTCCTCCGCATTCTGACGGGACAGGGCAGAGGGCTTCACATTCTTGGAGCCTGGGTGGTAAGTAAGGATGAAATTAGATCTGCCAGAAAACAGTGCCCCTCTTGCCTGACAAAGGTTGCCTGGACGTCCCATAGGTAGAGGGAAGAAGTGTTGGTGAGTGCTGTTGAAGGGGCTGCCACCCTACTGGTACTGCACATAAATTTTTGTTAAAAGTTGGCAAAACCAAGGAAACATTGCAATTGTTTTTTTTGTTGGGGGAACTGGCTGGTCCATGACAGCCAACGCCATCTACAGATCTCCCTGTGTCAAGATAAATAAAACAATCTTGTGGATCATGTCCAGAAGAGCGTCATTCACTCTTCTGCTGGATGGAGGCAAGAAAATTGCTGATTTGACTGCAATATAAACAAGTCTGAGAATTAATTCTACAGGCTCTTTCCTCATCAGACAGGCGAACCTGGTCTAATCCCAAGGGCTCGGGGCTACTCGGGGATACTCAGCACTTCTCGGTGGGTCTTGGAGAAACTCTGTGGCACTGGATCAAGTGTAGAGGGCAGTGCAGGGGGAGCAGTCTGTTGATGGATTAATTTACAGCCTCATCCTGCAAAGTTAATTCCCCATGGAGAACTATTTTCTTGCCAATTTCTTGACTCAAGCTTCTCTGGAAAGCTGTGACCAGGGTGCCATCATCCCAGCCAGACTCTACTGCCAGCCTTCTGTACTGGCTAATGCCACAATGGACAGAAAGTCTTCCCTGATGGAGTGTCATTAGCTGCTTGGGCTGTTGACCTCTCGCTGGGTGGCCATACACCTATTCAAGTTCTTTGCTGAATGCAGTAAAATACAGGGTAAATGGAGAATCTTGCTCTGAGAGGGCAGTGGAAAAAAATGGGGGTTGTCATGGTGGTGGAAAGCTCCTGTAGTTTGTCCACTATGCCTTGCAGGGTCTGGTCTTTGAAACCTAATCACCAACCCTTAAAGGGAAAAAGCTGTCCGAACACATCATGCTCCACAGGGTCCATGGTGGCCAGATAGTACTGTTAAGGTTTTGGCTTGCGGACTCCAAGGCAGAGAAGAGCACAGACAGCAGGTTCACATCAAGCGCTTAATGAGGGGGGGGAAATGTCCTTGAGGGGCAGGGTACAAGTCCAGGTTGAGAGGGTGGGCGGATGAGGGCTGGAGCAGGAGGCAGGAGTCAGGCAGGGGTCACTGAGGCAGACAAAAAAAACAGGATTACAGTAGTGCAAAAGGCAGGCGGAACTGCAAACATACAATGCAGCCGGAGAGAGACTGAAGAAACAGTTTCGACATCTAGTGAGGTCTCTGTGGGGAGCCGGTGATTCTTGGCGACTGTGGAGGCTGATGACTCCTGACACACCTGAATCCAGAGAGAATGACAAAAAAACTAGGAGGCAGATAATACGAGACACTTTTTTTGTTTGACGGGATTTCTGTCTATACGTTTTTACTCTACCACTTAGTTTGTGAAATGCTTAGTTAACACTTAAAAGTATTTCCTGATTTTGTTTATCGTTATCGTACGTGCTGTTACAGGAATCTAAATGGGAAATCAATCAGAACTGGAACTGATAAAATTCAAATGAAAATACTGCCTGACGCTGCAGCTCTTGATGCCTGCCTTCAGCTCAACAGGGTTGAGGTTACTCGTGCAGGAATGAGAGAAAGGGAACAAACATAATCTCATCCTCAAGAGTATTAGCCTGTTTTCTGACACATTTCTATTCATCTCTCCCTTCGCCATCACATCTGCAGCCAAAGAGAGAGACATGAAACAGATTCTGGGCTCTCCTCTCACCCTCCACCTCCTATCATCTCTGGCCTTCCTTGTTGGCTCCAATTAAAACTGCCCCTGGTCCCTGTTGTGTAATAAACCCCGAATACACCCCCCTATTGGCTTCTTGCGCAAAGTCATAGTGTGGTTAATGAAGCCACTATCAGCCCCCAGAGTGGGCCTTACAAGGCCTTATTAGAGCCAGTGAAACGTGGCCAGGCCCACTAGATCAGAGGCTCCAAGCTCCTTACAACCTGTTGCAGCCCTCACGAAAGACTGACCGACTGATTGGCTGACCAGACTAAGCTCTGCTTTTTAATGTAAAAACTTTTTTGCCAATGCGCTTTGTTTACTTTCTATTGGGGATTTCTTTCTAGAACTGGGCCAATTTAATCACTTACTTAATCAATACTGCAACTCATATTTATGACATTGAAACATCTCTAGTTAGCATCAAATATCTCTACTTATTTAGTCAAACAAGGCTCATTGAAGTGTGAGTTCCATTTTGTCCAGGTTCATCTGAATCCCCTCTCAGTAACCATGGTACTTAAATGGCCTGCTCTGGACCAGGCTAGCTGAAGTGGTTAACAAGGAAATTCAATTGTTTGCCATCTGTTTGGCCTCTGTTGTGCTGGTGCTTCTCTATTTACACCGCAAGTATGCAGAGTTGGAGGGGTGTTCACGTCTCATCTTCATTGCTTTTTCACTAAGATCTTGCTAAAATAATGTTTAGCTTGCTGGTAAACTCAGGTTGTAAGCTCCTGTAAGAGATGATGAACTGTTGTGTCTCATTATTATTAGTTTCTCTTGGCAGAACCCAACTGATTTAAAGGAGAGAGCTGGAGTGCCACATTTCCTTTACTAGCAAAAATAAATATATTGCCCTGTGCAGAGCTGCGATTTTCTTTCAGTATTAGTATTCACAATATTAGAATTTAGCTAGTTTGTTCATTTCCCCCCTCTTTCTTTTAACTTTTCTTACCTGTTTTTCTGAACCTCTGTTTTCTTTCAATTCCAGGCTGGCACCGCATCCATTGCTGCGGGGGATTTTTGGATTTTCCACCGGTACATAATTAGACCTGGACTGCATTACCATGTTGTGTTGTCTTTGCACTGAGTCATCCTTACGTGTAGTGTCAGAAATGGGACGACTTGCTGCAGTGTTGCCCATAAAGGTGTGAGGTTGTTACCACTGGGTTGACCAGGTACGATAAGAAGATAAATGGCCCATGTCTCTGCTCTCTGATTGAGTTCCTGCTTTGACTGACCACAGCTCCATACCAGGATGGAGTCACTCTCTTTGCAAAAATCCCCGTCAATAAAAATATGCATCGCTTTTGTGACTGGAGACAGTGGTATCTACTGCTTTAACAGACTGTATATTGACAGTTTTTTTTGTAGAGTGGAAATTTATTTTAGAGATGCTTCCTGCTTTCAAACTATTCAAAAATGCCACAGCTGGAATATTTCATGGCTATGATTGGCTGTGTATTTGGTGCTCTCATTATCAGCGATGTCAATGCTTAACTATGACTGTAATGTAACAATTCATTCAAATTTGTCTCCTCGCGGCTCCTGCTGCTGCTGCTGTCTCACTGGTAGCATCCAGTCTTGTGAGGGATTCTCCTTTGCATGCTCCCTTCATTCAAAATCACACAAAGAAACATTACAAGGGTCGAGCAAACCTGTTGAGACACCCTGATTTTGTTCATTTCAGTCACAGACTTGAAGTTCTGTTAAACATGAGCATTCCATCAGCTGTTGGATAGGGAGTCTGAGATCGAGCATCGCTGTTTGGAAGTTTGGGGAGGGCTGATCTTGCATATCCTCTGCTGACAGGCTGGAGCTCATTAGAGGCCTGCTATAAGCATGGAAGAAGAGTGAAGAGAGGGAAGTCAAATTTGAGACTGAAGGGAGATAGGAACAGGGAGCTAAGATAGATAGATGGGTCTTTCCTTGAAAGAGATTAATATGGTAACAGAATAGGTCTGTCTGGGATAGTGGAACTGAGGAGATGAAGAGGCCACGTGAGTGAAGTGTTGTTCCTGGACAGAGGCCATTCTCCACAAAAATCCAGCCACAAATACTTTGTAACAAGAGCTGTGTTGTGGTTTGGCAAAAACCCCAATTGTGGCTGTTTCAAGAAGGAGGCTTTGGATGAGCCGTTGTGGAGACAGATAGGAAAATGGAAAATGACGGCTGTCAATGTGTGGGTTGCACACTGCATTGGAAAAACCAAACCAAACATTTGTTCATGGACGAAGAGAATCAGTGTAGCTGTTTACTCAATTATATTTATGAGAATATATATCTTAATTTCAGGTTCACTTCCTCAGATTTATTATTGGAGCTGAGAGCAGGGTGTGCCTTCCTCTGCTGTGTTTAGGTAGCAGGCGTGGGGGTGAAGAAACGGGCCAGAATCTTGCACTTTCACTGCAACAGCAGGTTTCAATTCTCCACCAGCAAGGCGGGTTAACTTAGACACCAATACGCAGAAATGACCAGGTTTATTTTCTTTTGATTAAACAGGCATTTAGGGCATGAGCAACCAGACTTGAGTCCCCATAATGCCTTTATTCTCTGTGGTCCTCCGGGGGTGGAGGAACACGAGGTGAGAGGGGTGCTGATAGGGGAAGTGGGGATGAAAGAAAGTGTGGTAGTCTATATATTCCCTCTGAGATCTCCATCTTTTTCATTGTCTCCCGACATGATTCCACATATGCCTTTAATTTTGGAATGGGGCAGCGCAGGAGTGAAGTTATCTTGGAATTTTCTGTTCACTTCTCCACCCCTGCCTCCGACAAGAGTCTCAATGTAATGAAGCAATAAAAGAACTAGGGTGTATAATAGGATTGGAAAACAGTGACAGTGAATGCTGCACCCAACTGTGTACTCTCAGGCCTGTGTCAGAGTTAATATTTGTAACGTGACAAAGGCATAAATATAACGGGGTCAGGGGTCACAAGCACTGAGAAGAACCTCTAAACTCAGATGATCCCTGCTCATTATCTCATTGTCCCCCCTCACTTATTTAGAAATTGTTTGCCCATTATCCTCCTCTCGATGAGCTGAATCTCAACTGAGTCATCCCTTTTAATAGGCTTTGCAGCCCCGGCAGAATAATGACGACTGTTACATAAAAAGGGAGTCGACACATTTTTTTTTACATCCCGTCAGAAAAAAAACCTCTTCATCCGTCTCATTCGGCTATGTCTCTGAGCCAGTAGTGCCCCAATCACTGCACAATGGATATCACAGACATGTCAGATCGGTGGCCGCATTTGACCACTCGGCCTGTTTTTGTGCTCATGTCCTTAGTTCATATTTTCTGCTTCTTTTGTCCAACTGCTGAGAAAAAGCCCGGGTTTTCAAAAGAACAGCAATGGCTGCGTTTGAAGTTTTTCACTAGAACTTGTGGAGAGGAGAGGGGAACAGTTGGGTCCCTTCACCTTGAAGTAGTAATTAGTTGAGTGCTTTGATATTTTGGTTACTGGCACATGTTCAAGCCTCCTATTCTCAGTGCTGTAACAGAGGAAAAACAGCCAATTTTCCTGAATAATTACCACATTGATGCTCAGAACAGATCTCCCCCCCCCCCAAAAAAAAATGACTGCGCTGACACTGATTCTCTCTTTCTCTACAATCTGAGAACTCATTTTTAGAGCGCTAATTGATATAGAATCCAGTGAGCAACATTTTCCCTCTCAATTAATGGTTGAGTAAGCTGCACGGTTTGAAAGACAATTTATCCGCTAAAAATAAGGATCACATGAAATATCATCTGTGCTCCGACCCTGTTTAGTTTCATAATCTTAAAGAAACTAGAAGCTAATAAAATCTTTCCATCCATGTAAGGGATTCCTTCCTGACTGCTAGTACCATTAGGAACTGTAGAGCCACTGTAGGTCTTTGAGCCCTTTAGCATCAGTTACAAGGAACCCACCCTTGCACTCTGGTCAACTCCCGCTCTCCACCCTGTGCTGCAAAAGAAAACATGGGTGTGTGCTAAAGAAAGAGAAAAGTAAAATACTTGCTTTTTTCAGTAGAGAAATATTTTGCAAAAACTCCCTTAGCAGATGTGAAGACAATTTATCACCGTTCTGATCAAGAGACAGTAGCAGACTGAGAGCGAGAAGACAGGGAGGAAGCAGTTGCATGTTGTTGCGTCCTCTACCTGAACTCAGACAGGCCAGTGGAGGTGACGCTGCCATCTGCCGCTCAACTGTCAGTATCAGTAACCACATTCAAGGTCACCGCAGGAGCATTCACACTAATGAGGTTTAATATACAATGCCGTACTTTAACTACATTTGCACCAAGCATCCATCAAAATCTGACATTTTTAAACCCTAAAAACACAGAACTTTGCTGCGTGAACTCTCTGCAGATCACTCAACACTATATAGACACGTTTGTTGTGATATCTCATGAATCCATCCTGGAAAAAAAAACATCACAATGGACGTCTGCATTTACTATCTGAGGGTCACATTTACTATCTGGTGCCTCACAGCAAGAAGGTTCCAGGTTCAAGTCCCGGCTCGGGATCTTTCTGTATGGAGTCTTCATGTTCTCCCTGTTCCTGTGTGGGTTCTCTCTGGTACTCCAGCTTCCTCCCACAGTCCAAAGACATCAAGAGGGGACGAGGCTGATTGATACTCTAAATTGACAGTAGGTGTGACTGTGAGTGTGAATGGTTGTCTGTCTCTATGTGTTGGCCCTGTGATGGACTGGTGACCTGTCCAGGGTGAACCCCGCCTCTCGCCTGAAGGCTGCTGGGATAGGCTCCAACCCCCCCCCCCCCCAGACCCTTAACAGGATAAGTGGAAGAAAATGGATGGATGGATGGATGGTCACTGCCCTTGTTGTCTTTTACTAGCAGTGGTCGGAAAACCTTAGAATGTTGGGACCAAATAAGGGGATTCTACTAATGACTACAGCTCATGCTTCCACCGTCTTGACCATCTTATACTGTTCATTTTTCCACAATGATTGACTATCACTCAAGTACCCCCAAAACATTTCTCCATACACCCATGAACTCACTCCTATCATTAGCATAGACCAGAGGTATGGTGCTCACGTATTAACTAGGTGCTTGTTCAAAATGAGCAAGTACTGCTGTCCTGCTGGTCGGGGAAAGCAGGAAAAGAAAAATTGATGTAGACAACTGAGGTTTGTAAGATGAGCGGACAGAGAAATTAGTTCTTTTTGTCCCAATCCAGCACGAAGCCTTGTGTTCGATTTGCACATGAGACTGTTAGAGTTGTGAAGATTGCAAACGCCATCCCTTCCAAAAAGAAAATACTCACAGTACAGGAAAACAACAGAACTTTCAGCTGGAATATTCCTATCGATCAAGTCACAAGTTGTTTGTGAAAAATCACGAGGTCAGTCAGTTTAATCCGTTTTTTTCAGGGCATGAAAACTTCGCCTATTTTGTTTGCTTGGGTATGAAAATCAAATCCGATGAGGATTTTTCTAATCAAGTTAAAATTTCCTCTCAAACAACACCGTGCACCGGTGAACTTGTTGTAGTGGCGTCGGTTCACAATCGACAGTGCCGTTCCTCTTGCACTGGCTCTGAGTGACTTTTGAACGATCCTGACACTTGAATGTAAAGTTAACAGTTGTTTTGTTTGACGCAACCTGCAGTCAGACAGTGGTGTTATTTTGTCTCTGTCTGGCTTGAGTGTTCATATGAATTACTTATAAGCCAGTTTATTAAAAGCTATTTGTTTACCATCAACCTTTCACCAACCAACAGATCTTTTACCATGACTAGAAATCAGAGATTTGATGAGACAAAACTTTCTCTGAAATCGTAGTGAAAATGTGAGCTTTAATGTTGGCCTGTTATTTTTTGGGTAAAGCGGGATCGGAGTTGTTTTCTTTACACTGGGATGTGGAGTAGCATGCTTAAAATAGGATGGGATGTGTTCTGTAGATAAGGAAGTGCTGACAATAGAGCAGGGGCAAGAACTGGTAAAACTTTATAAAAGCAGAGAAGATGGGATTACATCCACGGGCTTAGAAGATGGTTTTTCTTATCAAGTTCATGAAATCTTCTGAACTGACAGAATGTTAGGACGTAAAGGGTCTTAGAGGCTGGGGTCTTTGATATGTACTGGATCTTATGGCCATTAACTAGTTAACTACACGGTAATGTGTACTGTGGTGTTGTGACTATATCATCAAACAGAATTTGGGTTTTTTTTGTGTGTGTTTTTTTCAAGGTGAGATAAGGTTGGCAAAGTAGACAGATGTGGGCGTCTTTTACTGATGTTCTAAAACACAACTGGATATCTTTGAGGTGGAGGCGATGCAGTCTGTCAGGTGCTGCAAAGAAAACACACAAAAAACCAGCCGTAGCTCTCATTTGAAAATGTGCCACTTTCTCCGGTGAAAATGGAGCACTGCTCATTAAAAACGCCACATCATGCATGAAAAATCACAATAAAAGTGAGCATAAACTTGTTTGACGGAACTTTGAGTATAATCAAGAGCATTTGAGTATCTCCTATTAGAACACAGGGGTCGACATGTACTAAAACATTAAAGAAAACATGTTTAAAATCGCAGATCTGCAGGTGCTCGACAGGTGTCACCACCGCTAATCCCACAGTGAAGAGAAGTGGCTCTGTTGGCCCGTTTTGAAAAGCAAAGGACTCTTTTATGGTGCTAAATTTGTGGGGATATTAACACACAGAGATCCATCCATCCATTTTCTTCTGCTTATCCTGTTAAGGGTGGGGGGTGGAGCCTATCCCAGCAGCTTTCAGACAAGAGGCAGGGTTCACCCTGGACAGGTCACCAGTCCATCACAGGACCAACACATAGAGACAGACAACCATTCACACTCACAGTCACACCTACGGTCAATTTAGAGTATCAATCAGCCTCGTCCCCTCTTGATGTCTTTGGACTGTGGGAGGAAGCTGGAGTACCAGAGAGAACCCACACAGGAACAGGGAGAACATGGAGACTCCACACAGAAAGATCCCGAGCCCAGAACCTTCTTGCTGTGAAGCGACAGTGCTGACCACTGCACCGCCGTGCCGCCTAACATGCAAATATCACTCACCAAATTACAAGACTTTGTCCAGCTTGATAGCAGATGTGAAACAAAGTCAGTAAAATGAGATAAACTGGACCACAACCAAGAGGCCAATAAAAATGGCTCAGCTGAACAACTTAAGTCCTTTGTTACTCAAATGTGGTAAAAGGTCCTGTGCTCAGCAGCTGGCAAGGGAACTGGTTTTTCCAGACCATAATAAGATCACCTGCAAGGCCTTGACAAGCATGGATTCCCGATATATGCATTTCATGGAGCACAGTTCATTTCAATGGATACACTCCATATTCCGTTGCCAAGTTTTGGTCAGGAGTAAGAAAACACGATTATGCTGGGTCAATGAGTCATTCAGTATGTGGGCTTGTTTGCAGGATATCGAGCATTAATCAAACAGATTTTAATGGGGAAGCAACTGTGCTGTAAGAGACCTACCAAGCCACGAGGGCGCATTTTACAGAGATTGATGATCTTTGTTTACGAATATAAGATTTTACAATCGGTCCATTTGCAAAACTAATAGGTTTGTGTTTTTTTTTCTCTTTACAAATAGAATTCCAAATGTCTGGGCACAACACCATTGCGGTGTCAAGAGTGTCAAGAGAAGACCACACAAGTAGATGAGGACCCGCTCATTGGTCAGAAATTACGTGGGTTTTGCAGGTGGATAAAGGACGGCTTGTTTTCCTCTGGGCTGTCTTCTTTCATTCAAAATGAACCGGTAGCTCTAGGCTGGGTTTGTGCAGCAGCCCTACTCTGGCTGGTTTGATCCAGAATCTGGGTCAGATGAAGGTTGGATGTTGTTCATAACACAAACAAAACACACCAGATTTGTTTGTAACTGGACCTCCTTAAAGTGGTGGCGTCAGTCACTTTGTGAATATCCACATCTCAGTTTGAATGCTGTATTCACACCCACCCAAACAAACCTCATCAAGAGAGTTGATGTACCACAAATCACTTCAAATGGACGACAGAAGGTGGTTGTGAAAACACCCTGAGATAAACAAGCATTGGACAAAAGAAGGGTGTGTTTGTGTATGTGGAGGACCTCATACCTGTGTTTGCCCTTAGCCCCCAAATCACTATGACAACCACTGACTGATTCTTTTGGTTAGTGGCCACCCCTAGAGGAGATGCCTGGCAACTGCGAAGCATACAAAACTAATTACTCTTCAAAGAGATGTGCACATCTGGTGAACAGTGCAGTGGTCAGCACTGTCGCCTTACAGCAAGCAGGTTCCGGGTTCGAGTACCAGTCTGTCCTGGAGTCTCCATGTTCTCCCTGTTCCTGTGTGGGTTCTCTCTGGTACTCCAGCTTCCTCCCACAGTCCAAAGACATCAAGAGGGGATGAGGCTGATTGATACTCTAAATTGACTGTAGGTGTGACTGTGAGTGTGAATGGTTGTCTCTCTCTATGTGTTGGTCCTGTGATGGACTGGTGACCTGTCCAGGGTGAACCCCGCCTCTCACCCGTTGACTCTGGGATAGGCTCCACCCCCCTCCGCGACCCTTAATGTAGGAATAAGTGGAAGACAATGGATGGATGGACGTGACAACGGGCTCATGAGCCATTTCAGACCGTGTGAGTTCCAGAGCATGAATGCTGGAGCGTAAGCCATGGCCACGCCACCTGTGCTGGACAGCATCAGCCACATGTCAGCAGGTACAAGAATATTTGCAATCAGAGACAGTTTCCATCATGTAATCACAGCAATCAACTGCTCTCTCTCTATCTGTCTCTCTCTCTCTGTCTGTCTCACACTCTCACTCTCTCTCACACAAAAACAAACACACACACACAGAGGTGTAAAAGCACCATTTGAAGATTAATGAGTCAGTTAATACAAATCATATTCATTCATTCTATGTGCAAATATTGGATGATGTGCATCTGCATATATTATGGTCTGGATCACCCTGCAATTCATTAATCTACACAAAGAACATGGTTATGAACGTCTACAAGCTGGCGGTACACACACTTCTAGGTAAGTGCCTTATTTGTAGTTAGTGATCTAAATCCTCTGCAGCGCATGAACTGTGCTTGCCTCCAAATATGATATTACTTTTACAGCATCATCACTCGTCAGCGGCTGAAGTTATTGACATGCCATTTTTATCTGTTCCTATAGAATCAGAGCCCGACTGACTGTCTGTGTCCTCTGCTTTTGTCAATAATCAAAGGCGTAACATTTGAAATGATTTGAATCGTTTCACCTCTCCCTGGTGCACAGATGCAGGCTATTTATGAAAATAGGAAATGTTTGTAAGTACGTAATGGCGGATTGTCCACTTCAGGCAGGGGATAAGTCCTTACAACATGCAGCGAAGGAGTTCAAGTATCTCAGGGTCCTGCTCTTGAGTGAAGGGACTATGAAGCATGAGATGGCCCTGAGAATTGGAGCAGTAGGAGCAGCTTTGCATTTGCTCTTCTGCGCCGTTGTAATGAAAAGGGAACTGAGGCAGAAGGAAAAGCTCCCGATCCATGAGTCGGTCTTCAATCCTACTCTCACCTTTGGTCCTGAAATATGGGTCACGACGTAAAGTAAGAGACTGTGAATACAAGCGGCTGGAAAAGGGTTTCCTCAAGAGGGCAGCTGGTGTCTCCCTCGGGGATAGAGCGAGAAGTTCGGTCATCCGTGAGTGGAGCTGCTGCTCCTTTGGGTCAAAAGGAGCCAGTGAGGTGGTTTGGGCATCCAGTTAGGATGCCACCTGGGCGCCTCTCAAGGGAGGCATTCCAGGCACGTCCAGTAAGGAGCAGGGTGTGGAGCAGACCCAGGACCAGGTGGATACCCTAGTCAGAGGATGTTTATGTGGCTGGGGAAGTTTGGTACTTCTACCTCTCCAACGTGTCCCCAGATAAGTGGTTGAAGATGGATGGATGGAAGTGAGTACATGGATTGTAAGATAAAGAAATTACTACGGTAAATCATCAAGTACATTAAAATAAAGAGGGAATGGGTAATGTAAAATAAATACCTGAATTCTGGTGCAAGACAGAAAAAGAGGATTCTGGCATGAAAGCTTCATTTAACTTTGTTTTTTCTGATTCTGATGTGCATGTTGCAAAAATAACAACTCCAGAGGGGGAGACAAAGAAGTTTTACGAAAGCACAAAATCCTTGATCTGGGTTATGTTTGCCTTATTTCAAGTTGTTGGAAATTATTTACTCCAAATCAGCTCCAGTCAGGTGTCCTCTGCCTCACATCCACCTTCATACCCGACCTTTTTGTCTTCATCCATCCATCCATTTTCTATACCGCTTATCTGTTAAGGGTCCCAGCTGACATTGGGTGAGAGGCAGGCTTCACCCTGGACAGGTCGCCAGTCCGTCACAGGGCCATGAGGAGCAATTAGGGGTTCAGTGTCTTGTCCAAGGACACGTGGACATGGTCATGAAGGGGAAGTGAGGATCGAACCAGCGACCCTTCCGTTGCTAGACGGCCACTCTACCTCTGAGCCATGCCCCCCCTCCTTTTCCTCTTCAGTTCCTTGAATTACTTTTTTGAGAGAACACTTCTCTGACTGACGTCCTGCCTCTAAAGGGTTTTCATCTGTAGAGGCGCTTCACCATCACCAGTCTCAGAGCAAATAAGACAAATACACTCAACTGCCCTGTAAACTGCAGTCGTGTAACAGCAGCTGTTTTACTGCTGCTTTTTCTATGTAAACATGTTGTTTTCACCGTCAACTTTTCTGGTTTTAGAATACTTTCTTCTGACTTGTGTCCCGCCTCGTTTCTCATGTCACAGCCCTGAAGGTCCACCCTCTCCTGCACACGACAGAATGGCTCATTGAGCACCGGTTCATTCAAAGTTTATCACCGCACGTTCAAATTACACCAAAGTCAATACGGCTCTTCTTATGGTCAGCGGTAATGCAAACGTTTGATGTTGGTCTGCTCTACAGTGGATTGCCAGTGTAGTAGATATACTGTACATACACACAGATGCAGCTTTCTAGGTCTGAGAACACTATGTCCCGTCATTTCTTAATTTATCCGAGCTGCAGCTGAGTCACACAGTTGATTGTGTTGTCTTTTTAAACCAGACTCTTTGTTGTGGACAAGTTGCACTGAGGGAGCTGGCACATTAATGGAAGAAACGCTTCTTTCATCACAGGGAAGCTGGCAGTAACACGCAGTTGCCAACAAGAAGTCAAGACTTTGCTTGAACTGACGTAGGTGGTGCATGTGAATAATGTGTTGAGGCGTCTTTCAACAAAGTTGATTTCTCTTCATCAGCCAGCTCCATCCTCCCACCTCTGACCTACATGGTTGCCTAGTGAACTGACATGACAAATAAATAGTCTTCACTGTTAAGCTTTCTGTGTAATTATGATGGATGCCTTTTGTCTTGCTGTCAGTGTAGCACTCGGAAAAGGCTCGATGAAGGGTTAAAGCTGCGAGGCTTGTACTGATAGTGCGCTATCAGGTCTGTATTGGAATGCCATCACAGGGTCACATGCTCAGTTTGCACGCTGTTGTCCTCTGGAATTTGGCTGACCAGTGGCTGTTTCCACTGAGACACATGGGTGTGTCTCCCACCAGGGACATAGTGACGACGCACTGGGAATCACAGTTTGCCTTGAAATCAAGAACTGACATTGACATCTGGATGTGAGATTTCCTGCAGTGCGTGTGTGTGTGTGTGTGTGTGTGTGTGTGGGGGGGGGGGGGGGGGGTGCAGACTCCTGTCAGAGGAACTACCCTCGTTATTTAACTCTGGCTTTTTCATTCCATTTTGTCAACATGACATGGTGGTTAGTTGCACAGAACCATCCAGAAGGTCCTTCATAGAAGCTGTTAGAAAAAGGGATCATCAATCAGAAGCGATCACACTTCAGTTAGTCAGATCAACAAACTCACGCAGACATCGGTGGAAGAGTGACAACATCTTTAACCTGAAAAGACTTCGGTACTGTTCTCGGATCTTCTTTTCAAGAAGAAGCACTATTTGTAATGGAGTTGGTGTCTGTGGACAGACAGGCCAGCTGTCGTCACACCTAAACCACGCCTCAAACTCCCCAAAGGACGCTAAAGGGGCAGAACCAGTTTCGGTGCTAGCTTCAAGCCCTGCGTGGATTCTCCTGACCTTGCTAAACCAGCTGCCTTGCAAAACTACTACGCGTCTTCTGAGTCTCTAAACTTTCCAGTTAAATTTGGTTTCACATTTAATTAACTGACCGAGCCATTTTAATTAGAATCAAAGTGTTTCCACATAATCATGGAACCTTTGCGAGCCACGGCGTGTGAATAATGATGAAAAGTTCTGTTCTTTGTACTTCAAAAGGTCAAAAAGGATAATACAAGATTTTGGATCCTGTAGGGTAAATCAAAACCAACTGCACAGGGATTTGTTTTCAAAAATGGAAGAATTAATTAAATTTTCTCAAAATTGTTTTGCTTGGATAGAAGAATAGTAAGACCTTCTAACTCTGACCAGAATGCTTTTTTTTTTTTTTTAAACCTCACAAAGACATGTATAACACCTAAACTGAAAATAGAAAATAAGGTGCACAACATACCCCTTTCACTTTTTGAGCGTACAAGCCCTTAAGATGTATTTCCTTCCAACAGAGAACATGTGTCCATGAGGCCTAAACAGCATTATTTGTTTTTCTTTGTATCTTTTTTTTCTCTATGTGTTGCTGGAGTTACTGTAGATCGCAGCCAAGAAAAAGTACAAACTTTCCAGAGGAAGTAACTGAGTAGATAAGATAACTGATGTTGGGAAACTAGAGTGACCTCACTCGCGCCGAGGAAAAAGTGATCTCTTGCATGCGGTCGAACACGTCTTGTTCTCAACTGAGTTTTGACTTCGGAGCCTTTGGTAAAGACAATAACTGTTACCAAGTAAGAAATAAAGAGCACACGCTCGCAATCACCAACCCCCATTACCTCTGCTGCTGGCAATGGTTTCCGTCTGTTGGTTCACATTTTCTGTCAAGGTGGTGGTGATAGGTGGAGGAATGTCAG
Source organism: Aulostomus chinensis (assembly GCF_037954235.1). Lineage (NCBI taxonomy): Eukaryota > Metazoa > Chordata > Actinopteri > Syngnathiformes > Aulostomidae > Aulostomus > Aulostomus chinensis. Next base: position 15,268,033 of record NC_141340.1, read on the forward strand.
ACAGAAAGATTTTGTGTTTATCTTACACCGTGGTGTTGGGTTCAGGGCAGCTCCTGTGGTTCTGCAAGATAGATGCAGAGACCACTGAATACACTGACATTCCTAAAATAATTGTAATTATAGGTCTGCAGATGGATTCTGATGGGAAATAGACAATTTTGGTCCATGTGGTCCACAAATGTGCAGTTATTACAGCCCTGCCAAGTTTAGCACATTCTTTCTGCATGAAAACGCAGCCAACTTCTGCAATAAGCTAGGTAGGCTAGAAGTTGTAGAAAATGACTCTGGTAGGCGCTTTGAGAGAGAGAGAGAGAGCGAGAGACTTCAGGGTGGTGCTGTTGAAGGTGTCTCACAACCCCTGGAGTTTTCAAACGAGCTCGCGACTTTCCCCTTGAGTCTTCAAGGGGAAGTATTTAATTATCTGTTATTAGCCCCCCTCCCACAAAAAGTACTTCAACCAAATGCTCAAGACTGCAAGAGTGTGTGAGGCTGATCCCCGAGCCACCAGTCAGACCAGTCGCACACAAAATCATAGTTGCCAAGCGTCACCGTGGCTCCCTGATGGTGAGCTGTCGGACCAGAGCCAAACTTGTGTGTGGCAGCGCTCCATCACGTTAGGATTGCTACAATTACCGCCTTTTTACAATCCTATTACCTTCCAATCTATTTAAAGTTACCGGAGCAAGCCACTTTCCAACAAAGCCTTTGATGTGAGCTTTACCTCAGTAATTCAATACAGCACATAGCATCGCTGGGGAGACATAATATAGGGACACGCACTCACTTCATGCAGGGCTCTGGCTTTAACTGAGGACGCAGAGGTAAAGTCCTCCGTTTTGTCTTTCAAATGGAAATTTGGATATTTTTTTACAATCCGAGGTGGAATTTACATCTTTGACTTGAATAATTTAACAGAAGCTCCAAGCAGATTTTATTTTTAGGCTTAAACCTATTTCGTCTTTACCAGGCAATATGGAAAGAGAAGTAATGAGACCATCAAGCGGAGAAATAAAATACACAAATAAGAGTTTAATTCAATTCAGGCCACAAATGGACAAAAAACAACAACCCTGTGTTTTCGCTCATTAAAGCAGTAGTTTGATAAATACACTTCCCCTCTCGCTGAGGACCAGATGCAGAGACTGATCCTGCGCTTGCAACTGTTCTCTAAAGAGAAGTTCAACTTTTAGAAATAAGAGTTCCAAAAGGACTCTTCTTGAAGGGCTGAACCATTTACTTCTGAAAAACAAACACACCCTCTTGTCATTAAAGATCAGTCAAGGGTTCTTTATACAACAAAGAGTTGCTCGAGGAACCCTTTGGAACCCTAAAAGCCCTCTTTTGAAGAGCGAGTTCTTCAAGGACGGTTGAAGGTGGCGGCGTACAGGCAGACCAGCAGTTTTACTGCTTAAGGCAGCAACATTATTGACTTTGAATCAAACTGAAATGGGCATAAAACTTCAAAGAGTAAACCTACGTCAATCAATACACTATGTAGCAAGTTAAGTGCAACCTGGGCCTTCTTATCTACTGAGCTGATACGTCCAATAGAGAAGTCAATGAAAAACTGAATTTTTAAAAGAAATATTTACATCAAATTACAACCTATCTGCAATATGAGAGGGGGAGGAGTGGGAGAGGCCGATCCTCAACGTATGCTGGATGGACGAGCCAGCTGCAATGTGAACCAACAATACGAGGTGCAATAAATATATTGAAATAAAATGTAATAATAATAATATATTGTGTTACGCCCTGTTTCACGAGGATGAGATCTCTGTCACATCATCACACCCTCAACTACTGAGTGGAGAAATCAAGATATTCTTCTTTAAGAGCCAAGGTGTCATGGTTCACCAAAAGGTTTTATTTGTTGTAGCGTTGGTGTAAAGTTTTTCCTCCTGTCTACCCCCCCCCCCCCTTCCCACCTGCTCTCCTAGTATGACAGTGAGAAGGGGGCGTGGCTTCCTGGCTCTGCCTGCAGCAGATGAGGCACCCCTGCTGTTCGCCGAGCTGAAACCGTGACAGCGACAGCATGGTCATCTCTCCGCTCTGACGCCAGTTCATTCAGTTTCTCAAGTGGCGTGGCTGTTGGGGGGAAAGGGCCGGTTCCTGCTGAGAAGTTTGTCAGTCTGACCACGGCGGCTTGCGTCTGAACGACCCTGAGTCCAGCTGTGGCTTCAGCTACTCTGCTTTGCCCTAAATCTTGTGTTTCACCAAGAGACTGCAGGCCCCCTTTGCATTTTCCCCAGCCTATTGATAATAACAATAAAACAAACAAACATAACTTAAACTGTTGCAGTCTTCCAGTCTGCTTCTGGATCCAACAAATTACCTTCATGATGACGGAAGGTCAGGTGCTTGCTTCTTTTTTTTTGTTTTTGAAATCATTTGAAAATTGGTTGTCACAGCAACATCTCTGAGTCAGCGTGAGGCAGTCTATGAAAATCAAATGCATTAAGGGCTCTGGGTGAAAGTTGTTGCACTAGTTAGGTTTGACACAAACCTAAATCTATGGCTATGTCAGAGAATCGAAATGAACTCAATCAATATTTCACCAAGCTCTTCTTTTTTGTCGTTTTTGTTGAAATTAATTACACAGCCTGTACCAGCAAGAGCACGCACCAGAGTCTTAGACTTGAGGGTTTGTGTGAAACCATAATTACGCTTTATTTTGTTTGTGCAAAGACTAGATAGAAGCAGTTCTGATGCTAAACCAAGCTAAACAGTTGCTAGCTGCAGTTCTGATGCCAAACCAAGCTAAACAGTTGCTAGCTGCAGTTCTGGTGCTAAACCAAGCTAAACAGTTGCTAGCTGCAGTTCTGATGCTAAACCAAGCTAAACAGTTGCTAGCTGCAGTTCTGATGCCAAACCAAGCTGAACAGCTGCTAGCTGCAGCTTTAAACAAAATCAGAAAACGCATGTTAAAGTGGTACTGATCTTCTCATCAGAATTGCTGCAGGAATACTGAAAACAGGTCCTAAAAAAACTTAACTGTTCTTTACTGTCGGTACTTTGAAGTAACTCAGAAGTTTCAATGGTGGAGTATATTTTCTTTCTAGTAAAAATCATGCTGCTCGTGAATCCAGTCGAGGAATATTCTCCTTGGTGACACGTGCACACGCATACACACACACACACACACACACACACACACGCCTCTACAAAGAAGTCTGAAGTTTGGGGGAATGTTAGCTGTTGCTGCTCACAAAGCTGTGAAGTGCTCAACCCCAATTTGCAAACGCAGCAGTGACATCACGGCCCCTGTGCCACATCGCAGTGCGGTACATATGAACTACATATGGCTCGATGGAAAACAGCCAGCCAGATTGTTGCGTTCAAGCGGTGTTTCACTCCATGAAGGCACGGAGAGGCTGAAGCGCTGACCTTTAGTGATAGTGAGCGGATGCCAGTGGGATAACCCACTGAATGAATATCTTCTTCAAATGACTCTGACACAAGAGTTACGAATGCTCATTCGGCCTTGATTATTCTTGTTCTTGTTCCTTGGACTTTCCTCAGTTTCTCTGTGTTTTAACATCAGGCCCGCAAGCTCACAAGAAGTAAAACGGTGACACGTATGTCACTAAAAAAAACCTGTGGCGTCTGTAGGTATCTACATACAAACTTCTTCCTCATTGCCCTCTTCATCATAAGCGCTCTAAATGAATCGTTCGTGTACGACAAACTAGCTCCAGCGCTTCCTTTGTCAAAATCATAACAGTTAGGAAAAGCTAACCTCAGCTTTAAATGATCCCTTGGTGCTGATGTTTCAGTTTTAGGAGAGACCAACATGTGATGATGAACATGTTGAGGTTACAACGTTATACACAGCAGAATTCACTGAACATCAGTTTACATGCTGACAAGCCGGCAGGTTTTCTTTTCGAAACAGGTTGAGAAAGGTTTCATGGAGAAAAGTTTGGATTTTTTTTTTTTTTTTAAACCAAGGCACACTTCAAACATGCAACGTTCCTCTAGCATCTGACAGCACATCGTTCTGTTGCAAACCAGACTCACCTGACCTACCGCGGACACATCCTTGGACGAAGACGTCTTACAAGAGATGTGATATTCAGTAGATGTGGTTCTGGTCTGCCTCCAGTCCACGGGAACTTCCACTGGACGCTATGGATCCACACTGTTCACGTCTTTGAAATGACAGAATATGATTGAAAACTTTGAATTTCGCCCCCCCCCCAAAAAAAAACAGCAGTGCAGCCCAAACCGGAAGCCTCTGCTATAAAACTGCTTCATAAACCGTGTAAACACATCATCCAGGGAACTAAAACACAACGAATACCTCGTGGATGTTTCTGCTGCGTGTTGTGTGCTGCTGGGTGTGTTCAGCCAGCAACTGGAACAACACAACTTTACCTGCAAAAAAATGATATTCTTCAAGCGCCTGATGAAAAGCTTCTGTATAAACATGACAATTGTTGGGAAAGTTTTGGCGGCAGTAGAGAGGACCATAAATTTGAGGACGTATTTGTAGAAGAATGACAGTCGAACTAAATTATTTTCCCTGAGGGAATAGCAAACCCAGGCTGACAGAAGCATCTGTGTCGAAATCACGGAGGTTTAATGTCCTCTGGTGTTTTCTTTCTCTTTTTAAGGAGAGGGAGTACGACTTTAAGCTCCTGTAAGAAGGTGTAAAGAGGATTTGTCAAACACTCAAGGAGGATCAAAACAAAACATAGTTGATTAGCAAGTGAAAATGCTTCTTATAATAAATACTATGTCAGGCTGCCTGCGTGTTTAGGGCTTCACCCAACCTCTGCTGACTAGTTTTTGACAGTGAACATTAGAAAACTGAAACAGGATACTTTCGAAAACACAGCTCTAGCATACATTGTGTGGAAATAGAAGACTAGAAAATAAGTCATAATTACATCCTCCAAGTTCTCACAAATGCGTGCAGATATGTAACCTTTGGACAGATACAGTGGAGGGCGTGTGGAGGAGACGGCCGAACGTGAATCCTGCAGACGTGAATCGATGTGTCACAGTAATTACAACAGGTTCTAAATGTAACGTCTGCTCTGTGGTTCAGGACAAGCCAGACACTGACCTTAATGCTAAGCGGCACTGCATCCAACCGCCTGCCCACTGGAGCAGAGGGATGTCTCCTCGGCGCTGTGCTCCGGTGTGGTGGGCTGTTCCCACATCCGAGCTCAGTCCGTCCACAGCAGCGGCAGGGATGAGTGCTGGGAACCGGGCGGCGACGCATTTCATAGGTAAAAGTGGCTCCAAGTCCAACGATGTACCGCATTTGGTTCAGCCAATTGTTTTGGTTTGTTTGTTTTTTTAAACAAGATTTCAGATTTTGGCGATAGTCGCGTTTGGTTGCAAAGAAGAGCAGGCAGAGGCTGACAGACTATCTACGGTGCGTTCAGTATTTCCAGCGGTCCCCCTAATGCCTCCTGCACCGGGATTCCAGGATTTAGGACAATTGTGTGACACTGACAGGACGCGACGGTAGAAGGTGAAGGAGTGCGGGGATGGCGGTCTGCATGTTGTCCTGGATTTGAAGCGTGTGCGGCGGCGTCTGTCACGTTTGGCGGACTCGGTCTCATCAGCTGAAGGTTACGGGCTGCTGATGAAGCTAGCCCGGCTAGCGTTAGCGCCTTGACGCCTTGTTGTCTCTGTTTTGAATGACTTCCTCCAAATTAACGATGAGCCGATTTGTGTCACAATTTGCAGGGAAACATATTTATAGTGACTTTAACATCAGCGACGGTCCGTGACATATTTGGGTCATTGTTTCTCGGTACATTACTCCATATAGCTGTTAGTTATCTGTAATTAGATCAGGTAGAAATACTTTGCTTTATATCTCCTCAGTGTGGTTTCACCCTGGTGAAGGTTTTTTTTGGGGGGGGGGGGGGGGGCTAAACGGAGACATGATTCAAATGTAGGCTACGGTGGGTCATGCATGCCGGAATTAACCAAGGACCTCTACTGATTCTGGAAGGTCTTAAGTGTCGATAGCAAGGAGAGCCACTTATTCTCTTATTATTCAACTGGTGAGTTCCAGTGGGCTTGGATTTCCGCTATAAATAGCTGTTTGGCGGAGTTTGGCGTGCTCTCTGCGCCACAGTGAAATGTGCACAGCTGAGCTAGGCTAGTATGCTACAGCAACAACCTGATCCGAACCAGTAGCATCGTGACGATCCTGTTCATCTATTTCACAATGACACACACACACACACACAAATCAAGGCACATGTCCTCGCCAGATGTTTGGAAACACTCCTGGTAATGGAAGAGGCCAGCTGTGATACGCGTTTGTCGATTGGTGGGCCAGGTTGAGGTTGCTTTGATGTTTGCATGTTGTCACACTGTCGCACCTGCAGCACGTTTGCATGATGCTGGCAGCTGCTTGACCTCTTGTGTCCTCCCGTGCAGCCTGCATCCATCCATGCATGCATGCATGCATGGATGGATGCAGCTAACCTTGCATGCCGAAACTGTACGCCATCCTGCTGTCATGATGTTGAAAATGATAAATAATAATAAGCTTAAAAAGATCGGTATTGTCATGTGATGTGTTGAAAATATTCTCTCTCAAAAGGCATCCGTTAAAACTGACACCTCATGAAGGTCATATGAAGTTTAGTGGTCATTTTGTCAGTCTTGATCCTTGGTGCTTGTTGTAATTGTTCACTTATCTGTTGATGTATGCCAAATATATGTAAAAGCAATCAGTACCAGAGCTGGGCTCCATTGTAAAGGGGGTGGCGACCCAATTGTAATTCCTTAGATTTTTATTATTCCATCAATAAAAGTGGTTAAAACAACAACAACAACAACAACAACAACACAGCAGGTATGTAAGAGTAACATTCTTTGCTCAGAAACAAAAAAAAGACATGTCCACCAGTAGATGGCAGTATAACATGTTTGACCGTGTAGCACGCTTATAATTTATCGTACAAATAAAAACCTTTATCCCGCATTTGCTGAAAACATTCATGAAATGGAAATGCAAAAACCAAAAGAGATTCACAAATACGTGAAGGGAGCAAACTGACCGCCGCATGCTTCACTAAACCATGATAACTGGCGTCAATAAACACTGCAGTGACCGCCATAGGAAGGTGAAAATAGGTTGCTAATTATAGAATCAGCGTGTTGCTATTTATAGCAATGAAATGGAATACGTATGCATGTGCAAAAAAAAAAAAAAAGTCTTGAGTTTTTATGGACAAACTTATTACTTTTTATACACACGAGCACAGTCCTAACTTCCACGCGGCCTCCCGCGCTCTTCAGCTAATTTAGCGCGGCGATAATTCTGTCGACGAACGGGCGACGCAGACACGAGTGAGCAGCTCTTAACAAAGATTCTCTGTTCTTAAACGAGTCGTGATTCAATCTGAAATTTCCCAGTCGTCCTGTTGGCTCTCAGCAGAAACTAAAATATGTAACTGAGCGGCTTCATGGTGAAGAAGCAAGCTGTAGGAGCGCAGATGGCAGGTGAGGAGAAACTCGTCTGTTTTTAAGCTGGCGTCCCAGTTGGCTTCAAATCCTACATGTTGTGTTTAGACTGAGTGAGTTTGGATCCTGAACTGCTTCACGTGTGGCGCTAAAAAAAAACTCATTTGAACGGCAGTAATATCTTATTTTCTACTTTTTAGGGAACTTGCTTTTTTACTTTGAAACTGATATGGGAACTTTTTTCAAAAGACACTTTCAGTTCAAGCCTTGTGTGCTTTCATGCCACTTGTGATGTGCTTTGAATTATTCAGTAAACAGCTGCAGATAGTTTGTGTGTCCATATTTACAGTAGAGACCAGGTCAGAACTCCAACGTATAAACGTGTGTGACTGATGATTGTACATTCATCGCTCCTATTGGCCAGCTCTGGAGGATACCACTATAAAGCTTCACAGCTACAAGTCTTCAGCTTGAATTTTGTCGATGTGGTCCAGCCCCCGTTTCCTCCTCACACTGTCTCTGTGCAGCACTTCAACAGTATTGGCTATCACAGCCTTTGCTGAATCTGCCTCATGTTTTTCTTTCCAAGTGTGTGGATTTGTGTGGTTGACTTGGAGTTGACGTTTCGAATGTAGCAGCCCTGTTCATTTTAAAACCGGAGAGGCTCGTTTCATCGTGGGTTAATGTTCTTTCCAGGCGTATTCGGAGACGTTAGTGACCTCTCTGCTGTCTGTGTGAAGATCCAGGACAGTAGTGCTCCCTAACCCTGTTAGTTCTTTTGGAATCTGGTGTTTTCCTATGAGCATGTAACCCTTCAGATAATGCAGATGCAGAATTAACAAGCGATCAGCGTTGCCTTTGTTTCCCTGCGGCAGCAAATGGGGCTTGTAGTCTTGGAGAGAGAACGAGCACGCTGAGTTTGTTTATGTGGAAGCGCTCCGCCTGATTCAGCGATCTGACTTGTCATCCAGGCTCTGCAAGTGTTGGCTAAACCCTATGAAACACTAAAGCATCCTGCGTTGTCAACGCCATACATGCTGTAACTCACATGATGATGTGCACAACCTGAAACACTGCACTTTTTGTTTATCTTATTTGGTTCACAAAAGGACGGTGTGCATGTGCATTTATGGTTTGGAACAAACCCAGAGATGGATGCACCAGATTTAGCGAGCTAATGTACAACCGTTGTTCATCTACAACACTAAAATGTGCTTTACTGTAAAAAAAAAAAAAAAAAAAGAAGAAGAAAAAAAACAAGGGATTTTCTGATGTGTTCAAATGCACCTCTGAAACTCAAAATCCATTCTCAGATGAAGAATGTTGTTTAAAATGGCATGTTTGTCATATTTTTCCTCTTCGTTCTGCTTTTTGTAATTCTTTTTCTGTTGAAGTACATATATCTGTCATCACTCTCGTACTCTTTTACAGCATTTTTTCCCCCCAAATCCTACAACAAGATAATCAAACGCAGTTGTTAGAAGCAAACCCCCACCTTATTTGTTCAAACATGCCCGTGTGAAAATGGACGAGATGGTAATTCATTTTCACAAAGCTTGTTATTTTACAGTCTTTTGTAAACTACTGAAAATAATGCAATTATATTTGTTAGTTAAATAGCTGCTATGTGTATTTTTCTGCTAAACTTCCTCTGCTCTGGATTCAAAAGCTAATACTTTACTTCAGTTAAACAGTGTACATGTGACAGGTCCCATTCCCTCTGGCCTAAAGACACTTAAACTGTTCTTTTCCTGCGATGGGAACAGCTTTAATCAGCACTCACTCCCAGGCCAAAGAGTGACGCAGTCGACCAGAGTGTGTATTACCCCGGTTCTGATTGGCATCGATGAGAACACGAAACCAACGTGAGCTGGTAATTTGTGTCCGGCCTCTGGCGACTTTTTGTCACTTCAGCCAGGGGTTCCAACCTGTCAGCCGTCAAGCGGTGGCACGCGAGCATCATTCGCTCGGTGTTGAGTTTGACAAACAGCCACTGTCCTCCATGCTGCTTCTACTCCTCCTACCAAAGGTTGTTTACAAGGCCAAGATTCTACAATCCGGTGCTTTTTTCACAACACTGTTCATTTCTTTCCGGTGCAGCCGCTGTGCTGTGATGCTGAATCTGACGCATCAGGAAAAAGAAAATAAAGCAACTCTTTGAGTCTTTGCAGTGGCTTTTTTATTTTTTTTAATTTTTTTTTTAGCAGTCTGAAACCCCTGTGTGTAGAAGGGTGTGTGTGCAGAGGGACAGGGCTATAAAACTTAATTTACTCTTTTGGCTGGTGCAAAATATGCTAGGCCAGTGGGTTTTAGTTTTACCACCCAGGTGAAACAAAAAGGTAATTTCACACCCTGGGTCTCTCACATCCTTGACACAGGGATGGAGTGTGAACAGGAGGCCCTCAGGAGGTTGAGTTATGATAAGATGGGGACAGCATTAGGAGGAAAGCAGCTCATTTATTTCTTCCTGCAGAGGATGAAAGGGTTGGTCAGCGATTTTGGAGGGGCCCTCCACGGCTATGAAATGATTCACATCAGTTCAGCTTGCAGGAGTGCTCCACACAGCGAGTGATAAGTCAAGGAAAACCTGCTGGTATCCCCAGGATAAGACCTCTCTCTCCTTAGATCATTATGGCTTTTTTTTTTAATTTAGCAGCACGGACAGACCCTCATCTCTCTGTTCACTCTCAGACTGACTTCAGCATTATTTCCGTGCCAAGAGCATAGAGTATGCAAGTTCCCTGCCATTGGCCAGCTGCAGCTGAAGCCTTGGAAAATCATCTAGAGTTTGCCTGGCTACAGGAATCCCCTCAGAGGTGCCTGACAGCTGTCTGATGTCACATGTGATGTCAGAGCTGAGGTGACGCAGCCAGGCTTGAGGATGCTAATGCATGAAGCCAGCCAGAAATGTGTGAAAGCTGCTCATATCTGCCAGTGTGCCTGTGAGAGCGAGAAGGCTGGGCAGGGATTCTGTGGCATGAAATGTGAAATGTTTGGTGTGTATATTGTTGTAGCCTGATGGATGCTGGCTGATGATTGCCCATATGTTTAGACAGATGGTTTAGCTGCCTGCTTTCTGATTATGAGTGTTCATGTGCACAGAATGCAGTGATGAAGCATCAGACATTTATTTCCACTCTTCCACTATTGCTTTACATTGCAATTTTTCAAAGACAGGGATTTCTGATTTTTATGCGCGTCGCTTCATCCCAGCTTCACGGTCATTTGCGAATATGTTTGAAACGCTCAATGTGTTGCTGTCTCTCGAGCCGGGTCTTGATCAAATACTGCCATTTTATGTTGGAAATCTCGAGCTGGTCAAGCTTAGCTATCTGTATGCAGGGTCCACACCTGATTAGCAGGAAGCCAGAGCAGGCTGACCCTTGGATCACCGTTTCTGACTGACACCACCGTCATCTTGAGCAAATCCTGGACCTTGACAGACATAAAATTAGCATGAAGCTTGGCAGGTTCAGAAACAGCATGAATTGGAAACAGTTCAGTGCAGTTGAAGGTTACTACAGAGCAGGGATTCTGTTGATTTGTGACTGGAGGATTAGAATGACCTTGCCTTTTTTTTTTTTTCCTTTCTCTTACCGGTCGAGCATTTCTGAATGCTGAGTGTGGTGCTAACGTTGAGCCCTTACTCTTGCGTGGCATCCATCTGAAGAAAATCTCATGACATCAAATCACTGCGGGACTGAGATAAGCCTGCGATTCATTGTAAATCGAACCCATTGATTTAATTACCCTGACATCCTCAGTGTTTTACTGGTTGCTGCAGAGATTGTGTGGTGCATTAATTAGCTATTAGATAGTTCTTGTGTGGAAACCAGTGAATGAAAGGTTACTTGGAAAAGAAACGCTGCTACTGCAAGAAAATTGCAGGACAAACGTTTGCACGGACTGCTTTCGGCGTCTAAAAAAAATCAGGATAGGATTGTCATGTTGCAGACTGCTGTGTTTGGAAATAGCGTAGTTATAAACAACACCCTCGCCTCGCCCATCCTGCCTTTGATTTTACTGCCAGTGGATTTGGATGCATTACATTTTGGACTGAAGCAACACAAAAGTAATATCTTAACAGTCCATTGTCTGTGAGCAGCCATTCACAAAAGCTAAACAACTGTTGCCATAGAAAATAACGCAAGAGGGCGTTTTTTTTTTTTTTTTTTTTGGGCTAAACCGTCCTGCATGAGCTAATTTACTCTGAGTGTGTGGGCCCTGCCTGCTGCTGATGTCTGCACCAGGAGGGTGTGGATGGAAGGAACATACCGTGAGTTGCAGGACGGTGATGAGCTCTGTTTTTTGGCCTGACTGGAGGGCCAGCACTATAAACAGAGATGTTGCTGAGTGCCTGAGTGGTCATAGTTGCTGAGTAACCAGTGGTGGAGTTTCTCATTGGCTGCTGCTCGTTTGAAGTGAATCAGGGTGAAGTGACATGCAGCGCTGACATGCGTAGTAGTGACACAAAGCTCCACACAGCCACAGTCACCGCAGAATGTAGTAGACAAGACATTCCAACTCCCTCTGTCTCTTCCACCTCACACAGCAGTTGGAAAGCAAAATTCAGAGACTTGGCTTTCCACTAGAGGAGACATAGCATTCGCTGCTACACTCGCCGCCTTTTCTTTTCTTTTTTTTTCTTTTTTTAACCGCTAAGTTGCTCCATTCTTCTCACCACACAAACATGCTCTCTCACTTTCTCTCCAGCTGTACAGCCTCTGTCTCTCGCTGGCTCTCTGCATCCAAGTATGTCCACTTTCTCTAGAAGTGTTTCTCGAATTAACGCAAGTGACATCCCATTAATGTAATGTTCACAGGTTTGAAGTGATTATTTTACAAGACAAGTTGGCGAGGAGAAGAGTCACGAGGGCACGTGAAGCACAATACGATCAGGAAAGTTAAAGAGTTCATACTTACTGCCACCGATCAGATGCGATAAATTGTGAGGTCGGAATGTCACAACCACAAGAATGTTTGGTGTTGGAAAATCTTGAGAGGAGGTTAGTACTTGTACAGAATGGTACAACTTTGTTAAGAGTGTCATTTGACACATCAGTTTTTATGTGGTATGAGAACTTACTAGGGTGCAGGTGTCTAATCCTGTATGGAAGTGTATCATTGAGGTGTACAGCTGTAAAAATAGAGCCTTCGTCTGATCTGTCCATCGTGAGCGCTCGAGCAGTTTGGTTTCGATGTGATGGAGATCCACTTCATCCAGCGGTGCTTCATAGAGATCCCTGATCCAACTGCACAAGGAGTTACGTCACAACACAGCAGTGAGGCCAACATGGCTGAAGCCGACAGCGAAGTTGTAGTGCGTGTTCACATTTGGCCAAGTTGTCTTGTACTGTGCTTAAACACGATTGCCCCCCCCCCCTCCCCACCCCCCTGCACTCACATTGCCACGGTCTTGAGTACGCTTACGTCATCACTGAGCTGTACCAGTCTGATATTCGGTCGGGAATCCTGCGGTTCTCATGTTTGATTTCATTGCAGGAGAGGGACTGGAGTGAAAATCCTCTCCCATGTCAGGTTCTGTACGCTCGTAATATGCACCGTAATGAGAGACGTGAGAGAAGTGAGCGGCAGGTGAGACGAGTGATGCGTGTAACATTCTCGAGCTCTAACGGAGCTGCAGCATAACTCGCTGGATGTGCAGGCACTGTCCGCATGTAAAAGATACGAGCCAGAGCCAGATGTGCAGACTACTCATTTATTTGCACTCCTGCGGACACGCTGTTTCTCAGAACCTGCAAAACAACCTCATGCTATCACAGCAGGCAGGGGTGTCATAGCACTACAGGTGGGGGTGCTGGAGCTGTGGAAAAGAGCCACAGTTGGCAGACTGAGTCATTTAGGTGTCAAACTGCTTGTTAAGTGTCTCACACGATGTGATTGTCTTTGAAAATCAATCAATCCTCATTCCTCCCTATATTTGCCAATGATCTGAACGCCAATGGGCCCACACATATTTGATCAGATATTGATTGCATTAACACTTTGGTTCAAGATTTTACCCCCCAGTTGGTGTGTTGTCCTCCAAAACTTACACGCTTACACGGACCGCCGGCACCTCACAGTTTGCTTACTACTGACATAGAGCGTATGGTTGATGGAGGAGCCCCAACTCTTGGTCATATGTCATACCAAGGCTAGTTGAAGCCTGTTGTTACCCTTCATTTGAACAGATTCTTAGTTTGTAGTTCATGAGTGGGGGCATAATGTGTTTGGTTGTCTGTCTCTTTGTCAATCCCACTTCCTTCTGTGAGGGAGATATCTCATTAAGATCTTAAATTCTCCAAAGTTTGTAGAAATGTTCACTTGCACTTGATTAACTAATTAGATTTCGGAAGTTAAAGGTCCCTGTGACCTGACAAGATGTGCTTTTAAATGTGATAGCTCAAGAACACATGGAGGTCATTTCTCTAGAGTTGACGTTAATGTTCACTTGGTCTCCAGGATGAACTTATAGACGTTGGTGGTCAAAGAGAACACGGTTGCCAGTGGGCTTTTTGAAATGGATGGTGACGCCCACAGGGTAGCTTAACATAATGTGTCTACGATGTTGCTGTTATGTTATTTGCCTAATGTGGAGAACGCTGTGCTTTCTAGAGGTCATTGTGGGTAAAATGAGATCCGAGGATTGCTTGACTGTTTATTCCACTGGCCTCAGCTAAAAACAGTCCTCCAACACGTATCCCCAGGTCAAGCCATATCCCACAGAAAGGCTGATTGGAAACATTTGCGACAGTGACACAGTCCCTCAAGAAGAGACGGCCCCTTCTCTGGACATAGTGATGTCACATAGATAAACACTCTGCAAACCTTTGCTGTCTGCTGAATGTGATGGGCTGTCATCCCAAGAACCCCCTGTGCTTGCACAGTCCCAACAGATACAGGCCAGAGTCTAGTCAAGTACACTCTCACTTGGGTCAGTTGTTGCAGTGCCAAGGAGACTTGGAACAAGAACAATGTGGTGGAGAGGTTTGGCTCTTGTGGAATATTTTTAGTCCAGGGACTGGTGTATGAATTTTCTTTTACTGTGGAGCCTTCATGCTAGAATTTAATCCAAATCTTATGTTTGTAGTTCTTAGTTTTCAGAGGTTAGGTGCTATTTGAACACATCCGTGTCTCCTTCAGGACAATGTAACTCTCACTCTTTGTTCGTTTCTTTTAACCACAGTAATGATTTTATATATTTTCATCAACTGTCGTCAGTAGTGATGGCATCAGTAGTGTTTATCTATTTTCAGCAGACGTTTCATGTGTTAGGCCTCCAAGCCTTACGCTGTTGACTAGTTAACAACACCTTCCTACATTGCAAGGCTTGATCTAAGTCTCTGTCATGCATGGTCTGTCACCCTTGCTGTCGCTTGACTTTCCTTCTTCCCCATCATGCTCTCATCTCAGTTTGGCCATGAATAAAGAGCTGACACCAAACTGTCAGCCTGTAAGCCATCATGCCCCTTCAGCCTGCCGTTGGTGTAGCCACCAATAAGGGCATGGTCCCCACTTACACAGCTGAAAATGCTTGTATTATTAAAAAGCTGTGGCTTTGATGGGAGCTCACGTGACCTCTGAGGATGTTATGACTGTGTTGTGTACGGAAATTAAGTAGGAGAACTTGTGCCGCATGGCCAGTGAGAGAAACTTAGAGGCTGGTGTGAGGGTGCCCTGTAGGGAAATGCCAAGCTAAATGCGGTTCCACTTATTTATAGCAAAGTCTGTTAACATAACATATATATCATTGATTTCACGCTTTGAATAATATGCGTCATTAAAATTATACCAGATCTACACTAATTTCACAGTTCCCGAATCTGTAATGTCAGTCTTTTTGACAAGAAGGCATTGTAATGAAACAATGTTTTTGTGTATAGCGGATGAAAGCCGACCATTGTTGCATAGCATTTCTTGCATCCAAGGTTTAATTTGATACAAAATGGGTAATTCCATTGCGTAACAGCATTAGCAGTTTTTAAATGCAGCTTTTCACAGGAAGGAAGCAGCGGTGCCGGGGTTAGGTGACTGTATGTGTGTAGATCATGTTACATGAGGAAATCCTCACTTAAATTGATGACGGTTGTAATCCTCATTTAAGCTTTTGCTTCAGATGAAGCTTTTAGTTCAAACAGAAACTGTATAAAGTAGAACAGGTTAGTATGCAGATATTATAATCGCGGTCAATTATCAACATAGAAAATACTGCCCTTGACCGATGGCTAATATAATTACACAATTGTTTTTTTTTTTTGGAATTGGATATTGCACCTGCAAAAATGAGAGAGTTGCACCAGTCTGGCTCATTTAAAAAAAAGAATAAATGAAAGCACAAGTTGTGACTTTATAGCAACTGGCTTGTGGCCCAACACAAGTTCAGCTAAAGTTTGTGATGTAATGGTCACTGAAAAATTGCGTGTCTGAGTGCTCCCAACATCAAACACTAGTTTGTGCATTGACATGATACCAAAGGAAATCTCAACCCAACTCAGAGCTAGCCTCTCCCTAAGGAGATTATGCAAAATGCTAATAGAAAGAGTTAAACTCAACAAAAGTATTAACTGGGTAAGCGCCAAGACTCAATCCTCCAAAACTAACAGGTTTAGGGTTTTAAATGAAAAAGCTAATCGTATTAGGGAGCCAGACATACAAAGAGAGCGGCATTTCACAGTCTTGGATCCTGTTAATCACCTAGTCTGCTGTCAGGGTTCAGGTGCAAGGAGGAGCGAGGGAGCAGGAGGATAAGGAGGGAGTAGTGACGGTGCCTTCAGAGTCAGGGCTGCTGGACTAGATGGGATGGATCACATCACTTGAGTCATTTCACCTTTTTACACTCACAACATAGTACTGGTGCACTCCACACATCTTGAATATTTTGAATCATATTAGTCATAATTGCATAAATGCCTCATTTGCTCTACTATTTCTATTAGTAGTTTATTGGGAGTTTTGAAATGTTTAAAGCGTAATCCAACCCAGTTTAGGGGGTACATGTGTAGCGTACTGTAATACACCTCCCCTTTCTGACTAACCAGGAACTACTTTTGAGATCCGAACGACATTCTGCAATGAGGATATGATCAGAGGAATTCAACCCTCCTCTCCCCTCACAGTAACGATCATGAACTGTGGCTGCAGCTCACGACAGTAAACAACAAAGTTTTGTGTTTTTACTTGGGAATCAGTGCCTAATGATCAGGTCGTGGTGGGTTCATTTCAACTGTTTGTTTACCTCCCCATCCTCTATAGTTCTGGATGTGGAGGATTTGGCATTGATGCAGTGAGATTTTGATGGAAAATAGGTTGTTTTAATGAGGACTGGGGCAGAGATTAGGGAGAGAGAGGCTGCTGAGACGACGGATTGTGGCAGCTCACTATGTGGGTTCAGGGTTACCGTTGTTTATTTTCATGCTGTTACTTGGACTTTTGTCAGAAACTGGACACAGTTAATAGAGATAATGGTTTTTCCATCACCTCCTCTTTCTCTGTCTCTCTTGTCTCCTCATGTCATCCGTCTCTTTCTGTTTTTTTCTGTGGTGGCCTCAGCTGCGCAACTGTGCCGGTGATTCTACTGCTGCACATAAGGAAGAAGCAGAGAAGCCTTGACAACCGACCTACCTTCCGCACTAAGAAGATAAGAAAAACAGGCTGAGAAGGGTGAAAAAAGAAAACACAAGTATTAACAAATGCCACCATGTATAGTGTGGAGGACCTCCTCATCTCTCATGGATACAAGCTACCCACGCATGCCACCGCCTCTCCCAGCCCTACCCCAAACCCTGCATCTTCCCGCCACGCTCCCTTATCTTCACCGCCATCCTACAGCATACACCATGAAATCTTGGAGAACAGGCCCAGCCCTGGGGCAGTGAATGGCTATGGAAGAGGGTCCAAGGTGACTTATGGAACTGGTGGTGGAACCAGGCAGCCCCAGGGCTATGGTGGCTCCTGCCCCAACAACAACTTTGAAACCAGGGACAGGAGCCAATCCAGGCAGGAGGGTGAGAGCCGGAGCCAAATGGATGCCCAGTCTTTTGGAGAGTCACTGACCTCAGACAGCGGGTAAGATTGTGGTTCTCCTCACCCTTTCTTTGAAAAATGACTCAATTTTTCACTTTCAGTGCATCTTGATAGAACCAATCAATGATATTAACAAGCAGATCAAGATGTTTTGCATTAGGATTTAGCTGCACAATTTTTTGATAAATCCCCTCCCATCATCTTTTATTCACTCCATCCATCTCTCTTGCATCTGTCTTCTGTGTCCCTCTCTTTTATTTTATGTCTTTGTTCTTCTCTCCGACTCTTTCCAGTGAAATCTTGAGTAAGAGAGGAGGGATAATGCATGCTGGACTCCTAATCTGCCCCCTCTGAATTATACCTTAGTGCATATTCCATCAATAATACAGGATTTATATAGGGTTTATTTAATTATGTATATGGAGCATAGGCTATATTTAGCTTAGTCTGAGTTATGCAATTGAAACTCTCATGGGTAAGGAGTGTTGGAATGCATGATAGTTCCACAGATATCGCCTAGATACTGCCAATCTGGGTTTTCATTAAAACAGGATTGTTTATTTGACCTGTTTGTGCCAGTTTTGTTGTTATTGTGCTGCAATAGAGACAAAGTCAACACAGATGTCCACATAAATAGACAGGCTTGTAATTTGTTTTTTTTCACTTCAACCTCTGGTTTTGTTCTTTATTTCTTCTTCCTTACCCCTTTCAACCACCAGCTAGTGACAGAGCATCTTAAAATGGTGAAATGACCTTGAATAAAGTCAGTGGGTATGTTCATGTTCACGTTGTTTTTTTTTTCAATTTCTAGTGTTATTTTTTGAGAAGACTAATCTGCATATTCATGTCACTGCTCTGCCAGTGCTATCAGAGCATTGTGCTGGGAATGTGGGAATTGCTAAGACATATGTTCTGCGCTTTCAGTCTGGTGTTTGTTCATCCTTTTTTTCCCCCTCATCCAAATCCATTTTGCCTGGCAGCTTTAGTTTAGATAAGGAACAAGCCTATCATGGCACCACAATTAGGCAGCGCTACTTAGACCTAATTAGACTAATGATGCTAAGTCATCCTCCATGAGATGCCGTCAAGTCTAACATATTGGCATGGCCACCCCCCACTCCTCAGTGTCTCTGACCAGTGTTGATCATGGATTGAAATGTCAAGGACGCTCAGTGGCCTCAGCCTTAGGGGGTGCACACTTGCGCATGTGCCTTGTTTACGTGTGTCAGTCAGTCAGTCAGCCAGCCAGCCAGTCAGTCACTGGCTGGCTGGCTGGCTGGCTCCATCTAGTGGGTTTTCTTCTTAAATCTGTCAACAGTATAGAGAAATTGAGATTCTTCTATTACATTTTATTGGAGCCTCTTTGTGTGGAGTTTGCATGTTTTCATTGACCAGAAACATACAAGTGAGGTTATTGGGAGACTCTAAATTGCCAGTAGATGTGAATGTGAATCATTGTCTTGTCTCTGTATGTCTGCCCTGTGATGAACCCGCCCAGAGACCCTGCCTCTCTCAGTAGAGATGATGGATGGATGGATTCAATTTGATATTAAATGGCTATGAACAGCAGTATTTCAAACTCATTCACATATTCAGTTGACTGCGCCCAGGGTTTCCCCATTGTATCGCACCTAGTCAGCGGCCTTGCTTGATACAATCAACTTTTTCAAGGACACTGATGGTTTTACACATGTGTTTCCTCACAGGTTCTGTGATGGCACCAGAGGTAAGCAGCCACAGCCTAAGGATGTGTCCTTCTGGAGAAGGAGAGGCCAGGACTTCAGTGTGCTGCTAGACTATGCTGACTATAGAGGGTCCCATAGAAGTGGGCAAGGGGGCTACATCAGGCCGCAGGGGCCTCAACAAGCAAGATGCCAGGTGGCGTCTGCAGAGGAGCGTCAGGGGATAGCCCAGGAGAGGCAGTGCTGGGCAGCCCAGGCTCAGGCACAGGTTCAGGCACAAGCTCAAGCCCGCTCCAGAGAGAGGGAGGCAGCCCTCAATCAGTGGAAGATGGCCACTGAGAGAAAATGCCAGAGCCTAGGGACTGACGAGTGGCGCCCAGTTGTGAGCTTTGGCCGGCAGCTTTCACAGAGTGAGGTTGAACGCTGGTCACAGGAGCAGCACCGGTTCCATGCCAGGACACCAGAAGGCATGGTAGTCCACCCCAGGACCAAAGCCAAATCCCAATCCCTGCCCAGGATGCTGCAGCCTGAGAGTCTGCAATATGTGGACATAGTGTCTTCTGGTCAGGAACTGTACAGACGGGTCAATTGTCACCCACTGTCACACCACGACTTTTACATCACACCCCGCTGGCCAGAGAATGGCAGGCCGGCTAGTGCCAACCAACTGTCAATGACACCAAAGCCTCGCTTCACCCGACCCCCGAGACCTCCCTCCTACGAGATGCACCAGCAGATCAGGGGAAGCTGTGATATGTTGTCCGGGAGAGACTCAGTTGTTCCCCGGGCCAGGGACAGAACACCACTTCCCATGTCAAAACCAGGTGATACTCAAATGGACTATTATGCACAGGAGTCTGGACCTCCAGGATACATACCACCCCCATCATACAAGAGAGCCCCCATGATAGTAGGGGGGCGCCCTGGATATGGTGAAATTGCTGTTGATTACAGGTGTGTTGCTCTGTTTGAATGAGTACTTAATCCAAGAAGGACATAAGACATTGCTTCATTAGTCTTTGGCTTGAATTACTTTAAATTGATTAATTTAAAACAATGTCAAAAATGTATTAGATCTAGCAGATTGGATTTTAATTTAGTAGGGATGACTGACTGGGGCCTTTCTGTATGGAGTTTCCTCAAAAGGATAATCTGGATGGGTGGATGGATTGAGATTGATTAATTTGCAAGAATCAACCCTGAATCCATACTGCAGTATTTTTATAGCTTCTAGTTGCAGTATGTAGAGACATAGGTATTGAAGACTAATTCTGGAGTGTGAAATTACCTGAGAGTGCATACTACAGCTCCTCAGACATTATTAATATACTAACAAATTCAGCTGTCAAGTGTAATGAAGACATACTTAATTTTGAAATGTATTCTCACCCCATCTCAAACTGGAGGAGGGCAGTGAGGTTAGTTTGGTAACTTGAATTTTTTTTTTTTATAGCTGTTGCTCTCTTAGTTTAATCATATACTGTATGCTTTATTAAATTGTTTAAGTGGGTAACATGTAACTGTTCTTTTACTCGTAGGTATAGTGGGGATGTTTACCAGCACATACAAGTCGCTCCAGATGGTGCTCACTGGTTGACCAGACATCCAGCAGGTTCTTGGCCTAAGCCCCAGAGAGAGTGCCAGAAGCACCTTTATCCTGTGTATACTACCCAGGAGTGCCCTGGTGGAGGTGTGCAATATATCCCCTTTGATGACCCCCGCATCCGGCATATTTCCTCAGCCCTTGGTGGCAATTCCCTGACGGATGCTGACAAGATCCGCCACATCCGCAATGAGCTTCCCTGTGTCACCACGTCGGAGCCTCCGTCCGACAATAGTGCCTTTTTGCCCCCGCCATTGGGGCCTCACATGTCTGCCAAAATGGCAGTCAATGCTCACAAGACGGCTTCTAGTGACTTTGACAATGACAGTAGCAGGTGGCACAGTAATTTGCACAAAGAGAATGTCGATAACTTCCCAGCAACTGACCAAAACTGCAACAATAGATACTCCAAAAACCAACGTCCTCCTCCATCACCCTCCTCAGCCTTTCAGGCCCAGTTACAAAGAGCTGCATCTTGCCAAGGCTCCAGCTCAGATCAGGTCTTTGCAAAAACCATCACTCAAGTGAAAAAAATTGTCCCAGAATCAAGGCCTGAGAAGAACAGGAACACAAAGAGAAGAGTGAGTGAGACCATCTTTTGCCTTGTGTCTGTTCCCGTTCACACACCCACTATCCTTTATAAAAATTCAACGGCAGATCAGAACAACAATGAGACAGTACCAGACCTGACCGTCACCAACACAGACACTTTCACTGTAGGCCTCAGAGAGACTCATAACCTGCGAAGCAAGTCGGTGAATGAGATGCCCATCAACCCCCACCATTCTCACTTTTACCCCAGCAGCACCTCTTCCATGAGGAACTATAAGAGGGCTCCCCTAAGGAAAGAGATTATAGATGCCTGGTCTCTTCAAGTCAGTGAAGACAAACAGATGTGCTATGCTGGGTCTTGGCCTGGAAACCAATATCGCAACCAGGAAACCCAGACTGGCTCTCCTTTGACAGTTTCGAAAAGTCCTGAACCCCAGAGCCCTCCTGGGGGACAAGAGCCTGTTCAGTCCTCCTCAGACACAACCACGGACAGTGGTGTAGGTACAGACAATTGCTCCTCTTACAGCTACTCCATGGCTGGCCAGAAAAACCTTCATCCCTCCAGCAACAGCGCCTTCTCCCGTCTCAGCCTCAGTCCAACACAACTGCCAACACTGCAAGTCAACCAAGAAGAACCATCCTCCCCACCCAAGGAAGAGGATCAGGGAGGCCAGAACCCATCCATAGACAATGCAAAGCAAAAGGCCTTTGGTCAATTTCTCTTAAAGCCAGTAAACCGAAGACCATGTGATGCTATTTTTGAGCTGGAGAGCATTAATAAGGAGATGGAAGAAACAATCAGCAACAGACCTAACGGGAGTCGTTGCACTGATGACATAGATGATAATAACAAATTAGCTAGATATAGAAAAGGAGCACTTTTCACTGCTGGTCCAGATCCAGGCAGGGAAGCAATCAGTCTTCCAACCATACACACCGAAAAATCCAACATCAAAGTCAGATCAAAATCCTTCCCCTCTGCCACTGATTTAGACTCCATGTACAGAAGAAGCGGTTTCTCCAGGCAACAAACCAACAAAACACCCCCAATAAATGAGATATGTTTGATCACCAACTCAGGTCTCAGACACAATGGCCTCCTGCCCTCACTACCCCTACATAGTGAGTCAAGTCGGCTTTATAGACAGGACATCCCAGTCCCTCAAGAGTCCTTGCTGAGGGATGTGGGACTAACTGTGTACACAGAGAGCCCCGGTGGTCCCCGGGAGTTGATGCAGCGCTCACTCTCAGTCCCACCTCCACTCCATCA
The DNA here is from genome assembly GCF_037954235.1 of Aulostomus chinensis. Classification (NCBI taxonomy): domain Eukaryota; kingdom Metazoa; phylum Chordata; class Actinopteri; order Syngnathiformes; family Aulostomidae; genus Aulostomus; species Aulostomus chinensis. The sequence continues at coordinate 15,290,606 of NC_141340.1, forward strand.
CAAGGAGCGTTGCCAGTCAGTGCAGCCCCCATGGGAGAGTGAAACTGCACTTCTCAAAAGTAGTGGTAGCCCAAAGCACAATTTGAATTTAAAGCTTCAAGCTAAAGAGGAAACTGAGAGAATGGCTCAGATAGATGGTATGCCACAATCCAAGAGCCAGCTAAATGTGAGCATCTGTAGAACCCAGAGTAGCAGCTGCATATCACCTAAGACGAAAGGTGCCCCTCATGAGGACAACATTGTTGATGAGAGATACACCATGTCTGAGCCTTTGACCTATGAGAATGAGTTAACAATAGCAGATAAGCACCTGGAGAACTTACTGATTCAAGAGAAAGCCAATGCTTTACCTGTAGAGGATCTCAGTAATCTGTACGAAGTCAAATGTGCTCAGGGCATCCCTGAAAACGAGTCCATTGAGCAGAGAGCTGCTAGAATTCTGGGTATTGCAATTCCAGTGGAGGCCTTGGGAGTAACTGACAAACAATTAGATGCCAACCAGGATGATGGAGACCCCACTTTAACTGAGGGACAAAAAAGTCGATGCGAAGAGACGTCGAATGTGATAGAAGAGCACGAGCAAGTCGTGGAGGAATCCTTGGAGGTAGAGACTAAGGAGGTTAAGGTGACAGCACTGAGAGACGATCACAAAGAAGACAGACAAAAGCACATCAGTAAACACAATAATGACAAAGACTATGAGGATACGGACTGTCAGTCAGCAGTGGTACTGGGCCTGCCTGAGTTCCCACCTAGTAAGCTTCCCCTATCCCTGCCCATCACACCTAATGAGAAGCTTGCATTGAGCATGTGCAGTGGAGAGAAAAAGGGATGTGATGAAGCATGCAAACAAAATGAATCTCTGCAAGATAAGTTAAGCTCATCTGCTTTCCCATCTGCTGCCTCTTTGAACAGATCAACCACAGACAGAGATGATAGACTTAAAGAGCTGGACACAGTGTCGCCAATAAGACAACTCATCCTCAAAAGTTGTGAGAGCAGGGGAGAAGATGGTTCTGAGGAAAGAGGTGGAGACGAAGAGGAGAGTGGGGTTCAGGAAAAGATACAGGGGGAAGTGAAGGAAGACGAACACAAGAATCCAGACGAAGAACGTTGCAAGATGGAAGAGCCGAAAGAAGATTGTAAACCTGAGGAGGAGAATGAAGAGATGGGCAAGGTGGATGAAAGACCAAAAGAGGAGGTAGAAGAGGTCGATGACATGTTTGCACTAGAAGCAAAAACTGAAGAAGTTCAAGAAGATGTTAAATTCAAGAAGAAAGTGTCAGGAGAGGCGGAGTTTAAAATTGCAGACACCACAGCAAAGCCTTTGGAGACGGTGAGAAATGAACAAAATGCAACAGAAGTGAGTCGGGCTGAGGCAGTACAAGACAGTCAGGGAGAGAAGTTGTCCAAAGCAAAGCAGAAAACAAGGCTCCAGAAGCCGCCTCTGCTTCCTAAACCTCGCAGTGTTCCCAAGAGAGAAATAACCCTGTCCCTCAGTATCAGCCCTGGAAACTGTGGACCCTCGAACATGGAGGAGATGCTCTCTGTCTCAGGTTGGTGCATGTCACATTCTTATGAAGGGTTGACCAGTTACAGGCTTGGCTGATTGTCCGATCCGACATATTTTACTATATTATTACTATATATTTTTTTAAATTTTTTATTCTTATTACGGAATTTGGGAAAAATCAGTTGGAAAAAAATGTCATTGAAGGATCAGATCTTTTTGTTCTGCAATTCTTAATGGGAGGTTATCTGGGCTAGTACTCTCTGTTAAAACTCCTTGGGCATCTATAGCTGTAAGTTTATTAACAGCAAATTTAGCATTGTGCTCACAAATCCCACCCATTCAACCAAGCACAAAAACACATGGCGTCCAGGTGGTGCGATCATCACCAATTTTGCATTTTCTCACATCTTCAAAACCTTTAGGTTTAGAATCGAAATTCCCTTTTCATCTTTGTCTGTCCTCTCTTCTTTTGCATCTGGTCTTAACAAGGTTTCTCTTGTAAATACAAAAGTATTCACGCCTATTTCTCGCTCTTAACCCCTCGTCTGAAAACTTCGAACGGATCTTTGCCTGCAGGCGCAAATTGCTTTAGACTTTTTAGATTTTACTGTTTAGAAGTAAAATGCCCATAAAAGCTTGAAACAAACTACATATATATATATATATAAAATTTTATTTTTTTTTCACACTCATACTCATAATGTGTGCATATAAAGAAAAAGCACACAAAGCTCACGTCTCTCCAGGGGGGGTGCAGCCAGTTAGTTGCCGGCCCTGGAGGCCAAAGGTCAGGTGTTTGGACTCCATGCCTGGCAGATGTCTTCGGCAAGTTTGAATCAACATGATTGAAGGCTCTGTCGATGTTGACACCATTAAAATGTCCTCTTCCCCACCAACTGTTCGTTGAGCACATGCTGTTTTTGTGTGTGTGTGTGTTGTCAGACATGCATTGGCCTCATTCAATAGAGCTTCTAGAGTTTTTTCACCGTTTCATCCGTCAAACCTGTTCCGTTATTCTCGGTCTCTCCAACGGTTGAATCGATTTCAGAAATACTACATTCACATGGGGACCTCAAGTGAAAGCATTTGTGGTCATTAAGTGCCTTCTAGTGGTATATTGTGATACTTTGGTCTTATCCACACATTCAAGAAATTACTTTTTTTTCGCACAGGTGATAATATGTCAAGTGGCACACTTAGTTTCTTGCCCTTTAAAGCAAGACTGAGGGATCAACAAATAGCAATAATACTGCATATTTCTGATATTATTCTGAAGTAATCTCTAGATCGATAGTTTTCCTGTGACATCAAGAATAGATCTTCTTCAGGTTTGTTTTTTTATTTATGAGAGGGTTTGCTCAACCTTTTGGACAAATCAGAAGCTACATGGCGCCGTTTCAAAATAAGAAAAAACAGACTTTGTTAAACTCCTCAGGCTGTTTGTCAACACTTTGCACACAGACTGTATATACACACACACATATTATATATATGTATGTGTGTGTATATACAGTCTGTGTATATAGAAATATATAAAATACTTTTTTGAACTGAACAAGGCTCTTTGTCCACTTTCAACTTATTTCTGCATTCCTTAACTTATACACATTGTAGGTGAAAGGTTGCTTCATTACATTTGATAACCGCTAAATTGCAAAAGCCATATGCCAAAAAACAGGAGGGGCTCCACACCACGGCAAACTGGTCCAATAAAGTAAATAAGGCTCGGTTGTGTCTGATGCCCTCATGAGCTTCATCTATAATATTCCTTCAGCTAAATTCCTCCTAGTATCAGGACTTTTTCCTTCCCTCGTCAGTGTCTGAATTGACCCTTCATTTTCTCAGACTACTTTTATGTGTATTTTCATGTTGGACTGGGCTGAAATGGCAAGTGTGTTGCTTTGGTTTTTGGTTGTGCTTTTTCATCTTGTCCTTCCTCCGTTTCCTCAACAGAGTCCTACGACCCCAGTCGAGTGGAGAAAGTGTAACCTCTGACTCCGCCTTCACTACAGTGGGAATCTCTCTCTCTCTCTCTCTCTCTCTCTCTCTCTCTCTCTCTCTCTCTCTCCCTCTCTCTCAAATTAGCAGCTTTTACCAACTACAATGGTTCGGATCTCAGCTCGTTGCTTGGTCAGCTGTGATCACACAACGCTGACATCCTGGTGCTGCGGGAGCATTTTTACAGTCAAGCAACGGCACCGCCGATGCCAACTCTCCGGACCATTTCAAGCCCACCATTCTTCCATTCACCTCTCAATCGTTTCTTTAGGTTCAGTGTTTTGCTTTAAGAAAAATGCATGTCATATCTGCACTTGGGCTCGTCGCCGAGCTTCATTGTTGAATTATGAATGTAAAAGTGCTTCTGTTCATCAAGGAAAAAAAAAAAAATTACAAACGAAAGCAACAGTATTGCATTGCAATCAGTATTAACCTGCACCAAATGTAAATAAGAAAGTATACGATTTTATTCAGAGTATAAGAATCCATTTAAGATATTTAATTGCTGAAGAACTGTGTATTTTCTTATGTAAAGAAAAAAATAGATTTTTTTTTTTTGTAAGAGTAATGTTTGTGTATTATTATCAATAATGATATATGTGGTCTTTATTCTTATACTTGTGTGATATAGAATGTACTCAGAGAAACACTGTGGTCCTTGAATAGTTTCACTCAAGAGCAATATACAGTTGTTGTTGTCCACGGGATGCTTGGGATATGAATGGAGTCAATATACCGCCATTTTGAGGAGGCGATCTTTTTAAATGTCTACGTTCATGCTGTCTTTTGGTACGAGTGTTAGATTTGCCATATTTATCAATACTTTTTATTATTGGCTTCGATTTACTAGTCAGCACCTGATAATCTCTTCAAGTACTCCAATATCACACTTGGTGGCATTCTTGTTTGCAATCCCTGTACTCGTGTGCCATCAGTGTTAGCATTTGCAATCGCTCCATGTCAGAAATGTCTAGTCTGAGTGTTATTTATGTTAATCCTCAATTTGTTCAGTAAATAAATCTATATTTTGTCTTTTAGATTGTAGTTTGTGTGATTTCAGAAGTGCTTTTTTTTGCAGGGAATAATGGGTATAGTTATGTTGAACGCTGAGTGCTGAGTCACGCTGTCTCTGTGGAGAAGTTCATTTGTATACTCATCTAGCGATCTAATTTCAAATGCACATTCGTCATTAGCTTTGCTTCGATTTTTTAAGAAAACAAACAAAAACAAACATTTTTTGGCAATAATAATGAATACGATGCTTAATTTTTAATGCTGAAGATTCCTGTTTGAATACTAGTCACAGCATCTGAACATGTTAGATAATGTAACGTCGACATATCGGTGCATATTTGCAATTATACAATCATTTAATTCATGGGGTGGCAATAATGTGTAAATATATACCAAACGTTACGTTATGCAGTGGTCATCAACATTGACTTAGGTTGAATACCAAAATTCAAAGCTAAACCCTCTGGTTGGCTCGTTTGTCCCCGATTGCTGCAAGTTCTGTCTTTGTCTTCTGATCGACCCAGTACCCATACCTCTGTATTCCAGGTAGAATATTATCTGGTCATTCTCATAGGTCTTTTGTACTCCAAGTTCTTTGTAAACATATAGACTATTGTTACATATCTTTGAGAGTTTCTATTTTCATACTGATACATGTACAGCTTCTTTTGTATGTTCAGAATTCTTTGTGCATGAAATACGTAAGAAGTCACAGGAAGAACGTGTATTTGAATAAACTTGCATTTGGTACGATACAGTCAAATAATTGTTATATTTCATATAAGGTATATTGTATTTTCAAAAGTTATGCTACATATTTGAAACAAAACTAGGTATTTTTAGATTATTGTGAAAGGGAACTGATTTTGAGGGCACAATATTGATTCCAAATAGAGATACATGTGTGCTATTGTACATTAATGCGGACTGTTCATAAATAAAAGTCTTTGCATGAAACATCTTGCTACTTATTGCACACTTTTCATATAATACTTCTAGATAAATAAGTAGTGATGTGTGTCTGGTGGTCCAGGAGAGTGAAGGTTCTTCACTGTAGCTGAGCTGTTCCCAGGACTACGCTCCTCTGGTAGGAGACCTCTGATGTATATATGTACATACACACCTATGTATGTGCATATATATGAATATATATATATATATATGTCTATGTGTACATACATACATATTTGCAGAGGCAAAAACCATCAAGTGCTAAGACAAAACTGGCTCACATGAGGACCTCCCCAGGAAAGGACGACCAAGAGTTGATCTGAGTCTCCAGCCTCAGAAATCACAAGTTAACAGCTCCTCAGATTCGAGCCCAGATAAATGCCACACAACATTCTAGTAGCAGACACATCTCTACATCAGCTGGTCAGGGGACACTGCGCCAATCAGGCATTTATGGACAAATCGCTGCTAAAAAAAAAAGACACCTCTAAGGAAGAGAAACAAGCAGAAGAGATTTGTTAGGGCAGAGAAAAAAAAGGAATGAACATCAGGCCAGTGGAAATCTGGGCTTTGGTCTGATGAGTCTAAATTGGAGATCTTTGGTTCCACGTGCCGCGTCTTTGTGCGACGCAGAAAAGGTGAAAGGATGGCCTCTACATGCTTGGTTCCCACCGTGAATCCTGGAGGAGGAGGTGTGATGGTGTGGGGGGCTTTGCTGGAAACACTGGTGGGGATTTATTCAAAATTGGAGGCACATTGAACCAGCATGGCTACCACAGCATCCTGCAGCAACACGCCATCCCATCTGGTCTACGTTTAGTTGGACCATCATTTATTTTTCAACAGGACCATGACCCCAAACACACCTCCAGGCTGTGTGAGGGCCATTTGACCAAGAAGGAGCTTGATGGAGTGCTGGCCAGATGACCTGGCCTCCACAGTCACCTGACCTAACCCAGTCCAGATGGTTTGGGATGAGATGGACATCAGATTGAGGGCGAATCATCCAACGTGGCCTCAGCACCTCTGGGGCCTCCTTCAAGACTGCTGGAAAACCATTTCAGGTGACGACCTCATGAATCTCATTGAGAGAATGGGCCAACATTTACCAACACTGTGTGCAAAGACGTAATCAAAGCAAAGGGTGGCTATGAAGAAGAATCTAAAATAAAATATAAAACATGGTACTCCAGCTTCCTCCCGCAGTCCAAAGACATCAAGAGGGGACGAGGCTGATTGATACTCTAAATTGACCGTAGGTGTGAGCTGCCCTCAGCTACTTGGTCCATTAAATGTTTGCAGGAATGATTTCAGAAGTCAAATATGGATGTTGCAACTTTCCACATTTGAAATCAAAGTGTTTAATCAAAGAGTGCCTCGAAGTATAAAAAAAAGTTTTAACAATGAACTTAAAAAAACAATGAAAACAACCCTTTACAGGCCTATAAATTTGAAAGGACACTTTTATTTTAAAAAAAAAAGAGAGAAAAAAGGAAAGGCGACTTCCTGCTATGATGACATGGCATCGTTCTTTCTGTCTGGGTACACTGCGTCTATGACTGAACTACCTTGAACTCTCCCACAAACACAGCGCAACATAGATCCTGCCCCAGAGACGACAGCTCACCCCACCGCCGGCGCTCAAAGCCAGTGACAACTGGTCATCTCTCTCCATTGACTTTGTGTTAAAGCAGGCTGCGAGTGACAGCGTGATAAAAACCACATCGGTCCCCGGGAGGTCTGTATCTCAACGACCCAGTGGAGGTCAGAAAGAAAATGACTACAACAACGGCCTGACCCCCTGGGGCCAAAGTATCAAATGTTTCAGCCTTATCAGCTACAAAACTACAAAATAAAGCAATTCACATAAAGTCAGATTTTATAACACCTGGGCCACTTGGATTCGCTCACACAGAGGCATTTTACAATTCTATTTATGTACGTATTTTATGTTTGAAAACTGGTCATCATTCGATGAATTGTGCAATACCTTTGCAGTGTAAAAGGAATGTTTTGTAGAACAAAAAAACAAAACAAAAAATCACATGGACTTTGATTGGCATGAGAGTGAGTTGTAGGGCCAAATTGAAGTCACTATCACGGGGACGATCTCAGACGATGTATTTGTTTTCTGATATATGCCAATATTAATTTTTTTTTTTTTTTACAGCAAATAAAAATGCAGAAAAAAATCGCCTATGCCGGTTTAAAATTGATGTAGCGCAGTGTGCCCAGCAGAGGGCGCTCCTGTGCCTTGTTTATTGAATTGTTTTATTTTGTATTTTGCTTAAATGGTCATTTAAGACAACGTTATAAAAAAAATTGAGCAAGTTATCTGTTAAAGATGTTAGGCTTCTACCTTTGCATAGCCAAATTGGTGCCCAATGAACACAGAAAGGATCTTTTTCCAGTTCAGCAGAAGAAATCACTACTGGGAGCACATGGACATAGGGATTTTTTTTTCTGCTCTAAAATTGGTAAAAATTGGTCCAAGCTCTGAATCTCATTTGGGTCGGCTCTTGTGAGTAGATGATGATTCGGTTTAGACTTCTGGGGTAACTATCGCTTTGATAGGATCTTGTGCTTTGTTCTGAATGGGAAAAATTGGTTGAGAAGTCAAGTTTTGGTGGGTTCCTCGGCATAAAGGAGTTGAGAGGGAATGGGGAGGGGGGCTGTGTGAAATGGAGACCAAAGGAAAACACTACCTTCGTCTTCAACCTCAGAAAAAGACATTATGTTGAAATTTGCAAACTGAATTTCTACACGGGGCAGCACGGTGGTGCAGTGGTCAGCACTGTCGCCTCACAGCAAGAAGGTTCCAGGTTCGAACCCTGGCTCCATCACAGGATCTTTCTGTGTGGAGTCTCCATGTTCTCCCTGTTCCTGCGTGGGTTCTCTCTGGTACTCCAGCTTCCTCCCACAGTCCAAAGACATCAAGAGAGGACGAGGCTGATTGATACTCTAAATTGACCGTAGGTGTGACTGTGAGTGTGAATGGTTGTCTGTCTCTATGTGTTGGTCCTGTGATGGACTGGTGACCTGTCCAGGGTGAACCCCGCCTCTCGCCTGAAGGCTGCTGGGACAGACTCCACCCCCCCCCCCCCCCCCCAAAGCTTAACAGGACAAGCGGGAGAAAATGGATGGATGGACCACTGCACCACCGTGCCCCCCCCCCCCACCCCCAACTTAACAAATCTCTGGCCATTTTTTGCCCGATCCAATTCCGTGACATCCCATAAAGTGGTGTGATTTCATTCGTTTTCCTTGTGACTGCACCAAAGTTTGCACTTCTTGATCTTAATTGTTGGTTCATCACAAAAAAAAAGACTTTCCTCTGCTATGAAGACGTATCACCAAAATGTTTTAATTCATGCAAATCAGCAGTATTGCAGGCAGACTAAACATGGTGGAGTGGTGCTGTCTGTGAATGCAGCACAGTTTGAACACAACAGCAGCGTGGCAAGCATTTTAAACACAACACAATGGTACGGCTGTGACTTGCCGCCAAACAAGGGAACACGGGGGAAAAAAACAAAAACGAAAACAGGTGCGTCTCCCAAAAATACACCATATTAAAATTCAAAGATGGATAAAAACAATGAACCAGCTTCTAAACATAAAACATGAATAAAGAAACAAACTGAAGGTGTAACAGGGCAATAAGGATACAATGAAATTCAAAAGTTTTGCTGTTGTAAATCTTTGTATTATAGTTCCAGTATTGTAAGCGATGTTGCAGGAGGAAAGGGAGAGGGAAATTTCATGGAGCCGCCTTCCCAAACTGAGGAGTACAAGTCGGGGAGGGGATAAAAGCGGGAACACCTGAGAGCTGGAGAGAGGAGGGGAACAGTTTCACGAGGCTGTTGATGAGAGAACAATGGAGAGGTGGGAGCAGAAGCAAAGGGGGGGGGGGGGGGGGGACACTGGTTTCAGTTTGGGACCTGAAACTCCTTCTCTCACCTTGATTTTCTAATCTTCTGAACTGAGCTGCATTACCTGGGAGGGAACTTCATGAATTCAAGTTGTCTAGCAGAGAGTAACTGATAAACAAAAGATCATTTTTGGGTGGACTATCGCTTTAATACCATTTGGGTTCTGCACATGTACACTAGATAAACTGATGATGTCATAAATCAAGATAAAGATAAGAAAGCTATACAGATTAAAGTTTATAATCTCACAGTGCACACTTTCTACATTAATAGTCACACCATTACAAAAAAAAGGTTCAGTCATGAGAGGTTAATATGCTGCATTTCACCTATCAAGCGTCAGCACCTCCTGCTTCCGGATTGTAAAAAGTAATAAAATGCTCTTCTGTATCAGAAACAGTACAGTTTATGTGTCACTAGCTATTCAGGACAATGAGATATAGACACAAATCAAAAAGTAGAGGTAATATCCACAGTATTTACATTGTTCATGTAGATAAATCGACCACCTGCTCCACTGTATACTACAATATCTTACAAAGTTGTAACCGGCAGCCATACAGTATGTATAAATGTCACTTTATCAAGAAAAGTAGTTCAGACCATGGCGGTTTTGGATTCACTGCAATAAATAACAAACTTGCTTACGGATTTATTTCGTTGTATTTTTAGACACGCATTTACAGTAGCTAATATTACAAAATTCTACCTTTTTTTTTCTTCAAATGACTGCAAATGCAAGTGTGCTCGCAAAGCGTGCCTTGTTTCTTACAAGACGCTGATCCTCTCGCTGAGATTGTCGGGGGGGGGGGGGGAGAGAAGCAGCATTGAGCGTGTAAGGTTTTGCTCAGGAGAAAAGGACAATGCAGACGGATAAAGTGGCTGCCACCAGAACAACAGCACACAGAAGTAAGAGCACAAAAATGTGGCTGCGCTGGCAGAGAGGCTGGTGTCCAGGCTGCTCCTCATCTACAGACAGCAGAGCCAGGGATGTGCTGTCGGTGCTGCTGAGGGGGTCGGCATACTTGGGCCCGATGGGTTCCACCATCCAGCGCAACACGTTCACCTTCATCTCCATGTCGTCAATCATGTGGTCGATTTGGCTGATCTGCTGCTCCATGGTGCTGCGTTCCTGGCTCTCTAGGCTGTCAGGGAGGTTTGGGGTCGGAACCTGGTTCAAGTCTGGCAGACTGAGTGCACGAGCTGCGACTTCACTGCCCCCTCCTGCGTTATGAGAATTAGAAATAAATGTAACCGAAACCATTAACATCCCACTCCCCCACTGAGGAAATACCACAGTGTTTTAGGACATATGCATCTTTGTCCAGCCTCCCCAGAGCCAGACAAGACGATAGACACCCTTCTCTCCTCTGGGTGTGCAGTTGAGACACCCAGAAACTTGCTGACACCAAGCTTAGCGCAACGAATGTAGTGGTGAGCACTGCTAGCATACCTTTGTCCAAAGACATAGAATGCCCTCCAAAACAGTCTTTGCTTACGTCGATACCATAAAGGTTTTGAATTACAGTCATGATGAGATGACACTTTCCTTACTGGAAGTGGTGATGAGACGCAGCACCTCAAAGGCCTAGGAGAGCAACTGCGACAACCTGCCTTAGCTGATGAGGAGGATTGCTTCTTAACAAACCCAGATCCTGAACCTGATCCACACCAGAATGCACAAAAAGAGGAATTTTGATTTCGGGAACCTAACCTGCCCGTTCACTACAATTCATTGGGCTAATCTAACAATGAGCCTATTTCCCCAAAAGCTGGCATGTACATTTAAGGGAAATAATTTGTTTATGCTGCGCAAGAGAGACCAAATTGATAAAGTAAGTGTCCACCATAAATCAATATTGAGCCATTTGTGCTAATTGTTACGTCTTTTTATGGATAAATGTTGTGAAGTGTTACATTCCAGTTCTCGGCCACTGAGAAATCTCAGAAATTCCAGCGAAGGAGCTGGTTGCAGCTGAGAGTTAGAACATTGGGAGACAAATCCTGGTTGCTGGTCATGTGGCGTCCTCTCATATGTTGTGACAAACAGAAATATGTCAAGGTTTTATTTGCACACCAGGCTCTTTTCACATTCATTTCGAATCAAATATGTTATCGAAAAAGGTTTATTTCAGCTGCAAATGGGATATCGAGGGATAAAAGGAGTCAAATTAACACTTTTTTGCATTTTGAAGTGAATGTCCTTGGGCTGATGTACTACTCAGTTGTTCAGTTTTGTACCAAATGCACTACATGGACTGGCCCTGGACTAAATGAGGGGCGATTCACTCCCATCACAGTCGTGTTTCAAATATTTAGACTGAAGAGAGTTTTTGTCTCATGGCTGCTGTCAGATATCCACAGATATAAAGATCTGACTTCACCAATGTTATATTTGAAAAATTGGATTCAAAATGAGACACTGTGGAGCAGCCCCAAGCCAAACTGTACCAGGTTACGCGTCAACAAGCCAGCCAGTGTCCCATTAAGATTTTCTGTTATTTCTAAGTGATTTAGTCAATTACTTGTTAAAAGGAGATCATTTCAATTTTTCATTCGACACAGCCTTCATACTTCAGATTTCAGTGTTTTGAGTAATTTTTTTCTTCTTCTGGAATTAATGATGTTGTTAAGAGAAACATTGTAGTTGCAATAAAGGTTTCCTGAAATTACATGAAATCTCTCCAGCTCGATTCCTGCTCACGGCGTACCCACGGTTCAAAACACATCATCTCAGATTAAAGCTCAAAAAGAGAGATTTCACAAAAGGCCCTTAATTATTGTTGATGACTGGCAGAAATATGTCAGAAATTGAATTTGAATGATTTAAAAAAAAAAACAAGTCATATGAAATAATTCCCCCCAAAAAAGTGTTGTTTTTTTTTGCCCAGAATTCAGATTATTTACAAATAATGCATAAATCGTAATAATGGCATTTAAACTGACTTTCAAATGAACTCCGCTGTCACAGTGCAAATTACTCACATGATTGGTGCTGTGTTGACTTGTGCGTATTCTTATCCCTTCAACTAACTGAGCTCCTCAGACACACAACTTGGATATGCAATATCTGGTGTAGGACTAAGACTTTACCTTGTAGGCCAGTTTGCACCAGAGTAGCAGAGTTAGCTGGAGAGAAGATGTCAGCCATGTTGAAAACTTTGCACATGTCAGTATGGAGGAGCTCTAGGCTGGAGGAGAAGGCCACCCAGAGGAGCTCCATCTCCTTGCGCTGCTCCGCCGGCAGGCTCTTATCTCTTAGATGTAAGGTGAGGTGATGACAGAGGGCCGCAGCCAACTTCTGGGCTTTTTCCCGTGTTTGTCGCAACTCATCCCGCAGCTGCAAGCTGTCGGTGCAGCTGCCAATACATGCAGCCAAATGCCGGTAACATGCCACCACCTGTACAAGGTCAAATAAATAATCAGACATGAGACGCCACTGTGGTTTGGCTTCAAAAATGGACTCTGTCTGCTTTGGGTTATCTCAGGGACAGAGTGGACTAAATGATTGAGAGCTGCAAGCGGCCTAAGGCTTGTCACTCAGGCCAGAATACTGTCTGATGCACAGGCAGAAATTTGGGCTTTTTGTCTGCATCTCAAGCTAAAATTTGTACAACAGTGAATACTGAAAGTAGCAAGTGTGTCTTTCAGCCAGAGCTGTTGTCAATTCACATGTCCCTGGGGCTCCGTGACATTAAGACGTAAAGGTTACCTACAGTAAATGAAGTGGTTAAGTGATTTATTAATAGACACGTCTAGCTTAACCTTGGAGGATTAGCAAGTGTTGTTTCAATGAAAAATATTATAAATAATCTCCTTAACATCTCTTTAGCTGTTTCTAAATGAGCCAAAAGAAGCGTGGCCACGTAAGACATGGATATATGAGAAAATATTGTTTTGCAGTACCGTGCTATGTGAAAAAAAAAAACTTTTAAAAATGATAGATGTGTAAGATTCTTGGGTCTTGACCTTTGGTATTCCACTACTCGCTAATAATAAATTTACAATAAAATAACTTACATTATCATACAGATGCTGAGAACGGTCGTGACCACAGTTACAATTTTATGTTTGGTTATCTCGTGATAATTGGATATTAGCTTTACTAGTATTGACAATTCCCTCATTAAGATGTGATTTATTATTATGTTGACATCACATGTTATTGTGAGACAGTTACCTACGTAAAAATGACTTTTTCCGTTATGCCAAGATATGTTTAGTTATCTCGTGACAACGGGTATCATCACAAGATATCAAGATAACGGCATAACAAATGAATTTAAATTAAAAGTCTTTCTTGGCTTCCACACAGGGCCTTGTGTGTACTTGTAAACTTTTCATCTACGCATCTACGCGCTGCGCGGAAACAAAAGCCACATAGAAACGATTTCCTTTGCGTTCTCCGTGAATGAAACCCCTCCCGCCATCAACACAGAGACCCAAAAGTTAAACATGATGATTCACTGTCCAGCCAAATCTAAGTTTTGATAAGCCGAAGGGTAACCTACAACCTCGGTTTGACATTATCTTGAGAAAGTTTTTATAATTCTAGTTTTTTGTGATGTTCACTTCAGTAAGGGGAGAAAGAAAAAAAAAAAAAAGCATGGCGACGTTATTATCTCGAGCAGATACGAGAAAGGTTTAAAGATGCAGTGAACCAAGAAATCCACTTTGAGTGCATTTTTAGCCACAGGGTGGGAACAAGATGCTTGGATGTGTTGTGTCTGTTAAATAAAACCGAAGGACAGGGATATTTTTCCTGTTTCTGTAACGATTATTTCACTTTCACAACAACATTGAATTGTTTTGAAATATTTTGTCCAGATATAGTGACAGGAATTACCTGAGCCAAATTCATGAACCTGAACTTCTCATTCGATGCAATAATATTCTCACAAGTCTTCTGGGTCACAGTGAGGAAGTGGGAACAGCTTACCTTTATCAATGAATCCACCAGAGCCTTCCCATCAGCCAAAGCCTGGGTCGTGCCAACTGTGCAGTCATCACCCACTTTATTATTTACAAGTGGCATGAGGATGACTTGTCAAGAGTCTCAGACTCGACCCAGCTGTTGTCCCAGCTGCCCTTCCCTTCCCTGACTGCCCCTGCTCCCCCTCTTCTTCCCTTGGAAGATGCTTCATTCAGCGGCTGAGGGTCCAGACAGACTTGAGACTTCACGATGCATTACAACACTCCGCTCCAGCAGCTGAACTGCACTTACAGATGCGAACATGCTTTGGAGGCTACAAAAAAAAAAAAAAAAAAAAAAAAAGAGCCTGAAAATGGAAAGTCCAAGTAATAAGGGGAAAAATGTAATAAACTGATGCGAGTCTTAAGCAAAGAGCTAATCCTGTGATTGACCCCTTTGGACTGACGCAGGCTAAAACCAACATCTAATCTCATTAACTGTCACTGAAGCCGGAGAGAAGAGCATCTGGCCGTCTCCACCACGACCGTCCTCTCACTGAGAGGAGGCTGTAACCTCGCGAGAGGCTACAACTCATTCACTCAGCTGGCAGGGTCAATACATTGCATCCCCTTCCTCCAGCATTGTAAAAATAGAAGATTAGCATTGATTTGAGTGATAGTGTGTAAGGACAGACCAAGAGGGACATCGGGTGGTAAATTGTGATTCAGCACTTCAGGCAACTGAAACTTCATTGCTTCTTTGTCCTTGTGGGGCCTTTTGTGCTTTACTCGCCCTCAGGCCCAGGATAATGGACGACCTCATGTGACCAGGTTAGTTCAAGGTTCAGCATGTTCCAAACATGAATTCCATGGCGTGAGGTTTCTATAGTGGCCTATATATGCATGTCTAATACGGTTTCTATGTACGCCATACATGAAAGGAAACCGCATCATTCAGATCGTTCCGATGAAAGCACACGTCTGTTGTGGCTGTGCGTGACATCGAAATCCAGCTTTAATGAAGGCCTCCTCTCCTCCAACCTGGGGCCACTGAGTGTCTTGGGGATGAGATGTTTCTCAGCGTATTTTTGACAAGGTAGAGAGGGGGCAAGGGCAACTTAGGACCACACCGAGGACAGCTGGTCTACCCCCCCCCCACCCCCCCACCCCGTCATTCCTTAGAGTGTTATTGCTCTCTCGTTACAATGTAAGACTGAGCAAATCATCCACGTATGAAACTTCACGCTTCTCTAATCAAATTTTATTTAAAAAAAACAGACATAAAATCGTCACAACGCACTTCGGAAAAAAAAAAAAAGTCAATGTGTCAATGGTTGACAGCTCTGATGGTTTTCCTGAGAGTCCGTCCAGACGTGATCTTCCGTGGAGAAGTCACCGCCTCCCTGATGTTGGCCAGCAGGCCTCGCTTGGTCTTGGGCTGCACAGGGGACTCCGGGGAGAGCTTGGAGATTTCTGCCTTCAGCGCGGCAATTACTTTGTCCTTTTCAAGATTGTGGCAGAGAATTTCCTCCAAAGATTTTGTCTTAATGAGAAAAAAAAAACCCAAAAACTTTGAGAAATATTTTGAAAATGTTCATCCCTACAGCGGGTTTGATTTTTGCCTGGATCCAATGAAGCAGCTTGGTTTCACCACGCCTTCACGGCCCTCCTATCATTTGTGTAGAAGTGCAGTCAGTGTGAGTCACCTGATCGTCAGCCTTCCTCTGCACAACGTCCAGTTCAGCCGCTTTCTCCAGGAAGCCACCTCTCACTTTCTTAAGTGTTTCACTGAGCTCCATCAGCCGTCTCTCTAAAGACACGATCAACTACAGACAAAACACTCGGAGCTGAGCGAGACAGTCGGGACGACAGAGCTCGACTGAGCAAAAGTTTAACTATTAAGTCTTTGTTACCTCTTGTTTGTCCTCACACATTCTTTGTATGGCGCATTTTTCTTTGTAGAGACGTTTGAATCGATCGTCTCCTGTGGGAATCAAAGATTTACTGTCTGCAGGAGTTGATGCACAGCAGCAGAAGGCAATGGACGAACACCAAACCTGCTCCCTCCGTCTCTTTAGTCGGCTGTGTCTGACACGTCGCGTCCGCTGTTGCATCGGCACTCACTCTGGTTCCACATGAGAACGTCTCCGACTGCGACAGCTTGCGTCTGAGGGCCTAAAGAGGAGAAAAACTCAAACCCGTTTAATTCAAATCTCAGATGACATGGCTGAAGTTCAATGAGACCTACATTTGCAGATTTTCCTCACGCGGCACCTGGAAACTTTGGGAAATTTACTTCTAAACTAAGTTGCTTGGTGGTCTGTGCATAAGACATATTTGTCATGCCAGGCCCGAGTCTGGCAGTGGTACCTCCACTTTCTCCTGCTCAGCGATGAACTCGTCGAGAGGCACGTAGTCATCCTCCAGACTGCTCATTGCGCACTGGTAGGCGTGCTCTTTGATGGCATCCTTGTACATCTCAAACGTGTTCTCCAGCTTTTCTTGGTAACTTTCCTTTAGCTCCTCAATCTGGCGACTACACATTCAACAGATGGTTTATTTTACCAAGTGACAACTAACCATACGTTTAGTGTCTGTTTACCAAATGGAAAGTATGAAATGAAAGAAAAAGCCATCTTGAAAAATTCCGAAAGAAACCTGCCTGCGGAGTTCTTCGCTCTCCATGAGTTGCTGCAACATCGCGTCACCCATTTCCTTACGAATCTCCATTTCCTGCACCAGGTTTCTTCTTCGCTCGGCTAGAAGTTTTGTTCGGAGGCTCTCCACCATACTCGCAAGCTCCTGGGAAGGATGTCCCCATCATGTTAACAGGAAAAATAAATCTTACACATCAACAGCAGCTCATAAATCCTGTACAAGTGCATGCTGATGTTCATCATGAGAGCATTTAAAAGTTAATCCTTGCTGTGAGTGAGAAACACAAAGATCCACTATGACAGATTTCCTGGCCTTCGTGTTTTCCAGATTTTCCTTTTTTTCTCTTTCACCCTGTGTTTTGTCTCAGCAGGACGACTGAGCGCTTCAAGTGAGCACTTAAAGCTTAAAATCCCAAGAGGTGGATGATGCTCTGGATGCCAGATGCGCCGATGAAGGTCTTGTAGCGTTAAGAGCCTGCTCTTCATCAAGTGAAATACTGCAGCGGTAACACATAAACGGATCTATTACATGAATAAAAGGATTACGTTCTGTGGCAGTAAGGACATGTCGGCCTCGTTGTCACTCAGCAGCTCCTCCTCAGACAGATAGCTTTCCAAGGCCTGGCTGTCTATTGCCCCTCTCCTCATCAGCGGCTTTCCGTTAGGACCGACCACACAGGGTAGAGATTCCAGAGGCTTGTCTGGAATCACCTGCACAACCTACGGACGACAAGCCGAGACCATTCGATTGACAGTACCTGGTGATTTTGCTTCGATCACGTCTTCAGGCTTACCTGTTTGGCGACAGCAGAGAATTTCATAACATGGAGCGTCTCATCATACGTGGAGGCGCACTGATTAATGTTGACAATCATGGATGCTCTGCCTTTACCGCAGAAGAAAGTCTGGAAGAGCTTGGTAAGCTTGCTCTCGCGGAAAGGAATGTAGCTGCGCTTCATTCTGATAAGGAAAGAAGGATTAACAACGCAAAAGCACAAACAATTCTGAATGGTCAAGTGGTCGTTGGTTTGGTAGCGAGAACTAGTTTTCTGGTGCCGTCATCTGCTCTGGTTACTGGGAGGACAGGGACTTTTGTCGCATTTATGTTACTTTTGTTATTGAGCGTCGTCTTCCACTCCCAAAACTTGCATCCAAACTTTTCCTCTCTGCTGTTTTATTAAAAGAACCTGTGGTGTCAAATAAAACCGTCCAAAAACAACATGGCGTTCACGCACTTTTACTCCCGTTTGTGCAAATAAATTTAAAAAAAAAAAAAACCCACCTCAACCACCCACTTCTCCCCCCCCCCCCATACATCTCGCAGTATCGTCACCCGTGTGTGTGAGCCAACTGAATTAATGGTTTAGAGTTCACTCCCTCAATTTGACCCGTTTCTTTTCACACCTCTAGAGAATGTGAGCCAAGTCCTGAACCAAAGGAGGCAGGCGCACCTGTCCGTCTGGTTGTTTCGGAGGGCAGTGATGCACTTCCCTAGAATAAGCAAGGAGTTGTTGATGTTGCCCGCTTCCTTCAGTCTCTCTCCAAATGTTTTTGTTTTGTTGCATCTTTCTGAGCCAGCCAAGTCGCACAGGGAGAACCTGAGGGTCACAAATCAAAACATTTTAAAGTCACTTCCTGTCTTGTGTGTGTGTGTGTGTGTGTGTGTGAAAGGACGCTGCGCAAGTGTTGATCAGGAGACTCACTCAGAGAGCCTTTCAACCGTGCTGCCATCAATCTGTAGCAGCTTCATGGTGAAGATGCTGTGACTGTAAGGAAAGCTGGTATGAGTCGAGAACACAGTGAAAGACACCCTGAGGTGGGCAAGAGGAGGTGAAGCTTTTGCCTTCTGCTCGACGACTGGTTCATCTTCGTTGCAGCAGCACTTCTGTTTTTGTTTCCAAATTGTAGCAGTTTGGAAGCTTCGCCCAAGTTCTGGATGTTGATCCACCGAAGATCTGAAATAACTACGTTTTAGTTGCCGGAGTCCTCCAGTGTTCAGTCTCGAGTCACTTGGGGGACGTTTCTAAACGTTTTTAGAGTTTTCACACCTTTAACATAAGCGTTTCCAACACCGTCATCACATACGCGAAGAGCGGCGCGCTTCTTGGACTTGGAGCTCAGAGAAGGTCGAAGCAGATCATACACACACTCGTTGTAGATCTCAAAGAACGCCACCCATAAAGCGAACTGGCTGTGGCCTGCTTTTTCTGGGTTGCTCGCCAACTCTAGAGGAGAGAGAGAGGACCAGGCTCGGTAAACTGGAAGCACTGGAGGACAAATGGGCAAAGACTTGTTAGCGGTGGTTGCTACCTGGAGGGGTCCTGATGTTGTAAGCAGAAAAAAAAAAAAAATCTCTCAAGCATTTGGTAAATTTTGAGAATTTGGGCCATTTTGTATCCATAATTTTTTTCCTCTATAAAAAAAAAAGGTCTGTAGAAAGAAAACTTCCATTTTTCCCCCCCTGTATCAGATTCTGTTCTAGAAACTACGTAAATTAGTGCCCGTTTAATTAGATGATCTAGATGAAGCCAAGTTAAAAAAAAGTCTGAGTAATCAACTATAGAGGATTTACGATTACGCCCATGTCGAATTTGAGCGTCTCCCTTAATCCAGAAATCTCACAAGTTGTTTGTTTTATTGGCATCATAATCTTAAAGGTCTTTACTTTTACATTTGCGTAACATTTTCTTCTTGAACACACAGCACATTATGAACAGTGTTCTTGGTTGTCAGTGAGTGACTTACCTTTTCTTTTATGAAGCAAAAAATTGCTGGTATAGAAATGAAAATGTCTCACCTCGATTACACGTGTTCATCATAATTTTCACAATTAGGCTTCTTACAATTGAGAAGAAAAAAAAAACATTGTATTGGCCGATATATCCATTTTAAAATAATTGAACAGACGAGCGCAGGTAGAGTGCAGTGTGTCAGGTGATTTTAGTGCTGAGTGCAATGAGGCCCATCATTCTGGATGACATTACATTCCTACAAATGTGGTTTTCTAATATAGTTGAAATATCAACATCGGAATTTGCTAACTGACAGTGTTTGTATCAACATTGCTCCCCCCCCCCCCCAAAACGCTGGTATTGGTTTAGTCTATTCTCTATACAAACTGTTAATCCTAAAAAAAAAGCAATCCTGTTTAGCATGTTGAACTACCTGTGTGACTGGAGGACTCAGAGGAGGCGGAGCCAACGCAGGAAAAGAATCCATCGCTGGCTCTGAGAGGATCCGGCTCCTTGAAGACAAGTTGCAAGGTTGATTTCATGTTTGTACCCTGCAGAGAACGCTGGGACTGCCATGTTTTCAGTCCTAAAAACAGGACCACCCACCTCCTTGAATGATGCAAAAATAGCAGCTTTAGCATTGCTCTCCCACTTGACTTGGTCAGGGTCCAGATACTGTGCATCGTTCCTGAGATGGGGTTTCAGGTCCATCCCCTCATACTGACGACCACCAATGTACTGGAAAGTGGCGTCCAGTACTCGAGGCAGTATTCCCGGCTCTTTTGAAGTCCCTGATACATTTCTCAACATACTCAGACTGACCAAAGTACTTGATAGGGTTCATTAAAGTGAAGGGGAAGTGTCATCTGTACCTTGGATGGTGAAGGTTTTCCCAGCGTTGGTGACACCGTAGCTGAAGATCAAAGCGTTCTCCCCCTCCAAGAACTCAGACATTTGGCTTTTGACAGTGTCCTCAAACAGCTCAGCCTGGGTCGTCTCTGGTCCAAAAATCTAAAAGACAAAGGAGAAGTATTAAGCCCGCAAGTACGTCAGCCAACTGATGACGGTGGATTCTTGACCTAATTTAAAAAAAAAATGAATATATAATGCAGTTGAACCTCAAGCCTTATGAGTAACTTGAGCCACTTCTCTAAATCTAAATAGTTAATTATGTTATGAGATAAGGAGAAACACAAATGACGTGGACAAAATACTCAAGTGTGTGTGTGTGTGTGTGTGTGTGCGCGCGCTCTGATTTGATCTTCTCAACAGGAAGAAAGCAGAGGCATCTTTGGTTACCTACTCTTCTAAAAACAGGGCCGAGTGCAGGTGCTTTTGCTGACCTGAGAAAAGGAGAACTTGTGGAGTGACACACCAACACCCTTCTCGCTGCTCTTCATGGTGGAAGAACCCTTTGGTGCGTACAGCGCCGCCATTTGGCCATTCTCAATCACAACACATTCCTGAGCAAGACAGGACAGATTAGAGAAGAACGGTGTGGAAAAAGCCGACTGGTTGTTCTCTTCATTTGAAGTGTAGCTGGCTGGATCCCTGTCCCGTACCTGATCCTCGTTGTCAGAGAGTTCTTCTTTAGAGAAGGGTCTGACCCGGAGGTAAACCTTCATCGTCTGCTGCTCAGCGCCACACGCTGCCTCACCCTGGGCACGCACAGCTGAGACTTTTTATTTCAGGCTTTGGTTATTTTTTACAAGATTCCCAAGGAACTTTGATGGAGGTCTTAAACATACATCTCAAGCGTAAAAACTTATCTAGAATATATTATTGTTGAATGAAAAAAAAAAAGAGTAATATTACCAGTTCGGGTGACGTGCAGACAGGAGCAACTTGGCAAGTCAAGTCCATGTCCTCAGGTTGCATACTGCTGATCTCTAGAATTGAGCTCATCCTGGAGGCTGCCCGCTCCCAACGGCCAGCTCACTGGTGTTGTATCGGCTTCACTGGAGAAGGTGTGGACGACCTTCTGCATAAAACCACACTTATCAACCGAGGGTCTTTTCTACGAGATCCTGGCTGAATATGACAGATTTGACTTGGACAGCTCCACTCAGGTCTGTGACTGACGCGTCCCTCAGAACGGAGGACGAGCTTGTAATCAGGTTTAACTGACAGCAGGTGTGAGGACGTCCGAATCAACCCAGCTTCCAACCAGTTCGAGAGCTATACTGGGTTCACCTCAGGTGGGCTGGTTGTCTGTCTCTTACGTCACGGTCAGAAATGATTATCCCCGCCTCTGCTGTAAATTCTGTCGTCAAATAAACAAGAACTATCTTTTGTTTGTGAGAAGGTCATAACCCTTCAAAAAGGCTGCTGGGAGGGTTTGGTTTTATTTTCTTTTTCTCAAATGTAAAACAACTGAAACATTCTTCCGTCTGTGTTGGAGTTTTTGTAGTGTGGGGGGGGGGGGACACTTTGCAATTATTTTGGAAGAATTACCTTATAGATCACGCTTTTAGTGGGAATTAGATGCTTTTCTTTGTTTTAATGTCAGGTTGCCACTATGACTCCAAGGTGCACACTGCCATCTACTGTAATCAGAGTGTGTAGCACTTGGAATATATTTATAGAAACCGTTACACATCCCTGACTCCTTCAAAAAGACACCTCCTCTCACAGCAGCCTTTTCGACATGTACTTGCAGGTATTGATTAATTAGGGCCCTGTTGCATTTTGGTTGTCTCGAGGTATTCTTAGTGGTTGTGGCAAATAGAATGACCAATTTTATCAATTACACTTGTGTTTACCTGCTTTGACGGATAAAGACTGTCCTGTTGTCTTTTTTTCCCTGTTTAATTTTTATTAAAAAAAAAAGAAGGTAGTTTGCTTTGGTATCAATCAAATATTCCCTTTGCGACAGAGGTAAATGGACATTGATGAAAACTACGAATCCCAACTTTCTTCAAAGTTTGCAGCTCCTGTGATTTAGATAGTTCTCGGTCTCGTGTTGACTATTCTTCAGACCTACTTGGTGATGCGCCCTCAGGTGAGGGTCACTCAGGCACAGCATGTAAATGTGCATTTTTATATAAACGAAGCCCCCAAGGTGGTGGGGCCCTCATCAACAAGCTCCTTCAGTATTTACACCACCTCCCCTGTATGGGCACCTGAGACGGAGCAGCAACAGCCAGGGGCAGCTCAACTGGGATCCCACAGCCATGAACCTAAACTAAGCTAGGCATTGCAACTGAAACCTCAGCTTGTCCAATGGAGTTCAAAGAAACGGACCAACTCTTCAGGAACTTGTCAGCATTCTCTCTCTCTCTCACACACACACACACCACCACATCAACTTGTCTTTAAATTCCTTTATTGTGTCATCTGCACCATTTATGCGTCAGCGATGGTAACTTCAACCTCAACGCCTGGTTCGATGCTGATGGAGGTGATCTGCTTGACAATTTCTGATGGGCTGTGCAGATCGATCAGGCGTTTGTGGATCCTCATCTGGAAGCGATCCCAGGTTTTGGAGCCTTCACCACAGGGGGTCTTCCTGGTGGTGATGCGCAGAGTCTGGAAGGGGCCACAACAAACAGATTTTAGCTTGGATCTTCCATGCGTGCAGCGGCGTTAGTCCCAGCTTGTGACGCGCAGCTGAGGTTGGAACGAGTTTGAAAATTTGAGAACTTAAAACAAAAAACCTGGTATGGTTGGTGCCGATGACGATGATCACTTTTTTTTAAAGACGTTTTTCATAAATGGAATACAGCTTCCAAATTCTTAGATAACACAGGTTTTGCAAATCATCATCGCTTTGTATGCTTCCTGTATCCATCACCTTTATCTGTGGAAGCCTACAAACTGATCACTACTGCTGCTGCTGCCTCCTTTCACTTTAAATATTTCTCTTAAGCCTCGACAGTTCTTAAGTAAAAGACTTTCATAGCATTAACTCACCTAAGTGTTAAATTATCATTGCACATGTGCACACCCATAATTAAAAACAGTCTTTATGTCTGCCTGTGCTACATGTACCTGTGTCTTTTATGCTACGCCCAAAGAAAACTTATACTTTATTAGAGTTCCAGTACAATGTTCCTTCCCAAAACCATTGAAAAAAAGAGTTTTTGTGAATGAATGCCCTTTCAATGTTCTGTACCTTGGTTGGCATGCGGACTGGTCCCTTCACCTTCAGGTTCTTCTCCTTCGCCCCACGGATCAAGTCGGCGCAGACTGAGGGTTATGAAGGGTTAAACCACAGTTAGAGGCGAATACTAGCAAGTCATGTAGCGGTTCTGATACAATCATGGCTCAGAATAGCGTATACAGTCATCAGAGTTTGTAGGTGTCAAAATTGTTATCCTCATTGCTCAGGTAGTTGCTCAAGTATCACTAGGAGGTAACTAGAGATTAATTACCCTTCTCCAGAGACTTGACGTTGCGGCTGGTGAGGGTGATGCGGATGCGGTGAATGGCAACCTCAGTCTCCACAGGTGCCTTACCAGTGTCCTTGAAAGCCTGCATTTGGGGAAGCAAATAATCAGAAACTGTGCTGAACTAGAATTACTTTGTAAACAATGAATGGCATGTCAATGACAGTGCTGTGGCTGATATAACAACTACCAGGTCTGCTTTGAATATTGTCCAATAAAGTAGGAACTCAAAGGAAAGGCGAGATTAGCAGGTTTGCATGTGGAGCACCGGTTAGTTTATTCTCAACTCTGATTCAGTGGTTGTCGCTTCTACGTTCTTTGACTGAATTCCGCTTAGTCAATGTCGTCATTTATCAGACTTACGTTATTACTAGTTATTACGCACCACAGCAAAGCACGAGCCATTAAAGTCTAATGTTGAAATATCAGCAAGCTCGTCCTAATTAACAAGTTCCCCTTGACTCACGAGTAAAGTTCGGCGACGCACGACTCAAGACATTTGGAGTGTTGACGCTGAATGACGAGAAACACTTTACAGTTGCCACGATTTCCCTGCAAACTCAGGCGAGATAGTAGCTATTAGCTTAGCAAGGTTTACATTTAGCTGCACAGCCGCTGTACTCGTGCGCAGTTATTTCAGTATATCTGACCAATCACGTCTTAAAACTCCGTAAAGTATGGCTTCTTGTTCATTGGCGGGTGTACAACTTTATTTAAGTCGGTTTTGTGAATGTTCAGTGGTAGGACGTCTCCTAATGTTGCTCAAAGCCACACTGTAAGGCGGGACAAGCCATGTTACCGGACTCAACAAATATTGTACGAATTATGGATATAGAATTACCATATAGTCGCCGTTTCGATACCAAACAATCACTGTTCTCGTTTTACAATAAAACCTACCATTTTAGTATTTCCTGACCGACTTATTCGGAAGAAATTCAAACGAACAGCGGTGAGCCAGGAGCAGACGCCACCAACGTGGTTAGCTCTTCAGGAAAAAGGGACCAGTAGAGGCCCGCTTCCGACTTATGAAGCGTTCATCCGGGGGTTCTGCTACTTCTTCTTCAACGCTCTTAAACCGGAGGCGCAACAGCGTCATCTAGTGGCTACGCTCGACTGGTCTTCGTTGAAAACTTAACCGGTACTACGTCTGTTCGGTTTTCATGAGTTTAGTTTAACTTTTTAGGATTTAAAAAAAAAATTAAACTTCCTATCCTGCCTGTTGGTTCTGCTGGGCTATGCTTCGTTGTTTCAGGTCAACGGGTCATCGAATCTTTGCTCAGCACCGAAACAGGGTTTGATCCGCTGATACCATTTTGGTTCACGAATCATAACTGATGAATCATTTTAACGGACTTGTCCTTCCACTTTACAGTCAGTTTTCCTTGCTGTATAATGTTACGAGTGATAGCAGTTATTCTAACTTTTTGATCATTTATTTGTGAACGTCTGCTGTATTTTGATTATGTATTTAGTTTTGTTATTTGGATATCGTTTCATATTTATTTTTGCAATTGTTTTTTTTTATGCGGTGTATGTATAGCAATTCGTGCTTACTGTGCAAAAAGTTCTATCCAAGTCCTTCTTCTTCTTCTTCTGATTATAATTCTGATCATTATCAGTAACAGTGGGGTGGTACTCGTATTTTAGGGGCATCACTGCAGACTATGTGAGGAGTAGATGGTATAGAAGTTAATATTACATTAGATTAGATTAGATTAAATTAGAGTTTATTGCCATTTGTACAGGTTCAAAAACAATTTTAAACAAGTACATTGGAATTCTTGTGCGTGATCCTGAGTCAGTTGTAACGATAAAACCCTATCCTAAAAAAATATAAACTTAGAAAAAAAAACACAAGGAAAAAAGAAGAACAACGTGTTATGTAGAAGGTGCTAAAATATATACAAGAAATATAAGATGTGTAGGTGCAAATTTACAGGAATTTAACAGTCAGGGATATTACAAAAGTGCTGCACATAGTAAAGAGACAGTGAATAAATACGGAAAATGAATTTGACCTGAGATTGTTAAATATATTGATATATAATAATAAAGTAAATAATATTGTGTGCGTGTGTGTGATAGACAGATAGACAGATAGATAGACAGACAGACAGATAGATAGATAGACAGATAGACAGATGGATAGATGGATAGATGGATAGATAGATAGATAGATAGATAGATAGATAGATAGATAGATAGATAGATAGAGACTTAACTCATGTGCGTACACAACTCGAAAAGTCTTCTACTTTTCTTTTGAAAGGTAAGAACGGAAGTTAAGTTTTGCAGCTGGAAAGGTGCTCGTCTTATTCCCAAACAAGTAACGGAACCGGGACTGAGCCGGTTACCCGAAAGTTGTTTTCCTGAAACCCGGTCAGTCAGATTTGCTGTGAGTGTGTTGCTGGAAAACACCGCCCTGGTGTTGTGTAGGAGAGGAAGAAGGAGACGAGTCTGCGTTCATTCTTGCGTTACTATTTTATTGTGCGTCATGATTTCCAAACGCAGGCCGCCGCCGAGTGATAGAGGAAAAGTTTGGGACCGTTACCGTCCGTGAGTTGAATGGAGAGGGAGTAGCATCGAGGAGGCGGACATGAATTTCGGTGTGTCCGCTAATTCGCTGCTGCTGTTCCGTGCCTGCGATGAGGGCGACTACGAGACGGCCCGGGGCATCCTGGAGCCCGGAGCCTCCAAGGAGTCCGGGCGGCAGAGCAGGCTGCGGTCAGAAGCGGGGTCGGAGTGCAACGCTGCGGACATGTTGTCTTTGGTACCGGTGGACTGCACGGACGAGGAGGGCAACACCGGCCTGCAGTTTGCCTCGGCCAGCGGTCACGAAAACTTGGTCCGGTTTTTACTACGAAAGGGGGCCTCGGTGGATAGCCGCAACAACTACGGCTGGACCCCGCTGATGCAGGCTGCTAGGTGGGGCTGCTGGAGCTCCGTGTAAAGTCACATTATAAAATCGGATTCTTTTAGTTTTCTGTCCTGTTGAATTCCTTCACATTTTAGAAGCCGGTAGAAGTCAGAATCCTCATCATTACTGCCATCATTACTGCCATCATTACTACCATCATTACTACCATGTACTTCACCACTGCACAATTTAAAGTTCCTCTTTATATAAATACAATAACGTCGCACAAGTCTTGATGAGCAAATTAAACTTGCTTTGAGTTTGGTGAGGCAACTTCAGCTTCTCCCAACATTATTTTATGAGCCTTTAGATGACCTGATGTT
Organism: Aulostomus chinensis; assembly: GCF_037954235.1. Lineage (NCBI taxonomy): Eukaryota > Metazoa > Chordata > Actinopteri > Syngnathiformes > Aulostomidae > Aulostomus > Aulostomus chinensis. Next base: position 15,317,945 of record NC_141340.1, read on the forward strand.
GTTCTGACTGGTTGGTTTACTCTTAAAATACTGTAAAATAAAAAGCCAGTACTTTTTTTTTGGGGGGGGGGGGGGGGGGGGTTATGTTGCAATCCGATCTTGTATAATAGTTATGACCATGTCTTATTGTCTGTTTGTTCTTGTCAAATATGCAAAGTGATATAAAGAAAAAGTTGTAATTTCTTCTTCAGCGCTTACTTTTGTAGGTAAGGAAGCAACAGAATATTTTTTTTCAGGTTCTACTTTTGACTGAATTGGATCCAACATTCCATCAAATGTGTTAATATCGATTAAAAAACACACATCTGATGCATTTGTTTCGACACGTTTAAGTAGATTTTACCACCGTTTCTAACAAACTGATTTAACTTTTCATTTTCTACCTCCCCATCTAGGTTTGGTCACCTGACTGTCGCCCACATCCTTTTAGAGAACGGGGCAGATATCAACGGGCGGAACAGACTGGGTGCCAGTGTCCTAACTATGGCCGCTCGTGGAGGACACGCCCACGTAGTCAAGCTTCTCCTGGAGAGCGGGGCCTACGTGGACGACTACGATCATCTGGCTGTGGCTGCAGAATCCGTCTCCAACGGAAACAACAACAACAGCTGCAGGTCTGAGCGTGACACCACCAATAAAATCAATTTCTTTGAGGTTACCTGGCGAGTAACGTGTGAGGTGTTAGACTGGCTCTTCTATTTAAGGCTCTGCTCTTCACTCCACAGTGCTGCTGGTTTCGGAGGCGCTGAGGGCTGCGGCGGAGGCGGTGTTCGAGAGTTCATGGACATCACGGCTCTGATGGTGGCGTGTCAGCACGGCCACGAGGCCACAGTGCGTCTGCTGCTGGAGTGGGGCTCTGACATCAGCTTTTCCCAGAAGACCACTGGCTGGGGTCCGCTGATGGTGGCTACCCTCTGTGGGAAGGTGCGGGATGATGAGTGGTGGAACTTGTAGGAATCGTTTTGATGTGAATGCGTGCAGCACATACAAGTGTGTTATTTCTTCTGAGTTTCTAGAGTAGTTGGTGTGTTAAGTTGTGTGTTTTGAAGGTGGCTGTGGCCCAGCAGCTGGTGGAGCGTGGCGCTGACCCAGACCGCCTCAATGTTCTGGCCAAGACAGCGTTTGAACTGGCCATGCAGCTAAAACAGAGAGACATGAAGGCCTACCTGGACTCCATCACCACCGTCAGACCCCAGACTGGTATGGCCTCCCCCTCTCTTATCGCTGCAACGATAACGAAGCGAACACAGCACTGATAATGTCCTGCAAACTGCACCCAACATCTTTTCATAAATATCAGTAACCAGATACCATTATAATTATTACAATCAAACCCAGAAAATTCCAAGGTTATCATCGTAGGCTCAGATTCAGCAGGGAACCTCATTTCCTCTCATCCAGCATCTCTGAACTCCTGCAGAAACTCAGCTGTCACCTTTGATGATCACCTCCACTTTGATCAGCAGATCAACTCTGCTGTCCAATCATGTTTCTTGTTCGGATGTTGTTGTTGTTGTTGTTGTTGCTTTGCACTTCTTTCACGTCCAACACAATGAAATCTCAGCAAACCTCAACTGATTCAAAATGTTGCTGCCAGATCCAGCAGAGCAGATTTGAAAAAAAAAAAAGGGCTGGTAGTTTGTTTAAGGGCGGATTCTAAACCGAAAAAATGAAGCAGGGAATTAGAGTTAACAAATAAAATGAAAATTCACTCTCATGGTCTAAGTTCTGGTTGTGTGAGGCCACTGGATTCCCACGGGTTAGAATGATTAAAATGAAAATAGTAGAATGAAAGAGGATAGATGTGTTGTTATAAGTGTTGGTTTTGGTGCAAGTGGCCATTTAAACAGTAATGGAATCCATCAAAGGAGCTGAGATGAAGAAGAAACAAAATGAGGCGACATGTTGAAGGAGATTCGTGTGTGGCAGCTTGCCTGGTGCTGGTGTTTTGTGTGTGTGTGTGTGTGTGTGTGTGTGTGTTTTCGCAACATGAATCCAAACACTCGCTGCAGTTAACACAGATGTGAGAGTGAAACCGGTTCCCTCCATAAAAGAATCATCTGACACACTGGGCTCCTTTGATGCCTGTTAGCTTTGATCACCTGTAGTTGTAAATTTTTAATGGAACCATGAGTGTCACCATTATATGCACGTGTCCTAATGAGCGTCCATTGATGTCAAACGAATGCCTCAACATTTAAAGACCAGCTCTAAGTGCATTTTTGACTTTTGTTCCTATAAGGCTGAGGATGCTTTGGGAATGTTCTTAGAGAATGTTATGATACATTTAAGAGGAACATTCATGGAACAGATGAAGAACTCCCCCCCCCCGTCACGTTGACAGACTGTTGCTTGTGATATTCCCAAAACATTTTCAGGTCAAAAACATCTCGAGCTGGGAACTGAGCAGAGATCTCGCATTTTGTTCCATTCCAAGCTGGAATGTGTTCAGATAAATTTGGGCTGTTTTCCTCAAACGTATCTCAGTCTTGATCGTTTCCTCACAGATGATGAGAGAAGAAGACCAGATGTGTTCAGTGCCCTCAAGCTGGGTGAGTGCTTCTTACAGAGAAATATTGCTTTTTTATTTTTAAGATCAGCAGGTTTTTCCATGGTAGAAGAATACACACGCAGTAGAACATGCATGTCCTTACCAGCGTGCGCGTTTGTGTTGATGCTCCTCAGGAAACCCCCAGCTCGTCAAAGAGATCTTGGAGGAGGATCCCTCTCAGGTGAATTCCTCCAATCAGGAGGGAGCATCACCTCTCATGATGGCAGCAGTCAGCGGTCAGTTAGAAGTGGTGCAGCTGATGGTGGAGAAGAATGCTGAAATTGACAAACAAGACGGCGTCCATGGGTGGACGGCTCTGATGCAGGCCACCTACCACGGGTACGCACAGGAGCTGCTGATGACTTTAGGCTAAACTCATAAACACATCAGCAAGCTCAGCACACTGATTTCATTTCAGAAGTAGCCATGTTTTAAATTTAAAACAAGATGGATGGCTATCCTTCAAATAAGACCATTTCCTTGGCAACACAAGCTGTGATACGGACCCTGAAATTAAGTAATTCTACAGCACATCATGAAAGCCATTTGGGATTATCATTTGTCTAATCCCGACATTTCTTATCCAGCGTATTTCCTCAATATTTATTATTATCGTTCTTGTTCAGAATTACATCCTCAACCCTCGCACACACGTGGGCCTTTCCCGCCGACAGGGAACGGCTTCGGTGCTTGTTCGCAAACCTTATTTGGAACTGTTCTGCGTGTTCTCACCCAAAATGAAACCGTTCTAAACCCTGACATCAGGTCCACAGCTCACAGTCTCCCTCTCCCCCTCCTCTCCCCCTCCTCTCCCCCTCCTCTCCCTCTCCTCGCTGCCTGAAACACGGTGAGACCCCTGAGTGATGAACATGCGGGACCTGCATGTGACACAAGTCTTGGAGGGGCACTGGTTCAAAAATCCGCACCAGTTTAGTGGGAAAGGACTGGCGTGAGCTGAGGAGTAGGCTGCAAGCTCTTTTGAACAGCTCCCAAAATGAACAACTCCTGAAGATCTGGCTCCTTTCAAAAGGAGAAAATATCTCGTTTCTATTATACGTGCCTGTTCTGTTGGTTCGGAGGAGAGAGCAAGAATGTCTCAGATGATTCTCCAGGTTTTAAATGTGAAGTGAGCTGGGTGTCAAGCAATCATTGGTTCCTGGGAGACGGTCAAATGCGTTTGTAAAAAGAACTGATCGGCGGGTGGGTGTTGGCCCACAGGTCGCCAGTCGAATAGGTTTGGTATGGTAGCACGGTGGTGCAGTGGTCAGCACTGTCCCCTCACAGCAAGAAGGTTCCAGGTTCCAGTCCCGGCTCCAGCACGGGATCTTTCTGTGTGAGTCTCCATGTTCTCCCTGTTCCTGCGTGGGTTCTCTCTGGTACTCCAGCTTCCTCCCACAGTCCAAAGACATCAAGAGGGGACGAGGCTGATTGATACTCTAAATTGACCGTAGGTGTGACTGTGAGTGTGAATGGTTGTCTGTCTCTATGTGTTGGTCCTGTGATGGACTGGTGACCTGTCCAGGGTGAACCCCACCTCTCGCTTGAAGTCTGCTGGGATAGGCTCCAGCCCACATGACCCTTAACACGATGAGCAGTAGAAAATGGATGGATGGATGTTGTATGCCGGCAGAAGTCGTGACTGATCCTTGAACACTCTTCCTCTCTGTCTCCCTCTTTCTAGAAATAAAGACATCGTCAAGTACCTGTTGGGTCAGGGGGCTGATGTCAACCTTCGCGCAAAGAATGGATACACGGCCTTTGACCTGGTCATGCTGCTGAACGACCCAGGTACCCCCCCCCTTTGTTCTGCTATGCGGCGCATGCCAACAAATGGAATGTGACACTCCAATATTTGAAAAATATTCCAGGAAGTTATTTAACTACGTAATTTAGAGGATGATGGAAAGTGGATAGAAATACTTCTGAAACATCGATCAATGAAGTTTCAGAAACTACTTATCAAAAATGTATTTTAAAGAAATCCTGTCTTTTACAAGATGTGTGAGATGTCAGTTACGTGGATTTATTCTCCAAAGAAGACGGATAAAGAGTTTAACGTCTGCAGTGATGGAGGATTTTTGTCATGATTAGCACAGTCTGGAGTTTTTGTGACGTGTTTCAACCCTTAACTCAGTAAATTCTTGTTTTTCACTATTGATTTTGTCAGACACTGAGTTGGTGCGTCTCTTGGCATCAGTGTGCATGCAAGTGGACAAGGACAAGTCCAAACACCGCGGCCGAGCCTCAGTGAGACGCTCCAAGAGCAGACCCTCCCTCAACAACGTTCCTGTGCCGCCGGATGACAAAGGAGGTCTAAAGGTGGGTTTCTCCTTATAGCAGGTTCTTATTAAAGTCAGTTGTTGTTAAAAAAAAAAATGTAACTACATATTTTCTTGTATTTTTGAATCTAAAAATGTTAATTTCTTAAATTCGGAGCAAACACTGAATAGAAATTCCAAGACGCAACAACTTTATAGATTTATCGAAACTCCACACGTACCTCCGTTGTTTTTAAGTGTAAGGTCAATTAATTCAGCACGCATAAACATTTCTGTTCCTTTTTCCCAGCGTACATATAAGTAACCAGTATGGTAGCGTGTAGTGTGTGTATAAATCATGTACTTATTATTTAATAAAAAGGTCATCGAAGAAAATGATGATGTCTAATGACAGAAGTCTGCCACCGACCCTCTTACAGTCCTGGTGGAGTCGAATGTCAAATCGGTTCCGGCGGCTCAAGCTGACTCACACGCTGAGGCACGGCCCTTCGTCCAATCGCCTGGCTCCGTTTCCTGATGATGCAGAGACTTTACTGGATGCTACAATGAAGGCGAATATGAAGACTGCTGGCACGTCTAATGGCGCGCTGGCGCCGACCCCCGTCCTGGGAGGGAGCGACGTCAACACCGCCTGGGCAGTCAAGAGCAAAGACAACGGTGAGCCAAAGAGACACTGAGAGTTCCGAAAGGACAGACGCTTTTATAGCTCGCGTGCGCGTGTAGAGAAATATGTGAATGATGTCACTTTCCTCTTCCAGGTCTTTGCAGGACATCTTCAGAGAAGAAGGACTCTCTTATAACCACGATGGTAGGAACAGTTAGTGAGCTACCAGGGAAGCACAGGGGCTGGGGGCACGTTTACATTCAAAGATTATAGAAATCTGTAGAATAGAAAAGGTTAAACTGAACCGTTTGCATTGATCCAAAAACGCCCTCAGCTCGGGCTCCCGTCCAGTGGTCCTTCACCAGCAGCCCATCTTCTTTGATATACTGTATATAAAAATATGATTCAAGTAGAATGAAATCAGATAATAACAAAAAGTAAAGAAGTACTTAAATTAGCAGTACATCTCAGCATTTCATCTCAGTTCTGAGCAAAAGCACTTACTTGAAGTATTCTGGGTTGTGTTTTGTGCATGTAAATGTAGTAGCAACACATCTTCAGGTCGAATGTTTCTGACTGGCTTTATGTGACAGAACTAAACACAAAAGTGCTAAAATCCGTGTATTGTCAGCGTGTTCTCACGAGCGGCCATTCTGAATTGTGATCTCGGGCTTCGTCGGGTATTTCTGAGTATCCGAGTAGGAAGTTTGACCTCAGTTGAAATTTCCGTCGAGGTCAGAAATACAGACTTCTGAGTTCAAGTGGAATGCAACACCTCAACAGCTTTCTGTCTTCTAGCTTCGAAGTGGTGCCCCCCTGACCCGACTACCCAATGACAAGCTGAAAGCAGTCATCCCTCCCTTCCTGCCTCCATCGAACTTTGAACCGTGGAACTCAGACCGTTCACGTCTCCTCAGGGAGGGCAAGAGTGAACCCCCCCGGCTGCCCATGCCACCCCAGAGGAAGCTAAACAGCAGCGGGAACTCTGATATTGTGTGTTTGAGTGTGTGAGACAAGACATGAAGGGAAAAGTGTGTGTCAATGAAAGATATACCTGAAGGTTTTCTCTGTATTCTTCATCAGACATCCATCAGTCGAGTGGTTAGTAGGTCCATGAAGTTTCCCACCATCCCCAAGGGGCCCTCGTCCTCGTCGCCGTCCAACTCTGGACACTACCACTCACCCCACTCCTCAGGAGGCTCCAATGGAGTGGCAGGCATCAACCGAGACTCTCACAACCGCTCAGGTTATACACCAAAAACAAAAAGTACTGTACTATTATGTGGTATCCACAATATGTTGCAGCCTCTTTCCTCTTCCTTCCACCAGGGGGCAGTGCAGACAGTGTCCTCTCCCAGATAGCAGCCCAGAGGAAGAGGGCTGCTGGCTTGATGGATTTAAAGAATCAGGCTCCAGAGAAACTGCCCAGACAGAATCAGAGTCCAACTCCAGTTCCAGCCCCAGCCTCTGGGCTGCCCCTGCCCGCTATCAGCCTCCCCGACATCCACTCACACCCCAGCCTGGTCGCCTCTGATGTCCCGTCCAGAAGGGTACGTGGGCTGCTAGTGCTGTGTTGTGTCAGCCATTATCAGTCCGTTTTTATAGATGAAAGAGAGACGAAAACAGCTCTCAGTTGAAGCAGCAGCATTTATTACACATATGGAGGCTCAATCCTTCATATCAGGAGGTCTGTCACGTCAGCAAGCCGCTGCTAATATCCTTCTGCATTGTTTGTAGAAGATTGAATTGAAGAGGAGACCTCAGTCAGGGAATTCCTCCACCTCCAAGAGCACGTCGCCCACTCTAACCCCGTCTCCTTCCCCCACACCCAAGCCTCCTGCCGGGCCAGGAGACTCCTTATCCTCAGCCTCTTCTCATCCTCGCTCCAAGAGCAGTGGGGGCTCTAGCAGTGGAACCATCACAGATGAAGGTACCAAGCCCACCTTAACACGCGAGCGCCGGCCTCGTCTCCACTCACCAATTTGGTCCTCAAGAGATTTTCTCCATCATAGTGTATGTTTTCATCTTCTTGTCATGTAGATGAATTGTCAAGTATTTTGAAGAAACTGTCCCTGGAAAAATATCAGCCAATCTTTGAGGAACAGGAGGTACCTTTTCTTTTCTGTCTGAGGGGATTTCCAAAATTTTCTATTAAATATCTTTTTATTTAGAAATTTTATCCATCACACAAGTTTGATATAGACCCGTTTGTAATGTATTCCATTAGGTGGACATGGAGGCTTTCCTGACTCTAACAGATGGAGACCTGAGGGAGCTGGGCATTAAAACAGATGGACCCAGACAACAGATCTTGGCCGCCATTTCAGAGCTCAACGCTGGAAAGGTGCATTTGCTTCACTCTGGAAACTTAATTTATAGTCTTTCTACTTTTAGAAGCCAAGGGTTTATAAATAAATAAATAAAATGTTCCGATTGTGATTCAAAAGCAAAATACCTTCGAACAAAGACGAAAATTCATTGTTTTTCATTTTGGCCTGAAAGTGTTGTTGATGTCTAACAAAGGATTGTTGCTGTTCATCAGGGTCGAGAAAGGCAGATCCTTCAAGAGACCATCCACAACTTCCAGTCATCGTTCGGAAGCAGCGCCAGTAACCCGAGACACCAAGGACAACCCTGCTGTGAGTGTAGAATTCCAAACATGTAGCTCAACATTTTGAGGAATACACTCACAATTCCCACAAGTTGGTGAACAGGATTCCCATCAGTCTGGACGCCTCACAGGAGCATCACATGTCCACAAATGACTCGAGCTCCGTCGGCTTCTTGATTGACTTTCATCGCCAGCTCAGGTGCTAATCGATGAGTTGCTCAAATGAAAATGAATCAACTATTTGGATTATTGATTCATTGGTTCAGTCTTTTTCCCAGGCTTACATGTCCAAACATTTGCTGGTCTCAGACTCTTAAAATGCAAGGATTTGCAAGGAGATTTGGGGTTCGTAACATGTCACGTGAGCTCTTGACAAGAGCAGTGGGCATTGCTTGTACGTTTTGTGACCCCACGAATTCTGAAGATACTTCAAAAACAAAGTTAAGACCAGCTAGCTGTGATTTTGTATTTTTTTTAGAGGGCTGAACAAACAGTAGTTTGATTTGCGCAGCCTAGCAAATTGAGAAGCGAAACTGAAGTTGTCGTGGCTAATGTTAGCTGTGCTAAATATGCTAGCAGTTAACAACAGCATCCATCATGCCAGGTGTTTGCGTTACCATGGTAACTAACAGGGTAAGCAATGTGACATTGCAGGGTTTTTTTTCTTTTCGAACGGAGGAAATGAAAGTTCCCTTTGCTGACATTCCTTGAACAGGGAGCAGGGAATAGTGTTTATGTACCCTGTGGATCCAAATCCCGCTGAAGTCTTGCAGGAACAGTTGCCAAGGCAAACGGGATGCCAGGAACTCAATACGCTCCATGACCCCCACGTTAAACCCCAAGTGACATTTTTGTACAATTAAAGCAAACAAGGAATGATGTGTGTATCTGTCTACATTTATTGCCGTGATGAAGTGTTTGTACCAGAACTCTTCCCTCAGAATGTTACAAGCTCTGAAGGAGACGCTGAAGCAAGCACATGTAAAGACTGTTAATCTCTCCCTGTCCGTCTTCATCAGCCCCCACGAACTGGATGAGACATCAGGTTCGTTCCTCCAACAAGAGGTAACCCGCCAGGCCTCTTCCAGGAAGAACGTGCAATCAGATCAGACTGCTGGTGACCCAGAGGTGTCAGTGCAAGAACCTGGTCAGCTGCCTCTACGGGACCCCCCCCAGGACTAACGAGGTGTTCCTCCTGTGGAAGCGGTGAGAGGTGGGGCGGAGACCGCCTGCTGCAATTGGACAAAGCATTTGACAAACGGCAGATCATCCTGTTTGCCCTGGCAACGCAGTTCCACATCCAACAGAGACATCGCAGAAAAGTGAATATGAAGAGAAAAGGGAGAGAAGAAGAGCTTATATTTGAATTGAATGAATGTGAGGTACAGCAACATATGCACTAAAACATATGTACATGAATAAAATTGGTATTTGTGAGTGAGACTGTGACTGAGACTTTAAAATAGTTGCAACGACTAAAAGGTTGCAATGAAAGCAAATGGAAAAGCAACTTCCAAGTCTTACTAATGTTTTTTATGTCTTGAACTTATGGACCACTATGGGAGCAGATGGCTTTTAGTCTGGACTGGTTAATAAATAAACATTATGATGATGCAATATGGGCTTTCTTTCTTCTCTTTAATATCTTATTGAATTTGACATGAAAGGTTGTTGGCAAAAACATTTTAGGAGCCTTTTATGAGCCCAGGCCCGTATAAATTTAGTTTAAAAAAGTGAACTGAGCAATAGTTTCCACTGGGCCTGTTCTGTGTTTTTGCATCTGGTTCTGACATTAAATGGTTGGTCAGCTTGTAGACAGAGGGAGTGCTACATCACTCCCAAATCTCAGCTCCGTGTCGTAAATTCAAAGCATGGGTCGTGGTGGTGCTCAGGATGGGTGAGATTGGAATTGTGAATATAAATGGTGGGAGAGGATGTCCTGCATGCAGAGGGGAGCACCTGCGTGTGGTGTAATGTGTGTGAAACGTGTTCAGGCTGAAATAAACCTGAAGTGCTGCGTCACCTGCTGCTGCTGCTGGAACCTCCTGATAGTGACAGCAGCGTTCAGGTCCAGATCCTTCCACAAGATGGCAGTCACCTACTGTTTACCCAATAAATCACCAGCGTCACTGACCTGTGGTGAAGTTGTATATACAGTATATATACACACTCACACACACACACACACACACACACACACACACACACACACACACGCCATGTCATTATATCCCTGTGAACTCCCAATATAGTCATTGCTTTCATGTTAAAATGCTCCATCTTGGGACAAAAAAAGAAGCCTTTAATCATATGTTCATATTTTATGTTGAATGATTTGATTATTAGTTATAATTTTTGAATAGTTTCTGTGACACATACAGGTTTGATCTTGTAGTTTCTAAAATTACTGAAATCACTGTGATGGGGAGCCTATCCCAGCTGCCTTCAGGCGAGAGGCAGGGTTCACTCTGGACAGGTCACCAGTCCATCACAGGACCAACACATAGAGACAGACAACCATTCACACTCACAGTCACACCTACGGTCAATTTAGAGTATCAATCAGCCTCGTCCCCTCTTGATGTCTTTGGACTGTGGGAGGAAGCTGGAGTACCAGAGAGAACCCACACAGGAACAGGGAGAACATGGAGACTCACACAGAAAGATCCTGTGCTGGAGCTGGGACTGGAACCCAGAACCTTCTTGCTGTGAGGAGACAGTGCTGACCACTGCACCACCACCTTGTCCCCACTGAGGAACAAATATTGATCATTTAAACAATATTATATGAATTGTTTTTTTCCTTGTCGTCTTGAGCTCAAGAGGATATTTTTATGTCCTGCATCACTTCTTTGTAACTCCAGAATGCAGAAAGAGCCAGCAACACACATTTAACTTAAAGCGACTGGCGGCTAACAAATGCAACAAAAAAAAAAACGAAACAAAAAACTGCCCAAATAAGTTTGTTTACCAACTCTTGCGAGCGTCTCCTGCCAGTCCAGGTTCGTTATCCAGCTCTGTGCTCAGTAATCCACACGCGCGTTGATTTAAACTATGAATAACTTACAACAGTTTGGAGGGAATGTTGATCGCGTGGAGGTGCGGTTGAGTGAGTGAGTCAGTTCAGCCGAAAAGACCAACTGGTCACGCTTGGAGTTCCTGTGAACATTTGTGAGTTCTTGAAATGCAAAACTACGCTGTCTGGGTGGAGGATTCTTTTCCAGGATTCTTCACATCGAATAAATCTTTCTAGATGTTGACTCTACGGCTACGGCTGTTCTGAACTTATTCTTCACGATAATTTAACATTGTCCACTTGTATATTTGTCATGTATTGTCTACTAATTAATCTTCCCTCTCTTATATTTGCCACAATCACACCCAAAAAGGCATTTTAAATTCAACCCAACTCAGACAAAGCCTTTTCACTCTTCTGCCTGTAACTCTAGGGTTTCATTGTGGAAAAATTTGAACTCCAGCAGCAAAAGCCCTCCTACTCTTGGTGGTGTTGCAACATTTATATGAGGGATTCTCAGACAGAGATGCTGTGCACTTTACCGTCAAGTGTACAAAGGCGGGGAACTCTGCATAAATGAGAGCCATCGTATTGTTAGCGGTTTGGACTGAATATTAAGGGACAACTGAATTCATTAAACTCCCTAACAGGATAGAAATCAAGCTCTACTGGGAATCCTCGGGAGCTGGAGTTGACCACAGCTTTTAGGTTACATCTCTTTCTCCTTTTGCCCCCTCGCCCTCGTCCTCCCTATGGATGCCAAGATTCCCCTGGCTCGACCCCTTGTTCCAGACAGTGGTGAGAGTCGGGTGTTAGGTTTCCTAGATCGTGTGAAGGAGCTGTCATGCCAACGTTACAGCACATTAATCATACAAGCCATGTGGCTAGAGATACGCTGTATCCTGTTCTGCTGAGTATTTATTATTAATGGAGACATAAATCAAAGGGATGAAACCACATTTCATATACTTGAAAAATTCAAAAGCCACTAAAGAGATAAGAGCGATAGCTGAGAACAAGGAACAGTTGGAGGAGTAGAATGGCTGCGTTGTGTGGGGTTTCCGTGACGCGCTGAGCAGCCATGCGACACTCATTTTCATATAAAGACAAAGTCCTTTGAACATTATAATAAACATCTTAAGAGAGACGGTCTGTGTGACTGTCACATAAAAAACTAGGACGAGTCAAAGGTCGTGGGAAATCATTGATTAAAAGAAACCAAAAGAGCGTAAACCTTGGACACTACACGATGCTTTCTTTCATGTATTGTACATTTGAAAGAGGCCGTGGGTTTGGTGATGTAGCAAACCTCACAGACTAATCTCTGACCTTGGTCTAAGAGTTCTTACTCTGATGTTGTGGTTCGGACTTGAATCCCTTACTTTGATCTCAGATTTACAGCTGACATTACTCCTGCATGCTCCTCCCTCTCGTGCCTGCAGTTGCCACCTGTTTATCTACGTCGCTGCCCGTCGCTTGTGTGACCGTTCTCTGTCATCGTCGATCTCTGACTGCTCTGATTAATACACACACAGACATCATCAAAGCTATCTAGAAACATGCCTGTTATCTTGCAAGCACTGTCATCTCAGACCATAAACCCTTAGACACTTGACCCTCAACCCCGGCATTGGGGGCAAGTCGTTTGATGCACGGCTGTTGAAATACTCAAAGACATCCTGTATATAAAGATTTCTTGCACTTGGAGTTGGATTACCAGGACTTTTGCATTAAAGCTGTCTGCAGGTGCCTATGACCTACAACAGGTTAGGGTTAAACTCACCCAAGCAGCTAGCAGCAACATCCAAGTCATTTACTTCTGTCTGACGGCAAAAAGAACAGCACGGTTCCACGGCTTTCCATATAAAGAAAAGTCTTTTAATAGATAGGTCTCATTTGCAAAAACATGTAGAAACATTGGAAGACACAGCATATTTACAACATTTTCACTACTTTGCAGCTACTGCTCCTCCTCCATGACACAAGTATGACGGTCTTTTGAACAATTATCAAAAACGTAGCGAGAAAAAAAAAAAAGCCATATTCATTAACTTTACTGAAAGAGAAAAGCCTTCAAAACTGTAGTTGTTGTTGTTTTTTTTTTAAATTATACACTTTTGCCTCTTACAATAAATACAAATCATCAAACATTTATTGAAATGAACACACATAAAGAGAATAAGTTCAAAACAGTGACACCATGTACAGTTGTGCGTGTCGACTCGAACGCCTGTCTGGGTAGGCTGGACTTCAACGGAACTACTCCCAGTAGTGCAATTTAGAAACTACTCCTGCAGCTTCATTCAATCAATTTGGTGCTTTTTGTTTTAATTGTGCAAAAAAATACTGATTATGACGACAATGTCTGATGAGCTGTGACAGAGATACAACATGAAAAATGTATGATCATTTTCATGGTTTGAATCTCGGGGGAGCTGAGGGGAGCTCGGCTCCTCCGAGAGGGACGCGTGCTGGACTGAGGCCTGCCCCGAAACATGCAGGTGTTTTGTATCCGGGTTTGGCTTTAGTTTTTGAAATAAATATGTAAATTAAGTGTATTTATTTGCTTATTAGTACTCCTCATCATTGAATGGGTGCAGTATTTGAATGACTTTCCTGGGCTGTTTACGAATATTCAAAATGTCAAATCAAAAACAACTGTTCTTAGGACAATTTGGATTTCTACGGCAAACAAAGACGACACCAAACATTACTGATGACAAGACTGAACATGCAGCGGCTACAGCTCGTCAGCTAACAGGTCTTGCTAGCATCAAACTCGCCGAGGGGGATGCCGTGATACCAGACGCCACCACAGCTACCTTAGCGGCGGGAAAACTGGGCCTGACCCTTGTGATGCATTGCTTTTCAATTTGGACCAGGAAGCAATGGAGTGAGAGGAAGAACAGGAGTACATGGCTCTTCAACAAAATCCAAAAGCTGCGATGTACAGCATGATGGTTCTCGCCTCCATGAAATGTTACTGACGGTATTAACCGCTCGCAGTAGTAATAGCAGTGTTTTATGCAGTAACTATTTTATTGACCTCACTGGTGCACACATGTATGTATGTGCTGCATGTGACTTGGAAAGTTGCGCTGCACACCGGAAAATAGGGCTCCCCCAAGTTTCACCGTGTAACCGGAACCCTGATCATTTCAAAGGAAACGCGCCGTTGCTGCGGCGTGATTGGCCGTCTCCAGTTGAAATACATGAACATGAACACAAACTGTACAGCATAAACTTTGAGGTTAAATTCATATTATTTGTACTTTCAAGAGGGGTTTCAGGAGATAAAGGGATTTCGTCATTGTGCGCTTTAAGAAGAACCTAAAAAGAACAAGGGCTGCCTTCTGTTCCCTCACAACAGACCGACACCTCACACAAACTCCCGACTGTCTTTCTGTTTCACCTCCATCTTGACTCCTGCTATTCTATTCTAGCGGGACTTAAGTTGATTTGTTCCATGGGTGACTAAGTAGTAACAACAGCTACAGCAACAAAACAAGTTCTGAACTTGCAGAGGAGGCACAGTATCTCTTCGTGACTCCTCTTCAAGTGATTAAATGGGATGTTTTTCCGATACGTACAACAAGGGAACATGTTGGCATTGTGTATAATTTTGTATCATATATTTATGGTCATTGTGATTTTTTATCGTTGTTTTTACGGTTATATGCAATTTGTGCCTCAGGGACTACAAATGAAAATCAGCATTGCGCTGTATCTGATGCAATATCACTGCATCACATTGACAGAAAAAAAAGCGCAAAAATTGCCCAGCGGGAATTCTTCTGAATTTTACTGAACATTTTAATACATATAGACAAAAAATATTCAGTGTTGACTGGCTCTTGCGCATGACACGGGCAGGTGCTGACTACAGACAAATAGTGGCAAGTGGTGAATTTTAAAATATATTAATTCTGCTACTGTGAGGAGGGATAAAATACACATTCTGATCATTTCAAAATGTGGAATATGGCATCCAATAATAGGTCAACTCCTAGGACAAATCAAATTAAGTTCCTCTAAACAGACACATTTGAGAGGTTCACTTATAATTCAACTTATTCTTAAAAGTTTAATGTTGTACTCTGTGTAATTCTGAACGTTGACGCCAAGATTTTCATTTTTGCCGCACGGTGACTGGCTCCAGTTAGCAGTCTTCCTCTTTCCTAACAATCCATACAAGTCAAAAAAACACAACAACAGTAAACTGTTAATACCGTGCCAATACGCTGTTGTCAGGTGTTAATTCTGACTTATTTCAAATTGTTATTATGATTCAGATTCATTTTGCTTTGACCTCTTGTCCTCCTCCCAGGGGTTGAAAGCTGAGCAGGTCGAGGTCGTCCTAGATCAGTTGTCAGTTCAAGCAGGACGCATGCCTGCCCTTGCATGGCAATGAGGCTGTTTCATGATTGTACTGACAAACAAATGTAGAGGATATACTTATACATCCGGGCCCATTAACAACAAATTGTAAATACCAAACATTACTGTCAGAGTTTTCCAGCGGGTCCGTCCGTTGCATGCGGGGTGTTTTCAAAAGGAAATACGTAAACATCAAGCAAACAGGGAGGACGTGAAAATGATCACGTGAATTTAGTTGTTGTATGTATTTACTGACGCACGGCCGATGCTCAGCGTTAGATATCAGTGTCCTTGGACGTATGAGGGTTGATGATGATTTTGTTGGCAATCGTTTCACCTTTAAACCGATGCTAGCAACATTTCATCAGTCTGCAAACTGATTTCATGTGATGCTAAGATGCATAGAAACCTGTAGTTTCCACACATTACTGGCAGTAATGACAAAGGTAGGAGATTTGTAGTCAAAGCGCTAAAACATGCGAAACTACCAGTAATGTCCTTAAAATCTTCAAGGCAGTTCGTTGTTTAGTCACTAAGCGTGTGTCAATACTCAGCCATCTCCTCTGAACGAGCCCAGTGGCAGATGGAAGTCATCTCTCGTGTACAAAGTAAAAAAAAAAAAAAAAAAACGAAACAAAAAAATCAATAATTTTTACAGCAAAAACTTTGTTTCTCCCACATAAAGATCAAGTGTGCACAACACATTAAACAAAATGAAACTGTGTCTCTAGACATCATTTGTCTCATTGTCACTAAATCCAAAAGTGCTTGGAACCAACTACAAAATGTATTTCTTAAAATCAAAATCATCGTCCATGAACTGGATTCAAGATTCTTTTTGATTGTCACAACACGAATACTAGAACCTGAGCCTTGTTTGTCACCTCTTCGTCAAACTGGAGAAGTACTTTCAGAGTTGATCTCCTTCCTTTTGTAATGCTGGTGCACATGTATGAAAACATTACTAGCTACTAGAATGCACACAAATGTGTGTGGGTTTGTTTGTGTGTGTATGGGGGGGGGGGGGGGTCACACATACTATGTGAGGATGAAGCACAAGTTAGGGCATATAAATGTAAGGGCTGGATTTGTTGTGCCCGGTGCTCATTACACACGGCATAATGTTCCTTGGACCAACCATCATGGACTGGCTCATGTCATGAGCACTCTCGGACCACGGTGGCGAGTCCAAGGGCTCCCGTTTGATCGAATGGATCAGGCCGTGACCTTTGAACTCATAAGTGCCTTGCTTGTTGTAGTCCGGGTGCATGTAGGCCTTATGAGGTTCCTGGGGGTAGACCTGTGTGTCCATGAGGTTGACTGATTGGTTGCTGCATAGAGAGTCTGAGTGAGAGAGTCTCTGAGGACTAAACTGGTCGTTGTCAGTGCTGCTGTTGTTGCCCAAGTCTTTGTCACACTTCAGCAGACGTCCGCTGTTGTTGACTGCATAGTTCTGATAGTTGCCGCTGTTGTAGGGAGGGCTGATGCCTGCCTTTCCCCGCTGACAGGGCGAGTACTGCAGATCATAGTAATCTGCCTCTGATTTGAGTTGAATACCAGAACTCTGGTCATACACCCCATTACCATAGCGACGGTCAATAGCCTCTTGGTCATGGCTTGCCCAGGGTCGCCCATAAGGATCACAGCCATTCTCTGAGTCCGAGTCGTGCTCCACCTTAATGGGTGGCATCTCGGGCATGAGGTGGCCATCGTAGCATTCGCCGTAGCCGTTCTCGCTCTTAACCAGGTCCACACAGTAGGCGTCTGGGTCGGTGGGGATCTGGAGGCTCCCGTAGAGCTTAGATACGAACACCTCACCATTTCTGCTGCTGTGACAGCTGGGGGAAAGGCGGTATGGTTTCCCGTATTGCCCAGCCTTGTTCAAGCGATTAGTGGCGATGTAACCGACACCCTGGCCTCCTCTGAGGGGCCCTGAACTGGGCCGCAGGGGCCATCCAGTTCCTGGGCTGAGGCCTTTATGGGGAGCAATAGAAGATTTGCAGTAGTTGAGGGGCTCCTCCTGGTTGTAGTACCCATCAGGGCGGTACTTGAGGTTGTCTTTTGTAAGCGGGGTCCAGGGTGTGTGGTGACTCCGCTGGGAGCCACCAGGGTTGGGACAAGAGAGGAGGAGAGGGTCCGCAACGTCACCCATTCCTCCACTGAAGGAGTGCCTTCGGAGGTGTTCCCCTCGCTCACTGCAAAAGAGAGGGATGGAGGGGAAGGGTATGGGGTGGGGGTGGGATAACAGGGGGCAATGAGGTTGTTAGTCTTGTGGGTGGACAAAATCAATCTGTGTAAACTGTTTAAAGTTTCTGTGGTTTTTGATGACATTCGAGAAGAGGTGGTCTCCTAAAATGCCAAGGGTCCACCCAGATATCCACATGGGGATCTTTGCTGATTGATGAATGACTCAAAGAACAAATATCTAGATTTGGTTCACTTAAGTTCAGGAGAGGATCATTCCAAAAGTGACTCATCTTTTCCAGGATTTGTCTGATCTGAAAATTGGGAACAGTCAAGATCCAGGACCCAAAGATCTAAAATGGCTTGCACTGCAACTTTATTGACTAATGCAGTATAATGCAGTATGCATTTTCATGGTCTCCGCCAAGGAGCTAATGTGCTCACCGGTGTAGAATGATAGAACCTACGTTGATTCATTTTTGGAATTGACCTGATCCAGATCTGATCTTGCCATATTGCCTTTGGCGGGGTTATGCGTTCTCCAAGTGCCCTCTAGTTTCTTCTGTAAACACTGCACTCAGGCAAAGTGTTCATGTTCGTGAGTAACACTTTTCCCGTCCCCATATTTGCTAAGAATGATTTACAACTGAACTTGTTGCACTACATTCTGTTATATGTTACATATCTGGATGGATTTTTGAATTTTTTTTCCCTGTAAAGGTTCATAAATAAATGAAAATTATTTTTAAAAAATGCAAAAATGCGCCATTTTATCTTGCAATGCTGAATAAAAATCTGCCCCTTCATCCAGATCAGCGCAATGAAAATAATGAGTTCTTCCTTGGCCGGTGTCCCACCCCTCCTCCGAGTTTCATTAGTTCAACATGGTGGTTCTTGTTTAAATCTGCTGACTGACGGAGACAAACAAGCAAATGGCACCAAAAGCACCTCCTTGGTGTCAGTAACCATGTTAGCTGAGGTGGACACCACAAAGAGGCTCAGGATGACTAAACATCAGAGCAGGCCACGTCAGACGTGCACACACAAACATATAAGGAAATGTGTCCGCTTTGAATATAAAAAGTTGGCTTTCTGCACCTTTTCTTAATTTTTTAAAATATATTTTTGGGGGGTAATTCAATATTGGGGAGCATTCCAGTGTTTCCTGCTATTGTATACCAAAAAAAATCTACTCATATTTCCAAACCTGTACTGCTTTTCTCTTCAAATATTATACATGTATGATCAAATTTTTGGGCTCGGATGATGCTAAGATAGAATGAACAGCAGAGGGGGTGGTAGAGCTCCTCTTGTAGTGACTAAAGCTCAAGTCTCAGGCCCCTGGCTGTCCCAGGATTGTAGCAGATGCATGAAACACAAAGGTTCTAATTGAAGTTGGAGCTTTTCCTCCCAACTATAAGATGTCTAGCATTGCTTTGGTTTGTGTGTAAGAATCTTCTGAGGGAGAAAGGGCTTAAGTCTTGTGATGGGGTAAAAATCAGGTTTTTGCAATGTTATTTGGTAAGATCCTGGTTATCTAAATGATCAACTCAAAAAAATCAAGAAACATGTGAGGGCTCATGCTGATGTAAGAATGTGGCTCCTGTGCTCCAGCCTCATGAATACTCATCCAGGCAGCTGTGTTTGCACTGTGAATGGTGCAACCAATAACAAAGGCAATGATGAGGGCACCTGTGGGCACTGACAATGTGCATCATAACTTCAGGTGTCAACAGATCTGGACTGATGATGTAGAAACTTTGACATATCATTTCATATTTTGACCTTTAGCTGTGGCTCCCCCATCAGGAAAATCCGTGCAATTTTCCAGGGGACACTTCAAGCTTTGTTCGACTTGATCAGTAGTACGAGGGTCAACATATTAGTGTTTAAAATCATGACCTTATAACTGCAGCACCCCCAGGACACCAATGATTGGATTTACAATTGAAGGTATAGTTCATCTTCCCTCCAACCTGAGCCAAGTTTTCTTACCCGTGCTCCAGAGCCGAGATAATCCCACCTCCGCCCTTGTTTTTTCCCCGCATCAACATGTTCTTCATTTTCATCTCAGTGATGGAGGGCAGTAGAAGAGGTACAGCTATGCAGAAAAGAGCAAGCTGGGGAGGAAGCAGGGCCCCAGAGGCTGACTTCTTCTTTTGACCGTGGAGAAACTTCAACCGACCCTGGAACTGCATTGTCTGGAAGAAGAATTTAGAGGACTGAACATCTCAAAGGATACAGCATGATGTGCTGTAGCTCTGCCGGGCAGCGTCTACCTCTGCTGACACCATGAGATAAAAGTACAGGACGCAATCAAACATTTTCATTTGAGAATTAGCGTGGTATTTAATCACTCGAATGGAACATGATTTCAAGTGAGACAAAACACGTAGACAGCATGACTGAGGCGAAGAGGAACGGACGGGCTTCAGCATGAGACTTCTGGTTCTACTGTGAGATCCTTTCTGCTAATAGATCTTAGTAACATGACCACCGATCCGGACCCACAGCAACAATGTTGTAATGCTAACAGCTAGCATTACATTGGTTGAGTGGGAAGCTTTAGGTAGGGGCCTATTTTTCTGTTTTTCCGCCGACTCCAAAAACATTATGTACCTCCCTTTTTTTCTTTTTTTTGTTAAGAATTACAAGCCAACTTCTCTTTCCTGACAACAAGCTAACAGAGAATTTTGTGCGCCGTCAGCTGGAATTACACAGGGCAGGAGAAGAGGTTGCGAGCTAGAAGAACGAAAGCAGCAGAGCTGGCAAAATTACACATTTTCATTACTCAAGTAGAAGAAAAGATGTTTGTATGTAGAAAGACTCTAGGAAAAGCAGAAGTAATGATTCAACCTGTTCAAAGTAAAGGTAAAGAAGTCCAGGATCTTTGAGACAATATGCTGGCTACTACATGAAACTTATTTTAGGCTGCGGACTTACAACTTACATCCCTCTGTGCAGCATGGTTGAAACATAAAGGCAGCATTTGTTTTTATGTTCTTTTGCCTGTTGTGCATCAAAACTAAAGGGACAGTTTTTTGTTGTTTTTTTTTTTAAATATAAGGAGTAGAAAGTACAGGTATTTGTGGACGTGGGGAGAAAAGTAAAACGTGCTCCCCTTCTCTGATGAGCAGTGTCATTTGAAACTGAAAATGCTGCATTGCATTAAGTTTAAAAGTCTGAAAGGTTACTTTTCGTAGGCTAAAATAGTCTTTAGAATAACACAATGGGAAATGAAGTCGGTCTGGTTGTCTGAAGCCAGATTATACACCAGATTACATCTTTGTGTCACTGCGGCAATTTTGTTGACTGATGACGAAAACGTCGACCATCATTCACTCAGTACTTGGCAACAAGTGCTTCGAGTACATGTCAGGAAACTGATATATAGGGTGCTCCAACGTCAGAACAACCAGAGTATACTTAGGATCAGGGAACTGGATTGACTCTGATGAAAGGGTCCAAATCCATATTCTTGTTGTCCTGCCCTCAGGCCTCTAGCTGTTCTCCAAACCACTCATTTCATAGCCATGAGAACCAGACTCATTCTGCTGCATCCAGACACCTGATGACTTTAAAATTCCTTAAAATGAAACTGTACACACTGAAATTAAAATGACGTTTCACTGCAGCAGAAGGATTGTATTACTTTGATAGCCCTGGATCATCTCCCAGAGAGTGGACAAACATTACTCCATGGTCAGTTTTTATTACACTGTCTGCATCTTTATGAAGTTATGTTAAGTTTTGCCAGTACTTCAGTTCAGATCACTCACCAAGAATCCAGAGGTGCTGTCCAAAAGGCATCGAACTCTGGCTAAGAAACATCTGTTGAGAAAGCAGGAGAGCTCAGGAGGAATTCCAGCTGCCTCTGGAGAGTGAAACAGGCTGCTCACTACAAAGTCCTCACCTGGAGCATAAAAATAAAGATGGAAGGGGAGAGTAATGATTTCCTCTGTATAGCAATTTGTATGGCAAATGTACAAAGGGCTTCACATTCAGGAAAAGGGGAGAAACATCAGTTATTCTGTAAGAGCAAACCGAAGAGATGATGTTCATGTCGGATTTGAAGATATCTTATCCGAAGTTTGCATTTTAAAGATGTGTGTATTTGTATGCAATTATTTATTAAACCTAGATTCAAGCAAGTGATTTGAGAGTGTGATGTGATAATGTGACCACAGTTTCCAGATTCTGAGGGCCTGATCATCCACCCACAGTAATACAACACCAAGTTTGGCACGCTAACTAAAACACAAACATTTTCCTGCACCCTTCTGTGCACCTATGTGTGGGCTGGTTTTTAAAAGGTGTATGGTCAGATGCATTCTTGGCTCATTCCATGCTGTGCAAAGCGTTTGAGTCATTTCCCTTCAAAAAAGATCTAAAACAAAGTGGGTTCACAACACAAAGGAATGTTCAGTACCAGAA